>NC_138207.1:87823951-88468951 GCF_964194415.1 Vipera berus | reverse complement strand
TTCACTTTTCTGAAATGGCATGAAGAATGTGTTTGTTTGTTTGCTTGTTTTTTATTTTATATAGCTGTCTCGTTTATGTGATGCTGAGCAGCTTCTAGATTAAAACAAATTAAAACAATTAACCTGAAACATTAAAAAACAACATGAAAGAACATCAATTCACAAACAATTGAGTCCTCTTGCAATCCCCACATTTCCATGGATTGATGCCATAGTTTTGTATTAAGGAACTGGACAAAGTTGAGTCCAGTATAATCTCGGGGGTGGGGAAAGAATTGTGGGTACCCTGGAAGAAAAGACTCACCTCCCAAGTGCCACCAGATGGAACTCCTATGTAGATAAGATTCAAAAAATGACTTTTCTGCCAGACCTGATAGGATGGGTACATATGACTGGGAGGGATGGTTTCTCAGATACCCAGGGCCCATGCCCAGTAAGACTTTGTAGATCATTACCAGAATTGTGAACTGATAATGAAGCAAATCACCAAAGGAGATTTGTAATGTGCGCTGATCTTGGGGCACACTTAACTGCCCATGCCATTGCATTTTGCACCACTTGTAGCTTCTGAATACTTTTCAAGAGCAGCCCCATGTAGATCACATTAAAATAATCATCTGGGAGGTGACCAGGGCATGAGTGACAGAGACTAGAGCTTCCTGATCCAGGAAGAAGCATACCCGAAATTGTGCAAAACCATGACTGCCAACTGTTCCTCAAGTAGGGGTTGTGACTTTAGAAGGCCCACAGATTGCACACAGGGTCTGTTTGTGGAAGTGCCACCTCTCCAGATCGTGGAAGCCCCAAAACACAAAGCCACTCAGTCTTACCAGGGTTGAGTCAAAGCCTGTTGTCAATTAATTACAATTAATCTGCGATGTTTGCTACCATGTAACATGAAGATAGCCTAGATCTGAATTCAGTGTTATTTTGTGCTAACAATCATTGATTAACTATTAACTATCATCAATTGCATTTGTCACAACAGCAAAAATTGCAAATATTTTTGAATGTCTGGAATGGTTATATACACTTGCTTTCACCATTAGAATGTGTTTCATTTGGTACACCCTAGTTTCCCAATCTGTCTCTTTTATCAGCAAATGCTATTCTTGCTTCATCTATGCTATTTTGTTGTTCTAGATTAATGGGCTGATTCTGTTTTCAGGAGAGCAAAATGAAGTTTTCCCCATTTTTCCTCTAAAAAAGTGAATATGTGTGTGGTGGCCTAGACTTTGGATCTTTGATGAGAGCTTGTACAAGGCAACTATATTGAGTTCTAAGGGAGTCACTGCTAGCTTGGATTGGGGAGTAAAACTTCATACGGATTTGAGATTTATTTCTTGGATGCTGTGAATAAACACGAGAAATGCAAATAATAACAGAATCTCAAAGGAACAGTACAGAAAAAACTCGGAGATACAGAAAGACAATCTAGAGTCCTATATCCTAAACAACCTATGGACTGTAGCATTAAAGACCACAACATTTATATAGTCTTTAACCTCACTAATAATTCAAGATGGTAAAGCTTTCTGCAAATGAATTTTATCTCCTGAAAAGGCAATCTTCTTTAAGGCATTCCTCCTAGTATGTAGGGAATAAAATCGGAGACTGTCACTTTTTATGTAATTGAAGAATGCTGACACTTTCCTGGATTCTACTACTTTGGAGAGTAGGTGGGAAGGTGATGGATGCACATTTATTGCCCCCTTCTCCTATATCAGTAGATACAATCCTTTTTCCAAGAAAACTTAACTGGGTTAATAGAGATGCACTTGAAAGGGTTCCATTAAATCAATTAAACTTCAGCTCTCAACCATCCACCTGGAAAACACAAAGCTTAGTGCTCATGCAGATGTTTGCATCTCAGATCTGGCAGCCCTATCATATAGAATATAGAACAATAGGTTTGGAACGGACTTTGGAGGTCTTCTAGTCAAACCCCCTGCTGAAGCAGGAGACTCTATACCATTGTATACCATTTCCTTGGAAATCTCCAGTGATGGAGCACCCACAACTTCTGCAGGTAAGCCACTCCACTGGTTAATTGTTCTCACTATCAGGAAATTTCTCCTTAGTTCTAGGTTGGATTTCTCTTTAATGATCTTCCACTCATTACTTCTTGTCCTGCCCTCAGGTGCTTTGGAGAATAAGTCTAGCCCCTTTTTTGGTGACAACCCCCCAACTACTGGAAGACAGCTATCCTATCTTCTCTTCATTAGACTAGACACACCTAGTTCCCTCAATTGTTCATCATATGGTTTAGTCTTCAGAGTCCTTATCTTCTTTGTTGCTCTTCTCTGCACACATTCTAGGGTCTCAGCAACTTTTTTGTATCATGGTGACCAGAACTGGACACAGTATTCCAGGTGTGGTCTCACCGCTGCAGTATAAAGTGGTACAATGAGTACTGTTCTATTGTATATATCCTGGATTGCCAGAAAAGGGGGGAAAAGACTTAACTAGTCTCTCCTCTGACATTTTCAGACTATGCTAGGTGCTTAGGAAAAATTGAGGAAAAAATGCTTGGCTATTGTGACACTATTGTTCCTGTATATACAAATTCTGCATATATAAATTCCCATTGAAAACTGTGAATTAGTATGACAGTTGAATTTTGTGACCAAGTGCTTTTACTAACAGCTTCAACCATGGTTGTAGTTTTCAGTGTACAATCTCTTGCATGGGGAGAGCAAAAGGGAAGAATGGTTCACTTGACCCCAGAGGCTGGGAGGTGGGCTAAAAGAGGAGTTGGTGCAAAGTGCTGATGGTCCATGGAAATCAAACCCAGCAGCTTTCGTACAGAAACTGTGAAACTGATGAGAAAGATTAAGGTCATTGGTAAGGAAATTACAAGACACCATCAGGGTGAGGCAGCAGAAGGACAACAGCAAATCATACACACAAATGAAAAGCAGACAACATTCTGCCCCTGTAGAGCTGTCTCTAGCACTGCTTCGCTGCAATAATCTGTTATAGTTTAGTGGCCCAAGAAGGAGACCATTGTGAAGTCACAAATACCATACACGGAGGTGTAAAGAGATGGTGTCTCAGTCAATGAACATCTACATTTTATGTAGGTTTCATGCCTAACCGCCAGTAAGACTTTCCCTTTACAAATAAATCCAGTTTTAAACATTGAAGCTGATGATCACCACCACTTTGGACAGCTAATTCCACAACCTGATTCCTCTTCCTGTCTCAGTTTTCTCAGACAAGAAATACAGACTCTATGTGGCTTTGTAATTAAAACAAGAGCTGGTGGCAATTCCTACTCTGAAACTATTCCCTTGTCTTTGTCAAAGGGACAAACATTACTTACCATTCTGCAGAAAAGAGGGAATAGAGCAGTCACTTTTAATCATTTTACATTCCAAGGATTCAGATTTTAGCCCTGTAAGTTTTATCTGAAAGTTTCAAGTTTGGTATGTGTCATGGTTTCAGAAGTTCCCAGGATAATTACATTTAAGATAAATCTTTTATCTCACATACTTGCCCAAAGCCTCAAGGAGTCATTCAAGTTTTTCAGCTTTAAAGTGGAAAATGCTACATGTTGTATGGCACATAGTGTTTCCTTTGATTTTATTTCATTTAGTTAGGCAAGGCAGTTAGTTTGGGGCAAGGGAACTGTAAAGAGAGGAGGCACCACACACACACACACACACACAGAGAGAGAGAGAGAGAAAGAGAGAGAGAGAGAGAGAGAGAGAGCAGCTTAATTCACCAAGGATGGCCATTTCCATTGGAAGCAGGCATATGAATATTTTCAATCCATGCTCTTCTCCCATATGCAGTGATGCCCCTCCTTATATTTTCATAGTGATTATTATTTTGAACATTAAAATGCAAAGCAGCAGGTTTATGCAATAAATGTAACAGCAATAGTAATAGCACTTCCTTCAGGCCTGCAAACTGTAACCTATTATGGATTACTCCTAGCTTCCTCCACTGATCCAGCCTTGCTCTTGACACCAAGAGGTTGAACCTACCATGGAATCCTCATTCCCACCTACATCACTGAGTCATTGAAGCTACTAAGACCTCCTTCTACCATATCAGTAGCAATAGCAATAGCACTTAGACTTATATACCAGTTCACAATGCTTTACAGCCCTCTCTAAGCAGTTTACAGAGTCAGCCTATTGCCTCCAACAATCTGTGTCCTCATTTTACCCACCTGGGAAGGATGGAAGGCTGAGAATCGAACTGCTGAACTGCTGGCAGCCGGCAGTCAGCAGAAGTAGCCTGCAGTACTGCATCTAATCACTGCACCACCACAGCTCTTAAACAGCCCTTAATTCTTTAAACTGAAAGACCAGGATCAAAACAAACTTTCTCCAGATCTGAGTTGTTGAAATCAGTTGTGATTCTGATAGCTTTCTAATTTATTTTGCTGTAGGTGGTGATGGGGATGCTTTGACTCCTGGCAACTACTTGGACAAGTCCTTGAAGTTTTCTTGGCAAGATTTCAGAAGTGGATTTCCCTTGCCTCATTCCCAGGTCCAAGAAAGAATGATTGCCCCAAGCTATAATAATAATAAGTAAGTTGGAAGGGACCTTGGAGGTCATCTAGTCCAACCCCCTGCTCAGGCAGGAAACCCTATACCATTTCTGGCAAATGGCTGTCCGGTCTCCTTTTAAAAACTTCCAGTGTTGGAGCATTCACCACTTCTGGAGGCAGGTTGTTCCACTGGTTAATTGTTCTGTCAGGAAGTTTCTCCTTAGTTCTAGGTTGCTTCTCTCCTTGACTAGTTTCCATCCGTTGCTTCTTGTCCTGCTTTCAGGTGCTTTGGAGAATAGCTTGACTCCCTCTTCTTTGTGGCAGCCCCTGAGATATTGGAACACTGCTATCATGTCACCCCTCACCCTTCTCTTCCTTAAACTACACATACCCAATTCCAGCAACCGTTCCCTATATGTTTTAGCCTCCAGTCCCCCAATCATCTTTGTTGCCCTTCTCTGTACCCTTTCTAGAGTCTCAACATCTTTTTTACATCGTGGTGACCAAAACTGCATGCAGTATTCCAGGTGTGGCCTTACCAAGGCATTGTAAAGTGGTATTAGTACTTCACGTGATCTTGATTCTATCCCTCTGTTAATGCAGCCTAGCACTGTGTTGGCTTTTTTGGCAGCTGCAGCACACTGCTGGCTCATATTGAAGTGATTGTCTACTAGGACTCAGAGATCCCTCTCACAGTTACTACTATTGAGCAAGGTACCACCTATACTATACCTGTGCATTTGATTTTTCCTGCCTAAATGTAGAACCTAACTTTTTTCACCATTGAATTTCATTTTGTTAGATAGCGCCCAGTGTTCGAGTCTGTCCAGATCCTCCTGTATTTTAAGCCTATCTTCTGGAGTATTGGCTATTCCTGCCAGCTTGGTGTCATCTGCAAATTTGATGAGTTCTCCTTCTATCCCCTCATCCAAATTGTTGATGAAGATGTTGAAGAGCACTGGGCCCAGAACAGAGCCCTAGGGCACCCCACTACACACTTCCTTCCATGTAGATGCAGTTCCATTGAGAACCACATGCTGAGTATGGCCTGTCAGCCAGCTACAAATCCATCTAGTGGTGATGCTATCTAACCCACATTTTTCTATCTTATCAAGTAGTAGGTTGTGATCTACTTTATTAAATGCCTTACTGAAGTCCAAGTAAATTATATCTACAGCATTCCTCTGGTCCACTAATTTTGTCACTTGGTCAAAGAATGTAATAAGATTTGTCTGGCATGATCTGTTTTTGACAAACCCATGCTGACTTTTAGTGATGACTTTGTTTGCATCAAGGTGTTCGCTGATTTGTTGTTTGATTATCTTTTCCAGAATCTTCCCAGGTATTGAGGTCAGGATGATAGGTCTGTAGTTTCCTGGATCTATTTTTTTCCCTTTTTTGAAGATGGGAACTACATCAGCTCTCTTCCAGTCCTCTGGTAGTTCCCCAGTGCTCCCAGGATCTTTGAAAAATATAGTTCAGTGGTTCTGAGATCACGTCTGCCAGTTCCTTGAGAACCTTGGGGTGTAATCCATCTGGTCCTGGTGATTTGAACTCATCTAGGCTGGACAGGTGCTCACTTACCATTTTCTTGCGTTTCTATTCTGTATTTTATGGCATTGGTTTTGGTAGGTTGGACTGTTTTTCCCCTTTGTGTAAAGACATGCAAAAAACGAGTTAAATATGTGCTTAAGATAGAATTAGAAATCACCGTGTCCTGTGATTTCTAATTAGTTAGTGATGAAAACATTAGTGATTAAAGCGTGGTGCTTTTATCAAATTGGTTCTCAGTTCTGAGGCCTTTGAAAACCACAGTCTTGCGAGTCATATCTCTAGCCTCTTGGCTGTTCCAACTGTGGCTTCTCCTTCTTCACAGTGCTGCTCCAACTAACAGTAGTAACAATAAAAGAATAACAGAGTTGGAAGGGACCTTGGATGTCTCCTAGTCCAACCCCCTGCTCAAGCAGGAAACCCTGCATCATTATAGACAATGGCTGTCCAGTCTCTTCTTAAAAGCCTACAGTATGGAGTACCTACAACCTCTTAAGGCAAGCCATTCCACTGATTGATTGTTCTTGCTGTCAGGAAATTTCTATTTAGTTCTAGGTCACTTCTCTCCTTAGTTAGTTTCCATCCATTGTATCTTGTCTTGCCTTCTGGTGCTTTGGAAAATAGGTTGACCCCCTCTTTTTGTGGCAGCCCCTCCAATATTGGAACACTGCTATCATATCAACCCTAGTCCTTCTTTTCAGTAGACTAGACATACTCAATTCCTGCAATCGTTCTTCATATGTTTTAGTCTCTAGCTCCCTAATCATCTCCAGTCTTCAGGATCAAGTGCACTTGGAAGGAAAAAAAACCCTGCTTGCTGCTGATGGGCACACTTTGATTTGAGGTTCTGATTGGGAAGATTCCTTATTTGGTCAATACTCTTAAGTAATAAAATTATGATGAAATTGCCATCTAATTTATACTGTATTTATACATCTATAAACCCTTACCTAATTCTGTAAAATGCAAAAATGTTTCCTTTAAAGATGTATTTTTTAAAAAAAACTATAAAAGTTACTGTTTTTGTTACTGGTGTGAGTTGCTTAATAATACACCACACTGAGATCTGGCTAGTTCTTTTGGTCACTTTAGCTAGCCTTTGTAGCCATAAGTAGGTAAGTAGGTAGGTTGATGGTATAGGTAGATGATACACAGATAGATAGAGAGAAGATAGATAGATAGATAGATAGATAGATAGATAGATAGATAGATAGATAGATAGATAGATAGATAGATAGATATAGATATAGATACACACACACATATACAGACAGACAGTCAGACAGACAGTGAGAGAGAGATGATACTATAGATGGAGACAACAGATGATGTGTGTGAAAGAGAGAAAGCAAGAGAGAAGCAGAGGGAGAGAGAGAGAGATGATGTAGATAGAAGTCCATAAAATTGAGGCATTTTATTTTAAAATGCAGACCAATGAAATAGCGACCAAACCTAGCCTAGAAAAAAAAGCTAGATTAGTTCATTTCATCTAAAAATTGCTCCAAAGAAAATTATCCATGTATATATATAATCATTTAGTCCTACAGCGACATTCTGCTCCTTCATATATTTGTATCAGATTTAAGTAGACTATTTTAAAGAAAGAATATGTTTGCCTTCTCCCCTTCTGTAGCATAGTCTCAAGTGTTTGTGTGTGTCGGTGTGTGTGTCGGTGTGTGTGGGTGTGCATGCATGTGCGTCCAGAAATGCCAGTTTGAATAGGGCATTTGATAAATCCATTGAAGTTAATAAAAATAGTAAAAAAAGATGTCAAAAAAAGAATACATAGTAGGAAGTTATTTTTTTTAAAAAAATATCCAGGGCAATTCGTATATTACAAATTTCATTATGGCCAGTTCTATTATAAAATCAATTCACTCAGTATAGCCAATAATTGGAAAATGAAAAGCCAACTGGATTTAATAATTCATTCAGTGGGCCCTTAAGATACTTGCATTTGCCTCAATGTAATATAGCAATTATGGAAGAGATACAATAAGAGACCATTTTAAAAATCTGTGCCTAAGGAGTTTTCTCAAAGATGTTATTTTTAGGCTCTGTGCATTCAACACACTCCCATATGAAAAATAATAATAATTTCCTAACGACTCAGAGGTGAGCCTCTCTTAAAGCCACATTTCCATTTATCCAAGTCACTAGTCTTATAGAGTACTTCAGTGTTCTGCTAAGCTAAAAGACAGATGGAAGATAAAAAGGAGTTAAGAAACTCAATTTGGTCATTTTGCACCGTTGTAAAGGTTTTAAAGGTAAACATGGGTTAAGAAAGCCAGACATTTGCACCATTATAAACGTTTCAAAGGGAGCAGTGGACTTAACTTGAATTCTGGATTATAAGTCAAGGTAAGTTCTTTTTTGCCAGAAATTTAACAAGCCATTAAGGGCAGATCTGGGGAATTCTGCAGAGATGCTCCATCAATCTGCTTGCTTCTCTGATCAGAAAGAGCTAATAAAAGTTCCCTTTTAAGACACTTTTTTTTCTACAAATGCAGGTGAACAATTTTTTCTCGCCCTTCCCTGCACCAAGAGGGATGAGTTTCATCTCCACCATTGCCAACCTCCTTGCTTTGCTTATTGTGTATTCTTTAAAAAAAACAAGAAAACTAAAAGCTGTGCTGTGAATTAGAAAACCATTCAAAGGAGGCATGCAGGCAAAAAAGTTATATATGCTTATACATTCTTTTGACTCTGAACAAACGTTTAACATGTTTGAATGAAACTGAAATTATTGGTGCAAATGCTAATGCACAAGAAAAATAATAATGAGAAGGAAATCATAAACACAGTGGGACTGTTGAAAACGTCTAGCTTGGTAATACATATTAAGTTCCTTTCTCTCTACCTCATTTTTCTAGCCAATGATAAAAGGTATCCCATGTTCTAAAATAAACTGAGTCTTCTTTCTCTTTCATTTTCAATGTCAATCTATCCATTTCTGCACACTCTAAGATTTTTTTTTAATTAACTCTTCCTCCATTGGTAGATCTTCATTTTTCCAATGTTGAGTGAATACTATTCTTACTGCAGTTAATATATGTAACTTTAAATATATACACTCTTTCTCATAATTTCCTACAATTATGCCTAACAAAAATAATTCTGGCTTAAACTCTATACGTTTTTTCATCATTTTCTCTAACCCCTGAATGTATTCTTTTAGTTTTAGAGCATGTCCGCCAAAGATGGTAATGACAAATTTTCTTGATTGAATGACCTGATCATTCAAGTCTTCCAAGAATGCACTCATTGTCTCTGTAACCGAGTCCGTCAACTTTACTGCTGGTTCTCCTCCTCTTCTTTTTTCTTTTTTTTATTGAAAAGTTTTGGAATACATTTTAAAATACAAAAAGGAAAAAAAAACCTCCCCTCCTCCCCCCCTTTCCCCAACCCCACCCTCCCCTCCCCTTCCCTTCCCCGACTTCCCAGAGCTGAATACAGGGTATAAAAATACAAACAAACATAATCTAAAATATGCTAACAACAATAAAACATTAAAGTCTATCGCACTTTAACTCTCCATCGTCAAAATAATAACAAAATAACTACTAGCTAATCATACATCATATAACTCCACTACTTATTCAAATGCTAAATGAAACTTTTTAGTCCCATATTTGTTCTGGATATAATCAATCCATCTCCTCCATTCCACAATATATCTCTGTTGCGATTGGTCTTTCAAATACGCTGAGATCTTCGCCATTTCCGCCAAATTAGAAACTTTTAAAGTCCACTCTTCTATAGTTGGCAGTTCTTCCTTCTTCCAATATTGCGCTACTAAAAGTCTCGCTGCCGTAATTAAATTCAACATCAACTTAATATCTATAACAGTGGTATCTGTAATAATACCCAATAGAAACAGTTGCGGAGAGAACTTTATCCTTTTCTTGAATATCTTTTGCATATTCCACCAAATTTTAATCCCAAAAGCTTTAACCTTTTTACATGTCCACCAAATATAACCTTTTTACATGTCCTCCAACATTTGGGCTGACAATTTGGATACATACTTGCTAATTTTTTAGGACCTAAATGCCATCTATAAAACATTTTATAAAAATTATCTCTTAAATTTTGGGCCTGTGTAAATTTTACATTTCTAACCCAAATCTTTTCCAAAGTATCCATTGTTATAACTTCTTGAAAATTTTGAGCCCACTTTATCATACAGTCTTTAACGAGTTCCGTTTCTGAATCAATTTCTATCAATGCATTATATATCCTCTTTATATGTGCTTGTCCTTGATCTCTAATTTGCTTTACCAAGTTTTTATCAGTCATCGAAAAACCAGTTTTCTGGTCCTCTTTCCATCTAGCTTGTAATTGCCCATACTGGAACCAAGTTTGTACAATCTTTTCTTCTTTTAAAATATTATATAGCTTTAATTGCCATACATTCCTTTCTAAACTTAAAATTTCCTTATATGTAGTCTCATTATGTTTAAATCCCACATTTATATTTTCTATTGCGTGTTTAGGTATTGCCCAAATGGGTATCTTGTAGCTTAACTTATGTCTATACTTTTTCCAAACTCGCAACAGAGCACACCTTAAAATATGTGTCTTAAACACACTATCCACCTTCTTATCATACAATAAATATGCATGCCACCCAAATAACAAATCATGACCCTCAAGATTTAATAATCTCCCTTGTGTTAAATTAAACCAGTCACTTATCGCTGACAAAGCAGCAGCTTCATAATATAATTTGAAATTCGGCATTTTAAGACCACCTCTTTCACGCGTATCTTGCATTATGTTAAATTTAACTCGTGGTTTTTTTTTCCTGCCCAAACAAATTTATTAATTCCTTTTTGCCATTCCTCCAAATTTAAATCCTTTTTAAGTATAGGTATCATTTGAAATAAAAATAAAAATTTTGGCAAAACATTCATTTTCACTGCCGCTATTCTTCCCAACAAGGACAATTGTAGTTTTTTCCAACTATCTAATTCTTTTTGTATTTTTCCCCATAACATTTCATAATTATTTTTATATAGCTTCACATTTGAGGCTGACAAATATATCCCCAAATATTTAATCCTCCTCTTCTTTTTTCTTGTGTTTCCTACCATTAGAGCCTTCTCCAATCCTCACGTAATGTGTCCAAAGCAAGATATTTCAAGACTAGTCATTTGTACCTCTAGAAAGTACTGTGGATTGGTTTATTCAATGATCAATTTGTTTATTTTCCTTGCTGTCCATGTTAGTCTCGGGAGTCTTCTCCAATACAAAGAAAAGTTCAAAAGCATCAATACTCTTTCTATGCTGCTCTTTTAAAACTTTCACTTCCACAGACTGTCATAAAGGGATACCACGATTTGCATGATTCTGATGTTTGTAGGTATCAAAGCAGTGCATGATGGAAATAAATAATGCATCAGAACAGATGGAATCCTTAGCAAATGGTTCAACATTGAACAGAGAGAAAGGCAATAATGTGTGTTAATTATAAATAAACATATAGGGACCGTTTGTAGTGACATTTGTGGTGTGTCAATCACTAGTCAGGAACATAAATATATGTATACTTTTAAATGGATATATTGACATGAACTCTAATGATTTATAAAAGTAAATGTGCTGAAGTTCAAAAGGAAAACTGAGTGAATAAGTATGCCTGAGTTATGAAGAATTAGAACAAGCAGAGGAATTTTTGTACCTTGGTAGAATGTTTCCTAAAAGAAAAGATATATAAATGATGAAGAAAGATAGTAGGCAATACATGGTTTGCTGTAAGGAATGAATGTTTGTCAAAAAAAGTGGCATTGTATAAGATGTACTGTAATAAGATGCCCACGTTTTAGAAATGAGGGTTGGGGAATTCAGAGATACATGTACATTAAAGGCCACGAGAATGGGTTACCTACAAACTGTGTTAAGTATAAACAAGTAGAAAAAAATTTAAAATTGAATATCTCCTGAGTTAAGGGTGTTGCAGTGATTTACTGCATGCAGAGTAAATGAATGAATGAAGATCAAATTACAAAGAAAAAAACTGACTCACATTTGAATGGACTTGATGTGATTGTTAAACTTACATACTGTAAATTTGGCAATAACTAAGCATAGCATTTCTGAACTGTAGATATATGGATAGCCACTTGAGGGCAGCAATCAACTTTCTTGTATTTCTCTGCTGCCACCTAGTGGTCATGTGGATCTCCGCAGCACAGATCTAGTAAGCCTAGATTAGAACTTGATTGTTCCTCCAAAATCTGTTGCTCATTCAGAAAGTATTGGAAGAGGCTAAGAAAATTATCAGGTAATGTCACGAGCTGAATCAAGCCATATACTGTAGATAAATTAACCACTCAGATGAAAAGTTCTCCCCTGCAAAACACATTCCCTTAACTACTGTAAATATGAATACCGGTAGCTATACTCAAAAGCCCATCTTCCTGACTTATCCTCAGTAATGCTTAGAGACAGATTTAATCAAATCCCAAAATCTCAAAGGCTATAACTATTTCTGACTGGATAATAGAATCTATAGAGCATGGGGTATTTTAATTTATTGTGAATTTTATTCTGGCTTGAGACCAAAGCTGCTTTGACCTTTAATAAAAAAAATTCCTTGTTTTTATGATGGGTTTTACATAACTTATCTTCTAACAGACAGACGCCCTAAGGCTACCAGTACAGTCATAAAATTTTGCATGCTAAGAATAAAAGTATAATAAGCTCACTATCCTGCCAGATAAATAATTAATACAAACAGAGAGAATATATTTTAAATTGGGTGAATGGAAGTAATGTGATCACAATATTTGTTGATCGCATGTAATGGTTGTTTATTTAAATTCTAGTCATGGCTACAATAACAAGTTTTAACAAAATAATTTTATTAAGTATTATAAATGAAGACAATAAAAGTTAATATAAATCACAAAATAGACAAACAGAAAAACACAAAAGAAATAAAAGGAGGATATTAAATAGAAAAAGAAGGAAAAAGAGAATGAGAAAGAAAAAAAGGTAACTTCCTGTTTCATCCCATCAAATAAAAATATTTTAATAACTTATCATCTCTAAATAAAACATAATCTGTCTTCTCCCCATACCTCATAAGGAAAACAACATCTAATCAATCTTTGTCAGCAAAAGTCCATTAAGGGCAACTAGATGTAATTGTTTTTTTGTTTTAACCTGGCTGAATAAGCCAATCTTATAAATCTTTTCTGATTTTCTTAAAAAATTATTCTTTAACCTCTTCAAAAAAAAGTCCCAGAAGTGGTTTGCTACTCCTCTGTGTTTCAAAGTGAAAATCCTTTGGAACTTTAATAATTTTTCTTCTTTTTTTTCAATAAAAATTTATTCTTTTGTTTGTCACTTCTAAAAATGTTTTTCCAAAACTTAGACAAGTTCTTTCAAATATTCAGAAGAAAAAGAAAATATCCAAATCAGTTTCTTGGTTTAATATCTATTTATCTCCTTTAGGGAATTAGTCATCCATCAAATCCATTTGTATAACATTTAAATCTTCCTTATATTAATTTCATAGACATTTATTGCAGCTTGTTATTGTTTTACAACTTCATTAGAACCTGTTCTGTCAGTTTTATCAAGTGTTGGATCCATTCTGTCCAAACACTTGACTGAAAGGTATTTAGAAGTTTGCACTAACGATTTCTACTGAATTTTCAATGTACCCTGGCTCTAATTTCCAGCCTCCAATGTCTTGTTATCAGGAAAAGAAACCCTCCAAAACACAAAAGCAATCTCTATTTTCCTATGAGAAAACATCATCTAAATAATTCAAAACTACAATTTCAAATCCCTTTGGGGTTTAATCTGTTATTAACTTTCCAGAATCTACCTACTAAGCACTGTTTTGCTACGTAGTACCCCAAAATCCATATATTTTAAAAGCTTTTAAAACTATTTTACACCATCATTTTTAAAGAAGGTAGAAACTCAGCCAATAAATACAGTTAAAATCTTGCCTGTCTGAAATGTCTTAATCTTTCCAATAGCCAATTTTTTTTAAAAAAAATGATATGAGATACGAGTCACATGATGTGATGATAGAACAGTGATATGAAATAAAATATAAGGCTTGGTGGAGCTTAATGTCTATAAAAGCTGCTTTGCGAGTGTGAGCTTGGTGTAGTTCCAACTCTCAGCCACTCATAAGCCAACCATAAAAATAGAAGTTTCAATGGTCCACTCATGAGTAGCAGCTGTCCAGAGTCACATGGATGATCTTAAAGACCTCTCCTTTGTTCCAGAGAGATTACATGAGTAGCCTAGTAGCAATTCTTTTGCAAAAGCAGTCTTGTTAGTTAGAAAAAGCCAACAAGGCATCAACTCACCATGGCACTTATAGGAAGCATTTCTGGCTACAATAAAAATTTGCTGCTGTGATGCATTACCATTTGTCTGTTAAATATATATTTAAATATATTTTAAAAATTGCTAAATTTGTATTCCCCCTTGTTCTGTTCCAGCCTACTACCAGCCCTGCAGAAAAGACAGGGACAACCCCTTTACAAAAGGCAAAAGGCTGGAACTAAGCCTGCCAAATTTATTGACACCAAACAGAGCAAACTGAACAAAACACGAACCACAAAACAGGAGCTATTCAAACGGTTGCCTTCAGCAAACCAGCCCTCCCACACATTCCCCTTTTAAACAGTTCAAGGCGTGGCTTCTCTCTGCCTCCTTCCGAGGTGCCCCATTGCCTTCCTCTGTTTACTCCTGATTGACTGCCTCCTGCGTCGGGCGTCCTTGAACAGGGCCAGCTGTGGGTCATCTTCATCCACGCTGTCAGGCTCACACAGCTGGGTCTGTGTAGTAACCAGATGAGAGGGGCCTGGCTGAGAGCTCTGCGAAGCCTCAGAACTGTCCTCTTCAGGCTCTCCAAAAAACCCCTCCTCCTCCTCTGAATCGTCCGACCCAACTGCCGAACCCACAGGATGACCCTGAATCACAACACCCCTTTCTTTTACAGCAGGGTCCCCAACCCCAGGTCCGTAGACCAGTACCAGGCAGCGGCATGCCAGCAACTAGTCCGCACAAATAAGCAAAGCCCCAACCGCAGGATGCAGGCAGAATACAAAGCCACACCCTTTCCAGTCTGTGGAAAAACCTCTCTCCAAGTAACCAGTCCCTGGGGACCTCTGTTTTACAAGCTTAAGATTATATTTTGTATCAGTCCTCCATTTTTTCTTCATAATTTATCAAGTAACTTGGCTGAATGAAAGACTGATGTAAAGTCACTGGCTGTACTTCTGTGGCTGAGGGTGATTTGGTGCTGAGTGTTCTTAGTGCAAGTCCAAACTTACTACAAAACTATGCTCGCTTTCTTTAAAAATGGTTCCAGAAGAACATGAAAACCCAGCTGCTTATTGTTAGAAGTGTCTCCTGCTTGTCAAATTAAACCCATGAAAATCCTATGTGAACTTTAGAAAGCATTCAGAAATCTTTAGGGTTTTCAATCAAATAAAAGCAAATGTTAAGGAGAATGAAGTGCAACACGATTGCATTCTTCAAGGATCTGAAGGGCTGTCATGCAGAAAATTGAGCAAAGTTGTTCTGTGTTGCTCCACAACACACAAGAGGAATCAGTGGGTGGAAACTGCAAGGAAGCAAGTTTCAGTTGATGGGATCCTCTCTATTGCAAGAAGCGTTCAGCATGAAGGCAGGTCCAGCGGACATATTAAAATAGAAGCTGTTGGACAGCCACTTTTTAGTGATATTGCAGCACCAAACACCTCTGCAGTCCTGCTTTAAGGTCTCTTCCAGTTCCATTTCTAAATGAGGAAAAATGGGAATAATCTTTTTTAAAATCCAGATCATGCGAAGTACTAGTACCACTTTACAAAACCCTAGGAAGAGTACACCTGGAATATTCTAGCCAATTTTGATCACCATATCACAAAAAAGATGTTAAGAGCTAGAAAAAATTCAGAGAAGAGCAACTAAGATGATCAAAGGCCTGGAGACTAAAACATACAAAGAATGGCTGCAGGACTTGGGTCTGGCTAGTCTAAAGGAAAGAAGAAAGAGGGGAGACATGATAGCATTGTTCGAGTATCTGAGGGGTTGCCACAAGGCAGAGGGGGTCACATTATTCACCAAAGCATCAGAGGGAAGGACGAGAAACAATGGTTGGAAACTGATCAAAGAGGGAAGCAACCTAGAATTAATGAAAAACTTCCTGACAGTGAGGAAATTAACCAGTAGAACAGCTTGTCATAATCATAATCATAATAGTAAAGTTGGAAGGGACCTTGGAGGTCATCTAGTCCAACCCCCTGCTCAGGCAGGAAACTCTATATCATTTCAGATAAATGGCTGTCCGGTCTCTTCTTAAAAACTTCCAGTGTTGGAGCATTCAAAGATTCTGGAGGCACGTTGTTCCACTGATTAATTGTTCCCACTGTCAGGAAGTGTCTCCTTAGTTCTAGGTTGCTTCTCTCCATCAAGGAGAGGACAAGCAACCTGGTCTTCAGAAATCATGGGGGCTCCATCACTGGAGGTTTTTAAGAAAAGACTAGATCAGGGGTGTCAATCTGCAGGCCCAGGGGCTGGATGCATAGTGAAACTGCGCCCACCCCATTGCCAGAAGTGGAAAAAAGAGTCACATGATGTTGTGAGTTTGACACCCCTGAACTAGACAGTCACTTGTCTGAGATGGTATATAGGTTCTCCTGCTTAAGCGGGGGGCTGGACTAGAAGACCTCGAAGATCCCTTCCAGGTCTATTCTATTTTTTTCTTAAAAAATGAAACAAAACAAAACAGAGTAGTTCACCCTTCACCTCTCAAACATTTGCATTTTTTTTGGTTTGGTTTTCAGAAGTGATTTGGAAAATAGATATCTTTCCTGCGTGACCAGGAGGGAAATCATGAAAAGTATCAGGTGTTGCCTCTCTTGAATTCTTGATGATTTTTCCTTTCATGTATATATAAGTTCCTCTAGAAAACCCCCAAGGTCCCTTCCAACCCTATTATTCTATGTTCTAGGTCTGAAAATTACCGTATTTTCCAGTGTATAAGACGACTGGGCGTATAAGACGACCCCCTACTTTTCCTGTTAAATTATAGGGTTTGGGCTAATAACTCAATATTTCACTTCCTGGCACACAATCTGCATATTAACAACTCGTTTAGCGTTAGTACCCTTTTTTAATAAGTGCCACGATGTTGCTAAAATAAAAGAGGTAAACTTCGTGATCCTCCCAGCCCTTGCATAAAACAGAAATGAAAAGTCTTAAGCCTTTCCGTTCCCAAATACCAAGGTTTCCCCCGAGTTTTGCACAGTTAAACAAATGGCATTTGCGTATTAATGTTTCTCCATGGAGCACAAAATTCACCTGAATTAAGGAAAGTGGGGAGCTAAAGAATCTGGGGCTACGGGGAATGCCTCTGGCATGACAGGCAACCCTGGGAAACACGAGGACTGTAGTGGCACCCTCAGTTTGCACATTCCGATCCAGAAAGCACCCGGAGCCTCCTCCGTTACTTCTAACAGAACATCTCCACGCCCACATCCTGCCCGCCTCGCCTTTGAAACCCCACCCCCTTTTCCCCCGTAATGTTTCCCTGCTCCGCCTGCTCTGTAATTGGCCCAGCTTTGCTCCTTCCCCACCAAAGGGGGCCTCGCCTTCTTTCCTCTGAGCTCTCTCCCTTGGTGCGCTGCTGCTCTCAGTTCTGCACTCCGTGACCGGGCAAGCAATTCTTCTGGTCGGTGCAGGTCAGGCGGTGCCTCGGCGGGAGCAAAGGTGCTCCCTTCCTACTGTCGAGCGGCGCACCTCTGGGGACCGCCTGCCCCCCTCTCATCGGGGACCTGACAGCCAGCATTGGAAGCACCAGCATGGCCAGTCCTAGAGAGAGCAATGGCGGCGGCTGCAGTAGCCGCCCCAGGAGCTGACGAGAGTTTGCCCTCCATCACCCGTTCGCCATCGGCCGCTTAACCACGGGTCGCCATCACCTACCTCCATTCACCCAGCAATCCTGCCGTCCAGCAGAAAAGAGAAAAGATCAGAGAGGTGAATAGTATTTTCCAGCGTATAAGACGACTGGGCATATAAGACGACCCCCAACTTTTGAGAAGATTTTCATGGGTTAAAAAGTCATCTTATACGCCAGAAAATACGGTATATAATTTTATATAATTATAAATTTTAAATTTTATAAATTTATACACAATTATATAATCCAATGCCTTCTTCCAAATTTAATAAGGGAAGACAATTGTAAAAACATGGTTTAAAGAAACGTTACCCTTATTTACATCAACAAAATGTTGTTTTTGACAGTCCTTTTCTATATAAATATAACAGAGTCCAATAAATTCTAAACATTACTTTTTATTGCATAAGTCATAATTTGAGGTCCATTGTCACTCATTTTTACAGAATGTTATTAAATTATCATAATATAAAATACAATTGGAAATAAAGATAGGAAAATCAGAAATGGGAAGAAAGGGGGAAGAACAGTGTACGTACAGGTAGAATGAAAAAAAGAAACATTGACTTCCAACTTTTTCAGCACAGTAAAATATGGAATAAAATTACAGCCTCAACTTTTTACTTTACCAGCTTCACAAATAGTAGCAGTGTCTATAACAAAAGATTATATTAATCTGCAAAATGTCCAGAAGCAGTTTCCAAAGATAAACAAAGCTGATATGTATTTTCTCTAATTGTTGTTGTTGTTGTTAGATGCGAAGTCGTGTCCGACCCATCGCGACCCTATGGACAATGTTCCTCCAGGCCTTCCTGTCCTTTACCATCTTCTGGAGTCCATCTAAGCTCACGCCTACTGCTTCAGTGACTCCATCCAGCCATTGGCTAATTAAAATAGCCAATTTTGCCATTTCTGCTAGCTCCATCACTTTTCCCATCCATTCTTCTGTGTGGGGGTTGATGTATCTTTTCATTTCTGTACATATAGAATTCTTGGTGCAATCAATATACTGTATACAATAACAAAGAACTTTTTTCCAGTTTCTTGCTATAGAAGTTAAAATACTCTCACATTGTCTAGGTAACATATTGGTACATATAGCCCTATGACTGCATGAAATGATGCTGAAGAGGTTCATCTGAAGTTTGACTTAAGGGAAATCCAGTGATCTCACTGCAGGGATCTTCTGCAATAGAATGAAACTCATTCACATCTATCAAAAATGTATAGCTGAACATGCATGTTTGAGAAATTCCTCCAAAAGCCATGTAAACTGGAGAAAAAGCGTCAAGGACAGCCTTGTTTTGTCCTCTATTAACAATTAATTAATTTAATTTTACATATAATAAGTGCAGGAAGAATTGTATTTGCTCAGTATTGGAAAAATGAAGATCTACCAGTGGAGGAAGTGTTAATTTTTTAAAAAAATAGACTGTGCAGAAATGGATAGATTGACATTGAAAATGAAAGAAAAAAAAGATTCTGTTTATTTTAGAACATAGGATACTTTTTATAATTGGCTAGAAAAGCGAGGTAGAGAAAAAGTAACTTAATATGTATTAGTAAAGTAGACATTAAACCCAGAAAATATGTTGCTGATATTTTAAGCACTTGTGATTATAATATATATTTAGGGATGCGGTGGCTCAGTAGGTTAGGACACTGAGCTTGTCGATCAGAAGGTCAGCAGTTTGGCGGGTCGAATCCCGAGTGCCGCGTAGCAGAGTGAGCGCCTGTTACTTGTCCCAGGTTCTGCCAACCTAGCAGTTTGAAAGCACGTAAAAATGCAAGTAGAAAAATAGGGACCACTACGGTGGGAAGGTAACAGTGTTCCGTGTGCCTTTGGCATCTAGTCATGCCGGCCACATGACCACGGAGACGTCCTCGGACAAGCACTGGCTCTTTGGCTTTGAAACGGAGGTGAGCACTGGCCCCTAGAGTCGGAAACGACTAGCACACATGTGGCACCCCAGAATTTTTTTCAGAAAATCAAGTATTTCTCACAGAAAAGTATTGCAGGAACACATGTTTTGCTATACACAGGTTTATTCCCTTTGTATGTATTGGGACACAACAAAAAAAGGGAGGGGAAAAAGCAAATTGGACATAATGTCAGACAAAACTCCAAAAATGGGCCGGACAAAATTATTGGCACCCTTTCAAAATTGTGGGTAAACAAGATTGTTTCAAGCATGTGATGCTCCTTTAAACTCACCTTGGGCAAGTAACAGGTATGGGCAATATAAAAATCACACCTGAAAGCAGATAAAAAGGAGAGAAGTTCACTTAGTCTTTGCATTGTGTGTCTGTGTGTGCCACACTAAGCATGGACAACAGAAAGAGGAGAAGAGAACTGTCTGAGGACTTGAGAACCAAAATTGTGGACAAATATCAACAATCTCAAGGTTACAAGTCCATCTCCAGAGATCTAGATTTGCCTTTGTCCACAGTGCGCAACATTATCAAGAAGTTTTCAACCCATGGCACTGTAGCGAATCTCCCTGGTCGTGGACAGAAGAGAAAAATTGATGAAAGGTTGCAACGCAGGATAGTCTGGATGGTGGATAAGCAGCCCCAAACAAGTTCCAAAGGAATGCAAGCTGTCCTGCAGGCTCAGGGAGCATCAGTGTCAGCGCAAACTATCCATCGACATTTAAATGAAATGAAACGCTATGGCAGGAGACCCAGGAGGACCCCACTGCTGACACAGAGACATAAAAAAGCAAGATTAGAGTTTGCTAAAATGTACTTGAGTAAGCCAAAATCCTTCTGGGAAAACGTCTTGTGGACAGATGAGACCAAGATAGAGCTTTTTGGTAAAGCACATCATTCTACTGTTTACCGAAAATGAAATGAGGCCTACAAAGAAAAGAACACAGTACCTACAGTGAAATGTGGTGGAGGTTCAATGATGTTTTGGGGTTGTTTTGCTGCCTCTGGCACTGGGTGCCTTGAATGTGTGCAAGGGATCATGAAATCTGAGGATTACCAAAGGATTTTGGGTCGCACTGTAGAGCCCAGTGTCAGAAAGCTGGGTTTGTGTCTGAGATCTTGGGTCTTCCAGCAGGACAATGACCCCAAACATACGTCAAAAAGCACCCAGAGATGGATGGCAAGAAAGCGCTGGAGAGTTCTGAAGTGGCCAGCAATGAGTCCAGATCTGAATCCCATTGAACACCTGTGGAAAGATCTTAAAATTGCTGTTGGGAAAAGGCGCCCTTCCAATAAGAGAGACCTGGAGCAGTTTGCAAAGGAAGAGTGGTCCAAAATTCCGGGTGAGAGGTGTAAGAAGCTTATTGATGGTTATAGGAAGCGACTGATTTCAGTTATTTTTTCCAAAGGGTGTGCAACCAAATATTAAGTTAAGGGTGCCAATAATTTTGTCCGGCCCATTTTTGGAGTTTTGTTTGACATTATGTCCAATTTGCTTTTTTTCCTCCCTTTTTTGTTGTGTTCCAATACATACAAAGGGAATAAACCTGTGTATAGCAAAACGTGTTCCTGCAATACTTTTCTGTGAGAAATACTTGATTTTCTGGAAAAATTTCTGGGGTGCCAACAATTTCGGCCATGACTGTATGTACACATATACATACACACACATATGATTTTTATTAATGTATTATTATTAATAAATTAATATTTTTATGACAAATGTTCACTTACTCTTATCTAGTTATATATAAATGATCTCAGTCATGTAAGAAAGTTTGAACCATGGTTCATCATCTTCAAAAACAAAAATATACAAGGCTATTCTAAATTATCAAAGGCTTTCTCTATATCTAGAAAATACCCCTTGCTTTTCTGATTTATATTATGAATAGCATTCAAAATGTATTTGGTGTTATCGCTTTGGGATTATTTCAGTCTGATTAGGATGTATTAATGCAGTAAAAAAAAAAGCTGCTTAATCTTTTTACAAATGATGCCATTAAAAAAGCTTGCCATCTATATTCAGTAAAAATGAATTATATCCCTGTTTATAAATCAAAGAAATAAAACTTGTCCAGACAGAGGGAGTACTTGATTGCTGAATGTCATTCATTACTTGAGATAATTCTTTAAAAATATCATTCATTACTTGAGATAATAGTGTAATCCATTTACTAACCAAATTATATTATATTGCATAAAAAGCATCTGGCCTTGGGGATTTGTTCAATTTCCATTTCTGCACTGCTTTTGGTTTGTCTTTTGAAATTGATTTGTTAAGCACTTCCTTTTGTTAATCTGTAAATTGTCTAAGCTATATTGTATTTCAATACTTTTTGATATTTAATGTCTGTTTAATATAACTGATACTGCAATAATATTTAACAAATTGATCCCTTATGTCCTCTACTATTAAAATATTCCTGTTTCTGTTTAAACTGTTAATAATTATTTTCTCAACAACAATAATAGTTGGAAGCGACCTTGGAGGTCATCTAGTACCATTTCAGACAGATGGTTGTCCAGTCTCTTCTTAAAAACTTCCAGTTTTACTGATTAATTGTTCTAACTGTCAGGAAATTTCTGTTTAGTTCTAGGATGCTTTTCTCTTTGGTTAGTTTCCATCCGTTGTTTCTTGTCCTGCCTTCGGGTGCTTTGGAGAATAGCTTGACTCCCTCTTCTTTGTGGCAACCCCTGAGATATTGCAACACTCCTATCATGTCACCCCTCATCCTTCTCTTCATTAAACTCAATTCCCAATTCCAGCAACCGTTCCTTATATGTTTTAGCCTCCAGAGTGGGTAAGCCAAAAGCATGTCTGGTTTAGTACCAATATTTATTGCTAGCAAAATTCTTGTTCTTCAAAATTTCACATTTCAATTAAATCCAGTTGATTATGATCACTTAAATCTTTTGTTCTATATCAAAAACTGGTTCTGTTTACATTTTAATTCTAGCTGCTTCAATTTAGTATTCATTTTGTCTTCATATGGCTTTCTTTCTCTTAAATGCCAAAGAAATGAACAGTCCTATCTTAAACGTTTTACTTGAATCCCATACTTTGGCTAAGGAAGCATCAGGAGCTGGGATAATACTGATATGGGCCAGATTATCATTCTTCAAAATACTGATGATGACTAGTTGGGCCAGAGCTAGGAATTCTGAAGTCCTGTTAATTTCAGTAGTAGACAAACACATACTAAAAACTTCCAATGAATTGGCATTTCAGCTGGGTTAGATTTACTGTGTGCAAAAATAGAGGTAAGGTAAACAGATTCATTTTTATTATGTTCTAGTATTTATTTTCTTGGTACTGTAAATTTTAATATACAGATATATGTCACCTTTCAGGAGAGTGGTAGACATACATATGTGAATGTAAGTATGAAGAATTGAGGACAAACAAAAAGAAATATGACCATCGAGGCATCTTTTCTTTGGGTTCTGATTGGCAGTACATCACTTTTATAGCAGCCTATAAATTCTCGTCTGAAAAGAAGCTGAATAATGACTTATCTGCTCCATTTTATTGATGTACAGCTTAAAAAATAGGCAGAGTTGATGTAAATACAAGATGATGAATACATGCCATTCATGTTTGTTGCTGGCACTGTCCAAAATACTAAACAGGGTATCCATTCCTGTTCAACGCTAGACTTCCTCCCACCTCATTTGCTTCAGGTATGTAGTCTTCCTGGTCAAACCAGATGCTGCTGATAATGATCTCATTGGCTGAGAAGGGATGCTGCCTTAGTTGAGTTGGTTTTGAAATGGACAATGTACCTGGAATTTGGAATTTGCAAATGTTTAATGGGAACTAAGCTATCTCATTTGCTTGTGGAATCTCACTCCTTCTGAAATTCTGTCTATCCAATGTGACAGTTCTTTGTCTGCTTATGGAAACTCTGTCTATTCCCTGGAGATACCAGGTTTTCCACAGTTTTTGTGGCTTAATAGCCTACAAGGATATTAAATGTATATGTATTTCAGCAATTTTATTTTTGATGAAGTAAATGGATAAGCTCTATGAGAACCCTAAAGTGACTGACTTGATTCCACTTACTATTGAAAATCAATTACTGTAAGCATAACTCTTCACATGGCCTTGCTGGACACTAATTGCAGTACCATATATTGGAGCCTCAGTATTCTCTAGTATATTGATTGTAAAAATGATAGTTCAGTCTTCTAGGCAAACATAAGAAAACAGCAAATGATTGAAACAGCAGTCCATTCAATGATGATTTCAACACTCTACACAGAATTGTCTTAGGAAATATCAACACAAACATCACTGGGCATGTGTTCATGACTTGTTGCACATAAATAATGCTAAGCTTGGCAGATGTAAAATATAATTTGAGTGATATTGCCATGAATTCATCTCTTCTTATTAAAAGAACGACATTTTGTGACAACTACAGCCAAAGAAAAAGTAGTAAGTCAATGATTAAAGAAGAGTCTTGGCACAGAGATTACTTGAGAAGAAAATTGAAGCACTTACTCCAAAAGAACAGGAAAGATGCTGAAGACATGACAAAAGGACTTTATCAGAATAACATTGAGACAGAAAGACGCAGTTTCTGGGACCTCATCTGGAAATATGGAGCTTAGAAGAATTGGTAAACTGATGGACATGACCAGAAAATTGGATGGTACCTGAGGAAGCCAATGAGGGTATCTGGAGAAAGAGTAATTTGGAAACGAAGATTTCTCCCTGTTCTCTTAGAGCTTTGTTTTGACTTCAAATTTCTACATGTACCGGTATATTAATTCAATTTTGGGAAGAAATACTTTAATTAACTATCATAATATGCTGTTAAAACATGGAATTTGTCATCCCATTAAAAATTCCCCTGGGTCAAGGGGAATTCAGGATAATTTTATGTAATTGGAAAGAAAAGTATTCTTTGATATTAAGGAATGGATCCATGATACAAGTTCATTATCCATTTTTTAAAAATCTCTGTGTTTTAAAAATGAGAAAATGATACATATATTGCTAGATTTAATAAGCTTAATTTTTAAATTATAGTCATTATGTGAATTTTTCTGTTGATTAGTTTTATTTTAATTCCTATAATATAGTTGCTTATTATTAATTGTTATTTATAACAGTTCTAATTATTATTGCTATGGATGCTCACTCCAGTAGATTCTGAGTGGCTTACAAAAATCTAAATAAGCATTAAAAATATATATCTAAAAAATAAAAAAGAACATTAAAAATATAGAACAATACAGCTGGTCAGGCCTAAAATAGCCATAACAATAACAAATAAAACATGCCAGGTGCCCCACAGGTCTAATGCAAGGCCTAGGACTGGAATCATGTCCTAAGGGCTTTCTGGGACCCCAAGAAAGTGTGTCATCCTTATCTCTGTGGGGATGTTAGAAAGCGGGGCCACCACACAGAAGGCAAGCTTTCTTGGTTGGGCAAACTGTTGTTGTTTCTTTACTGTATTATGGGGGTCTTCAGACTTGGAAACTTTAAGACTTGTGGACTTCAACTCCTAGAATTCCTCAGTCAGCAAAGCTGACTGACAAATTCTGAGAGTTGAAATCCACAACTCTTAAAGTTGCCAATTTGAAGACCCCTGCTGTATTACCTTCTCTTGAAACTTACAGATATACTGTATATTTCTACATGAACAAGAATCCAGCAATATTGGAACTCCTGCTGTATAGACATCCCAGGACATATGGCTGCATATGTGGATATCAAAGAGAAGGGCTCTGGAACCAGTACAAAAGAGGCATTGCAAGGCGTTACAGTTGGCACCAAGTCAGCTTTTGCTGGTCTATTCTTGGATGGGGATGATGCAATGCTTTCTGAAGCTTTCTATATGATTGTAATTGTTGGGGATTGTGTCTTGGGTTTCTATAGATAAAGGTTGCAGGTTATAGGACATAAATCTAAGTAGATAGGATAGGAATAACTGATCAATTATTTAAAATGTTTACTTTCAGATTCTGTCACGTTAAGTGTGGCCAAATTTTGTCATGTAAAATATAAGGTGCACAGCAGTCTGACTGACCTAATTATCTAATTGGCTAATCAATATTACCTACATGTGTATAGTATGTTTTATGGGCTGGACATTGATTGCAGTTATTTTTTTATTTCTTTTCTGCATTAGTTTGAAAGTCCACCTATGGTGTAGCAACTACCAAGGGAACTTCTTTTATTCCATTGATCCAATCTTAGTTTGTCAACCTCCTTACAACAGTAATTATCTGAGAGCAGTGATTCCTAGAATAAAACTATAATTAATCAAATTATTGAGGCCATTTTGCTCTTGTTGGCTTCATTTTTATAGACCATTATTGTGTGATTAAAAGCAGTAATTGAAGGGAAATATATTAATCATGATTCATTGTACAAGTTCTGCTCTCCCTTTATCCTCCAGCATCTGCTTTTGGCATAATTGGAACATCATAGCCAAGTGGTTGAGGTTAAAAATAGGAAGTGGGAGCATAGGTGTGAATACAAAAACAAAAACAAAAACAAACAAACAAATAAATAAATAAATAAATAAATAAATAAATGTAGATACTGAGATAGCCAGCTTATGAAATTAGACAAATTTAACTTCATTTTACACAAAAACACAGTAGATTTGAATTGTTCTCTTATCTTTTTTTTCTTTGGTTGGCTGATTGGTTTTTTTTTTGTTTTGGCATTAAACAAATCTAGCAGCATTGCTGTAGAACAGCTTCCCCCAATGGCAACCAACTATGTTCAAACTGAATTTCTAGCTAACATGATGACCAGTTCCCCTAAGCAAAAATGTACTCTGAGAACTAATTTAACAGTAGGCTGTCCAATACGCTTTTTGTGATATGAGTATGCGCACCAACACTTTCTCAAGCATCATTTGTTCCATCTAATTTAAAGAGGGAGATGAAGAGAGAGACAAATTTCTATAATTTTAATTTTAAAACTGGGATGAGATGAGAAGCTGGCATACTGCAAAGCAAAACATCAACTAACAGTATAAACTACATTTTTCAGAATCCCCCTCAATGACAGGATGGCCCTTAGGTATTTAACACAACAACAAAAACAACAACAACAACAATGGATAGTTTATTTAGTCCTTTGCTTAAGTAGGCAAAATATATACCCAGAGTCCCTCTGTGAGGGAGATGGATGGTTTTAAAGTCTGAAAAAAAAAAATATCCAGAAAATGGACAACAAAAAGCAGAGAGAGTAGTAGAGAATTTCAGAGTATAAAGACTTGTAGGAGATGTTATGGATAATGAATATTTTTGATGAAACTTGTTCAGCTTGAGCAGAATTTTGTGAGAAATCTTTAGACTAGAATAGAGCTGGAAGGGACGTTGGAGATCTTCTAGTCCAGCCCCCCACTCAATCCGGAGAACCTACACCATCTCAGACAAGTGACTGTCTAGCCTCTTCTTAAAAACCTCCAGTGATGGAGCGCCCACAATCTCTGGAGGCAAGCTATTCCACTGGTTAATTGTCCTCACTGTTAGGAAGTTTCTCTTTAATTCTAGGTTGCTTCTCTTTTTGTTCAGTTTCCAGCCATTGTTTCTTGTCCTGCCCTCTGGTGCTTTGGTGAATAATGTGGCACTACTGGAATACTGCTATCATGTTTCCCCTATTTCTGCAGCCATTCTTCATATGTTTTAATCTCTAGGCCTTTGATCATCTTAGTTGCTGAATTTTTTTCCAAACTCTCAACATCTTTTTTTGTGATACTAATACTTCACGTGGTCTTGATTCTACGCCTCTGTTTATACAACCCAGGATTATATTAGCTATTTTGACTGCTGCTGCACACTGCTGGCTCATGGTCATCTCTAAATATACTTCCCAAATCTCTCTACTTCTGCCAAGTGAGCCACTGTTCCCATTCTCTTATCTCTCCAAAGCACTTTCATTTGCATTCATGATCAAAGCAATACACCACAGAGACACAGTTGCAGGCCTAATACCTTTCTGGGTCAGATTGCAGCCTGGGAATTTCCTTACTTACTGCATTCTTGTTTAGTGGCACCAGCACACCAAGTCTTTTCAAGTAATTTCCAGATCTTGGTTTCTGCAGAGATTTTGTCTGTAATTATGGACTGTATGTTTTTTGATGAAAGTGGTCACTCTACAGCAGGGGTCTTCAAAGTTGGCCTTTTAATGACTTGTGGACTTCAACTCCCAGAATTCCTCAGTCAGCATGTCTGGCTGAGGAATTCAGGGAGTTGAAGTCCACAAGTCATAAAAGGGCCAAGTTTGAAGACCCCTGATCTACCGTAATCACTGGGTGCTTATGAAGTGCAAAGGTATGGATATAATTCATTTTAGTAACCTTGATGTATTTTTGCTTCCTTGAAGACATTCTGGTTTTTATTGATAAAGCTCATCATCATCATCATCATCATACTAGTAATGGTGTTTAAGGCCCTACATGGCATGGGCCTGGAGTACCTTAGGGAACACCTGCTGCCGGCATCAACTTCCCTCCGCCCTGTGCGTTCCCACAGAGAGGGCCTCCTCAGGGTGCCACCGATCAGAGAATGTCGATTGGTGGCCCCCAGGGGGAGATCCTTCTCTGTGGGCGCCCCGGAGCTATGGAATCAGTTACCGGTTGAGCTCCGGATGGCGCCCGATCTTCGCTCCTTCCATCGCGATCTAAAGACATTCTTATTTGAACAAGCTGGCCTGGCCTGATGGGGGATGGGTGGGGTCTTTTATTGTTATTTTAATATTTGTATTTACTGTTTTTAGTGGGCATATATTTAATCCTTTTTTAACTTTTGTAACTCTGTATTTTTTATAATTGCCCTGTTCACCGCCCTGAGTCCTTCGGGAGAAGGGCGGTATATAAATAAAATTATTATTATTATTATTATTATTATTATTATTATTATTATTATTATTATTATTATTATTATTATTATTATTATTATTATTATTATTATTATTATCATCATCATCATCATGAAACCACAAATAAACAATTTCTTTAAAGGTAACTCATGTAATAGTGTCCAAATCTGTTAAACCCTTTTTGACAACGATTAGAAAATAAATTTGCACTTCCCATATTAGACTGTAGCATGTAAGTAAGAATATATATATAAAAAATAGGAGCTGCGGTGCTAACCCATATTAAAATAAACATAAATTCCCTCCAGCCTAGCTATAGATGGATAATATCTGATGAATAAATGAAGATGA
This sequence comes from Vipera berus, assembly GCF_964194415.1. Classification (NCBI taxonomy): domain Eukaryota; kingdom Metazoa; phylum Chordata; class Lepidosauria; order Squamata; family Viperidae; genus Vipera; species Vipera berus. Next base: position 88,439,824 of record NC_138207.1, on the reverse strand, counting down.
AATGCTGTTCTGAAAACACTTGGAAAACTATTTCTTGCTACCTTGGTGGGATGTGTGAGCATACTGAAAAGCATCATTTCAACATACGTGACCAAATATAAATCATGGCAACTCACGCTTTCTCTATACCAGGGGTCTTCAAACTTGGCCCTTTTATGACGTGGACTTCAGCTCCCAGAATTAGCCAGCGTGCCTGGCTGAGGAATTCTGGGAGCTGAAGTCCACAAGTCATAAAAGGGCCAAGTTTAAATACCCCTGCTCTATACACTCTGCTCTGCCTTGATTTCAGGTATTAGAATGGAATTAAATTATTTTTAAAATAATGCTGAATTAAAGGTGTGGGGTGGCTTTTAACAGCTGTCATTTGAGATGAACTATGTATGGTAACATCCTTCCTGAAGTGCAGATGGAGACTAAGGTGTTGGCACCTAGTTGTAATCTAGCTTTGAAAGCTTAATTTTAATCCAGTCAGTAGTCAAAATTACCACAGATGAGAATGCCGTGTATGTTGAGCTTGAGCTCTTAAATGAAAATCAGGTCATACATTTATTGAATAATAATATTTATAACATGAAATTTATATTATATTATATTATATTATACACTACTCTACTATACTATACTGTTATGTATTATTATATTATATTATATTATATTATATTATATTATATTATATTATATTATATTATATTATATTATATATTATTATATATTATTATATATTATTATAAATTATAATAATTATAAATTATAATAATATATAATATAATATAATATATTATTATATTATGTTATATATTATTATAATTTTATTGTTATTTGTACTAATAAGCATAATAGGCAATAATTTGTAAGTTCAGGAGTCTAGTTCCTAGTAGTCATTTCCTCTCTCATAATTGTATTTTTAAAGGGAAAATGCTGGCAGAGAACTAAAATGGAAATCATGCCTCCCACAAGCCCATGTTAAAACTATTTTTTTAAAAATCCAATTGCCAGTATTTCTAGCTACTTAAGTCACTGAGAAAGTTAGCCTTTGGAGAGCCCATCTTCAGCTCAGTTGCTGGCAATCAGACATTAAATTGTGGTAGATTAGTGTGTTATTGAATACTGGATCATCAGGTTTTGCAAAGTTCAGACTAGCTCCTGTGGATGTGTGCAAATAACTATTACCTCCCAAGATGACAATCACATACTTGATCTGCTCACCCTCCCCTATGTTTGACTGAAATATCAACTGCCAGCATTTTAATGTTATATTTTTAATAATTATTCCAATATTTTGGAGTCTTGTTTAGCATATTTATCCTCACATTGCTAATTTGCTACCCGTTAGCTTGAATACTCCTTCTGCTTTTGGGATTTAGTTTCTTTTTGAACATTAAATATTAGACCTATAGAACGTAGATAGTGTTGTATTGTTTATTTCTGCATGTTTAAAGTCATGGTGCTTATGGGGATAGTTCTTGCTTTGTTTTGTTTGTTTGTGTTATCTTTTTCTGGTCACTTCATTGGCACAACAGCAAAATTTCAACCATGCATCAAAACAAAACAAGAGCTGTAGGTTTTGTAGGGCATGGAAACCAATATATTCAGCTGTGTATCTTGTGTTTGTTTACCAATCAGCCTCTGATCTTTCTTTTACTTGTTCTCCCATCTTCCTGAGGACAGGGCAATGCTCATTGAAATCAGAGATCAGGTTATCTCACCATCCCACACTGCATCAGCAGTTCCTAGAAAGTTCTTCTGAACAACGTCACAGTGAATGATATATCTGCCCATATATTTGAGATGCTCTAGCCTTCGTCAACTGCAGGATCTTTAAGATGTCTGGGCCAACTCTCAGAATTCCCCAGCTGGCATGGAATGTAAATCAAAGTGATGTTAATCTATTCACCTCCTGAGATTATCAGTGAAATGTCAGTTAAATCTAAATATACCATAAGAAGCCAATGATAAAGATCCCTATATTGCTTAGGCACAAATAATTGGGGATTTGATTTAAATAACAATAGAAATAACTGAGTGAGCTTTTTTTTAAAAAAAAAATAGAATTTGGAAAGCATTAAGAAGATAAAATATTTTTTTCCCAAGGAACAAACTCCAACAATTTCTAATATTTTTCTGTGCGTGAAATTATGAAAGCTTGAAACAAGTCCCTTATTCTTTTGTTTTTCACTCTGTGGCCACAGGAGGTGTTGGGGTGAGAGATGATGCTGAGTATTACAGGCCAACAAGCTTGCAAAAAAAATAAATGGCCAAAGAGACATCTGTGCTGCCACTCAGGAGAGAATTCAGTCTATTTTCCAGAACCCGTTAATCAGAAAATCCTCAACCTTTCTTCTGTGACACAAAGCATCTTGAGGCTATAGATTTTGAATGACACCGTAAATGAAGCAGTTAGCCAACAGCTAGAAATATATTTGCCCAAAGCTACTTTCTGGGGTTTTTTTTATTCCCCTAGTTCAACTTGGAGGCAAATTTCACTTCACTTTATTATATAATGGACAAGCATCCTTCTCGCCTTGGGCTAAGCATGCTAATTGCCTGCCTTCCCTCTGCTCTCTGTTATCCAAGATTTCAAGAGGAGCTATTTCTTCCTAGGTAGATTTCTCAGTTTTGCTTCCCATTCTTGTTCCAAGCCCACAGACATCGCTTAACCTCAACAAATGCCCTTTCCATCAGGCAATTCATTTACATTTTACATCACAAACCCTAGAAATGACGTGCCTCAAAGAAACACAAGGGGCCTCCTTGCATGTGTGCCAAATAATATTTATTATACTTGATTAGGTACTGTGTTTTATTGTATTGAGTTATTCTATGACTCATAAATATCAAAGTGGGAGGAAGCAAAGGTATTCCCAAGAGAAATCTGAAACTTTAAATAAAAAAGACTGAACAGATACAGCAGATGTTTCCTTACAAAATTCTACAGTTTGTATGATTGCTTGTATACATATTTAATCCAGAAATCACCTTTGTCTTATTTTCACTCTCCAGAAAATGATGCTGAATTGTTTAAATGATGTCTCTGCATGATCCCAAGTAAGTTTGAATTCAGGAGAGAACAATCCCCATAAGACCCAGTGATGTTCCCCTTCTGTGTCCCCCTTATAAAACAATTTTGACCATCTGATCAGGGAGTCCTCTGATCCAAGGATCCTCCAGCATCAGAATTTGCTGCTTGATCTGACATCATGTATCCTGCCAATAATTCTCTCCTGACCTGGAAGCCAATCTCCAGCTCCATAAAGCCAAACGCCTTTCAGCAGTAGTTCCATGGAAGCAGTAATTCCATGGAAGTGGGCATGTTGGACCAAAAATGTCAGCTGGAGCCAATCCTTAACAAGTAAGATGGTGTGGTTATTTGGAGGAACCACTGCTCTTATGCTGCTTTCTCCTACGTTGCAGAGTTATATTTCTGTAATCTGAAAAGTCAGCACCATGTCACTCAGAGTCAAATTTTCCTCCAAGGAATATAGGAATACCAACTTTTCATTTATACCAAGGGTCTTCAAACCTGGCCCTCTAATGACTTGTGGATTTCAGTTTGAAGACCCCTGACTTATACTAATAGTCTCATGGGATGAGAAACAGGTATGGGAGGAAAATTGTGTTCCAGTATCCTTGACACAATAGCTCTCCTTCCTCTCCCCCTCTCCATCATGGCTGGAAGCAGTATATTTAATACTTATTCATTCCCAACCAACTTCTTATTGGCTGCTAATAATCACTAGAGCATTGAGGGCCAGCACATCTATTACAATTTCTAGAATATTGTTATCAGTTTCCTAGCAACCTGTAACAGATGTAAAGCTTTGTTGTGTCAGAGACTTAGAAACTCTCAGGGAAGTGTTCATGTAATCTGCTTAAATTGGAGAAGGTAACTATTGTATTCTGCCATCCATAATATTTTAATCTTCACCCCGTGGTATGTAGTGTAATGAAGAATCTGCAAAGAGGCATCTTCCATTGTATAAAGACACAGAACAGGTGAGATGAGAATAGTCATCATTAAACAGAAAATCAGGTAGGCCATTAGTCATGCTAAAATCAGTTATACATAAGTTATGAGCATATTGCTGGTAGGGGAGTGAATTAGGTATAGTTAGTGCCAAGCTCAGTCATTCTCAGCAAACATTTCTCATAGACTATTTCTCCTATGTCTTAGAAGAAGGAAGTCATCAAGTAATGGCTCTAGATACTGTTGCTCTGATTCTTTCCAGGGTGTCTACAGGAGTGGGATGTGTGCATCAAAAAGTGATTAAAATGGTAGCCAGAACCACATAATTGAAGCCTTGTTCTTTTATTACATTTTCTGTGCCTGTCGCACAGATTAAAAAGGGTGGGGATCACAGAGTCATAGCTGCCACATGCAGTTTTTTTGATGGCTCCACCACTATCACCACTTCAAAGGGTGCCCCAGATCTTCCCCAAGCTGCAGAAAAACTTGCATTAACAGAAATCCAAAGCTGCTTTCCAACCTGGCTTAATCTTTGTGATGATCCAACAGAGTGCTTGCTATCCATTTATGGCCTATCCAAGTGAGGCAGGCCGGGAGAAAAATAAGTTAGAAACCTAAGCTCAAGATTTGTTTGTTTCTTTCCATGCTATGTTCAGAAAGTCACTTTTCTGGGTTCAGAATTTTACAGTGGTTAGTAACACTGACAATGAAATCTCTGAGCATTTCAACTACCTGGTAAATAAAGGATTTTAAAACCTTTTATCTTCAATAAACGCTTTGAAAACACATTCATCTGAACAATTTCATTTTGCAAACTGTCAAATTTTGACAATCCGGTACCTCCGGGATGTTATATTTTCAAAATGTAAGAGGTTATTTTCAAGTACTTCAATATATTTTGGAATCACAAATAATGATTTTTTTTTCCTTTTAATGTTCTGTGTATGAAATTCAGTGCAAAATAATCATATCTTTAATGAAAGGAATTTAAAATTGAGGAGAAAAGTTCCAGTTCCAGAGATGGTACTACATTTCAATCAATCAAAAATATGTTGATGCTGAAGAGAATACTATTCCTTTAATAAATACTAGCTCATTATAATGAATGAATTGAAATAGGAATTTGTATTTTGGAGATGAGAAAGAGAATTATAGAATATTACATACTTAGCAACTGTATTGTGTAATTAATATCTAAAATAATTCTGTAGCTGCTATGGTCTGTGACATAATCACTGGGGATGGATAAAATCTAGCAGGAAAACAGAAAAGAAACTTACTTTAAAATTGTATTTTCACACCTTTAGCATCTGGGAAGATTTAAATCCCCACGCAGCCAGGAAGTTCAATAGAAGGTCTGGAACCAGTCTTGACAGCCAGTATGATGAACTAGTTAAGGAGTTGGGTTAGCATTAGGAAGATCAAGGTTCAAATCCGCTCTCAGCCATGGAAACACCTGTGCCACATTTCTTCTTCCCAGCTTTATTGTGAAGAAGATTAAGGTGGGGGGGGGATTCTGTGCTCTGCAAAACTTCAGGGGGAAAAATGCCTCTAAAGACCAGTTCTTCTTTCTGGTCTTGAAGCCGTGCAAATTCTGTGCCAACATCCATTACCAACATTTGAACAGTTGGACTAATTACACATGAAGCTGTTGAGTTTTTATCTTTTTTCTTCTTCTTGATGTGGGATTGCAGCAATTCAACTCAGCATTGAAATATAAATTGCTGGTGAAGAGAACCAATTTGTCCCTACGAAGGAGAACAGTGTAATGGGAGGATGTTCACAGAATCTTTAGAAAGCGAACAAAAATGATTTTTTCAGGGTATGGGTCAGTCTAAGAAATAGAATAGAATAGAATAGAATAGAAGCTGAAAGCGACCTTGGAGGTCTTCTAGTCCAGCCCCCTGCTTAAGCAGGAGAATCTACACCATCTCAGACAAGTGAATGTCTAGTCTCTTCTTAAAAATCTCCAGTGATAGAATGCCCACTATTTCTGAGGGTAAGCTGTTCCACTGGTTGATTGCCCTCACTGTCAGGATTTTTCTCATTATTATTGTTGTTGTTGTTGTGCCTCTGTTTATACAACCTAGAATTTTATTAGCTATTTTGGTTGCTGCTGCACACTGCTGGCTCATAGTCAAGTGATTGTCCACTAGAACTCCAAGTTCCCTCTCACAGTTATTTTTAAGCCAGGTCTTGCCCAATTTGTATTTGTACCTTTGGTTTTTCCTGCCTAGATGTAAGACTTTGCTTTTCTCCACACTGAAACTCGTTTTGTTGGATAGGGCCCATTATTCAAGTTTGTCAAGATCTTTTTAGATCCTGAGTTTGTCTTCTGGGGTGTTGGCTACTCCTGTCAAGTTTGGTGTTATCTGCAAATTTAATGAATTCCCCTTCAATTCCCTCATCTAAGTCATTTATGAAGATATTGAAGAGTACTTTGCCTAAGATGGAACCTTGCAGTACCCCACTGCTTACTTCTCTCCATGTGGATGTAGTGCCATTGAGGACTAATATGGTGGGAGCAGAGAAAAATGAAAATAAAACCTAGACATGGACTGTCACAAAGGGATATATCAAGATTGTTGTTTTAGAGAAGAGCTTGAAGTTTCACTGCTTATTTCCCCCACCCCCACCCTGACCTTTATCCTTGAGGGAAGAAGACTGAACTGGAAAATAAACTGGAATGGAAAAGGAGAGTCTCACAGAGCTTGTTTGGCCAGCAGAGTTCCCACCCAACCAGTGATGGGCACCACAAGACCACTGAGGGTGCAAGGTAGAAGTGCTATACACACAATCTCTTTAGATAGTTAGTTTTTAAAGCATTAGGTAGTCTTCCATTTAGTCAATATTTAATAAAATGAAACAAAATCAGTGAGGTGTATTAATTGTCTGATTATGTGCCATCAAATCAGTGTCAGTTCTTAAGAGACTACCTAGAAAGACCTTCTCCAGGACGATCTTATCACCAATCTAGTGTTCAAGGTTTTCTAATGGAGCATCCATTCCTACTATAATTGAGTCCATGCATCTTGCTGTTGGGTCATCTTCTTCTATTTCCTCTCACCATTCCCAGAATTATAGACTTCTCGAGGGAGTGGGTTTTCACATAATGTGTCCAAAGTAATATTTGTGCCTAGTCTTTTGTGCCTCAAGTGAGAATTCTGGATTATTTTTTTTACCATGCATTTATTTTCTTGCCTATGTATGGTGTCCCCAGGAGTCTTCATTGACACCAAAGTTCAAAACCATCAATAATCGTGTTATCCTACTCCTTCAGAATCTAACATTTGATTCCATACAGCAGTGTATCTCAATCTTAGTAAATTTTAAGATGAATGGACTTCAATTTTCAGAATGCCCCAGCTAGAGCATTCAGGAGTACACCAGAAAGATGGCACCCAAAGATGAGCTGCAGAGGGAATAGCTGAGGTAAAAATAGAAATGGGGAAAAGATCAAACAGAGAAAGTGACATGGCAAGACAATGTATTGGCCAGACCCTCTCAGAGGGGACATTCCAAAGAAGGTCATAGAGAATAAGAAGGCAATAGTGGAAAAGGACCAGGAGACAGTGGTGGTGATAGATGTAGCAGTGCCAAGTGACAGCAACATCCGAAAGGAGTTTGAGAAGCTGGAGAAGTAGCAGTGCCTGAAGGAAGAAGTGGAGGATGTGGAACGTAAAGGCCAAAGTTGTTCAATAGCACTCAGGGCCATGACTCTTGAGCAGGGAGAATGGATGAAACAGATCCCAGGAACAACGCCAGAGCTCTCTGTCCTGAAGAATACATGGCTAGTAATAACTAGGATACTGTGCCAAACTCTTAAACTCCCAGATCTCTGGTAGAGAATCTGAGGTTGAGGAAGACACATACCATCCATAGTGGTTAGAAGTGATCCTTTCCTGTATCTATTATTCCCTTCTACAAAATGTCAGACTCCCAACCAGACTTATGCTAACAAATACTGAGAATATGATACATGTGAGCATGTGAGCAACTTTAAATTTTGAGCAACACTTTGCATGAATAAACCTGGCATATTATGATCAATGGGTAGTGCAACATATATCAATATTTTTATGTCATATGCAAAATTGTGAAATGCCAAACACATCAGTGAGTGATCAATGCCGGGATGATTTATGCACGGTCACTCATGCGCTCGTGACCTCTCGACTTGACTACTGCAACGCTCTCTACATGGGGCTGCCCTTGAGGACCACCCGGAAGCTCCAACTGGTACAGAATGCAGCCGCGAGAGTTGTGTTGGGAGTCTCCCGATACTCCCACGTTACACCTCTGCTCCGTGAGCTGCATTGGTTACCGGTTGCCTTCCGGGTGAGATTCAAGGTATTAGTAATGGTATTCAAAGCCCTCCATGGCAGGGGGCCGGAGTACCTGAGGGAACACCTGCTGCCGGCATCGACTTCCCTCCGCCCTGTGCGTTCCCACAGAGAGGGCCTCCTCAGGGTGCCACCAGTCAGAGAATGTCGACTGGTGGCCCCCAGGGGGAGATCCTTCTCTGTGGGCGCCCCGGAGCTATGGAATCAGCTCACGGTTGAGCTCCGGACGGCGCCCGACCTTCGCTCCTTTCGCCGCGAGCTAAAAACATACTTTTTTGAACAAGCTGGCCTGGCCTGATGGGGGGATCGGGGGCTATTTATTAGGTTTTAAATATCTATTTTAGTATGTGGGCATTTATTTAATTTAGTTTTAACTTTTGTAATTTGTATTTTTATTCTTGCCCTGTTCACCGCCCTGAGTCCTGCGGGAGAAGGGCGGTATAGAAATATTATTAAAATAAAATAAAAAAAAAATGCAAAAACACAGTTTTAAATAATGTGCTGAAAGCTCCTCACTTGCAGATCCTTCATCACCTACAAATGAAGTGACTTAGTGTAATACAATGCTAAACACAAATGTGAAATGTTAGTGCATTCATGGCATTAAAGTAGTGGGGAAAATAAGGGTTTTATCTCAGCAGCCTCCTCATCTAGACAAGCTGTGCAATGAACAGAATAAGCATTTCAGGGTCTTTCTCTTCCTCTAAATTCACTCATGATTTGAATGGGGTGTATCTTCTTCTTAGCTGAGCCTTTTCTGACAGCTGCATAGATCTCCTCTGGCTTCTCTCTCTTAATCAAAGGTTTCTTTTCTGGAGCCTTCATCCGCCACATCACCACAGGATGTCGTGGGCCAGCAGGACTTTGAATTCGGATAATCTTTGTGGAGGCAATGTAGGACATTTTCACTGTCTGCACCACAGCATTCATCAGGTTTTTGGCAGCTTGAATCAACGAAGTCACACTGTCTAACTGTAAGCAGAAACACAACTGTTATAGTCTGAGAAATAATGCCTGTTGTTTCCTTTTGTACACTTCAATGCGCAGAACATAAATTTGATTGGTTCAAAAATGACATGCAATGCTGGATAATGGAGACAAATGTGGTGGGGGGAGGTCACTATAATGAGGCCAGCTTAGAATTTCTGAAAGTCTTGCTAACAGGTCTTGCTAAATTCAATAGCATAAATCTGCAAAACAAGTCACCAAATTTTTGTAACAAACGACTTGGCTTATACTTTTGTTTAGAAATAAAGTTTCACATTTTGTTAGCCCAGATCTTTGCAATTCCAAAAATCTGTAATTTTGGCCAGGCATCCCAACAAAATTGTATTGTTCAGATAGCAATCAGTCATCTACCTGAAGAAGACAGAAAACATGAAACGATTGAAGATAATAATTTGGATCCATCCTTCTTTATTTTATCTGAATGCCTGAGAAAATGTTTAAATGTACTACTTTCAGTTTCTGCTGTGGGAAAAATGCAACTATCCAAAAGACATCGGGAATATTGATATCTATCAGTTCAATTCATGGACTGGAAAAAGTTCAGCTTCAAGACAGATAACTTGGTAATCCAGTGAATTATTACAGATAGTCCTTGACTTACAACCATTCATTTAGTCATTGTTCAAAGTTACAACTGCACTGAAAAAGTGACTTATGATCCCCTTTACAAGCATCACAGTATCCCCACAGTCATGTGATCATGCCATTTTCCAATATTTTGCTTAAAATACTCAAAGTAACATCCGTTTCTTTTTGCATAAGGGTTTTGCTTATTAGTGATGGGAAGATTCCCCTCTGATTGTTCAGGGTGAAATAGAATGCTTGAGTAGATCGGCTTTTGATCTGATCCACTTTAATTCTTCTCATGTACTTGCACTTAATATTTTTTATTATATGCAAGAGAGAGGGAATTCTGGAAGTGTTCTTAGTATACAAGGTATCAGTATTGTATGATTTGTAACATAGACTGCATTGCATTTGAATTGTATCATATTTCATTTTGTGTATAGTCCTCTAGGTGAATGTTAAATTCTTTAGCATTGCTTTCTTTGTATTATGGATTCCATCTACAGCTTAAGCTTCCTGTGTTGTTATTTTACATTGGAAAATTGGAAAAAGGATAAATATACTGATATGCGTACCAGTGACTTGTATGAATAATTTCTGAGCTTTTAAGAGTCTCTGGGCTCATATTTAATTACAGGGCTGACAATTTCAATTTAAAAATGCATTTCCACTTCAAATTCTTTTAAATAATGCCATGTGCTTCGATTTATATTTTCCCAATCCTCACAGGTAAGTAGGCACGTATACACACATCAAAAATAAACTTGATTATTAGCTGACCATCTTCTGAAGTTTGATGGGAAAAATGGGATACCATAGGCAGCTCCTTGACGTTCTTTTCCCCCCAAAATCATTCAGTGTAGAATTAAGAATAAGAACACCTTATGCTGAATTGAAAATAGATTGTCAAGACCATTTTTTTTGTCCTGCTTGAAAGGTTCTGTGTGGCTGGTTCTTTCCTGCTATCTTATGATCCAGAGCAAAGTAAACAGGCCCAGGACTCACTGCAGGTGAGGCTGACTCCAAAGCAGCTAGAACAGATCCTCCCAAATCTGTTGTGTAGTCATAATATTATTATGGGGCTTTAGCCTCCAGATTTGAAAGAGGCCACATCTTCCTACAAATATTTATTTCAGCCCTTCAGAAGCCATGCCAAGCCGCCTTCCTGGTTAGCGCCTAGACCAGAGGGGACCACAGGAGGGCAGCAGCCAAACCACATCCCTCATAGATTTGGTTCTTGCCACAATACCATTTATTAATATAGGTAGTCTACAACAGAGGCCCCCAACCTTTTGTGCACCAGGGGCCGGTTCTGTGGAGAAAGATTTTTCCAAGGACCAGAGGGGGCATGGTTTCATGTGCTGCCTGCATCCAGTGGATGGGCCTTCACTTGTTTGCTGGTATACCATGGCCTGGTGCCAGTCCATGGACCGGGGGTTGGGGACCCCTGGTCTACGATTTAAAGCCAGTTGCTTAGCAATCATTCAAAGTTACGATGGGCCCTCTCAAAAGTACTTAAAACCTAGTTTCGAAGTTCTGAACGCCAGCTCCTGCCCATGATCATGTGGCTACATGTTGGGCACTTGGCAACTGGCCCACATTTGCAACCATTTGCAGTGTCCATGGTCATATGATCATGATCACAGTAAAAAAACTGGAATTAAACCAGCATTTACTTCCAATTTTTGGCAAACAATGTGTTCACTTTACATTTGCTTTGCAACCATCAGATTTGCTTAATGACTGCTGTAAGAACATAAAATTGGGTCAGTCACTATATGACCATCATAACTTAACAACATAAAGAGCAGGCTGTATTATGACTGTAAGGTAATGATTACCTGTAATAAGGTAAATTTTCATGGCTTTTTTTTTATATAAGAAAGAAAGAAACATGCAAATCCCTCAAATATTATTTTATATATTTTGACCTTTTAAATAAGTCATTAAGTCTTAACTACATGAAATAATATTCATCAGTGTTTCCACTGTGTTGCTACAGTGCCAATTTACAGAAGAAAATTATTATATATCTCTAGCCATCCCTATAAGTAAATCTTATATTTCTAGCACAGAATAGTCTATCTATATATCTATTTTTTTAATCTCAAAGATATTCCAAAATTTCAGTGTGTAATTTTATTACATTGGCAACCTTTAAATCACAACGATCTTTCTAATATCATTAAAACAATTTTGTGAAAGCAGTCCAGGATGAGATATTAATTTTAAAAAGACTGTACTGCAGGGTTACTGTTCCCTCATCTATACAGGGGGTCCTTGTTTACTGAGACAACTTAGTCCCTCAATCCCAAAACTGTCTCAACTCATTGAGATTGGCAACTCAGTCCCTAAGTCATTAAGTGAAAACACAATGGTGCTTGCAACCTTACTTCAGCTTTCCTTTACTTTCTGACCAGCAGAGATCATGAATGTGAGGTCTGGTTGCAACATTCCTTTTTCATCACCATTGTAACTGCAAAAGTCATTAAATAAGGCAGCTGCTGAATGAGTAGTGCGACACACTTGCAATATCCTGATGTTGGCAAGCAATCCCTTTTAAACATTCTGTGAGGAGTGTGACAGACAAGGATAGGAATATTATGTTGAAAACGAAATTGATCTTTAGGGTCTTAGAAGAAACACACTGTATTTTTAAAACTTCTCCCATTTCTTAACAGATTTAATATATAACCAAACCCTCACTCAGCTAATAGCATTCTTTAGCATCCATTTGCTCCATCACTGATAACAATACCCCCTAGCCATGCCTTGGGATGCTTCCCCCCCCCCCCACTTTGGTTCTAGTGGATGAAAGCCAAAGGACAAACCTTCACCACTTCCTGAATGAAGTCCTGTGGTCTGGTGGGTGGCAAGGAAGTTTATTTCCAGAACTAACATTAGAAACTCACATTCCAAAACATTTAAACCCTGGACTAAGGGTTTGGGTTTATTTTTAACCATTTATTGTTGGGGCTAAATTAATTTAATTTATTTTTAATTTTTGTAAGTTGTGTTTTATTGCCCTGTACACCACCCTGAGTCCTTTGGGAGAAGGGCGGTATAGAAATTTAATAAATAAATTTATATATTTAATAAATAAATAAATAAATAAATAAATAAATAAATAAATAAATAAATAAATAAATAAATAAATTAATTAATTCTGCTACAGGCAGGATCCGTCATTATTGAAAATACTGTTAAGAACCTTTGGGCCAGAGCCTTGGTGGAGCAGTGGGCTAATGCCTCCTTAAGTAACACCAGCTGCCTGCAATTAGTGCAGGTTCGCATCCCACCAGGCTCAAGGTTGACTCAGCCTTCCATCCTTCCGAGGTACGTAAAATGAGGACCCAGATTGTTGGGGGCAATAAGCTGACTTTGTAATAATGCCGCTTGGGGCCCCCCGAAAGCCCTAATAAGCAGGCATATACATAGAATGAAGGCTATTGCTAAGCACATTGATTTGTGCTTAGATTGTAAGCCGCCCTGAGTCTTCGGAGAAGGGCGGGATATAAATGGGATTAAAATAAATAAAATAAAAATAATCATAGCCCAGGGGTCTTCAAACTTGGCCCTTTTATGACTTGTGGACAGGCATGCTGGCTGAGGAATTGTAGTAGTTGAAGTCCACAAGTCATAAAAGGGCCAAGTTTGAAGACCTCTGTCATAGCCTATTATAAGTGGAAATGGAAGAGAGATGAAAATTAATCAGTCCCCTCTCCACCTCCCCAATTCCCCATTTCCAACATATATTTTTTTGATAAAAAAATCTTTTGTGATTTCTGCATTGAAACCCCCATCACTGCAGATCTACACCATTGCTGTTTTGTTCCCTTTAATTACTTGTTATTGGCCATTTATGACTTTTTAAATATTAGTTATTGCATTTAATACTAATTGCAATGTTCCCCTTTCATTTTTACTTTGAAGTATTTTATTTAGAATATGTTGTATCTCTTTTCATTAAAAATAAATGTGTAGCTTGGAAAACATTCATTATAATTCTAATATAATAAAGAACAAAAAACAGTACAACAATGCAAAATCATAAAACCAACAATTTAAATATTAAAAGGACAGGAAGGCAACTAATAAAATCAGACAAAAGCTAATAAATATATTTTCAGTTTCTAGTAAAGATACTCCATTTTGTTTACTCTACAAGTTGAGCATCACTACCACATTTACCACAGGTGGATAAATTTTGCTTAGAAATTACTAGAAATATATTGTGGCCTTTTGACTATTCTTCCCCTTTAAAAAAAATATCTGAAAACAAAACTATATGGTCTTTTGCCTGTTAGGCTTCCTATGGAAATTAGAATAGATTAGAATCATAGAATAAGGGACGCGGTGGCTCAGTGGGTTAGGACGCTGAGCTTGTCGATCAGAAGGTCGGCAGTTTGGCGGGTCGAATCCCGAGTGCCGCGTAGCAGAGTGAGCGCCTGTTACTCGTCCCAGCTTCTGCCAACCTAGCAGTTCGAAAGCACGTAAAAATGCAAGTAGAAAAATAGGGACCGCTACGGTGGGAAGGTAACAGCGTTCCGTGCGCCTTTGGCGTCTAGTCATGCTGGCCACATGACCACGGAGACGTCCTCGGACAAGCGCTGGCTCTTCGGCTTTGAAACAGAGATGAGCACCGGCCCCTAGAGTCGGAAATGACTAGCACGCATGTGCGGGGGAACCTTTACCTTTACCTTAGAATCATAGAACTAGAAGGGACCTTGGAGATATTCTAGTCCAACTACCTGCCCCTGGTAAAAAACCATTCCGGACAAATATCCTGTCTATTCTTAAAAACTTTCAGCGAGGGAGCACCCACAACTCCAGGAGGGAAACTGTTCCATTGGTTAATTATTCTCTCTATCAGGAGATTTCTCCTTAGTTCTAGGTTGGCTCTCTCTTTAACGAGCTTTCACTCTTTTCTTCTGGTTCTACCTTCAGGATTTTTGGAGGATCTGTGGCAGCCCCTTGTACAGAAAAACAACTGTCATATAATCCCTAATTCTTCTTTGTTAGGCTAGACTTACGTAGTTCCCTTAATCATTCCTCACATGAGTTATCCTGCAGATATTAGTTGAGTTCTAGTGGTTCTGTAACCCATCTCTTAATTCAGAGGTCCCCAACCTTTTGGGCACCAGGGACCGGTTCTGTGGAGAGAGGTTTTTCCACAGACTGGAGAGTGTGTGGGTTTGTGTGCTGCCTGCATCCCATGGATGGGGCTTTGCTTGTTTGTGTGGACCAGTTGCTGGCATGCCGTGGCCCGGTACCGATCCATGGATCGGGGGTTGGGGACCCCTGTCTTAATTCATTCTTTAGGCATTTCCATTGTTCAATGTGCTTTGCTCTACTATATTGAACTTAATGTTCTGCTGTGAGGCCCTTATACTCAAGGCAATATTCACTTAGTCATTTTGTTTTGTTTGCACTACAAGCAATAGTTTTGTTTCAGTTATTTTCTATAGGTTCCTCAAGGCCTCCATATTGTAAGCATGGAAAACTGATGAAGTAAGAATCTTATATGGGTTAAAATATTTGAAAGGTTAGAATTTTATCTTTCAGGAATGTTTCCTTAGATCAGGGTTGTCAAACTGCAGGCCTGCGGGCCAGTTGCATCATACAGAGGCTATGCCCACCACAGCTCTGGCAATGCAAGAAAAGTCACAATACATCACAACATATCCCATGATGTGGTGAGTTTGACACATGTGTCTTAGATGATATCAGCACCCAGCAGAAGAAAATACATGCCTCTTACATGTGTTACAAAGGCATATGTGTTTATAAGATGGCTTTTCTGCTTCCAATATCAAAGTCAGGAAATTAACATGCAAAGGAAAGAAAACTCTGATTTATACAAGTTTGGCATTTCAAGACTAAAAGTAAGTTTATTTAATACCTTCTAATATTGACACATCATCATGGCATTACAGTATATGACTACAATTGATGTGGATATGGGAATACAAGTGGACAAATCCTATTTTTGGAAGCTTGTATTCAAAAACCTAAAAACCAGAATCAAAAGAAGAGAGCTGGGAAAGATTTGACTGTTCCATTTAAATCTGTTTTAGGTGGAAAAGGCTTCCAAGAGAAGACTCATAATCTGAACATTCAAAAGTCACTGCACAGGCCTTTTATCTTTCCTACTTTTGAGATATGTTTTCAAGATATGAAAAAGAAACAAAACTGCACAGAATTTTAAATGGAAAACAGCATTGCTTAGGCCCAATCAGTCCCTGACATTTCTGTGAACAAGGCAGGACAAGTGCCCGATAAAAGTTGGCCTGAGGTTCCCCTGGGGTTAATTTCAAATGAATTGGGTCAGATCCTTATTGTAATAAAATGAATTTAAGAGGATAACACTAGGAAAATGCTATTATCTGTTTCTCTAATTTTGCCTGCATTCTCGTCATTTCTACTGACTGTAGAAAGAAGTCCTGTGACTTTAATAAGGTGGGAGACCACTAAGAAATTTTAGAACTATATATCAGACTAAAAATATTTTTTTAAAGAATCCTGAGATCAGACAGTGGCAGTATTTCCGTACTGTTGAAGAATTTTTTTTAGGGACAGGTCTACCAGAAGCTGAGCTCAACTCGAAGAAGAACTGACTGTCACATATGATTCACATGGTGGCAACCCAACAAACATCTCTCTTGATTTAGCATCAACTTTTGAATATACAGAATGTATTGTGCAGTTCTTTATACTGGGATACCCAGTGGTATCCAACTTTGTTGAATGTCAAAACATGCAACAAGCATACTAAAATATGTTGGTAAACATGCAATCCTGGGATCAACAAATAACTGAATAATGTCAGAGAGCTAGCAGTATTGATTTTGCTTTGGAAGCAATTGTATAGTAAGCATAGTAGAAGTGTTTGTGTAATCCTTTATGCTTCATATGCCCTGTGAATAGTCAGGAATCTTTTATCTTTTACATGATTAAAAAAAACAACATCCAAACATTTTCAATCATTTTACGTATTATACTTAAGTGTTACTGAGTGTCAGTTCCAAGACAAGAAACATTTCAATCTACTAAGGAACTGTATTATAGATCTCAAAGTAGCGTTTGTTGAAAAAAGGAGATACCCCAGTTGAGTGGGAGATTGCTGAACTCTCAAACATAAAAGTTTTCAGGCTATCTTAGAAGATCTCAACAATCCCATGGATTTTTAACATATTAGAATTGATAAGGTATTTTTAATATGTGTCACCTCTAATCTACAACCTCATAACCATCCTCTCTTCTGTCTTCCCTTCTCTCCCACCCACCTCACTCCAGTTTAAGTCTAACATCTGTCCAGCCATTCCACTGCATCTCTAGACTGTTTTTAACAACATTTGTTAGTTGAAAAAAGTGCTACCAGGTACCATCTGATTTTCACTTCCAAAAATGAATATGAAAATGGCAAAGGAAATTGTTTATGCAAAGTTATCAGAATTGTGCTGTTTGTATATAATTACAATCCAACATTTTCACTTTTCTAAATGTTACCATGGCATTGATTTTAACGGTTTTATCCCTCCCATGTGACCATGTTGACACAATACTCTAAAAAACCTCCATCATCTGAATCTGAAAGTTACAGCATAGCTTCCCCAATTTATTCAATATGTATAAGTCAGGAGAATTCATGTTTACATGGATGAGAAACTGACTGAAATTGAACCAGTATGATAGAGAGAATTGATACCCAAAGATAAACAAATGTTCAGTTTTCTTGTCTCCCATGTATGTTTCAATAAATGAAGCTTGTTCTCCATCTTATGAAGAAAATTATCAATTTTGTTAAATAGATAAACTTTCTAGGTGTGAATGATGAACACATTGAACCAAAGTGACCTTTGCAGAAGAAATTATGTTTGGTTCATATGGGTAGCCCAGTTGGCAGTGGACCTACTTCCTTAAAAAGCTGCATAGAAAATGCAGGGTAGTCAAAGTCTATAGCAGGGGTCTTCAGATTTAACCCTTTTATGACTTATGGACTTCAACTCCCAGAATTTCTCAGCCAGGTATGTCCACAAGTCATAAAAGGGCCAAGTTTGAAGACCCCTGGTCTACAGTGATTATTAAAGAAGAGTTACCAATTTCACAATTCATATAATGAAAAAAGAACAGCTCTGGGATGTCTCACTAGAATCTCCAGCTATCTAGAAATGGTTGACCATGCCATGATTACCACGTTAAAACAGAGTAAACTTCAGAAGAAGAAGTTGTCATATATTCATGGAGTACAGAATGGCTTCATTTTACGATTTTATTCCCTCTCTTGTTCTCACTCATTCATTCACGAGGGGTTTGTTTTGTTTTGTTTTAAATGTGTGTTTGTGTGTGTGTTCTGGGCAGCAAATTCTGAGAGCCCTTTTATAGAACTGTGACTGCACAGCTTGGGAGTGGCAGGTCTTGGGAAAGAAAGAGCTTTCAAATGAAAGAATCTCTCTTATGATGCGGTTAGCATTCTAGGCTTTAAAAGATGATCAGACCCTTTCCCTTCATTCATTTTTCCTTCCAGCAAAAACTCACAGGTCTGAAGATCATGTCTTAAACTCTGGCGCCTTAAACCTGTTCTCAAAAGCAGATATTAGCTATGCAATACTTGAAAGGGAAGGGAAATCTCATTGTGTTAGTATGCAAAGGGGGAAAAAACTTGATATCTGTGTGTGTTTATGTGTGTGTGTGTCAGGGTATGTAACTGGAAAAAACTGTAGAAGAAGATGGAAAACTCAGAATACCTGAAAGAGCTGCCTGAAGTCATTCCTCCCCCAGCTCTCTCTCCTCCCTCATCCTCCCCCCCCCACCTTTTGCCTGCCAAATTGATTTTCTGTCCAATATTCTCTTCTGTTTAGCAGTTCATTTGTCATTCTGCCAGTGGGGGGCATTTAGAATGATTATGAAAAGCTGCCGAGGTTATCAGTTTTCTACTTACTTTGCAGCCTTATAAGAACTTTATTAGAGGAACCTGGAAGGTGATTGGAAGAGGCAGGAAGAAAACTGCCCTCAGCTTCAAGTGGTCAACATGGCTTCCAAGTAAATTTGGCTCAGCCCCCTGCGTCATCCCCTGCCCCCTTGCCCACGCAGGGCATGCAAGAGTGGAAGACAAGTGTCACTAGTTTCTCCATGCAGAGGCCTGATCCAATGCAACATTAGCATTCCTACACCAGTATTCCAGGGCAAACCTGCAAATAAACTGATACGGAATAACGGAATAACAGAGCTGGAAGGGACCTTGGAGGTCTTCTAGTCCAACCCCCTGCCCAAGCAGGAGGCCCTATGCCATTTCAGACAAGTGGCTGTCCAGTCTCTTCTTAAAAACCTCCAGTGATGGAGAATTTACAGCTTCTGGAGGCAAGCCGCTCCACTGGTGAATTGTTCTCGCTGCCAGGAAATTTCTCCTTAGTTCTAGTTCTGGCTCTCTCTTTGACTATTTTCTGTCTGTTACTTCTGAAGGGCAGCTAAGCCTCAGGTGCTCTGGAGAATAGGTCAACCCCTTTTCCTCTGTGACAGGCCCTCAGATATTGGAATCCTGCTATCTTGTCATCCCCCCCCCCAGTCCTTCCCTTCATTAAACTAGACCTTCTATGCCATCCTTCACTCCCTGCGGGCTAGTAGCAAGGGGGAAAAGGTAGAAATTAATCATAAGGGGTTTTTATGGCAAGTAAAAGCAAATATATAACAAACCCCACTCACTGTTATGTGAAATGCTGCTGCTACACTCTCGAGGTCAGTTTTTTCCTTCCTTATGCACAGTTCATTTCCCAATGTGATAAGAGCCAGAAAGAACATGGGAACGTCTTATTTATTTTATTTATTTTTATTTTAATTCCATTTATATCCCGCCCTTCTCCGAAGACTCAGGGCGGCTTACAAGCTTAGCAGTAGCCTTCATTCTATGTATATGCCTGCTTATTAGGGCTTTCACACACACCCCCAAGCGGCATTATTACAAAGTCAGTGTCAGGACCCACCCCAAGCCACGTCTTAGGAAGACAAAATTCTTGGAGTCAAAGATATTTCCAAAAAGGAATCTTTACTATGACATGCTTGGTTGTAGAAACGAGACAGGACTTATATTATTCCACGAAGTAACCCCTTATAAAGAGTTCCTGGTTTAACCCCCCTTAATCCCATTTGGTCAGTCCCCCATCCTTTCTCTCATATCATCCATCTCATGGGAAAAAGGAACTTAGGACCCTTCAATGTTTATTGCTCTCTTCCGTGACAAAAACCAGATGCTAGCCCCCCCTTTTGTTTCCCCAGTTCAAAAGGCTTCTCCTTTCCTTTGAAATGCCTATTGCCGGTCCAATACACATTTATTCTCTTCTCTTCGGGAGGTGGCAGAATCCATGGGATAATGTTTGAAACATTCCATTTATGAATATGATATAAATGGATTCTGATAGTCAGCTTATTGCCCCCAACAATCCTACCTCGGAAGGATGGAAGGCTGAGTCAACCTTGAGCCTGTTGGGATGCGAACCTGCACTAATTGCAGGCAGCTGGTGTTACTTAAGGAGGCATTAGCCCACTGCTCCACCAAGGCTCCAACTAGTAAAAGAAAACAAACATGACAAGAATATTGCAGCTTAGCAGTTGTTGTTTTTTTTTCCGAGGGCAGCAGATTCTGTCACTTTATTGGCAAGATTTGTTTTCTCTAATGAATTTTCGCTGAACAGATTTGCCAACTATTTTTCACCATCACAATGACATGAGCCCCTAAAGCAAAATTTCTTTTTTTTTTTTTACATTTTTTAATCACTGGGGCAATTTGTCTGTTTCGCTTCCTGGAACACTTGAATATTTTTTTCCTGATGAAAATGATTTGCTTATTTAAAAGGCATCGTTCCTGTGGATTCAGCTTGATTCCTAATTGTCCCAAGGTGTTTTTCAAAGGAAAAGTGGACTTCTTCTTTTTTTCTTGAAAACCTTTCACTTCTCATCCAAGAAACTTCTTCAGTTCTGACTGCATGATGGGAAATGGTTGATTCCTGGTGATTTCATGGACCTAATGCATTATCTTGTAAGTTTTGTATGATTTGCTGATATGTTTTCTCTCATTGTTTTTAATGTGTGGTTAGCCATCAAGAGTGCAATTTGCAAGAAGAGTAGCCTATGCTAAATAAATTACTTTAATAAATACAACAGCATGGCTTTACTGAAATAATGCTGATCTGGGCTGGTATTGCCTTCTCCTGCAATGGTATGTGGTTGATCAATTATATATTTATTTCCCAGTCTAGCTAATCTGTTCCCCCCCCCCCCCGTCCCAAGAATTGAGAAAGTCAGTTAGGTACTGAGCAATTGCAAAATAGAAGCCACCAATTACACAACAATGTCACTTCAAATAAAAATTGAGATAGGCTCGTGCATCTAAAAGTTTTAATTAAATTTGAGTATCATGGTTTTGTTGTTCTATTCTGGGACTATATTTTGCTGTGACATAAATCAGCTATATGTGAAGCATAAGCGTTCTGGCAGACGGTGCTAGCACAGTGTCATTTTTTAAAAAACGTCCAAAGATCAAGGGACAAAGTAATATTTCCTTTTAATAAAAGAAGCTGTGCACATTATTGTTTCTTTTTTTCAAAAAGGAAACTAAAATTAATATTGAAATAAAAGCGTATTCTTTGGTCTCCTTTAACAGGTAATAGAAGGAAAAATCTCCTTCAAAATATCTCAACTCCCAGTGACTATGACATGTCAGACCCATGCACTGTTCTTGGCATCAACAATGGAAGTAGTCTGACTCCATCTTCTTTAGCTATTTTTTCTCAGCTTCTCACAACCTTCAGTTCTAGGATTCTCTGATGCAATGATGTAATCTAGTTGATTTGCTCCAGGCTGTAAGACCAATTTTGCACACCTTGAGGGCAGCTAAGCCAAATACTGCGTTTTTTCTGCTTTCCAGGAAAATCTGCAGTGTACTTGACAAAGACAAAATTTTGTATGCACAAAGATAGGATTGCATACTAGCCGTTTGGGGCAACCATTTTCCCCAGGTACAGTATAGTAGGTTATTATATCTCTTTTTCCTGGGTTTACACAATATGTAGAACTAATTAAATGGGCTGAGTTTTGCACCACAGGTTAAAGTATCATATTAAAAAAAGTCAAAGCTAATTCAGCTTTGTAATGTGCTAGAAATATATCTACTAGATCTTGAACTGACCTAATTAAAAATGTAATATGGACACAGCTTTAGAGCTGATGTAATATTCAGCCTTTTCAGTCTGTTTCAGTATTTGATCCTTGAATCTGAGCTGCTGTGAGTGTTGAATATATACTTTCACAAGGATATGTCATGTATTTTTGTTCATATGTCAATGAAAGCTCATAAAAGAGAAAAGGCAATCTGAAGGAAAAGTCACTAGAACCTTCAGCACCTTTTTCTTAAAACTTATATTCTCTGTCTTTGTGTGAGGGGTGTGTGTGTGTGTGTGTGTGTGTGTGTGTGTGTGTGTGTTAGTTTTTGTGCTTGATAATAGATCTGCCATCATCATTACTTCCCTCACAGATGCATACCTAAATGGATCAACACAGAGACACAACTCTTGAATCTCAGAACTAGCCAGCAGAAGTTGTTCAGCTTGCTCAGAGAACACTGTGGTTCCATAAAACATATTTTAGGAACTACACTATCCCTTATACTCATCTGGAGTTCTTTTGAATTGACACAAGTTTTGAGCTTGGCACAATAGCTGACTGGGAAATTATGGGAATTGAAATCCATACATCTTCAAGTTGCCAAGGTTGAGAAATACTGGTCTAGAGTTTAGATGCCCATTTAATAGTTAGGTTCCCTGTATTATCAGAAACAGAACATATAGTCCTACCAAATATTGCTAGGACAAGAACTGAAATTCAAAACATCTGCAAGACATTAGAGTGCCTGTTCCTATATACTACTCATCTCTACTGGTCCAAGTAGATTGAGCAGAATTGGCAAGACTGTCAGCTGGTGGGGACCAGAAAATGAGGTTTTTTCCCCACACTGACCCCTCCTCTATGGAACATCCTACCTTTGGAGATCAGAATGGCACTAATCCTGTTAGCCTTTCATCAACTCCTAAAAACCTGGCTATGTTCCAGTGCCTGGGATGCTGAATGTATCAAGGGCTCCATTTCCTGGCTGTATTGTTAACTGGCCAAGTGTCTTGCTCCTATGTATATTTCATCTGGATGTTTTTTATTCTTTTAAAATGTTTTCGTAGTTTTAACTGTACTATTTTTTTTTAATTGTAAACTGTCCAGAGTTATTGAGTGAGATAGGCAGTGACTGAAATTTCTAAATGTAAACATTTAGTTCATCATATAGTTCACCATGTACCCGAAAAGGAAGGTATCTGTAAACGTGTGGGAGATGCAAAGTTTGCAAAAGTGAAAAAATAACAGTAAAACAGCATATAATGATAGTAGCTGTGGGGAGAGGGAATGGAAATTTGGGAGGGTATAAACATAACTGAATGAAATAGACCAGAAAAAAACCCAGATCTCAATAGGAATATTATATATACAAGCTTCTTGTTACAAGATCCACTTATTAGGACTATAATTTATGTAAACAGGCAAAATCAGAAAATATAGACTATTATCCAGACCTGCACTGCAAATCCCTTTATTTCCATAGTTAATCATATAATTCTTCAATCGTGCCAGAATGATAGAAATATAACTTCAATTTGTTTAATGGAAATACAAAAATTAATAATAAATATGTGACAATTTACAATAATATTAAAACGTCTAGCATTCATACCCACTATGAACTTATTCAGATACGATTTAAACTGTTCACCCACAAGACCAGGGGTCTACAAACTTTAAGACCTGTGGACTTCAAGTCCAGAATTCCTCAACTAGCCATTATGGCTGAGGAATTCTGGGAGTTGAAATCCACAAGTCTTAAAAGTGCCAGGTTTGAAGACCCTTGCACAAGACCCCTCATTTCAGAGACCCATTGCCTTGTCTTACCAGGGTCCAGGTTGTACCTGGAAAAGAACAGAATCATGTAATCCCTTCAGGAGAGTTTTCACTTACTGCTGACATGATGAGCTCCCCACCTAAGTTCTGGATTTCAGCTTTGACCTGGCTGCAGATTTTGAGTTGATGGGAGTAGAGCTTGATCTGTTCCAGGTAAGCGAGTAAGTCTTGTTTACATGACCAATCTGGACACTAAAAAATAAAAGGAAAAATGCATAGTAGTTTGATTGAGCTAACTATTTTTAACATTGGGGATCCAAAAGAAAAGTGAGCAAAGAGAATGCAATAACTCCCCCCCAAATTTCCTTTCTTTTTTTTTTCATTTTTAAACAGATACCCATACTACGTATTTAAACTGATTTCAGAAGAAGCTCTTATGCATTTCAGAAATGGTTTCTAGGTGCTTGGAGGGAAAGGTCAGGGAAAGGAAATGAAAACAAAATATTCCTGGAGGGTGAGCAACTGTCTTTTGGATTTTGGCCATCTCACCATCTTGTTTACGACCGCTGTCTTTCCTTCAGGCATCCCAGTTTTCTTATGCCCCTTATCAAAATTTATGTAACAAAGCATTGCTTGCTCAAACTCAGATGCTGGTAAGCATCATAAATTTACAGTTGCTCTTTTGTGCTGCTGCCAGTTTACTTATTTGATCGCATTATGCTGTTTTTGCAAGAGGTACATAATAATGAACTCCATGTTGTTTTATGCATCTAATACCTATGTGGCGGTGATGGTGTTGTTTCAATTTTATTTTTATGTCTGGAACAACAAACACAAATGTCCCCTACAGGAATAAAATATTATGGAGCTGAATAATCACCCATACTTGTCATTCTGAAAAAAATATTATGAATAGTATCTTCAGTCTGTGCTCTCCTATTTCAATGAGTGAGCTTCTGTGACCCGAATACGAAAAAGACGGCCGACAGCACTTTCACGTGTAGCTGCTTCCACCACTCAGTCTCTCCAAGACAGCTTGAAACTGACCCTCCATTGTTTTCAGTTCTACTGAAGTCACACAGAAAACAGAGAGAGATCAACATGAGGCCCTCAGTACTTCCTCCAACTGACCAGTGAAAAAGTGTAAAATTAAAGAAATAAGAAAGTCATCACAGGAAAATATCAAAGGCACCTTTCCTTCATTCACAGCAATAACAACAACAACAACAACAACAACAACAACAACAAAATTGGAAGGGACCTTAGAGGCCATCTAGTCCAACCCCCTGCTCAGGCAGGAAACCCTATACCATTTCAGACAAATGGCTGTCCAGTCTCTTCTTTAAAATGTCCAGTGTTGGAGCATTCACAGCTTCTGCAGGCAGGTTGTTCCACTGGTTAATTGTTCTAACTGTCAGGAAATTTCTCCTTAGTTCTAGGTTGCTTCTCTCCTTGATTAGTTTCTATCCATTGCTTCTTGTCCTGCCTTCAGGTGCTTTGGAGAATAGCTTGATTCCCTCTTCTTTGTGGCAGCCCCTGAGATATTGGAACACTGCTATCATGGCACCCCTAGTCCTTCTCCTCATTAACTAGACCAGGGGTCTTCAAATATGTCTCTTTTATGACTTGTGGACTTCAACTCCCAGAATTCCTCAGGCATACTGGCTGAGGAATTCTGGGAGTAGAAGTCCACAAGTCATAAAAGGGACAAGTTTAAAGACCCCTGAACTAGACATACCCAATACCAGCAACCGTTCCTTATATGTTTTAGCCTCCAGTCCCCTGATCATCTTTGTTGCTCTTCTCTGTACTCTTTCTAGAGTCTCAACATCTTTTTTTACATTCCTTGTTAAAGGTAAAATTTCTCTCTGACCTTCCAGGGCCAAATGTGAGAACATTGACCATTCTACAGGTCAGGTGCTGGTGGAGAGGAGAAACCAGAGATTCTACTAAAGCTCTGCAGGCCTGAGAGGAAACATCAGTTTTGAATTCCTTTCTCACAGACTTGCACAATTGGTTGGATCTGGAGCTGGTTTGGAATCAGCTCCAGTGGCTCAAGGGTAAGTTCCTTGAATACAGCTTTCAATGGAAAGAGGGGGGGAAAGTAGCACACATTTAACATTGCCAATACAGGCAATTCTCAACTTATAACCCCAGTTAGGACCAGAATTTCCATTTCTAGGTAAGGTCAGACTGTGAGTTTTCCCTTATTTTATGATAATTTTTGTCATGGTTGTTAAGTGAATCACTGCAGTTGTTAAGCAAATCTGATGTCACAGTTCTGGTAGGTGAGACCAATTAAAAGAACTTCAAGGCAAGGAATTCTTCCTCAAAGAACATTTTTATTTGGCTACAAAATAACGTCACATACAAAGGCGAACCCAAGACTAAATTCCCCTTCCCTTAGTTAAACAGTTGCAAGTTTCAATTCCCACCCCAATTAGACGTCATAAATCACATTCACCAATTGTTGGAGAATGCGGGCACTCCACCCAGCTCTCCAGCTTGCCAAAATTTTATCAATAATGACATTGGTTCCCATAGATGAGAATTGTTTTGGCTGAGAACTACACCCCCCTCCCTCCTTCTAATTTAAATATGTGGCAACAAAAACAAAGTGAAAATGGCTTCAGTTCAGTTCATCGCAGCACCTGACTTCCCCTCAATGACACTGCTTGTTGGAAACCAGCTGGGAAGAGCCTAAATGGTGATCATATGACCCTGGGATGCTGCAATCATTGTAAATACATACAGGGTTTCCAAGCAGCCAATTTTAATCATGTGACCGTGGGAATGCTGCAATGGTCATAAGTTACTTTTTTCAGTGCTGACGTAACTTTGAGTGGTTGCTAAAGGAATGGCTATAAGTGGAGCACTACCTGTAAAAGGATGTCAAGGTTAAATGATTTAAAAGCTAAACAGCTTATGTAAAGATGTAATGGAATGTGGCTGATGCAATGATAGGAATGACTCAGCAGGGTCTGTGTCTGTGCCTTTAAGACAGGGGTGTCAAAGTGCCGGCCCACGGGCCGGACGCATCACAAGGAAATCACGCCCACCCAATTGCCAGCAATGGGGAAAAAGTTCTGATATGTCACGCGATGTTATGTGATGTCACGAGTTTGACATGTCTGCTTTAAGAGGCTGAGTATAAAAGGGGAGTTTTTTACTGGAGTTTTTTTTCTCTCTCATCCATTCCCTGCTGTAATTGCTGTGTATTGGACTTTGCTGTTCCACCACGTGTATGTATTTTGTTCCTAGTGTATATTTGTAGATAGTGTGTAATACAAACCACATTTTACTGTATTTACTCCTGGGTTACCTCAGCACAATAAGACTGCATGCTCTGACAAAGGATTTATGAGATAGAAAACAAATTTATTTCATATTTGGATTACAATTCTAACATCGTTATAATTTTGTATTATATTTTCCTTTGGATCAAGGTTTGTCTTCTTTTTAATGGATATCATTGAATAAAAATTAGCAATCTGATCTTTTTCATAATATTAGGTAATGAGCTGCCATATTTTCTAAAGGCTATGGCAGAATAGTTTGGGAACAGACTGAGATCCAAAATTCAGAGTTTTACATATATTTCCTACAGAATATTATGATCCTCTACCCAGACTGAAAGATCCTTAATAAAGAGACATGCAGCATGCAGCTATTTTGAGAAAACTCATATTTGTCCAATTACTTCCTTCATTTTCCCTTATTAGTAATTATGCAGAACTAAAAATTGTTCATGTCACTAAAACATTGTACATGTTTTTACAGTAATACACTCCATTGAATTAAGATGCTTTGTCCCAAGTAATTTTTTTGCACCCCCAGCAATAGACATAAGATACTTTATCTTTGTTTTCTTCATTTTTCAGAAAAGAAACCTACACTTAGCCTATTCCTGTGTGTGTGTGTGTGTGTGTGTGTGTGTATCTTTATCTCTCTGTGTGGCTTTGAGTTTGTGTTGACTTCTGACAACTGCCTGGACTGGTCCCTGCAGTTTTCTTGGTCAGATTTTTCAGAAGTGATTTGCCATTGCCTGCTTCCTAGGGTTGAGATGGAATGACTGGCCAAGGTCACTTAGCTGGGTCTGTGCCTAAAGTAGGACTAGAACTCACAGATGCCTGGTTTCCAGCCTGGAGCATTAACCATGCACTTAACTTATCTCTCATAGCCTATTCCTACACCACTACAAGCATCCTATTCTCTGGATAAGGTGAGATCCATCTTCAGTGATATAATATTCAACACAGAAGAAATGAAATAGCAGGAATTCAAAAAGATCTCAGTGTTCTTCTATAATGAACAACAGAAGCAGGCACTAAGAACTTTAAATGGATTATGGTGATTGGGATCTATAAAGTACTAAAACCTGCCTGTCTATTTGTAACCTTCAATTAGTCCAAATGGTATGTCCTAGGTCTAGAACAGGGGTAGGCAACCTTAGCTCTTTTATGACTCATGGACTTCAACTCCCAGAATTCCTGAGCCAGCTGGCTCAGGATTTCTGGGAGTTGAAGTCCATGAGTCATAAAAGAGCTGAGGTTGCCTACCCCTGGTCTAGAACAACAATTTTTGAATCAAGGCTTTTCAAATCTGCTAGGTTGCAAAATGTGCAGAAAATCCAGGAGCCATTAATCCCATGTAATTGAAATTTCAAGGATCTTCACACCAGTTAATTTTGCGAATTTGTGACTGCTAAGCCCCGCAAAAGTCAGCTATGATCATAGGATCATGGTTTGCAAAGCTCCCTGCCAGGTTCCCACAAGCAAAGCCAATGGGAAGCTAGCAGGAAGTCAGATCCGGTCCCACTGCTTTTTTGCCCCCGATTGGAGTTATCCCATTAATCTCTTTAGGTAAGGAAATATTGACAAAAGAAGACTTAACAGATCACAGGTTGTCCGGTTGGAAGTGAGAAATGGTATTATCATTTAACACTCTGCAATAAATAAGAGAAAATTTGCTACTTACTTATAATTCAAAATGTTAAATGTAAAAATGAATAATAATAGAAAATCCCTCTAACTGTATTTATTTATTTAAGAAAAAAATAATGACTGCTCACTTCAATCTCTGTATTAAGTAAATCTTCAGTTTCACTTCAGCAATTTTCCAAGGAAAGATAATTATTTCCCTCGTTCTACTGATTTCAGAATTTGCAGAACTAAAATTCATGTTCATAATCCAATACAGAGCGAAATATGAAAAAAGCAATAGTTATCTAGATGAATGGGACTGCAGCACCGATTTCAGTGGGGTCTCACATAAAGCAGAACCAAATTTATATTATTCTAAACAGCCAGACAACTATCTTTATTGCCCTGATTGTACTTATCATGATCATATTACTGTAATTTGTCTCAACCACCTTAACATATTTTAAATCTTTTTATGGTAATTTACTGATATGAACTAAGACAGAATCCTAATAAAAATAATGTCTTAATTAGAATTTGCTTTTTAATTTTCTGACTTGTATAAGTTTTGTTGCATAAGCATAAAATGGATTTTTATAACACTGTGTGATCAGCTTTTTCCCCAAAGTGATTTCCAGTTAACATTAAGGAAGACTGTTTGATGTTTCTTTAACAGGCACTAATGTGTGAAAGTTTTTTTTCCTAAGTACATAATTGAGTTGGGGGGACTGGAGGGGGGGCGGAAAAAGTGAGAAAATATTTCATACAAAGTTTCCAGTGAGGGAAAATAAGGTAGCCAGCAATTCTGCATTGGGATCCATGTAAATTACTGAACTGACAGACATGCCACATCATAACCGACTGGATTTGCAATTCATTGCAAGCTGTTCCCTATGGAGGAGAAACATATATGTGGATCTCAACTACTACTTTCCAGAACATCCAGAACTGCATCCAGTTTTGGTCACCAGGATGTAAAAAAGATGTTGAGACTCTAGAAAGAGTACAGAGAAGAGCAACAAAGATGATCAGGGGACTGGAGGTTAAAACATATAAGGAACGGTTGCTGGAATTGGATATGTCTGGTTTAATGAAGAGAAGGACAAGGGGGGACATGATAGGAGTCTTCCAGTATCTCAGGGGCTGCCCCAAAGAAGAGGGAGTCAAGCTATTCTGCAAAGCGCCTGAAGGCAGGACAACAAACAATGGATGGAAACTAATCAAGGACAGAAGCAACCTGGAACTAAGGAGAACCTTCCTGACAGAACAATTAACCAGTGGAACAGCTTGCCACCAGAAGCTGTAGATGCTCCAATACTGGAAGTTTTTAAGAAGAGACTGGACAGTCATTTGCTTGAAATGGTAGAGTTTCTTGCTTGAACAGGGGGTTGGACTAGAAGATCTCCAAGATCCCTTCCAACTTTCTTGTTGTTGTTGTTGTTGTTGTTGTTATCATCTTCTTCTTCATCATCATCATCATCATCATCCAGGAGACAGAAAGAATAATAGGAAATCAACCTTCCCAGTCCCACTTTAGGCATGAAAGATGGCTGGGTGATTCTGGGCTAATCACAGGAGACAGTGAATAATGTGCTCTGGCATCAAACTTCCTCCTGGCACAAATGGTGTATGATGAAAAGAACAAGAGATGAGAATTATGTTTAAAGTAAAATAATAGCTGGCTGAGGAATTCTGGGAGTTGAAGTCCACAGGTCTTAAAGTTGCCAAGGTTGGGGACCCCTGTAATAAAACATAGGTGCTATAGGAAGGTAGTCCCTAGTGCAATCAATCTTGCTTCCCTCCACAAGAAAAGAGACAGGAAAAGCAGCAGGGAAATATATAAGATTTACGCATGTCAGACCATTGCATGCGTGAATTCTCCGAGAGCTGGCCAGCAGAACGCCATGCTTCAGACATGGAAATTGCATAACAAAATACAGCTTTGAGGCATGAAGGAAGGGAGATTTATGTATAATTTTGCTATTGGAACGTTTGTATCTTGCCTTTCAATCAAGGTAATCATGAGACTTTATTAGCCTAAGGAAAAGGACAAAGAGTTTATTAGTGTAATTATTCTTCATTTTAATGTCTTTTGGCTTGGCTTTAATAACAACAATTCAGAGAGGAAGAACTGAAACAGCAAAGGGCCTTGGTGTTTTCGCAATGAAAACAAGGCCTGTGGCTGTCCTTCCAAATGTCTTACTTTATTAGGTGGTGAAAAGCAGTGGTGGGATTCAGCCGGTTCGCACCACTTTGGCAGAACTGGTAGCTAATTTTTTGTTGCCCAGGCCCAGAAGCGGCATCCACACAGAGAACTGGTTGTTCACATATTTGAATCCCACCACTGGTAAAAAGCATCTAAGAATATAATCAAAACAAGAAATTGGCAGTATAATTACAATATAGAATAAACATTGATTTCCAATGTATTTTAAGTCAGGGGTCCCCAACCTTGGCCACTTGATGACTTGTGGACTTCAACTCCCAGAATTCCTCGGCTGAGGAATTCTGGGAGTTGAAGTCCACAAGTCATCAAGTGGCCAAGGTTGGGGACCTCTGTTTTAAGTGATTTGGTAAAGGCTCTGTGATTCTGCAAAAGTTATGGTGGGATTTCTCCATTCATATAGAAGTTGGGGAAAATTAAAGCCCCAGGAGAAAACAATTCTATATTACAGAGAAATACAGCCCAAAGACATCAAACAGTAAAATGTAACAGTATCAAAGAGTAAATCAAACAGTCAACTTGTCAAATTACTATTGACACTTACACATGGAAGCAACCTCTTTCTTTTTTTTTTATATTGAAAAGTTTTAAAATACAGTTTTCCTTTAGAAAACCCCCCTTCCCCCTCCCTCCTCCCCTCCCTACCTCCCCCCTATCCCCCCCCTCCCCCTCTCCCTCCTCCCTCCCCTGCCTCCCCCCCTACTTCCCCTCCTCCCCCCCTCCCCCCCCCGACTTCCCAGAGCAAAATACAAGGTATATATCTAAAAAGCAATCATAAACAATCATATACTAACAATTATAAACTCTAAAATCCATCACTCTCTAGCTTATATAGAATAAACCAATCCTTAATAATACTAAATATGTATAAAAAACTAAAATAAAAAAAAACTAGCGTCATTCCCATCTATGTTCTTCCACAATTCACTATTTCCTAAACATATTCTCATTTACACATCACAAGCACCTATCCCTATTAACCTCTCTAGCCAAAATAGGCTATAATAGATAGTTCTTACACAAATTAACCCACATTAACCCACAAAACTTTCTTCCTCTTCCTCTGTAGTAAATTGTCCATTAATTCCAAATTAAAGATTCTGTTACCATACATATCATCCCAAAACTCTTAAAAACACAACTACCACTTGACTATCAGTATGTTGTGGAAGTTCCATAGATTTCTACTGGTCCTATTTTCTTATCTTTTTTGAGCGTTTTAAGGCAGCACGCGTCACCCTCTGTTCTCTAGGATCATCCAAAAGAGTTGCAGCTTGATCTCCTCCTGTACCATTCTCGTCTATCTGTCCATCTTCATCCTCTTGATGTTCTCCTTCTCCAGATCCCTCTGCAGCTTCCAAAAGTGTTAATGGGGTTGCTTTTAAGACATTGTTGTAAAAATCATGCGCTTGCTTCACAGTACCCAAACAGTACCTTTTGCCTTCATACATGAAGCTCAACCCAGCTGGGATCTCCCATCTGAACCTTATATCTCTTTGCTTGAGCTCTTGCACAAGAAATATAAAGTCCTTCCTTCTCTTTAAAATCTTTGGAGGAATTTCTTTTAGAACCAAAACTTCTTGACCAGCAATCACAACTTTAGTATCATAGGCAGCTTGTATAACTTCATCTCTAATTTCCCTTTTTACAAAATAAACCACCACATCTCTAGGCAACTTTCTCTGTTTAGCAATCCACGAGTTCACACGAAACACTTTGTCCATGCCTTGTTTTATTTCAGATGCTGGATGGTTCAATACCACCTCAAAAGCCTCAGAAACCAGCTGCTTTAAATCTTCCTTAATATTCTCTTTTAGGCCTCTAATTCTAACAGCAAACTGCATCTGGTAAAATTGAGCCAGACTCAGTTCGCTATCCATTTTGTCTTTTAAATCTTCAATTTCCAATACTTTTGCTTCTAATATAGCATTTTTTTGAGTCAGTTCTTCCACTTTGTCATCCAGCACCTCCACACATTTAGCTACTTTATGCACTGAGGACAAAATGTCTACCTTCATCTCTCTGAGTTTCTGTTCCATCCTTTCTTCCATTCTCTGCTCCAATTTCTCCAATTTCTCCTCCATCTGTGCAAATTTAACACCCATTGACTCCAAAATTAACTGGGTATGTTTTTCAAGATCCTTCGATGTCAATACATCTGGAGAATGCAACGCCTGCAATAATGATTGTTGTTGCACCGGAGAATTTCCAGCACTCCGAAAAGTTCTAGGGGGAGGTTTAGACGCCATCTTTTACTTACAATTGTGACGCACTTTCACTTTAAGTTTTAAGCAAAGTCCATCAAGCTCGAGAGTAAAATAAAATAATCCTCTTCATCTCTTCATCTTTCCCTCTTGCACTGCTCTGCCTGCTCTTTTCCTTTCATAGTCTCTCCTTCAAGCAGGGATGGTCGCAGACGCCTGGCTCTGCTCCATGAAGTCCGGAGCAGAGACGCTAGCCAGCTGGGAGCAGCCCAGGCTGCGGGGGAGTTCAATCCTTCAGCCGCCCAAGCTCCAAGCTCAGGCGGCCCCGGAGAACTCAAGCAACCTCTTTCTATGTATAGCTTCCCATGGATTTCTATTTGGATTTCCACAGTCAGAGTACATCTATCAAGTACCACAAAGCTTTATTGCCCTTCCATCCTTCCCTCTTCCATCCTTCCTTCTCTTCTTTCCCCTTTCATCCTCCCCCCTCCTTTTTATGCATGGGTGCTATAGGAAAATAGTTCCTTATGTGATCAATTTTGTTTCCCTCCACAAGAAAAAGAGAAAAAGCACTGGGAAAGCATAAGAGAATGGTGAATATGAAACAAAACATATGGATACAGTCTTACCTCACCAGTAGAGTTCTGGATTTGAAACAAGAGACACTGGTGTTATAAGGCAGGATGAGAGATGGTGTTTGATGCATCTGTAGTTTGCTTTTCAATCCAGGTTTATTCCGTGAGCCCTTATTACTCTAAGCCAGGGATCTTCAAACTTGGTCCTTTTATGACTGTGGACTTCAACTCCCAGAATTCCTCAGCCAGCGTGCCTGGCTGATGAATTCTGGGAGTTGAAGTCCACAAGTTATGAAAGGGCCACGTTTGAAGACCCCTGCTCTAAGCAAATGACAGCTTTATAGTGAAATTATTTCACTAATTATTTCAATTGGAAAACAGTGGGAATATTAGAAGAAGCCAGACTGAAAAATGCAAGAGGATTTTAGCAGGAGACTTCAACCAAGCATAGACTTACTTTCTTTGAGACGGCCCTACCAAAAGGCATAACCAAAGACCCAGCTTGAGTTCCTCAGTTCAACATACCACATTCTCCCCATGATGCAACAATCAACCAATTCTACAATCACAGGAAAATAATACCACCCATCAGATATCAATATTAGCCATCACAGAGAAAGCAGCCAGTGCAAAGATAGAACCACCATCTCAGCAGCTGAATAAATAATCTACCAATAACTATGTATCAGTCAATTAATTGCAAAGTGACATCTGCTCACATAATCACTTATCCAAGTATGTTCAAAGCAGGCAAGACAGAAGACTATAAAATCCCCACATCTGCAAAAACTCCTGCATTGATGATGCCACCTAGAAGATTAATGAAACATCTGCAATCCTCAGATCAAGCTTTGAGAACTCTAACAATGCAACAAGTCAATTCTGAGCCACACATTCAACTACCATGACAGTAATGAATCTGTCTGAGTCAGGTTTCTTTAAACCAGGGGTGTCAAACTGCTAGCCTGCAGGCCGGTTGCATCATGCAGAGACCGCGCCCACCCCAACTCCAGCAATGCGGAAAAAGTCATGATATGTCGCGACATGTCACTTGACGCAGCAAGTTTGACCTCTGTACTTTAAACAGTAATGTCCCTGTATATCTTTAAAATATATCCTGCTAAAGGAAATGTCTTATATGATAGAGCTTGTGTTAAATCACAACCTATCTCCCCCCAAGGCAACAATCCATATTGCCTAATTCAATGGTTTCACAGTTTTACATTTTGATGGTGTGAGATGGCATGAAACCCAAATAAAAGTCATTCACTTGAGACTGTTCTACTTTATGAACTGGAAAAGGTCAAAGATATGCAACACTGAATCTTCATTACAGACTGATTGCTTATTTCAGGCACACATTCACATTAGAGGCTACATGAGAACAAAAATGTTTTTTTTTTACTTGGTTTATGATGGAGGTGTTGACTGGAAGATGGTCTCAGGCTAACAGAGCTGTGCTTTGAAAGGTACCGTGAATGATGAACTGTGTTCCACTGAAATGACATTATTAGCTTAGGCAAGAAGTTTAAAAAATTCAGCTACCTCTCCCATTTTGCCAACCATAAAGAAAATATTTGAAAAAAAAATGTGTTTAAACTGCAGAATAATAAAGCACCGAGCTCACAGTTCACTGGCAGGCACGCTTGTTGTTATAGAAAGTGTGCATATAATGGAGAGAGATAAACAGGAACAATGCCAAGCGGCTTTGGGCTCTCAGTTTTCTGCCAGGCTAAATAATAATAATAATAATAATAATAATAATAATAATAATAATAATAATAATAATAATAATAATAACAACAACAACAACAACAACAACAACACAACACGCCAGATATCGCAGTCATAGAGAACCGAAGTGTACAGTTGATTGATATCACTGTACCAGGAGATGCCAGAGTTGAAGAAAAAGAACTGGAAAAAATTACGAAATACCACGACCTGGCATTCGAAACTGCGCGATTATGGATGAAACGTGTAACAGTCATACCCATTGTCATCGGGAAACTGGGAACTATGTCCAAAAACTTTGCAAAATACATCAAGAAATTGCAGTTTCCTGCAATAACTCTAGCAAAGCTACAAAAAACTGCGCTACTTGGAACATCTTACATTTGAAGGAGATACCTGGTTGATACCTAGGATGCTGGCAGCAACCCGTGTCAACCATTAGTGCTAGTCAATTTGAGTGTTCAGTTGACTGAGCTTCATGTTTAATAATAATAATAATAATAATAATAATAATAATAATAATAATAATAGCACAACACGCCAGATATCGCAGTCATAGAGAACCGAAGCGTACAGTTGATTGATATCGCTGTACCAGGAGATGCCAGAGTCGAAGAAAAAGAACTGGAAAAAATTACAAAATACTACGACCTGGCCATCAAAACTGTGTGATTATGGATGAAGCGTGTAACAGTGATACCCATTGTCATTGGGGCACTGGGAACTATGTCCAAAAACTTTGCAAAATACATCAACACCACCACAGCTATAGTTCCAAGACCACGTCCACAGCTGAACTTCAGGCCGCTGTTGTCACCTCGCTGCTTCTGCTGTGGAAAGGGGGGGGCACCGTGCCAAAAAAAACCCCCCAAAAAACCCCTGCGCCCTGCTCCAACCTCCAACCGGGCGTTAAAACGCAGCCGCATTCTTTATGTTTTGTCAGCCCAAACAGGTAGACTGGACTAAGAAACAGAGACTGTGTAGACCTAAGGCTACTTTTGTTATGATGTTTATAGTAACCAAATCTTGCAAGTCTAAATGTGCTTCCTTGCTCTGCTGTTTATCTTCATGTGAATTAGGAGGAGGGGAGCTGAGGCATTTTCCATAGGCTTTTTCTTGGCCTGGATTCAATATTCATTTATCTGATTGTTGCTTTGGTAATGCACATTTTCCCTTTAGCTAAATTTCACGATGAAAAACAGTGTTGGAGTCACAAAGAAAGTAAAACAGAATGCAAAACTCTTATCTCTGCTTTATAAGCAAACAAACCAACGCAAGTTTAATAAATAATTGTACCTCATTTGGTCTTGTGTAGGATTTTATGTTTAGCAAAGTCTGATTATAAAAGGGTATTTAATTCTTGCTATACTACACAAAAATTATAGCATTTTTATTTTATTTTTATTTATTAAAAATCCCATTAGTTGGAAAAAGTAAGATGATAGCATTCCTGTGAAACAAGAGATTTTTATTGTCAAGGCAATTATAGGGTGTAAAATTCAAGTTACCAATATAATTTTAGAATGGTGAGAAATAATTAGCTGGTGCATGTGGCTCTGGTTTAATAATCCATTCTGCAATATATTGTCAGCTGTAGTAAATTCTTAGGAATCTACTTGACAAAGAAAATAGGCACCTGACAAAGAAAATAAAAAAATACAATAGTATTTGGAGCATGGGGTCAATTGTAACACAACACATTTTATGCTCTCTCTGTTATCTTACCTGATTAGAAATGAGCCTTGCAAGCACATCCATCCGAGATCCTGACTCTGAGATCATTTTAGCTGCATTAATCACATCTGAGGTATTCTTCAGTGGTCCTTTGCCCCTTTAATTAAAACAATATATATATAATGAATATTAAACGTCTGGTACAGTCTTAGAATAAATATGAGAATACAATTTCTTTTAGTCCTCTAATAATGTCTCTGTTGCTTTTGAAAACAGGAGATGTATCTGCAAGGGTTGATGTCACAAAATCAAGGTAGAGGCTGCAACCAGGCGATCAGATTTTATCTATTGCATGTCTGATGGCTCTGATTCCCAAGGTGGCCTACAATCCATCTATAGCAGGGGTCTTCAAACTTGGCCCTTATGACTTGTGGACTTCAACTCCCAGAATTCTTCAGCCAGGCTGGCTGAGGAATTCTGGGAGTTGAAATCCACAAGTCATTAAAGGGCCAAGTTTGAAGACCCCCTGATCTATAAACATACTTTAAATCAACTTCTGAAAGGTAAATTAGCAAAGATTACTACATGTTGTCTGGATGAACAGGAAATGAAGAGAACACACACTCATGCATCTATAATGAAAACAAATAATTCAGATTGCTATGCAATCTTCTCTGAGCAATACCAATTGAAGGATATTTGGCAACCTTTTAACAAAATTTGCTGAGCTGCTAGAAAAGGAGACAAGCAACCTCTTCATCCAATCTTGCATGACTCAAAGACCAGAAGAGGTATCATAAATTCAACACCCCTCATGATCTAAACACCCCTTACCTTTGAAAAGGGCATTGAAAGGGCATGTGAATATTTCTATTTTCTTTAAGGGGCAAAGCCAAAGACATTCCTGAATGGGGATTTCAAATATTCCTTTTGAAAAGAAAGAAGGCAAAATATTAAATTTGCTCGTGATGTCAAAGGATACCAAATAAGGTGGTTTTGTGTTTTTTTTGGAGGGGGGAGTACAAGTCCTGCTCAATATCTGCATCGAGCATTATTATGAAAAATTTGAAACTCACACTGCCTTACCAATCAAAATGGAAATTTTATAAAATGATGTATCATTGATGTGTGACACTAGAGAAATTGTCTAGAAGTATAACTTCAAATCACCGTTGAAAATGTGAACTAGATATATGGTGATGCAGAGAATTTTTAAAATTAATAATCAGAAGCAACTGGACTTCTGCTATAGAAAAATGGGTTGCCTGGTATGCATCAAATATGCAGTGTGGGAAATAGATTAGGACTTATGGACAATCAGCTTAAAAAAGGCTCATGGATATTGGCTTTATATAATGGCAACTGCAGCATGGTTATTATAAGCACAAAGATGGGAGGATATAGAAACACTCATAAGGAATGGATTGTGAAGATGGAAGACCTTGCAGAAATGGCTAAACTGGTTTATTTGATGGCTAAACTGATTTATTTGACAAAAAAATACTTTTAAAACAGAGTGGAAACCCTTATGGACTTTTTGCTGAAAATGGATAAACATGAATGGATGATTCCAGGCTTTATTGGTTAAAAATGTTTATGGGTAGAAGGGAATTAAAAGATATCATTTGGGAGGGAGGAATGGTAATGTCTGTGTTTGCACAGCTGCAAAGAAGATAACAAGTCACTTCTTTAAATATTTTCCCCCTCTTTTGTTATCTTTCAGTTTTATTTTTTCATATTTCTTTATTTTTTTCTACTTTTACTTTGGAAATAATAAGTTATGTAAAGCTTTCTTTTAGTAAAAATTATATCTTAAAAAAAATCTATGTTGAGAGTGCATAGTCTTAAATCCCGGCAAATCAGTGATACCACTAATCCTTGCTTATGTCCAGAATTGATTAACTCCAAAATGAAGAGAGAAAAAAATGTGAGGAGTTGCCCCTTCTCAAGCCTTTATTTTTAAAACAGTATTTTTAATAAATGACTGGTCTTCAAAGCATATTGAATTAAGGTTTGGTTTTAGCCATTCCTTTCATTCCCTCAGAGGAAAGAATTAATAATTTTCTTTTCTCTGCTGTGTTTAAAAGCAAACATTAGAGCTTGAATTTCCAGCAGCCAATTACTTTGCTGAAAATAATCCTGTAAAATAAGTTTGGTTAGATCAGACATGTCAAACACAAGGCCCGGGGGCCGGATCCGGCCCGCGAAGTGGTTTCATGTGGCCCGCGAAGCCATCCTGGAAACAGTGAGGGAACGGCCCCCACTGCCTTGGCCCTGGCCCAGAGACCCTCCTCCTGCCAGAGACCCTCAGATCTGTCCCACTCCTGCCCAGGCCCCCATAGGCACTCTTGATGCAAACGATGTAGAGCTGGCCACGCCCATCCAGTAGGCCATACGCACTCTAGCCACGCCCACCCAGGCCATACCCACCCGGCC
Organism: Vipera berus; assembly: GCF_964194415.1. Lineage (NCBI taxonomy): Eukaryota > Metazoa > Chordata > Lepidosauria > Squamata > Viperidae > Vipera > Vipera berus. Next base: position 88,400,241 of record NC_138207.1, on the reverse strand, counting down.
CCCTGAGGGCAACCGCAATGCTGATGTGGCCCTCAATGAAATTGAGTTTGACACCCCTCGGTTAGATCATTTCATTTTCAAACAAGCCTGTTTTTAAATTAGATAATTTACATGTCTCGAATTCAGTCCTTAGAATTGGGAATAATACTTAAAATAATTGTCTTATCAATACCCAACATATCTAGATTTCTCATAATTCTTCAAATCTCAAATTTTTTCAATATAATTTATTTTTATTTTTTTTTATTTATTTTTTTATTTTAATCCCATTTATATCCCGCCCTTCTCTGAAGACTCAGGGCGGCTTACAATCTAAGCACAAATCAAATGTGCTTAGCAATAGCCTTCATTCTATGTATATGCCTGCTTATTAGGGCTTTCGCCCCCCCCCCCACAAGCGGCATTATTACAAAGTCAGCTTATTGCCCCCAACAATCTGGGTCCTCATTTTACCTACCTCGGAAGGATGGAAGGCTGAGTCAACCTTTAGCCCAACATTAAGACCTTTAACATTAAACCATTTCCCATAAATGTTTTGTATATTCATATTATTCCAGAATAATACCAGTGGCTCATAAGACCAAATCCTTTGAATCAATGATTGCTCAAATTGTTTATATCACCAACAAAAATACTCATGTCCATCCATTCTGAAGTGTCCATAAACTCACATTTTTTTAAAGATATTTTATTTATTTTCCACTTTTACATATAAATATTTAGAAGGCAATGTGGTAATTGGGTTGAACAATAGTTCAGTAATACAATCTTTGGTAGGTATCTCAGGTTACAACATCAATTTTTTTTTTCTCTGTTTCGCTTAACATTTGCTTTCATATTCCGTGCGCCTTTGGCGTCTAGTCATGCCGGCCACATGACCACGGAGACATCCTCGGACAAGCGCTGGCTCTTCGGCTTTGAAACGGAGATGAGCACCGGCCCCTAGAGTCGGAAACGACTAGCACGCATGTGCGGGGGAACCTTTACCTTTTTATTTAAGCTAACAAATTTCTAATTGTATCAAAACTTAGTTTAAACTTCATTATCGCAGTTATAAATACATTTTTGTTTTGCTTATACATATCTTAATAAATCTCAATGAACAATCAATGTCCTGTTATTAAATTTTACCTAATTTTAATTTTTAATTACATATTTCCAGTATGATCTTTAATATCCATAGTATTTAACTTTCGGGTAACCCAAATTTCCTTTATCTCATTTCATAAAAATTATAATATATAAAATACACATATTAGTTACTTAACTATATTCATATTCTATTTCATAAACATTTTCTACTTCCCACCCTAATACATCACCACCTTGATAACAGAGTGTCCTTTATTAGCTCAAATCCATCATCTATATTCTCTGGGCTAGTCAATAATTCAAACCTATTTTCTAATAGTTAGTTTACATTTCCCTTGTACATCTAAATCTTCAATATTAAGCAAATTAAACTCTTATTTTATTTTATTTTTTGCTATTTTCCAACTATTTTAACTCTAGTAATCAAATTTCCCTTTTTCTCAAAATCTCCCTTTAGCCCACTAGCTGACAGTTTAGGGTCCTCTCTAATAAATCAAAAGGCCCCAGTTTTTCAACCTAATTCTAGCTTTCTTCTTTTGCCAACCAGGCTTCCATACCAAAGTTTTTAAATGATCAGATAGATCTCCCTTCATTCTTGTATGTACTATTTGAATTAAGGGAGACCATCTTTTCTGAAAAATCTGGCCCATTTATAATCATTTGGCTGTCACCCTGATATCCCAGATCCCTGTCTTTGTTCTGATATAGTTGTCTTCAATTCAATCTGGTCTTTTTCCCCCTCAAATTTCTTCTGGTTTGCATAGAAGGTCATTTCCAGTTTTGGAATTATTGTTTCGTTGTATGGATTTTCAGTAGACTGTGCTTGTTGTTCTGTAAAGCCTGTTTTGTTATCCACTTGTTCCACTCCTGTTGTTTTTTGAGTTAATCATTTTCTAGCTGCAATCAGCATTTCGTTTTCTGGAGGTAAGCTGGCGCCTTTGTATTTCAAATTAGCTTTGAGTTTTTCAGTGTTTGCCAAGATGATTTCAAGTATAACTTTTAGCATATCCAAGATCTTTTGTTGATCCTCCTCCATTTCTGACATAGTTAGAGATGGTCTTTCTAGTGAAGGCTATTTATTAAACAAGAGTCAGTAAGTGTTCACCTCCACCGTTCCTACCAATTGCATTACCCAGCTGGTCTCTCAAAATTAAGTCTCTCATAGATAGATTTTTGCAAATAAAGCAAAACAGCAGATTCCAGTGAGAATAGGAACTTTTTGGGTCCCCAAGTTCCAAACAGAAGACAGATATCCAATTGTGGTAAGTTAATCTTTTCAAAGCTTTGTTTCCCCTGAGTAAGCAGGAGCCACCATTTTAGAGGATGGGGTAATGGAGTTCCCTTCCGTCTCTCCTCAAAAGGGGATAAATTTTCAAAATGCTTTCAACAAGAAAGGTACTTGGGGTAGAAAGAAAGTAAAACCCAAGTTTCCCACGTTGCTTTCAAAGTGCTTGGCCTTGGCTGTCAGCAGCTTGATGATGGGCCATAAATGGCTGATCTTTTCCCCATCAGTTCGAAGAGTTGCCCCGGATCAAGCAGGAGGGCTGCCGCCATTCCACGATCACTCAGGGGTCCTCTTCATGCTCATCGCCCCTACAAGGTGACTTCTAACCCTCTTCAGGGTCCCCCGGCAGGAGAAAACCGGGCGGTGGAGGGAGCGATCTCCCCACACATCTGCCAGTGCAGCGATGTAAACTCAAATTATTTTGATGAATCAATTTTAATTTTAAAACCAGTGAAAACAATTTAATATTTTTAAGACCTGCAATCATCGATACTCAATTGTTCTACTTTTTTTGCCCATAAACTCTAAATGTGACTAATACCAACTCTGAAAATATCCTTTAGTTTTTGATACAAATATAGTGTGGATTTAGTTTTAGAGATTAATTCCATTGGAATGAAAGCACCTCTGGTTTCCTAGAAGCAGCCAAATCTGCTGGTTCATACAGAACTCTGAGACATGCTTGAGTTGATTGTATTGTCACTGTGGAGAATTAGGTTGGCAATATTCCATCCGAAGTCTAGGAAAAAAACCTGGCGGCAATCATTGCAAAGTAATTGATTTTAAATTGATTCCAGATTTCACCTGGTTTTCAATAGAACATTTTTCTCTCTGGGAGTTGAACTCCATGGGTCTTAAAGTTGCCAAGATTGGACACCCTTTCCTCAAGAGATATTTCAGTGTTTGGTGTCTCCACTCAAGATTAATTTTCTGGATAAAAAAGAATGGAGGAAAAAAATCACACTGATGGAGGAAAGAATGAAAAGACAAGATCTGTATATGTGGAGAAGAGAGGCAACAGGAACCTCCTCCTCTTCAGACCATTTGGCAGAAGATGGAAAATAAGGATTGGGGCAGCAGAAACTCCTTGCCAGATATTGTCTCTTCTATTTTTGCCAAATGTCAAGAAAAAACTTCTATTTCCAGCTTTTTCAGTTATGACTTTGAACGATTACAGCTTTTCATTACAATTGTAATGTCTATTTTGTTCTAACCTCATCTTGTTTTTATTTGTTTATACTTTTCTTCTTGTAAACATCACAGAGGCATCAATGTGTGCATGCACAATTCTTAATTCCCAACAAGGAAAAAGTTGAAATCTATAGAGCTGAAAGATCGACCCCTTCCACAAGTAAATAAATAATTTCTGTTAAGAATCAACTGGTATCTTTGAATTTACTATAGTGTTATATATTCATCCAAAACATATCTTCTTATTGCCTTATGGGCATTGTACTGACTTTGAATGGCTTAAACCAAAAAAAAAGAAGATCAAAGAGTGCATTTTCTGCTAAATATCATATTCGCAGAAAGTATGCTGGGAATGTATTATATATAGATTTTCATTTTATTGGCTGTTTCTTTTTAAATGTCATTTAAGCTGTCATATTGTGAAAGCAACTTCTAAATTAAAAATCTTATTCCGAGAAAAAGGTATCATATAATATATAAGAAAAGATCCTGGAGAAAGCACGGTGGCATAAAGCAACTGAAAATAATGTTAATCATTTTCCTTTAAATCAAAGTCAGAGAAAGAGAGAAAGAGAAGTTATAAAAGCGTGATGGAATAGAATGCAAAAGTTTTAATGTTTTTGGGGAAAAGAATTATTTTTCATCTTATATTTAATTGCAAATATACTTCACCACTTGAAATCTCAAAAATATGTAAGTGAGCAAGCAAGCAAACAGGTAATACTGTATGTAAGTAAGTTAAAAAAAATGCTTGTGTTATAAAATAACTAAGGGAAGCTGGAAGAATTATTGGTCCACAAATAACCTTAATAACTCCTGCTAGCAGTATCTCTCTTTTATAGGAAAGATAGAAGCCTAGTGAGGTGGCAGATCTACTTGATGCTAAACATTCTGAAAGCAGATGACAATAGCAAATCACTATACATACCTGTTCATGAAGACAGCTTTTTAAACTGTCCAGTGTCTCCTTACTTGGTACCTTGCTGATGAGCTGAGTTGCACCACTGCTAACCACAGTCTAGAAAGCCATTGCAGCTAGCCTGTACAGCAAATGTGTCCGACCTTGGCAACTTTTAAGTCCTTTGGATTTCAACTCCCAGAATTCCCCAGAAAACTGAAAACTGATGTGGCAGTTTTCATGATAACCTTTATAATCGCTAGAGGCAATTGGATTTCATTGAAATGGATGCAACAGTCCCTTGATTATGAACGGTGCTTGAGATACTAAAATTATTTTTTATTCAGTTTGTACCAAAATAACAAACAACGTAATTTACGCTCTAGAGTTAATAGCAGCTCTCTTCTTGCTTTCAATGAAGGAAAGAACTCTGAAGACCTAGGAAAAACGATCTAGCCATTTCCACATCTATGGGATTTGTACTTATGACACAGAATGACCTACAGATAAAACTATAGATAATATCAAATGTGATATCAAAACAGTGAGGGGTGAAGGAAAGAGCAAAAATAGAGGTAGGTGCTATTGCAAGTACAAAAACTGGATGCAGGAACACTTCAAAGAAATAATGAGTGTGCAATTAGATAACCAAGGGAGCCAGCAACACCAACTCTCAAAACTTTGGTAGTACAAATATCTTCATATTTTCTGTCTGAAGAGCCAGAATTCTTTTCTGAGTTTCCTAAAGTAAAAAAAAAGGTCCATTATAAAAGTACACCCTGGATGAAAGCTAGATTTATCACTCTTCTTGCTAGCATTTTCCCACTTATGGACAGCTAGGGGAATGGAAAAAAAAAAGAAATCCAACACATTAAAAATGAAAAGGGGAATAAAAACTTCTTTTCATAGCTTTGATCCCCATGTTGACCCTTGGAACCAGTTTCTGTTACTTTGGCTGCAAGTTCATTGAAACCAAAACTTGTCCGAATCTCCTAAGTTCAATCAATGTTGACTTTGATTTGTGTTTTGTCCGAGGTACATACACAGGTAAATGATGGATGGTATGTAGCATATGTCCACAGCAGGAGAGAGAGTAAACAAGAATAAAAACCTGCTACTATCTATTGAACTGGAGGAATATGTATAATACAGGCTCCCTGGCTACTCAAAATAGTAGGATGAAAATATCTTGCCACTTGTCTTCAATCTAGGTCTGCTAGCTCATGGAGGCCAGAACAGAATTTGTAGATGAGATTAGCTTGGCTGGAATTTTTCAGTTTAGTAAATAATCTATTTTGAATTCTCTTTCATTAGATTAAATGGAGAAATTAGAAACCTACTCCAAGGTTGCATGACCTAAGGCCCACTCTTTGTTTTTCTCATGATAAAGAAGAGGCTGCTTCCATTTAATTCAAAATTACTCTTCCTCCTGACCTTAAAATGTCCCATTTTAGGATTCATACTTATTACCACAGACATAGTGAGAGATTTTAAAAAATGGCTTAATTGACTTGTAATCCTTTTAGAATCTAGTAAATTACCTACAGGGCTCACTACAGACAGAATATAAGATAGAAATTGAAATTCATTTGTCTCATTGCTTTTATCCGGCTAAGTAGTAAAAATATTTTATGACAGAAAAACAGGACAATTACTACAGCATTCATTAAGAAGGGCAATTAAAGCTTAGTTTAACTTTACCATTTTAGTTATCATCTCCCATGGAGTAGAAGAGTACATCAAAGATAAGAGGAGGGAAAACAAGGGAATGAAAAGGAGGAGGAGGAAGAGCTAGAAAAATATTCTTATGGAATGCTTATGAAAACTAGAAATAATTTGAACATTATTTCAAAAATTGAAATATATTTGAACACAATATATGTTTCTTATATTTTATATAACTTAATCGACAGTATGCAGTACTGACTTTGAGTGTATATGGGGAAAATAATTTTCAGAGATTGATTGGCAATTTTAGTTAATTTATTTACATAACCATTATCTTTTATTAGCAAGGGAGGCTGTTTAAGCCTTCAAAGAAAGGAGAACATTTTAGTTAGGGTAAGTAGAAAGACATAATTTAAAGTTTCTATTAACAGCTAACAGAGCTCTGATTTTTTTCCCCCTCAAGCTTACATAAGTGATCAGCATGAAACTGCTGTGACAAGCTAGTAGAAAGGAATATATTAATGAAAAGAGTGTCATTATACCTATTTCTTAGCTTGTAAAACAAGAATTAAAGGCCTTAGGAAGGCTGACCATTTCCATTTAGGATTTCATAGCTCATTTTGTTGTGCAATTAAGAAAAATCCCGCTGATGGGATGATTAAAAGAAACCTCAATGTCTCTTCTTGTAAAGAGAAAAATCATCAGCTGAACTGAAACCAGTGAGCAAGGGAAGTTACCATTTCATTAAACAGAGGCAAACCAGAGATCTCTCTCCTCTCCACATTATTCATCCTTAGAACATTTAAACAAAATGAAATAATATGCAGGCAAACTTTAATTTTATTATTGTACCACAGCTGTCAGGCCTGAGGCTGGGATACAAAACTCTTTATCCATTTTGGATAAGACATTTATCACCTTGCTTGTGAACTGACACTGCAAGCACACAAAGAAGACATAGTATTTGTTTCCTGTGAGAAAACTACCCTAGGACTCTTTTTGACAGTGGCATGTGATCTCCCCGATCAGCTGAAAAGCTGGGGATTGGGTGAGCATTTGTAGGGGACCTTGCTCTGAGCTCTAGCCAGCTGCTAACACTACATTCAGAGAATTTGCCAGAAATTATTTTGTTCTCATACTCCAAAGACATTTCAGCAGTTTTATATCTTGTCTATATTTCATTTCATCTTCAGTTTTTCCTAACAATACTTTTATTTTGACTGCATGCTAGGTTTTCCTTTTCACAGCCTTGTCAGTTTGTTTAGTACAGGGGTCTTCAAACTTGGCCCTTTTATGACTTGTGACTTCAACTCCCCAAATTCCTCAGCCAGCGTGCCTTGCTGAGGAATTCTGGGACTTGAAGTCCACAAGTCATAAAAGGGCCAAGTTTGAAGACCCCTGATTTGGTATGTATCTTTCTTCCTTGAGCCTTAAGTCTTCCCCAGCCTTATTTACTGTTGCTTCTGAAGATTCATCTTTTATGGTAATTTCCAAAACTGTCATGGAAGTGTTAAGTGTGCATATTCTACTAAGAACAGGGGGAACGTGGCTCTTTTTCCACTTTGTCCTGCTCAGTTATGAGTTCTCCCAATAGATGTTTCTCGTCTGTCAACCACCTTCTGATCATCCTACCTCTACATATGACACGTACTGCAAGTTGAATTGGGAGGGCAAACTGCCTTACTTCCCTTCTCACTAGTGTCCCATTTGCCATCTCTGCAATTGGGTGACTCTCTTTTGTAGGTACCTGTTGAAAATTGAAATTCTTTCTAAGCTTGTATGGTAACAGTATCTATTATTTTTTTCAGTTACTTGCAGTCCATCAGATTCTCTCTCAAACTGAGCCCAGTTCTGGCAGATCCTTCAAATTAACCTCTCTCTGTGCTGTATTTGGAATAATGTAATTATCTCTGTTGCCTTTTCTGCTTGGTTAATTTGAGCTATGTTGCACTGCTGTAGTACTTATTTTCCAACATTCTTCACCTTCTGGTTACCATTTTGTTGTCCACACTCTATTGCTTGTTTCACTAAGACAGCAGAAGCCACTATGCCTACAACTTGCTATAAATTGGAGCCTATTTATTTTGTCTTGTTTGAAACAGCCCAGAAAGAAACAATAACTATATCTCATAGAAACATTCATACTACACCATAATTTACCATTCAAATTAAAAAAAAAACATTACAATTAACATTTAACAGTTAAAATGCCTCTTTGATTTACACAGAAAGGAGGCAAAGGAGATATAACAAATATCTAACATAAACCTAAAAGGCAGTTGATAAACCTGCAGTGAAAATAAGACAGGAAATGAGAATATTGTTATTGTTAATGTTAAACAGCATTACTTTCCTAAACTCCTCCTTTGTTCTCTTAAATTCTGATTGTAAAACACACACAGACACACACAAACCCTCTTTGGTATTGTCTCACATTCTCTTTGGCTTTCCAAAGGCAGATTAAAACATGCCAAATTATTTAACTGCCACTTGACTAGACTTCAGTATAGGCATGATTTCAATATAAATAGCTAAATTAGTGGAATTAAAAATATCTGTCTCACAAACAATTGCCTTACAATTAAAGTGTACAAGTGATTTTTTTTAAAAAAGCTCTTAACTAAGATCTAAAATGTTGCATAGTAATAGCCTTATCTGACTGAATCCTAAAGAACAAGCCAAATTTTTAACTCTAAGGACCTATCTATTGTTGTTGTTGACAGGACCTATCTATAAACTCCCCCAATTGCAAGGTCCTTGGTGCTCTCTGAGCTTGATGGATTTCTTGCAGACCTTTCATTACAAAAACTAGATAATATCATGAGTACATTACTATACTTCCTTCTAGCACTGATGATTTTACCTAGTTTACCTTTTAAAAAAAAAGCTGAAGTGCATAATATCCATCAAGATCACGCGAAGTACTAGTACCGCTTTATAAAACCCTAGTGAGTCCACACCTGGAATACTGTGAACAATTTTGGTCACCATACTACAAAATAAATAAATAAATGTTGAGACCTTAGAAAAAGTTCAGAGAAGAGCAACTAAGATGATCAAAGGCCTGGAGACTAAAACATACAAAGAATGGCTACAGGACTTGGGTTTGTCAAGTCTAAAGAAAAGGAGAAACGTATGACATGATAGCAGTGTTCCATTATTTGAGGGGCTGCCACAAAGAAAAGGGGGTCATATTATTCTCCAAAGCACTAGAACAGGGGTGTCAAACTGCCAGCCCACGGGCCGGAGCGTCATGGAGAAACCACGCCCATCCCATTTTCGGCAATGGGAAAAAGTTCCGATACGTCGTGCGACGTCACATGACGTCGCGAGTTTAACATGCCTGCACTAGAAGGTAGGAGGACAAGAAACAATGGTTGGAAACTGATCAAAGACAAAAGCAACCTGGAATTAAGGAAAAACTTCCTAATAGTGAAGACAATTAACCAGTGGAACAGCTTGCCTTCAGAGATTGTGAGTGCTCCATTACTGGAGGTTTTTAAGAAGAGACTAGACAGTCATTGTCTGAGATGGTATAGGTTCTCCTGCTTGAGCAGGGGGCTGGACTAGAAGACCTCCAAGGTCCCTTCCAATTTTATTCTATGTTATTCATTCTTCATCAAAAGGGGATAGACTATTTTATACAAAGTGAGTTTACTGCATTTATCATTAGAATATGTTATCAATTTTACTGCTCCTTTTCATTTCACCAATTGTCACAGCAATTAAATTTATGTAGTTAAAGAATATTTTTTCCATAATACTTCAAGTGGATTGGAAGCATTTATCTCAGAGTGCTTATTGGCAGTTTATTGAACTTAAGCATTTGTTATTTGATTTACTTGTTCCAAGTGCTATCACTGCTTGTGAAGTTCCACACTGATATTTTGGAAGAATTAACTGGCTCCCAAACCAGTATATTCTTTTTATAGGACTCCGATAAAGAAAGTTGATGGAGATGCAATTTAGAAAGATTAACTCATTTATTTTGGACTTATTTTGTGATTGTCTCATTTGGGGCTTACACCAGCTAGATCAGGGGTGATAAACTGCCAGCCATGGGTCGGATGCGTCATGCCGAAAACACACCTACCCCATTGTCGGCAATGGAAAAAAAGTCACGATACATCACAACACGTCATGTGATATTGCGAGTTTGACACCCCTGAACTAGATTGATAATATTACACTGAATCAATCACCATGGGTTAAAAATGTAATGCTCTTCTTGATTACATGTTCTGATTTTAAAATCCATGGATTTTTCAAACATGGGGATTGGCTAAAGGAGTATTCATATAACACTGGAAATAAAAAGTAACACATGGTTTGCATTAATAGGTTGTTGATGGGTATCAACATGAATGTCTCTGCAGAGGCTACTAGATAAATGGTGACATGTGGCTGATAGCATAATCATACAAATAGTGCAAGTAACATTCTTGGATAAATGCAAATAGATAATGATGGCATTCACAATGCAGTTATTACTTCTGTATAGTCATTTTTTTGTCACTGGGATTTGCTGTGGTTGTTGCATTTTATCAACATTTAAATTATGATGGCATTTTTGTTTTGCAACAAGAAAGAAGACTTTCAAGTAATATGGTTGAGGCTTTTGTTTGTTTTTAATATTTTACAATTCCTTCCCTCACTTTTTTATTTTCTTTCTTTTCCATTATCATGGCTGGGGCTTTTTATTGTTTTGTTGAATTTCATTTCATTTCATTTTGTTTTGTATGACCACCCAATTTAAACATCACTCTGGGTGGCTCACAACAATAAAACCAATAACTATAAAATTGTAAATTAAGGCAACAAGCCAGGAACCAGGACAGTGTGAGTTCAAGTCACACCTTAGACAAGAAAGTCTGCTGGAAGATTTGGGGCCAGTCCACCTCACAGGGTGGTGGTTGTGAGGAAAAGAGAAGGAGGGGGGAGTATTAGATACATTCACCACCTTGATTCTGAGTCTGACCGAACACAGTTAAGATCCTTTTCTAGATCTTATCTTGTGGCAATGAGGGTGGCAAAGCGCGCCTACTTCACCACCCTCATTACGTCCGCAGATAACCGCCCGGCCGCCCTATTTAGAGTGGTCCGCTCCCTTTTAAATCAAGAGACGGGAGAGGACCCCCTACATGGACGGGCTGAGGAATTTAGTAAATATCTGGTGGACAAAATTGCTCAGATTCGGGCTGGTCTGGACTCTGACTGGGCAGTATCTAACGAGAGGAAAACGATGAATTTGGCCGAGTACATTTGGGAAGAGTTCGATCCTGTGACTCCGGATGAAGTGGACAAGATCATGGGGAAACTAAGTGCCGCCACATGTTTGTTGGACCCGTGTCCCTCCTGGCTAGTCTATGCATCTCGGGAGATTACACGAGGCTGGCTCCTAGCAGTTATCAATGCCTCACTGAGTGAGGGGTACTTCCCTGCTGCCTTGAAAGAGGCGGTGGTAAGGCCCCTCCTCAAGAAACCGGCATTGGACCCAGCTGTTTTAAACAACTTCCGTCCTGTCTCCAACCTTCGCTTCCTTGCGAAGGTCGTTGAGAGCGTGGTGGCACGACAGCTCCTTTTGAGCCTGGAGGAAGCTGAATATCTAGATCCGTACCAATCGGGTTTCAGACCCGGGCACAGCACGGAGACGGCATTGGTCGCACTGGTGAATGATCTCTGGCGGGCCCGAGATAGAGGTTATTCCTCTGTCCTGGTCCTATTAGATCTATCAGCGGCTTTTGATACCATCGACCACGGTATCTTACTGCATTGTCTTGAGGGGCTGGGAGTGGGAGGCACCGTTCTGCGGTGGTTCTCCTCCTACCTCTCGGACCGTTCGCAGACGGTGTTGGCAGGAGGGCAGAGGTCAAGCCCTAGGCCTCTTAGTTGTGGAGTGCCTCAGGGATCGGTGCTCTCGCCCCTCCTGTTCAACATCTATATGAAGCCGCTAGGAGAGATCATCCGTGGCTTCGGGGTGAAATATCATCAATATGCTGATGATACCCAGCTATTCATCTCCACCCCGAACCAACCCAGTGATGCCCTCGATGTGATGTCCCGTTGCCTGGAAGCGGTACAGATTTGGATGGGAGAAAACAGGCTTCGACTCAACCCGGCCAAGACTGAGTGGCTGTACATACCATCATCTCGTTTAGTCCAAGAGGTTCCATCTCTGACTATAGGAGGAGAGATGTTACCTCCCATTGATAGAGCACGCAATCTGGGCGTCCTCCTAGATTCACAACTCAGTTTTGAAGATCATATTGGAGTCGTGGCTAGGGGGGCATTTGCACAGATTCGTCTTATATACCAATTGCGCCCCTTTTTGGACCAAGATGCCCTACGTACAGTCACCCATGCACTCGTTACCTCCCGTATAGATTACTGTAATGCTCTCTACATGGGGCTGCCCTTGAAGACCACCCGGAGGCTTCAGCTGGTGCAAAATGCAGCTGCACGGGTTGTGATGGGAGCACCCCGATACTCCCATGTTACACCCCTCCTGTGTGAGCTGCATTGGCTACCAGTTGCCCTCCGGGTGAGATTTAAGGTGCTGGTACTTACCTTTAAAGCCCTACATGGCTTAGGCCCGGGATACTTGCAGGACCATCTGCTGCCGGGAACAAATTCCCATCGTCCAGTACGCTCACACAGAGAAGGCCTCCTCAGGGTACCGTCAGCTAGGCAATGTCGGCTGGCGACCCCCAGGGGGAGGGCCTTCTCTGTGGGAGCGCCAGCCCTATGGAATCAGCTCCCCCCTGAGCTTCAGATGGCCCAAAACCTCCTATCCTTTCGCCGCGGCCTCAAAACACTCCTGTTCCACCAGGCTGACCTGGACTGACAGGCATTTTAACTAATTATATTTAGAATTTTTAATTTATTTTTAATCTTTAATTTTAATTTATTGCACAGATGATTTCAATTTTATTTTTATCTTGATTTCTGTAATTATATGTTTTGTTGTTAGCCGCCCTGAGTCCTTCGGGAGATAAGGCGGGATATAAATCCCATCAATAAATAAATAAATAAATAAATTTATGAAAATAATAAATGTGGGATAGAAATAAAACATAAAGAAACAAAAACACAGCACCTAGCTATGCCCTTAGGGATTCCTCAAAATCAGTTCCAAATATCCTCATTCTATCCCTGGGTAAAAAAAAAAAAAAACAGGTCTTGATGGCCTTCCAAAAAGTTCAAGGGGGAGGGAGCTGCCCAATCACTGGGAGAATAGTTTCCATAAGGTGGGACAGTGATGAAAAAGGCAAGCTTCCAGATCCCCACTACTTGGCAAGATTTCAGGGTAGAACCTGGAGTATGGAGATTCTTCCAAGCTGAGTTTTGTTTATTGTTCCACACCTGTAGACAAAATCTTGCCCAACTGAAAACTCTACTATCTGGATCCACAATATACTCTGGAGAACTATTAGGGAGGGGTTGTCTTCACTCTCTTTCTCCTACACATAATATCTGGGCTGGATTGCCTCCTATTCCACTGGACTGCATCCCCTCCCCATTCCATCACAGTATCAAATAAAGTCAGTATTTCTATAAAGTCAACTTTGTTCTGAGTAAAATCATATTGACCTTCTCAGCCAGTAGGACCCATTAGAGTAGGGGTGTCAAACTGCCGGTTTTGATTTATTAAAGGGGATACTGTATTATTATGTAGATGATTTAATATGGTGGGAAATAGATAACTTTTAAGAAATAGAATAAGACTATATTCAAATAGATAAAATATGTATTTTGAATATTAGATTCTGTTATGAACTGAGATAAGGGAAAATTTGGTTATCTAAAGCCTGAAAATTATAAATATCAAATGTTAAATTGGAATATTGATGGGAAACCAGAAATTGGGGGAAAAAATCAATAACAGGACATTTGATTGTTTATAAAAATTGAATGTAAAAGTAATTAAGATATGTATAAATTTTAAAAAAAATATTGATAAATGTAATAATGATGTTTTTACTTAATTAATAAGAACTGTATTAGCTTAAATATGAGATAGTAGATATTAAGGGAAAAAGAGAGGAAATATTTGATGTTGTAACCTGAGATTTGTACTAAAGATTTGTATATGTTATTGAACTATTGATTAACCCAGCCACCATGTTGCTTTTTAGGTTTAGGTTTAGGTTTAGGTTTTATTGTATTTGTATACCGCCCTTCTCCCGAAGGACTCAGGGCGGTGAACAGGGCATACATAAAAATACAAGATACAAAAATTAAAAAAGAATTAAATAATAGCCCAGTTAAAACAGTCGGTAACAATATACAATATAAAAATCCCCATTAAAAATCCTATCAAGACCCCAACATATCCCCATCAGGCCAGGCCAGCTTGTACAAATAGATGGGTCTTCAGACTGTGTCGGAAGGACCGAAGGTCAGGTGCCGTCCGGAGCTCCACCGGCAGCTGATTCCATAAAGCCGGAGCGCCCACAGAGAAGGCCCGCCCCCTGGGGGTCACCAGCCGACATTCTCTGACCGGTGGCACCCTGAGGAGGCCCTCTCTGTGGGAACGCACAGGGCGGAGGGAAGTTTTTAAATACTTAAATGTAAAATTGGAAAATTAATCAAATATTATTTTTTTTTAAAAAAGAATATCAAATGTGGCCAAAGGCCCCAAAAGGAGAGAGACTTCTGGACTGAGGGAAACATCCTTAATAGAATAAGAGACCTTGGATGTTTTCTAGTCCAACCCCCTGCTCAAGCAGGAGACCCTATACCAGGGGTCTTCAGCCTTGGCCTTTTTATGACTTGTGGACTTCAACTCCCAGAATTCCTCAGCCAGCATGTCATGGCTGCATAATGCTCCAAACGCTGGAGTGGAGGAGGCATATTCTAAACACTTTCTACAGCCACACATGAGGAACAAATTCTGAAGCTCCTGACCAGGTGACTTGAACTCCTGCTAAAGCTCTGCAGAACTGTTCCATTGCAGTAAATAAGACCAGCTTTGCTCTCCTTGGACATTTGATTTCTGTGAATACATAGCAGAAATCAATGGTTTTGCAATCTCTTGCAATCAGCTGCAAATTGCAGTTTCCACTGTGCTCTGAGCTGTAAATGCAGTCTTTTGTAGACTCAAGATTTGACCAAATCTTATCTTTTTAATCACTTTATCTTTTTTGTACAGCATCTGCCCTCCCAGGTAAACTAGAAGGAAAACATATCAAGATGAACTAACTGTACTTTATTGTAAGGCTACATTGATGGAATCTTGCAAATTTAAAGACAAAAAATGTCGAGTTTTAACAGTTTGATCCATTAAGGCAGATCCTTCCTAAGTTTCTTTCTCTGATTGTTAAGAAACTGCAGGCTCCTGCCTTTCTTATCTGATTGTTTTCTAGGCAGCATCTTCCCCCCCTCATTTCCCAGGGTCATTCTTTAACCCCAAGCCTACAAGTAGCTGGGGAACTTTTCTTTCAATCTGTTTAATAAAAAGAAAAGAAAACTACATCTTTTCAGTCTTGTAAGATTTTTATTTTCTTTCTGCAACTTTTTGCAATATACAACAAAGGAGTGGTTTTAGAGTTGTTTTTCACATGAATCTGATTTAAAGAAAGATTTTGAAACTAATTAGAAAGATCCTCTAGAGTGGGGAAAAATCTACTTTGTTTACATTTCAATGCAAATCAAGGCTTTGAAGGGCAACTACTAAAGCACATGATAGCTATTTTAAAGAAAACCTTTAAACTATGGACATATGAAGTGCTTGAACGATTTAACTTTTCACTGGAACTAAAAGTTGTTACTGAAAATGAACAAACTCCTTAAAAGACAATTGAAATGGACTTAAAAGATGGACTTAAAAATTACAACTTACAAGAAAGAGGTGGAAATACTGGATTTGCAAATGGAACTGGACGATTATTTAAAAATAAAAAACGTAGAAGTAATGTATTCAAAGGGACGCGGTGGCTCAGTGGGTTAGGACGCTGAGCTTGTCGATCAGAAGGTCAGCAGTTTGGCGGGTCGAATCCTGAGTGCCGCATAGCAGAGTGAGCGCCTGTTACTCATCCCAGCTTCTGCCAACCTAGCAGTTCGAAAACACGTAAAAATGCAAGTAGAAAAATAGGGACCACTACGGTGGGAAGGTAACAGCGTTCCGTGTGCCTTTGGCGTCTAGTCATGCCGGCCACATGACCACGGAGACGTCCTCGGACAAGCGCTGGCTCTTCGGCTTTGAAACGGAGATGAGCACCGGCCCCTAGAGTTGGAAATGAGTAGCACGCATGTGTGGGGGAACCTTTACCTTTACCTAATGTATTCAAAGACCAAAGGGGAGTTTGCTTTGAAATACAACAGATTTACTCGAGTGAACCTGGATAAAGATAATAATAACTTCAAGAGAAGAGGAAAAGAGACTAAAAAGAAATAGGAATTAGAATTTTATCTATGGGACATAAAGCTGGTTGGGAGAAAGAAGGGGAAAACTACAAAATTGGTTTGTTTGACTGTGATGAAATAATGAGATGCTATTTTTGGTGATATTTAATGGTTATCTGGGTTGAATAGCTTCTCTTTTGTAAATGTTCAGTGGTCTAATAAATTAGTTTGTAATATTTACATTATAGTTTTTGGATACCTAAATAAGGAGTTATTATTTCTGCTGATGTTTAATATTGTATTTATATATTTTGGTAATGTTGAATTGTTAAGAGAGGAAAAGTCCCGGCCTGCGGACCGGATGCGTCATGCTGAAACCGTGCCCACCCTATTTCTGGCAATGGGGAAAAAGTTGTGATATGTCACCTGGCTTCACGTGATGTTTATTTATTTATTTATTTATGGGATTTATATCCCGCCCTATCTCCCGAGGGACTCAGGGCAGCTAACAACATCAAAACTTAAAGTTCTCTGTACAGTAAATTAAAATAAAATTTGAAATAAATTAAAATAAATTAAAGAATAAAGTTAGAATTGTAATATAATTAAAATCCCTGTCAGTCTAGGTCAGCCAGGTGGAAAAGGAGCGTTTTGAGGCCGCGAGTTTGACATGACTGGATTAGAGGTTTTAGATTAAATAGAAAGGGGGATTATATGATTATGTTGTTGGGTATTTTTATTAATTTTTACTGTACCTTTGTTGAGTATTAAGGAAAGCTGAAGATTCAGAGATGAGTTTATACAAAATGGGGTTAGGTATGGAATGCAGATGTATCTGGTTTTATTTTAAGAGACAGAGATAGTTAATGTTTATATGCTTGCTGAGGATGAAGGGAGAATTTCTTATCTTTTTTGGGGGGAGTGGATTGTTTTTCCTCCCACATTTTTCCTTTTATATAGGTATATATAAATGTACATCTATTAGGTTTCCTTGTTAGTTCTATCTGCTTAATATAATTCTTAATAATTATTGCTAAAAGGCCAGTTGATGATTTTTTTTAAGGATCCTGTTTTATGTTTTATCTTCCCTGTAAGCCAGAGACAAATACCTATTGGTTTAAGAAACCAAATTGCATAGAAATACATAGATACAGGGAGGGAGGCACTTGGACAGTTTTTCAAAATTCTGTATTTTAATGTACTACAATAAAGAATGTTCCACGTATCTCTGCTTTGTCTGTTTCTTGAACTGGCCTACTTCAAAAAACCAATATCAATCTTGCAAGCCACTTTACTTTCTCATATCTTTCTCAAGGTCAGCTCCAAGTTCTTTTACAGCACCCAGCAAAATGTTTAAAGGGGAAGAGGACTGGGCAAAATGTTCAATATTAATTTACAAGTCAATACATTTATTAAAGAATTCAATAGAACAGAATCAGAGATGGTCAAGTGTTATTTAAAATAATACAAAAACTAGTCTTATCTCCCCAAAGTTAATAGGATTCTGATTCCTGGAATTCAACTGCAGTATTATTACTCTTTACTCTCTCAAAACAACTTGAAGGCAAATCAGATTAATCCAATGATTACTACTGGGTGGCTTGATTACACTTACCTTCTGAGATGACAATATAAAAGGGGAATATAAATAAATGAATAATAACATTATCCACAAGTTCTTATAACTAGAAGAAGGAGCAGGGAATGCTTTTGTCATGCAACACTTCACCACCCATAATCCTCTGTCAAGAATGAAACTTTGGCAGTTATGTGCCTCTTTGTTTCAACTTGGCATTAGCGTAAGGGGGGGGAGTTGTTGCTTTAGAATGGGTTAGACAGAGAAACAAAACCATTATGATTCTACTAAAGACCATGGGAGCCTGAAACCTTTCCAAGGACATGACAGCAGGTGTGGAGAGGAAGCAGACAGTTCCCATAACAAAGTGAAATATTTTTACATGGACTATGTGAGTGATTGGGGTTTTTTGCTGAGAAAATTATTGCTTAATTCTATAAACTGGGGTCTAGGAACCTCAGAATTAGTTTTGCTTTGACATTACCATGCAATATATTCAATAAACAGTAAGATTGTTAGAAATAGAATGAACCTGGATTTTTATTTGGATTTTTTAACTGAATGTTGACACCTCTGAATGATGCAGTGGTAAGAATTCCATCCAACTATCCTACAACAAATGGCAACACCTATGTGATGTTGGCACAATTTGAGAAAGCATGTTGAGATTATCAGTGGGTGAGAGACACAAAGTCTGAAGACTGTCAATCTCACTGAAAAGTTGAAGGTAACAGCAGATCACTTCTAAACCATGGCTGAAAAAAGCACCAGTATCCAGACACAACCATATTGTCAAGGGGCACTGAATGCATTTGAAAATTTACTTTTAGCCAACTCTTCCATATGACTTCCATATGAGAATAAGTAGAACCTACTCTTTTGAGTGTCAGCCATTTTGTTGAGAAAGAAAAAAGGTCAATCATAAAAGCAATGGTTTCAATGTGTGATGCTTATCATTTTCTTTTTGATCACTGACAGTAACTAGATAAAGGGGCTTAGAATTTCCAGTTGATTTGCATTGTTTAAAAGAGTTTAATTTCAAAAGACAGGGGACTCATAAAAAGGGATAGAGGAATTTCTAGTTTGGATCTGACTATGCATGCCCCTGCTCACCAGCTTCCAGGGTTGAAGATCTTGTGAGTAAGGAGACATAAGAACAAAGTACACAGATTGAAGTCATTTGCAAATGATTTCAGGTCACAAATACTGTAAAAGCAGTTTAGATGTGCACCAGTTAAACTTTCAGAAATAAAGGATTTTTTGCTCCGCCCAAATGAGCTTTCTACCTTTATCAAAATACTTCCATTTTTCATAAAACCTTTGAAATGGAACAATATAAAAATAAATTGCATGGTACATAATGTAATTAACAACACTGTGAAATATCTTATAAATTTGTATTTGATACCTTCTTTGAACATCTGTTATACAGTTGTAACAGGTGTTTATTAATATGGATGTCTAATTACATTTCAAAGTTCCTAGTACCTTAGTAATCCATCGTTCAAATATATCTTTTCATTATATGTTACAATCACTTATCCAAATATTTCAATCTGTCTTTTTTTCCACATACTTATCTCTGACCCACAAGGAAAATATCCTCCTCAACAATATTTCAAAGGTTAATATGTTCTTTTGATTATATTTATCTAAATCAGTTTAAATGACTGCCTATCTTACTAATGCTTACTTACTGGGTGACTAATGAAGATTTTTTAAAAAATACAATATAAAAATGCAAATCAAAAGTGACTAAACAAAAGGAAACTCTGAGATACCATGCATGAACAAGGGTCCAATTATTCTCCCAAACTTTGTAGCCAGGAAAACAGCCAGGTCTTCAGTGCTTTCCAATAGGTAAACAGGGTTGGAGCCAACCTAATTTCAGGGATCCTGTGTTCTAGAGCAGAGGTACCCAACCTTTTGGGCACCAGGGCCTGGTTCCATGGAGAGAGGTTTTTCCACGGACAGGAGAGTGCGTGGTTTTGTGTGCTGCCTGCATCTCATGGATGGGGCTTTGCTTGTTTGTGCGGCCCAGTTGCTGGCATGCCACAGCCCATGCCACCCCCCATGGACTAGGGGTTGGGGAGCCCTGTTCTAGAGGGCAGCTGTAGCTGCAGAAAAGGGATGATCCTGGGTCCCACTAGTGACAAACCCTGATTAGGAGGGACCCAGAGCAGGGAAGAGAAGAAAGAATAAGTGTTAGGCAGTCCTTCAAATACCTTGAGTTTGTTCCATATAAAGATTTATAAATAAAGATGAACATTTTGCATTCCACCTGGAAGTCAACTATGAGCCAGTGCAGCTCAAGAACAAGGTGTAACATGGGCATAATGAGGCATGCCCATAATTGCTCATGGTGCTGGATTGTGGACTAAATGCTTCTGGGTGCTCTTCAAGGCAGCTCTATGTAGAGTAGATTGCAGTAAATCATTCAGGAGGTAATCAAAGCACGAGTCATTGTGCCCAGCACCTCCTGATTCAGGAAAGGGCCAAATTGATGCAAAACACAAAGCTATGCAAAGCTCACATATACCCTTACTCATCCACAACTGCCTCCTGCTCTTCAAACAGGAGTTAAGAGAAAGGCCCAAACTGTCTACTGGTTCTGTCTGGGGTAGTCTTGTCTTTGGCCCAATCCAGGACCAAAAATAAAAGAACCTGGATCCCTCCCAGCCACTCCAGTTTGCTATGGTTAAGCTGAAACTTTTTCTATCCTATCCTCCACAACAAACACTGTGTGATGGAACTGTGTGATGGAACCTGGAGGTGCAGTGGGGCAGGGCTTTAACAACAGAGAAGCCCAGAGTAACAGACCACACAGTCCCAACTTGGATGTGGAAGGGGGGAAGAGATTCCCTGAGAGGGGGAATCACTCAGGATCTAGTAGGTAAGTAATGTATAGCTTTAGTTTGGCAAAAGTCTGTCCGTTAGGTGCAAGCATATAAAGCAGGGGTCCCTAACCCCCAGTCCGTGGACCAGTACTGGTCCGTGGCATGCCAGCAACCAGTCTGCACAAACAAGGAAAGTCCCATCCACAGGATGCAGGCAGCACACACCCTCCAGGCTGCAGAAAAACCTCTCTACACATAACCGGTCCCTGATGCCCAAAAGATTGAGGATCTCTGATATAAAGGACTGGACTTGATTGGATTTTGCTGTCTTGTCTCTGGGCTTGTGCCTGACATGGAGTTAGAACCTCCACAGCATCACTTGGCTGGATTTATTGTTCCTATGGGAAAATATTTATTAATGTGGACACATGGCTATTATTTTACAGAAATTTACATTCTAAATATACATCTCGGGAGATGTGAGATTTTGCATAATTATGACTATTACTCACGAAGAGTATCAAAAATATGTGGAATCCAAATTGTTTTGAGTTTCAAATAGGCTGCTCTAATCTCAACAAAGTATCCCAGCTATACCGGAAGTATTTCAAGCTTGAAACAGAGAGACACTCTGAATTTGGAACATCTCTGATGTGCATTTGTGTATGATTGCAATATTTCCCACAAGCTGGAAGAGAACTTCCAAACTCAGAAGGGAAATTTTGTCTTTGTAAATTTCCTATCTAAAAACACTTTCTCTATTTTTAGTACCATATCTATGTCCAAAGTGGGAAGATTCTCCCCTCCCAAATTGTCTTAATATTATGTTACCAAAATTTAGTGGCAAATTCCTGAACTACAGAGCTTCAACATTCTGCTGTTGTTTTTAGAATAAGCAATGAAATAGATGTATTAAGTCTTCAACATGCCTGTTATAACTAACCTCTGTGAAAAGGAAAGCCAAAAATTCTGCCTCTCTCCCAGATGCTGGTAGCCAAAAAAATAATAATCAAAAAGTACAGCCACAAGCAGGGAATAAGCTGAAATGACCTATAAATTGGCTTGATAATGTGGGTAGTTTCACACAGCTTTTAAACAATGACTCTGCTTTAGCCTATTCTCCAAACATATACATAATCTATAAGAAAATTCTTGCTTTGTTAATTGAGTACAGTTGAATAATTGGGTACATTAATATGAATGGAAACTAACCAAAGAGAGAAGCAACCTAGCACTAAGGAGAAATTTCCTGACAGTTAGAACAATTAACCAGTGGAACAACCTGCCTCCAGAAGCTGTGAATGCTCCAACACTGGAGGTTTTTAAGAAGAGACTGGACAGCCATTTGTCTGAAATGGTGCGGGGTTTCCTACCTGAGCAGGGGGTTGGTCTAGATGACTCCAAGGTCTCTTCCAGCTCTGTTATAGGTAGTCTGTCCTTTTTGAAATTGTTTTTGATATAAAAAGTGTTAGGTGTTCCAGTGATGTACTGGTTCATTTGCTTCAACTCAGGAAGATAGAATGCCCCAGGAGTTGTCGATATGGTTTTACAGAGGAATTATTGAGTTTAACATATGTACTTCTATAACAGTCTGGTTTCCTACAGCAACCAAACAGACAGGTACAGACACCAACTGATAGTTAGGACTGCAGAAAGAACAATTACAACCAGCCTGCCTTCCATAGAAGACCTATATTGCGTGGGTCAGAAGGAGGGCTGAGACCCTTCACATCCTAGACATAAACTGTTTCAACTCATCCCCCAAGGACACCACTATAGGGCATTGCATGATAAAGCAACTAGTGTGCCATCACTCTGCTGAAAATCTAATTCTCACAGTGCTGTCTAGTGTCTATGTATATTTACCCATGTAGTATGGCTGTTGTATTATCACTTATCCTTCTTATCATATTCTTTAATTTCCCCCCCCTCTTATTGGCATGATGATGATCATGATTCTGTTGCTAAAAGCTAAAAGCTTCTGCACCAGAGATAAATTCCTTGTGTGTCTAATCACAATTGGCCAAATGAAGTATTCTATTCTATTCTATTCTATTCTATTCTATTCTATTCTATTCTATTCTATTCTATTCTATTCTATTCTATTCTATTCTATTCTATTCTATTCTAGTCTAGTCTAGTCTAGTCTAGTCTAGTCTACTCTACTCTACTCTACTCTACTCTACTCTACTCTACTCTACTCTACTCTACTCTACTCTACTCTAATTTATTCACAACTGTCGTGACCATTGGGCTCCTACCCCTTCAAATTAAAAAAATGCAAAAGAGCCCTAAGACTCAAAGGTTACAGGTTATATGTATTCTGAAATAACACCTAAGACAATACAAATTATAAGATGACCTTTATAAGAAGGATGTTGAATCTGATAACAATATGGGCTGACTTTACCATAGCCAACCAAGTATCTCTCGATTCTTTTTTTCTAAGAAGACTTCACACTTGCCCTTTCTACTGATACTAGCACCCTCTAACATAAACTGTATCTTTTATTGTTTTTCTCTGCCCAACACCTATTTTTTGTTATCTATCTTCCCCCCCCCCCCTAGGGTGCTCAGGCACCTACACTTTGCCTGCTCTGGCTAATAGGCACTTCAGAATCATATATGCAAAGAGAGAATTAATTTCTCCCCCGCAAAAAGAAATTATGTCGGGATTTAGCCAGTAGGACTTCACACAGATGGGCACTCTACCTTTAATGAGTGATACAGACATTCCAGAAAAATGGCAGCATGGTATTTATTTTGTATGTATTTGCAGTTCATATCCCTGTTGATTATACAGTAGAGGTGACAAATAGATTTAAGGAATTAGATCTGATAGACAGAGTGCCTGAAGAACTATGGACAGAGGTTCGCAACATTGTACAACAGGTAGCAACCAAAACCATCCCAAAGAAAAAGAAATGCAAGAAAGCAAAATGGTTGTCTGAGGAAGCTTTGCAAATAGCTGAGGAAAGGAGGGAAGTGAAAGGCAAGGGAGAAAAAGAAAGATACGCCCAATTGAATGCAGAATTCCAGAGAATAGCTAGAAGAGATAAAAATGCCTTCTGAAATGAACAGTGCAAAGAAATAGAAGAAAAAAATAGAATAGGGAGGACCAGAGATCTTTTCAAGAAAACTGGAGAGATGAAGGGAACGTTTCATGCAAAAATGGGTATGATAGACCAAAATGGCAGGGACCTAACAGAGGCGGAAGGGATTAAGGTGGCAAAATTACACAGAAGAACTATACAAGAATGAGCTTAACGTCCCTGATAATCACAATGAGGTGGTCACTGACCTCGAGCCAGACATCCTAGAATGTGAAGTGAAGTGGGCCTTAGAAAAGCTGAGCAACAACAAAGCTAGTGGAGGTGACAGTATTCCAGCTGAGCTATTCAAAATCTTAAAAGACGATGCAGTAAAAGTGCTACACTCAATTTGCCAGCAAATTTGGAAAACTCAACAGTGGCCACAGGATTGGAAAAGATCAGTTTACATTCCAATTCCAAAGAAAGGCAGTGCCAAAGAATGTTCAAACTATCGCACCATTGCACTCATTTCTCATGCTAGTAAAGTTATGCTTAAAATCCTACAAGCTAGACTCCAGCAGTATGTGGATCGAGAACAACCAGAAGTACAGGCAGGATTTCGAAGAGGCAGAGGAACTAGAGATCAAATTGCCAACATACGCTGGATCATGGAGAAAGCTAGAGAGTTCCAGAAAAACATCTACTTCTGCTTCATTGACTATGCTAAAGCCTTTGATTGTGTGGATCATAACAAACTGTGGCAAGTTCTTAAAGAGATGGGCATACCAGACCACCTTATTTGTCTCTTGAGAAACCTATATGTGGGCCAAGAAGCAACAGTGAGAACTGGAAAAGGAACCACTGATAGGTTCAAAATTGGGAAAGGAGTCCGGCAAGGCTGTATACTGTCGCCCTGCCTATTTAACTTATATGCAGAGCACATCATGAGAAAGGCAGGGCTAGATGAATCAAAAGTTGGAATTAAGATTGCCAGAAGAAATATCAACAACCTAAGATATGCAGATGATACCACTCTAATGGCAGAAAGTGAATAGGAACTAAAGAGCCTCTTGTTGCAGGTGAAGAAGGAGAGTGCAAAAGTTGGGTTGAAACTTAACATTAAAAAAAACAAGATCATGGCATCCAGCCCTCTCAATTCCTGGCAAATAGATGGGGAAGAAATGGAGGTAGTGACAGATTTTATTTTCCTGGGCTCCAAGATCACTGCAGATGGGGACTGTAGCCAAGAAATTAAAAGACGCTTGCTCCTGGGGAGGAAAGCCATGGCAAATCTAGACAGCACACTAAAAAGCAGAGACATCACCCTGTCAACAAAAGTGCGTATAGTCAAGGCTATGGTCTTCCCAGTTACAATGTATGGCAATGAAAGTTGGACCATAAATAAGGCTGAGCACCAAAGAATTGAGGCCTTTGAACTATGGTGCTGGAGAAGACTCCTGCGAGTCCCTTGGACTGCAAGGCGATCAAACCGGTCAGTCCTACAGGAGATCAACCCTGACTGCTCTTTAGAAGGCCAGATCCTGAAGCTAAAACTCAAATACTTTGGCCACCTAATGAGAAGGAAGGACTCACTGGAGAAGAGCCTAATGCTGGGAAAGATTGAGGGCAAGAGAAGAAGGGGACGACAGAGAATGAGGTGGCTGGATGGAGTCACTGAAGCAGTAGGCATGAGCTTAAATGGACTCCAGAAGATGGTAGAGGACAGGAAGGCCTGGAGGAACATTGTCCATAGGGTCGCGATGGGTTGGACATGACTTCGCAGCTAACAACAACATTTGCAGGTCCCAAAGAAAAAGAGGTCAGCTGCTATATTAATTAAGCAACTGCTTCTTGTCTGTAGATGTAGAAACTGTTGTGTTTGGCGAAGTCTTCAGTAGGAAACCTTCTTTCCCTCATTCACTTTCACTTTCTCTTTGGTTTGTTCTAGAAGACAGATCTTTAATGCAATTCCCACAGTGAAAATAATAAGTTCACCTCTACTGTATTCTTAAGGAATCTGAAAGAAAAGGTGCATGTCATCTCTGTGTGAGACAGCAATTTTCTTCCTAGTCTTGTCCCCTAGTTCTAACAACTGTAGCTTGCTGCATTGACAGAGAAATTCCTCAGAGTCTCATCCTGTACAGATCCAAATGCATTGGGGAGGGCTCCTTTGAAATCCAGATATAGTTTCAATCATCAGATACTTGGATGTGAACACAGGAAGTGAATATATGCACGCACGTCATCAGCCTCTAGCAATACCTTTCCCCTTTTCTTTTTATGTAGGCATACCTGAACCACTCTCAGAGTAAAGGGCTGAATTTATGCAGTGTTATTGTAGCTTGAAGGGAAAGCTATCAGATAATATTATTTTGCTTTAGAAACAACAGAAGAGACCCTCATCAGAACATTTATGAAAAAGGAAAAACAAACATTTATTTATACAATAGTTTGCATAATTTTCCATCTCCTTTTTGTTATTTTTAAAGTGCCTGATCAAGTAAATATTGATCAGAACTCCATGAGTATTGTCTACTTGTGCTCTGTATAAGACTGATTGTTCTATCTCAGGGATCTTCAAACTTGGCCCTTTTATGACTTGTGGACTTCAGCTCCCAGAATTGCACAACCGGGCACTCATAAAAGGGCCATGTTTGAAGACCCCTGCTCTATCTGAAAACAAAGCTTGAAATTAACTCTTCTCCATCAGCAATTCAGCAAAGCATGAAATCATAGAGACATTGACTATATTACGCAGAAGGAAAACCCATAACTGCCTCTGAAGATACATCAGAGCTCCCACATAACTGTTTACTATTCATCAGAGACCTAAGAGAAATAGACAAGAGATCTGGCTGCCTTACAAAGACTTGTTCCTTACAACTTGGTCCCTGTCTCAAGTTTGTTGGAGAACCTGAGTCTAGTTCCAGGTTGTAGACCCTCTGGAACTCAGCCCAAGGTCTCTTAATATCCACTAGTGAAAGTGTCACAGAGACAAAATAGGTTGGCTTAGTTTCCACTAGAAATCTTTTGTGAAACCTTCATTTACATCAGGGGTCTTCAAACCTGGCCTTTTTTGACTTGTGGACTTCAACTCCCAGAATTCCTCAGCCAGGCATGCTGGCTGAGGTATTCTGGGAGTTGAAGTCCACATGTTATAAAAGGGCCAAGACTGAAGACCCCTGATTTACACCAATATTTGGCATAAGGTCTCCTGCCTTGAACAAGGGGTGAAGACCTCCTAGGTCCCTTCCATTATAAATCATAAGGCTGTAGTGTATCAATACTCTTTGAGAAAGAAGGAAGACATTGTTCCTGTATGCTCAGCTAGCTAGCAGCAGTCAAAACTCTAACAATTGTTATCCACAGAGCTGAACAATGGGTTATATTCCTTTTAAAGTTCTGATATGTTTCAGTGTGATAGAGATAACTGCCTGTGGGTTACACACTCAAAGTGACAAGTTTCAATATTTACTTAAATCCTGGGTCCATTCCTCATTTTGCAACAATTGTCTGTGTAATTTATTACTATCATTATATCCAGTCTTCTATCTTACTGAGTTCTTTGAACTGTATGTATTTTACTTAATCTTCCTTAATATGTTTGTTTTATTTACACATATCACAGAGAGCGTGCTGCGGCACTTCTGCTGTTAGTAACGAATCCAGCTGGTTTTTCTCTGAGGGTCCAGATGCTACTCAATTCATCAGCAAGAACCAACCTCTAGATGGTTCTAACTCAAATGTGAAAATGTACGCCCTTCATCACACATCTCTATGCCCAGCTATTATATTAATATAAAGTACTGAGTAGCCACTGTGATGTCAAATTTGTAAGAAGTAATCTAGGAAATCTTCCTGAAATTACAATATTAATTATATTTAAGAGCCACATAATTAAAGGTTTTGAAAAGTCTGTTGGAGGAATTAATATGGCTTCAATAAAGTCCTGATTCACTAATCTTTTGGCATCCTTTGAAAGTGTCAGGTATAAAGACTGGGCTGCTCAAATGTTTCCTGGAACATTTTAAATGCTTTTTACAAATTTCTCATGTACAATATTCAGCAAATTCAAGAAACTCAATAGTGGTAGGTAGTTAAAAGAACAAATATTATAAATAATGAATGCACGTAGTCCTTGACTTACAATTCAAAACAGGGCTGGAAAATTCATCATTAAGTGGTGCAGTTGTTAAGAGACTGCATCCTTTTATTAAATGAATCACCATGGTTGTTTAACAAGATACCATATAATCGTGATTTGCAACCTTCCCTGGTTGGCTTCTCCCTTTACTTTGCTTGTTAGAAGCCAGATTGGAAGGTCATAAATGGTGATCATATGACTCCAGGATGCTGCAGCTGTCATAAATTCAAGTCAGTTGCCAAGTACCCCGGACTGTGATCAAGTGACCACAGGGACATTGAAATGGCTGTAAGGGCAAACTACAGTTGTGCTTTTTTCAGCATTGTCATAACTTCAAACAGTCGTTAAATGAATGGTCATAGGTCAAGGTCTACCTGTAAATTCCATGATAAAAAAATAAAAAGAAAAGCATCTAATAGTGTATCTGATTCCACAGTACTAATTCAGGTGATGATCCATTAATTAATGTAGAAGGTAGATGTATATTCACAATATGTTTCTTCTCTCTTGTGAGAAACTCTTTTTAAACTCTTTAAAAGTGTCCTTTGAAATAGTTAGACATAACCAATTTAATTTTAGAGGGGAAAGATTGTATTAGGGAATCTAGGTAAGAGAATTCAAACAAAGAAGAGTTTATAATTTTTAAATCCATCTAGAAAGAATTGGTAATGTCATTCTGCACCAAGACTATCAAAATAATCCAACTGAATTCTCCCAAGCAAACAGGCTTTTGCATACCTGGCCAGCCTTATATAAACAATTAATCATGGTTTATAAAAACTATTAATCATGGTGACATATCATTATCAGGACAATCTCACATTGTGTAATTTTATATAACGAAGACAGTAGCTGTCTTTAGATATCATTCATTACCCCTCCATTGCTGGCTTGAATTCCTGTGTTATAGTGCCATGATTGATAGCATTTATACCTTCCGCACAGGTGGAGAAATATTTGCTATGTGTGCCTGTAGATATTTTTTACAGACAAGCCAATTTAAATCTGCATATTTCCTAGCACTGGGAATGGAAAGAATGGGAAGAAACAAGAAAAACCTTTTGTTATTAATTGGTTATTCCCAGTGGTGGGATTCAAATAAGTGAACAACCCCGTTCTCTGTTTGGATACCGCTTCAGGAAGTCCATTCTGGACCTGGGCAACAAAAAATTAGCTACTGGTTCTGCCGAAGTGGTGCGAACTGGCTGAATCCCACCACCGGTTATTCCTCATGTTAGCAAGATCATCTTATGTGCTTTTTATTAAGTGCAGAACAGCCTGACACACCCAGTGCTATTTACCTGTTGAGGCCAAAGCAATATTTGCCTACTAAAATTTAAGCAAATTTACTTTCAAACCTTGTTTGACTTAAAGGCAACGCACATAATTCCTTGCAGTGTTTGTTTACTTTGCTTCATACAAATGGCTTATATCAATTATGCAGATTAAAATATGATCATAAATTAAAAAATAGAGTAGGAACAAGATGAGATTTTTTTTCTCCTGAGCTTTGCTGAAGAAACTATCAAAGGGGGGAAAAATGGCAGCTACAATATTTTAGAACATTTGTCTCTTGCAACAGCTGCAGCTCTTTGGGAGAAAACAAATGGTCATCATGATTCATGTCTTCATCATCTCTCAATTAGATCACAGTGAACACACTTTACAAACGGCTACCTTTGGTAAATGGAGGTAGTTATGACCATGATTGACCCTGGAATTATAGTCATAAGTTGACTTTAGGTGAGGCAACCATGTGACCTCACTTAATGACCACAATCCTGGCTCTCCCCATTGTGGTCAGTAAGAGGGGTGGGTGAGGCCAAGCTCTATACTGAAACACCTCCCCAGTCACACATGGCCTGCCCTGGGCCACCCAAGGAATCCCTCACCCTCTGAGGCAGCCCTCACACAGCTTCCTGTCCAACAGGGTCCCACCTTCTTGGCCCTTTTCCCCCCATAATGCCTTGCTCCACTTATCTTTTCTGAAGTTCATCTTTCCCAATGACAAGCACTAGGCAGCCTTCCCATTCAGAAGCCGTGTTGTTCTATCCCAAGTGGGCACCAGTTTAGGAATGGCTGAAATTCTCGCAAACTGAAAATTGTGGCCACTTCCAAAATGGCAGCCACTTCTGGGCACCACTTGGCTTCTATCTATTTCTATTTTCTCCTTGAGAAAAGCATTATGATTTTCACTATTAGATAGCCTTTTACTTTGGAAACAAAGTACATTATATCTAGATTTCTTAAGTTCATAAATAGTTTAATTAAATTGCAGTTCAGCAATTGATGGTGGAGTTGATACCAGAATGATTCAAAATGTGAACTCATCTGCTCCGCAACAAGATTTTATTAAAACATACTTTATTTCGTGAGATTAAAAAAAGACTATTGCTATTTGAAACTTTTGACTATCAACTACATTTTTATTTGTCCCTAAAGGCGCTAAATATTCACAAGATGAAAATGTCAACTTTTCAGTTTTCCTTCTATAGTTTTTAGGTTTTAAAAAATCTAAAATACATAAAATATGCATTACATTTATCTTTTTTTTTCTTAACCTTGTATGATCTGTATGTGTCAGGTCCCCAAAGAAATGTATTTTAACCCCTATGCCTATTTTCCCTTTTCTGAAGCCTTTCTTTGTGGCCTGCCATTCTGTTCGGAGGGGGGAGCTTTTGGGATTGCTTGCACTGTCCAGCTATGATGCCCTTCCCCCAGGGGATGGAATGTCTCACCCTTATCTAAGAGATAAGAATATATATTTTTTGCGCTTGGATCCAGGAGAAATTGAAAGTGAGAAAGACCTTGAGGAGCCTGCCGAAAAGACCAGTTACCAAAACACGATGCCACCTGTGGACTGGCTGGGATTCAAACGAACACTGAGACTCTGTGGAGAGGAGTACTGAATGTTGCTTTTAATATATTGCTTTGCAGATTTATCTCTCAGACCTCACCTTGATTCCCTGCTGTCACTAGCCCCTAATAAAAGTTCCTTTTGAGACAATGCCAGTTTCAAGAGTTCTGCTTTCTTGGGAGGCTTAACTGAGGCATTTCTTCTATGAAATATTTTCTTCTCTCCAGTATACTAGATTATAAAACACTTTCATTAATCCAGAAAAAATAGAGGATGCCATTAGTGGGCATCTTCAACCTGTTACCTTAAAAAAAATCTGGAATTTTGGGCTCTCTAACCAAGAGGAGGTCACATTGTACCAAGACACTTCTGGGTTCAAAAAATTAGCCAGTGACATCACCGTTTCCCAGGGGATGCCCAGTTGGGGCCTCCTTTCATGTCCCTGACAGGAGCTGGAGTGAAGGACAGGAGCGCAACCCCACCTCACAGCAACACTTGAGTCTCAAACATTGGTTTGCTAACCTCCATATGAGCCACCGTGCTCCCCAGGTGGTCACATGAAACAAGGCTGTTGGATGGCTATCCTTGGATGCAATGATGGTGGAGAAAAATTAAGATTTTCTCACCCTTACTGCCATGAGGTAGGTCCTAATAGCAGCTCAAACCTGGGTTCAGACAGATTCAGTCTTCATCATCATCCAGGAGTGCTCCTGACGCCTCTTCATTTGCTTTATCTGAATCTTTTTTTTTTTACACAACCCAGGTATTTATGACATAAAAAGATGTAATCTTCTTGTGCCTTTTTCATGTACTCTCCTAATTACCAGAATTATATTTGGAGTGATAGCAAAGTAGTCAAGATGGCAGCTACACCAAAGCCTCTATTTTACAACATACATAAAACATAGCTACCATCTTGACTTTTGAATGTCCCATTTGCAACAATCAAAATCAAAAAGATCTGAGCAGATTCTGAACATATCCAGCCTAAACTACATTTAGCTTTCATTGAAATCAATGCACCAAATCAGAGTTAATTGTCCAGTATACTCCAAGGCCAGTGAAGTTCATGGGCACTTAAATACAGTTTACTATGGATCAAAGTCTGCTTCAATTCACTTTGGATTGAACATATTGGCATTTTTTTGTATCTAAAGACAAAAAATAGTCCTTTATGTAATTGAGTGATAAAAAGTGCTTATGCTCCTAGTATTTATATATTAGAGAACAGAAAGTAAGGAAAGCTTGTTTTTCTCTGAAGACATTTCACCTCATCCAAGAAGCTTCTTCAGCTCTGACTGGATGCTGGGGAATGGAAGGATTTATACTTCCTGCAGACAACTGGTCATTTGCATTCTTTTAGAGAATCACTGAGGCCACCTGGAGGTTTATCTGTGTCATCAGGGTCACCTGAGTAGTGCAAATGGGTATGGAGCCTTCTTGGAACTACTGAAAGGACTGTGTTGTAGACTGGAGAGAGATGATGTCATAAATCCCATAAAAGATCCAGCAAGAGCTCCTCCATAATAGACAAAGAGGAAAACAATAAACAAGGCTATATTGTCATTCCATATGTTGCAGGAATATCAGAAAAACTGAGGAGTATCTTCAGCCAACACAACATACATGCACAATTCAAACCCATGAATACACTAAGGCAGAGATTTGTCCACCTCAAGGATAAAACACCCAGACACAAACTGAGCAATGTGGCATATGAAGTACAATGCAACGAGCCATGTGCAGATATGTACATTGGGGAAACAAAACAACCACTTCATAAACGCACGGCACAACATAGGAGAACAAACGAATTAGGACAAGATTCAGCAGTCCATCTGCATTTAAAAGACAAAGGCTACTTTTTCTAAGACAGCCAAGTCCACATTTTGGACAGAGAGGACCAATGGTTTGAAAGAGGGGTCAAAGAGGCCTATCATCATCACAGTAGTCTCCTGATCTTTTTTCTGCATTTTCTCCAATCTTCTAAATTAAATTAGGAATTGATGGGGATTTACAAAAACTTGCCACCCTCTCTGTACTGCATCAAAATTGGTATTGTATCAAAGAACACTTTATACCAGACAGATACAACCCATTCTTCGTAGAAGCCATTACTAGGCATG
This sequence comes from Vipera berus, assembly GCF_964194415.1. Classification (NCBI taxonomy): domain Eukaryota; kingdom Metazoa; phylum Chordata; class Lepidosauria; order Squamata; family Viperidae; genus Vipera; species Vipera berus. The sequence continues at coordinate 88,367,191 of NC_138207.1, read as the reverse complement.
TGTTAGTTCCAATATGTTATATTTTGATAGTCTACTGTTTTCTTTAGGACATCAGAGTTATGAGACCGTCTAAACAAAAACCATATCTGCACAACCTATTTAAACTGCTTGGATATGCACTTCCTTCCCCTTCTGAATGTAGAAGCATCGTTTGTCCTAGAGACCTCCGTGCCTGCCACTTACTTTCTGAACAATAATCTTCATGGTTCATTGAGAAAAGCCATGGCATTTCAATTAGTGCAAAATTGATTTGGGTTTCTAATGCAGCCATGGTTAAATATCACAATGAAAAGGACTAAGTGAGCAAATTCCAACTTTTTTCGTTGTCATGTAAATTATTTCTTAACCAAGGGTCTTCTTTGCCTTAGATCATTTTGTTATGTATTCATCATAAAAGGGTCACCCAGAGCAAATAAGCATAGGCAAAACAGAAAATCAAAAAGGATGAACATCTCACTGTCTTCCTCCAAACCAACATACACTTTAAAGCAACTTTAAACACTTGTCAACTTTAAGACTTGTGGACTTCAGTGACTGGCTGGGAAATTCTGGGAGTTAAAAGTCCACAAGTCTTAAAGTTGCCAAGGTTGGACACCCCGGCTTTAAACAATCATTGTGGCACTTCTATATTTTACAGTGAACATTTTAATTTTCAGTTCTATTAGTTTTGACGTGCACTTGTCACCTACTATTATAAAGCCTTTTCTCTTTTCCATTTTGAATGTGACAATGACTTCCAGTGCTCAGAAATATGTATTTCTTTTAAATTTACCTTGTGAAGTCTGTCATCTCCATCATAATCACACACATCTGTTTAGCGAGAACGATGATGTCATTGCTGGTGTCATCCCATATTTCAATCTCCTTATCAAGCTCACTCTTGACTTTCTTAAAATCAGCCACTTGTTCAGCTATCTTTTCTTTTTCCGCCTCTGGCAACTGAGTCATCTTTGCCTGCAAAATCAAGATCCACAAAACATCAGAGGACGTCCCCCTTTTATGGACTGGAAGGGAATTTAACAAATTATTACTGTAAATAAGATGAGACTGTGAAACAGCTAAGATCTAATCCACAAACATTTGGGCCAAATTCCTGTAAGAGGGCAAATTTTGACCAAACATCATAGCTACTAGCATAGTTTTATGCACAAATAAACCTTTCTTCCTGCAGTATTTTTTTTAATTTAACAGGCCACTCAATATCACTAAAAGAAGACAATTTATGCCGAACTACAACTACTTTGCTAAGTATAACATTGCACTTTTCCCTTCGTCAGAGATATCCAAATTTGGCAACTTTAAGACTTGTGGACTTCAATTCCCAGAATTCTTCAGCCAGCATGGAGTTGAAGTCCATAAACTTTAAAGTGGACGCTCCCTCACTGGAGGTTTTTAAGTGGCTAGACCAGGGGTGTCAAACTGCCGGCCCGCGGGCTGGGCACTTCACGTGGAAGCCACACCCACCCCATTGATGGCAATGGCAAAGCTGTCCCAATACATTGCGCGATGTCATGTGATGTCGTGAGTTTGACATGTCTGGGCTAGACAGTCACTTGTCTGAAATGCTATAGGTTCTCCTGCTTGAGCAGGGGGCTGGACTAGAAGATCTCCAAGGTCCCTTCCAGCTCTATTCTATTCTAAGTTGCCAAGTTTGGAGACCTTTGTCCTACAACAAAGGAAAGCAAGTATGTAAAGAGATATAGCGGAATAGACCACAACACTGAGGGAGACAGCTCTGTGCAGATTCCAACTTGCTTTTATTTCTTCCTAATCTGATTATTTAACTCGTATATTGAATTAATCAAAAGCAACTTGCTGTGGCGGTTAGGCTGCTATAAGGTGTGGTGTTTGGTGTTTCTCTTCACTGCCATCTAGTGGTCATTCAGACTTTTTTTCCCCAGAGGATTTGATTATCCGAAATACTACCTCTCTCCATATGTGTTTGTCCAGACATTAAAATCAGCAGAGAAAAGCTCTTTTGATAATGGCCACATTTTCAAAGTTCTATTTATCATTCCAGGTTTGGAATGTATTTCAGCATTACAGTAGAAGAAAAAAAGTAGACCAGGCATCTGGATCCAGATCTTCGGAAGCTTGCAAAGGGGTACAGGTCTCTAATTATGTGTATGCTTATTATACGCATGCTTAAACTGTGTATTTAATCCATGTGATCAAAATAAGCAAACATTTTCCAAATAGCTCCTCACTGAACAATCACCATTCTCATTTATCCTTCTTTTTTCTTATCTAGGTCTCACCCATCTTTTCATGTCACTAAACAGAATAACATTTCCCTGAAATGAATTTATCAGAAGGTTGTTTTTCCATTATCATCATTCACTGGAATCTAACATGCAACTATTACCAGTCTATACATTCTTACTTTCCTATCATAGTGGTATATGGTTGTATACCACTATATATTCTGAAATCAGTGTAGATGACACCAGTCCATACTTTCTGACATTTTAGCTCATTTGTTCATAACTGAATCAAAATGTTCACTTCCATAGATTCACGAAGTGCGCATCATAAGATCATACCCCCTTCATTCAGATCTATTCCAACTTTCCACTTTCTTTTAGGTTTACAAATACCAAACACAAGTATTTTTAGTCACTTGTAAAATAATGCTCTATTCCATATATTCCTTTTCCCATTTCAGTGGCAATCTTCTATATACTGTATACCATGGTGAATATCACCTGAGTGTTTAGATAATGACCTCTGCTACCCATTTTGGTTTTGGGAAATTGAGGCTTTTACTTATTTTGCAGTCAGTACATAGAGACCTGCTGTAATGTAGGGACTAAAGTATTGAACTAGGGCGGGGAAAATTTGCAGTCACACAATCTATATTCCAAGCATGACGAAGCCTGAATTATCCTACTTCAGACACATTATGCAAAGACCCAGCTCTCAGGAAAAGTGACTAATGCTGAGGAAGGTGGAAGAAAAAAGAAAATGATCAGCAGCATCAGATTTAGTTACAATGGTGATGAATGCACCAGTGGAAGACCTGAATGAACAGATTAGAGATAGATCATCCGGGGGGAAAAAATCTACTTATGTGGTCTCTATAAGTCAAAAACAATGATGTCACATGACTAAGCAATCAACCACCCTGGCTTGCTTATGCATAGTGTGAGCTATGCTTGGAATACAATTGGACTTTGGCCGCACTTGTGGTATAATGGGCTCTTAAATTTGTTTTGGGCTATTATTTTCTATGTCCTGAATTCTAGCCCTGAAGTGTGGAATGCTGTAGACATATTCTAAAAGCCTTTTAGAAGAATGAAATATGTTCCTCATTTATAGAAGGAAAGTATTCAATATGAAGAGATGGGGACAGGAGGGATGCAGTGGAAGCTGGATCCACAACTACTTCATTCTCTTGCCAAGCAGTCTTCCTGAATTTGAGTACCGTTGAAGGAATAACTTTATATGAAGATACATTGAGACTGTTCTCCAAGGCATGACATATGAATATACTAATCAGTCATTTTTAAGGTCCATGTTCAATTTTTCCTTCTAGTTATGCTTTAATTTCCAGGGATTGCCTGGAAGCTCCTTTTTAATGATCACCATCTTCTTTGCAGCTGTCAAGGATTATACCATCTGCCTTGCCAAAAGGCGATCAGAATGAATTGCTCTGAAATTGCTGTGGAACTGTTCAAAATTTTAAAATAGCAAAATGTCTGACATGTTTAGAAAGAAGATGGTAGCTTGAAGATACAAAGATACAAAAATTCAGTTATTCAGTTTGCTGCCCAAAAACAAGCTCATCACAGTCTGGAACCAAAAAGAAAAAGAAGAGAACATGACCTCATTCTCACTTCTACGTTTACTAGAGATAGGGAGCAACTAGCTTTTTCCTAATAGTTTCCTAAGTGCACTGCAATAAATCCTGTAACATAAGCAAAGAACTGTCCTATCAGGGTTTTAAATAAAAGTAGACAACAATCTCAAGAGCCTACATGCTTGAGCAAGAAAGACCTAGAACCAGCCAAGTATCAGAAGGCAGAGCTGATGGGTTCAACGCGCTCATAAATGGTTTCCTACATTGGAGGATGTCACCTCTGATACTTGGCTTTCTGGGCAATGGGAGGCAGTGCCCATGTCACACTTAGTTCCACATGCTTCTGGGTGGTAACTGGTGATAAGGATTGCCATCACCCTGAACAATTCCAAGCACATTACTGCCACTTCCCATGAAAAGCCAAGCAGAGCAGGGCCCCGTTCTAAAATAACATTAACATTGGAAGAATGACCTGTCCATCCATCCCTCTCTTCTGTTCTGTGCTATTTTAAAATTTCTCTTGAAGGGTTGGGGACATTCACAGGAGGACCTGGGTGTGGTTCAAAAGACAAAAAATAATAACTTGAGAAGGTTGAAACTCTTCCCCAAATCATATCTCAGGTCCCTTTTGAGGTTTTCTAGGCACTAAAAGTATTCAGGTGGAGAAGGCAGAATTTAACCTATTTATAGATTTACCATATTTTCCCATGTATAAGACGCTATTTTTTCCTGCAAACACCCTGTTCAAAAATCAGGTGCATCTTATACAAGTGCAGTGACTTATACATGAAAAAATAATGGTAACCTCCACAGCTCAGGGCATGCCTGTGTGGATTCTTTACATGCCACTGCCATGGTGCCTAGTGCAGGTCTCAAGCCCCTGTCGGCTTGCCACTAACAGGAGGGGGGAGGGGGAAATATCATCGGATGGCGGTGTCTGGAGGCAGCGAATGGGACCAGCAGCATGGATGACAGCAATAGACCTTTCCCTCCCTCGTACCTGTATGGTGGCCAGGGACCCTGTGGAACGCAGCTGCTCGATAATAGCGGCTAGCCGAACTTCCGTTTTATAGATGGCACATGACACCAGTGAGACTAGTTAAAAAGTTCAAAAATACTTCAAATGTTTGTTGGAAATGTAATCAAAGACCAGGTACTTATTACCATATCTGGTGGTCATGTCCTAAAGCAAAAAGGTTTTGGCTTAAGATACATTTATGGTTGGAGAAGATGATTAAAAAAACAAATAGAATTTAAACCAGAATTGTTTCTCTTAGGAATGATAGGCCCCAACTATGACAAGGAGAGCGGGTACTTAATGTTACATGTATTGACAGCAGCAAGAATTACGTATGCCCAATATTGGAAAAATGAAAAGTTACTGACTGAAGAAGTATTAATTAAGAAAATATTGGATTAACTTTAGAGATTAAAGAGAAAGAACATTCAGTTTACTATAGAACTTGGAACAAATTCTATCAATGGCTAGATAAGCGAATTAGCGAGAAAGGAATGTGATATGCAATTTTGAATGTATTTGAGTAAGAATGATACCATACATTAATATTGTTTTTGATAATCTATTATACCTATCATTGTTATTATTAGCTTTATTACCTTTATGTATGTATAGTTACCCAGACAATACGCTGTTTGCCAAATATTGAATGTTATTGGGGGAAAACCCAACCCTCTCCCCCAACCTTTCCTCTACCCTATCCCAAACCCCCATTCCCTTAACCCAGGGGTAGGCAACCTTGGCTCTTTTATGACTCGTGGACTTCAACTCCAGAATTCCTGAGCCAGCATAGAGTTGAAGTCCACGAGTCATAAAAGAGCCAAGGTTGCCTACCCCTGCCTTAACCTCTCCTTTAACCTTAAAAGGTAAAGGTAAAGGTTCCCCCGCACATGCATGCTAGTCGTTTCCGACTCTAGGGGCCGGTGCTCATCTCTGTTTCAAAGCCAAAGAGCCAGCGCTTGTCCGAGGACATATCTATGGTCATGTGGCCGGCATGACTAGACGCCAAAGATGCACAGAACACTGTTACCTTCCCACCGTAGTGGTCCCTATTTTTCTACTTCCATTTTTACGTGCTTTCGAACTGCTAGGTTGGCAGAAGCTGGGATGAGTAACAGGCCTTCACTCTGTTACGCGGCACTTGGGATTCAACCCACCAAACTGCCAACCTTCTGATCGACACAGCTCAGCATCTTAACCCACTGAGCCACCGTGTCCCTTCCTTTAACCTTATAAAAACTAAAAAAAACTTTTCCCCCCAAAAAAATAGCGGCTAGCCAAACTTCTGTATTTGCCGGTTCAGCTGTTCGGTGCTCTGCCGAACAGCTGATTGGTGTGGAGAAATGGTGGGGAGTTTAAAACCTGCCTTCGCTTCCCTTTCCTTACCGTCATGCCGATGCTCACGGCGGTTTGTTTACCAGAGTCGGAAGGCTGCTGCTGTGAACTGACTATGCATGCTGATCGTTCCGATGCTGGTTAGGTGGGGGGGGGCAGCCAGGAGGCATCTATTTAGAGCGCTGGGAGGCGGTTTCCCCCAGTGCTGACTTTGTTTGCTGTAAGCTTGGATCTCGCATGCTAGAGCGCCTTATACAAGGGTGCGTCTTATACACAGAAAAATACGGTAGGTCCAGTTCTGCTGCTTAAATATAATAATAACTTTAAACATTATCATTTCCTTTGTATATTTTGAAGTTTATTGTTCCTTGTGTTTCTAATGTTTTCTTTTTATATCCCTTGGATGATAATAAAATATCTATCTACCTACTCTCTGGCACTGGATGCAAATTAATATTGCAATGGGAGGCAAAAACATGCGCAGTTCACCAGTGCTAGTTAGAAAAACATTAAAATATGCTTTCCTTGGTTAATTAGCTGATTCATTTGAACACAATTTCATTTTTATTTTAAGGGTTCATGTTTATAAAACTGCATATGATGTTTTCTTTTTTCCTGCTACTGTTTCCAATATTTGCCCTTGTACATACAATACTTTGTTGACAGAACTGTCCTAGAATTGCAAGCCTGGTAAAAAGCAGGAGGAGCCCATTGGCCTTTACAGTGGAAAGCCTAACAAACTTTAAGAACACTGAGGGAGCAACAGTACAATTATAGTCAGAAATGGGACCCTTGCAGGAGATATTTCTGAATACCGGGGAGATGAAAAGCATGAGACAGAAATTCAAAATCAGTCAGTCTTAATTACCCTAAATTTTGTAAGAGAAACACTTTGGCAGGATTTCAAAACATTGTTATTTTATCCTACTAGCAATACAAATCTTTCCAGAAATCCAAGTGACTCTTGTTCCGTGAGCTTGCCAGCCTCTTAGAGCATGACATTAATTTTGAAAAACCCCTGGCATCAGAGAGGCATTCTGGATCTAGACAAGGCTTCTGATCCTCAAAGTTCCCCACTGTTGGTAAGGCAAGTGACAAATGGCACCAGATAGAGTTAGAATCACAGGTTTGCACAGTGCTATAATTTATGTCCCTCAAGATAGGCCAGGTCAAGGAACAGGCATGGCAGGAATTCCAAGAACTCTCTTCAGTGTTGTAAAATATAGAACAATAACAGAATCTTGAAAACCTATCCAGTTTCTCTCTGCCCCACCTTATACCAAATCAAATTAAGGTGGGGGTGTTTCTTTCTTGAGTTTCCATCTATTTAGGATGTGTATAATCTTTTCTGCAATGCCCTCCCCATTTCATTCCTTCCTGGTCTTAGTACATACTCCTTCAGACCTGGCAAAGAAAGATTGTAGGATGTGGCAGCTGATGCCACTTTGTTTCCCACTTCCCAAGGAAACATGACAGAGTCATTCACCTTAATTACTCTACTTATAAGTTGTGTTCAGCTATTATTTTGATAGGCTTTCAGCACTATAAGGTATTCAAAGGTTGGCATAATTAGAGAGATAAAGCTATATCAGCACCTTTGGGGCAATTTGGCAACTCACTCACTTGTGGTCCAAAAATTATCCATTAGGTCGAAGGGGACATAGGTATAGCTCCACTGTTCCTGGCTCCAGACTCTATTAGATATGTGGTTACACCTGCCAGGTATCTTAGTCAGTTGGAGTCATTCTTGCTTGCATGGTGCCATGCGTTTCCACCAGCCGTCCTGTACGGCAAGTATAAAAAGACACCATTGGCTAAAAGACTCTGCTCCTGTGGCTTAGGAGAGGTGGATACCATTGGACACATACTCCTTCGATGTTCCTTCTATAGAGCTATTCAGAAAAAAACATATCCTCCACATAATTGATAGGTATCCTGGTCGTTCGGAAAGTATTTATCTCCAGTGGCTGCTTAAGGATGAGCAGGCAGTTATCACGGCGCAGGTGGCTAGATTCTGAGCAGCAGCATTGGGGATTTGCCAAAAACATAAATAAACATTTTAGGTCTTTTAAATAATCTTTTATAATTAATTTTATTCAGTGCTTTTTTTCTAAAAAAAAAAGGTGCCGGAACTCAGAGGTGCTGTCACTGGGAGCGATGCTGGTGTCTTGCTACAGTGTTGCCGCCCGTCCTTTGCACCCCCGCCCCTGTGGCTCGGAGCCACATGCCGTGGGGATTCCCCTCCCCACAGCCGCTGTGGGGATTCCCCTCCCCGCAGTTGCCACGCCACGGCCCGTGCTGAGCCCCCACCCGGAGCTGCTCCAAACCCCGACCCAGAGCTGTGTTCCTCGTGGCAGTGGTCTCCGGCACCAAACAGCCTCTTTCCAACCACATCCAGAAAAATTTGTAACAAACATTGGAATTCTCAAGGCCATGTTTGGTATTTCCCAGCAATCTGTTACTGGAAGGAAAAAGCAAACCCTGCTGCGTTACTGATCCCAGAGAAGCATTTGCATGTATGCAGGTATCCTCAGGGTGCCATAGTTATGGATGAGAAATATTGGTTGCAAAGTTGGCATTTCTGGATGTAATACAGATATTTTGGACTTATTTTTGTTTCTTTGCATGTTTGATATTTTTAAAAAGGCATATGCTACTGACTACACTTATGGACATATGTAACATCTTTTGCTAGGATACATGACCACTGCTTGTCCAGAATGTGAAAAGTGAAAGATTGTGACTAAACAAAATTTTAATGTACAGATAATACCACCAGAAATTATTTTAGCTGTTTTAATAAATGTTGTTATTGATGTTAAGCTCACCATGGAAAACATATATTGTTATGTATACACTAGGTTAATTATTTAAAGACTGAACTGCAACATAATTAGATTCTAAGTCGGTGTTGACAGGAGGGCAGAGGTCCACCCCGAGGCCTCTCGTTTGTGGAGTTCCTCAGGGGTCGGTCCTCCCTCCCCTCCTGTTGAACATCTATATGAAGCCGCTGGGCGAGATCATTCATGGTTTCAGGGTGGGGTATCATCAGTACGCTGATGATACCCAACTTTTTCTTTCCACCCCAAACCAACTCAGTGATGCCCTCGACATGATGTCCCGTTGCCTGGAGGCGGTTCGGGTTTGGATGGGGAGAAACAGGCTCCCACTCAATCCTGCCAAGACTGAGTGGCTGTGCGTACCCGCATCTCGAGTGAATCATTCTTCTCCATCTTTAATGATGGGGGGTGAGGTGTTACCCCCCGTCGATAGGGCTCGTAACTTGGGCGTCCTCCTGGATTCATGGCTCAGTTTGGAAGATCATATAGGAGCCATAACCAGGGGGGCTTTTGCCCAGATTAGCCTGGTGCGCCAGTTGCGGCCCTATCTGGACCGAGATGCTCTACGTACAGTCACTCATGCGCTCGTGACCTCCCGGTTAGACTACTGCAATGCTCTCTACATGGGGCTGCCCTTGAGGACCACTCGGAGGCTTCAGCTGGTGCAGAATGCAGCTGCGCAAGTAGTAATGGGAGTGTCCCGATACTCTCATATAACACCTCTTCTCCGCGAGCTGCATTGGCTTCCAGTTGCCCTCCAGGTGAGATTCAAGGTGCTGGTGATGACCTATAAAGCCCTAAATGGCATGGGTCCGGATTACCTTAGGGAGCACCTGCTGCCAGCATCAGCTTCCCATCGTCCTGTGCACGCCCACAGGGAGGGCCTCCTTAGGGTTCTGCCGGTTAGAGATTGCCGGCGGGTGATTCCCAGGGGGAGGGCGTTCTCTGTGAGGGCGCCCGCCCTTTGGAACGAACTGCCGATGGAGCTTTGGACTGCCCCTGACCTTCGCTCATTTCGCCGGGACTTAAAAACCTGGTTGTTTGAATTGTCTGGCCTGGACTGAGGGATTTTAAATTTTAAATTATATTAATTAAATCAAATCAAATTAAATTAAATTAATTTTACAATTTTAATTTTTACTGTTATTATTAATTGTGGGCTTGTACTAATTTAATTTCATTTTATTCTCTTTTTTGTACTGTTTTAACTGCCCTGTGAACCGCCCTGTGTCCTTCGGGAATAGGGCGGTATATAAATTCAACTAATAAATAAAATAAAATAAATAAATACTCTATTTTTCAAAACACACAACAGTCTAAACAGTAAAAGTAAAGTCCAATTTAAAAATATTTCATTCTTAAGAATTGTTTAATTTAAAGTGGCTTAGTTGTAATAGATGGTTATAGATTCAAAATAGTTTTCAAGAGTGTAGAAAAGATACTAATTTTTTTCTAGCATCAGCAAAATTAGACATATTACATTGAGAAAAATGGTTCTCATTTCTTTCCTGTTACCTTTATTGATTTCATTGCAGTTAACATGGGAAATAGATTATTTTGTTATCTAATTTTACCTTCCAAAAGACAGAAGCAGATGAAAAATGTGAGGTTATTTCCTGTTGGCTTTTTTGAATTAGCTGTTTTAGATTCTAAAAGTTTAGTTCCTAAACAAGTAACCTTGTAAATAATTTTAATGTCCTCCTCTAGTGCAGGGTAGGCAACCTTGGCTGTTTTATGACTCAAGGACTTCAACTCCCAGAATTCCTGAGCCAGCATGGCTCAACTTGGAAACCTCTCTCTTTCCCCTCAGCATGGCTGGCTCAGGATTTCTGGGAGTTGAAGTCCATGAGTCATAAAAAAGAGCCAAGATTGCCTACTCCTAAAGCCAATAGAGGGAGCTTTTTTTTTTTTTTTTTGCAAAAGAAAAGGTGCCGGAACGCCTTTCTGAGCATTCTATGAGAAAGAAAGCCCTGATTTTATTACATGTTTTTATCCAGCATTAGACTATACTTGATGTATTTTTATTGTAAGGACAGTATGATTCAGTTTTTCTGAAGGTTTTGTTATACTGTCTATCAAACTAGGCAGACCGTGGTCACCCATTGATTACATCATTAATTGTAACATATTGCTATGTCTTCTTGTGTTGGTTCTGTTTAGTTTTGTTTTATTTGAATGTTTAATTTACATGTTGGCCTTTGGCTATAATAATAAATTGATTGATTGATATCCATTAGGTCTGAAAAAATATCTAGCTATCCTTCCTCCATGATGCATGTGCCAAACAGATGGGTTAGGGATTTGCATTCTGTTCATCTATCACTGGAGCGCTGATATTTACAACCTTCGTGGACACCAGTTGCTTATTTGATCAACAATTGGCAAACTTGTTCCAAGAGAAATTTTGAAGACTTCCTCTTATCTCCGAGTCCTGATAGGGTTATAAAAATCAGTTCAGGGTCATCTAAGTAGCCCAATAAGAAGAATTCTTCCTCATCACAATCTTTCCTTGATTCTTTTAGGCCAGGGGTCTTCAAACTTGGCCCTTTTATGACTTGTGGACTTCAACTCCTAGAATTCCTCAGCCAGTGTGCCTGGCTGAAGAATTCTGGGAGTTGAAGTCCACAAGTCATAAAAGGGCTAAGTTTGAAGACCCCTATTTTAGGCTCTTGCTGTCTAGATTCCTAATTTATCAACATTTCAGGAACAACTTCTGGAGACAGGCAGAGACACATAATTTGTGGCTTCTAACACAAAAGTACACAGCCTGCAGCCCTATTAATATATATATTCCCCTCTCTGTCAACTAAATCTTTGGAGGGGCTTCCAATCTATTGCTCCCAAATTGCCACCAAATAGTAATTCTTAAAACAATGGAAGAGGAAAATATTAAATATTTGGAATGTAATTATATTGCTGTCATAGTAATCGTAAGATTGTCAGATGTCCAACTCAATATTAAAGAGATTTTTTAACAATTCTTTATTTAATCTTGATGTAAATGACATCAACAATTTTTATCTTGGTCCCATCTTCTTTGTTGTCCTACCCTTTTCCACATGTTAGAAGGCCAAGAGTTATATATCTTTGCCATGTAAGAAAAGTGGGTAGAGTGGGAAGGCATACTTGTTTGCCCCATACAGCCCCCTCTGTTTATTGAATGCTCTTGCTCATATGGTTAGGGATCCAACAGAAGCTATGATGGCATTATCCATGTCATGATGTCATTTCAAAAATTATGAATGTTCTCGTCAGGCACAAGCAACCAGAGCCATTGGCAAATAGCTGAAGCAATCACTTTTATTGCATGGAAGCAAGCAACTTTAAAGGAGAATATTTATAGCTCAGGGTTGAAATGAAGGGTCTATGGTGCTGTCTGACCTTGCTTGTTACCTTGCAAACATTTCATTACCAAATTAGATAACATAATCAGTGCTAGTAAGAAGTGCATTTGCTGTCGGTTTATATTCTAGTGGCTTGCCCTGTCAGTGATGGTGGGGGTGGTCTTAGAGACTTCTTGGCTGGGCTGTTTACTGTTGGCTTCTTTGGCAGTTTCTTGATTGGAGTATTGTTTACTTGATTGTTGGTCTGATGTTAAACTTGGAGTTAATCTATGCTAATCTGCGTGCTGATTGCTTAGGTCTTTTTGTTCCCTTTTTGGCTGTTGATTTTCTCTTTTGCATTATATATATTGTTCTCTACCTAAATTATAGGAATCTCCCCAGACTGCTCGTCTTCCTCTGGGAATGACCAGATAAAGCTTCATGCATCTTGGCTCAGTGCTCAGGTTTATGGTTTTTGTAGCTGCACAATGACTGTAAGCCAGGGTTGTCAAACTCGCAACATCACGTGACGTGTCACGATGTATTGCAATTTTTTTCCATTCCCAGCAATGGGGTGGGCGCGGTTTCGCCATGATGCATCCGGCCTGCGGGCCAGCAGTTTGACACCCTTGCTCTAAGCTAAGCCCATGCTTTACCTGCCCCTCTTCCAATCTAGCTGACAGTTTCCCAACAATTATATTCACATTAATTGCATGGTGTGATGTGAGTGACTTCATTTGCTACCCTTGGCAATATCTCATATGTTCATATTTACAGAAGCCAATATCTGTTTGTCAAACCTATGAACCTGTCTTATCCTGTCAATGGAAACTGGCCTCATTTAATGTCATTTACATCTTAAATAACCTTTCAGATTCTTTATTAACAAGGGAAACTTTAAAAATCTGAAAAGAATAAAGTGCAAAAATAAGACTGCTGAAAGCCACTCTCTTTTTTTATTGCACATTTTATTTCTCCATGGACGTGAGGGTAGTTCATGTGAATGAAAAGGTAAATGCAGGTAATTTTCCAATTAATTCTGAATATGTTCTATATGTATGGTGGATTAATTATTTAAAATCATGCAAATTGTGGAGTAGAATATAACTTCTACTTAATTATTTAAGATCATGCATATAACTTCTGCTTTAGAATTCCAATTAGCTTTAGGCAAATATGCTAAATATATTGCAAAACATGTACTATACATTGGGGGCATTTAAAAGGTTCATGACCTTTCTTTGTTCTACAATTACTGAACCGTACATTTAAGAACCTAACAAGCAACGCAGTTAGAAGCAACTTTCTCTAGGTCATTCATTCATTCATTCTCACCTACTTAAAATAGTGCTGGGCCTTCCTGCTCATAAATCATACATGATAATCAGACTCAGGAACTGATCTCGGTGGTAATCTTCTCTGATGTCTAAGTCAGAGGTACAAGGACTTTTCAATATAAAGCGGATAATGTGAAGATTTTTTCCATAGAAAAAAGAGTTGAGAAGGTTTTCAGTAACATTTAACTGAAGTTTGAATTTCAGCTAAAAGTAATTTTCTGACATATTGTCCTTTTGGACTTTCTGTACTTTATTAATGAAAATATGTTATAAAAAACTGTGGCTAAAATGGATTGACAAATCAGTTTACTGGTCCCAAAATAATGTTGGATTCATCATAAAACCATTCATCCCATTAAGGTAAAGGTAAAGGTTCCCCCGCACATGTGTGTTAGTCGTTTCCGACTCTAGGGGCCGGTGCTCATCTCCGTTTCAAAGCCGAAGAGCCAGCGCTTGTCCGAGGACATCTCCGTGGTCATGTGGCCGGCATGACTGGACGCCAAAGGCACACGGAATGCTGTTACCTTCCCACCGTAGTGGTCCCTATTTTTCTACTTGCATTTTTACGTGCTTTCGAACTGCTAGGTGGGCAGAAGCTGGGACGAGTAACAGGCGCTCACTCTGTTACGTGGCACTCGGGATTTGACCCGCCAAACTGCCGACCTTCTGATCGACAGGCTCAGCGGCCTAACCCACTGAGCCACCGCGTCCCCTATTTCAGCCCATTACATTCTTTAAAAGATTTGCAACACAGATAAAAATTTTGTATCATTTCCAAAGCTTAACACAGATAAAAATTTTGTATCATTTCCAAAGCTTAACACAGAAATCTTCAAACTTTTCCAATATGTTTATATATTTACAGAATGTAAAATATGTGCTAGGACTGTATGTACAAATGAGATTACTTCAGTTAAAAATGTAGACTAAATTAAAATTTCTTTCATTCCAAACTGCAAGTTTCCCCTTTTCTAATTTTTGACTACTGCTTCAGCAGCTTGGACATAACATAGAACATTTTCCAACTTTTGCTCGGTTGTTTTCTTTTCTGATCTGCAGTAACTTTCCTGCAACAGTGACAATTTAACCTGGATCCTTAGCATCCAATGAGAGCACATTTAGTGTAGTGATTTAAGACACCAAGCTAGAAAGTAGGAAAACATAAGTTCTGGTCTCTCCTTAAGCACAAAGCTAGCTGGATAGGTTTCCAAGTAAAATTCAAAATGGTGATCATTATCTAGAAAATCCATATAAAATTCACACGAAAGACGTGTATATATCTATTTTTCAGATTCAACTCAGAAATGGATTGAAATGGATGCTTACCTGTTTCTGCCTGATATATATATATATATATATATATATATATATATATATATATATATATATATATATATATATATATATATATATATATATATATATATATATATATATATATATATATATATATATATATATGTGTGTGTGTGTGTGTGTGTGTGTGTGTGTGTGTGTGTGTGTGTGTGTGTGTATGTATATATGTGTTAAATGCTTGTTAACTATTTAGATTACCTTGCTAGGCCCCAAACATGGGACAAATCTTTATTTCCTGTTTCAGCCTAACCGAAGGCCATCGACAGGCAGTAGTCACAACAGTGACAGCTCATATTTGTGTAAATTTTAGATTGCTAACAAAGAATTAATAAAGGGAGACTGATATGCATTTCAAACTTATTTGTTTTCATCAGTCAGCCATACCCTTCTGAGATTCGAACCTGGGCTGATTGCACATTAGGCAGTTGTTTTAACCTCTAGGCCACAAGCTCTATCTCACTTTGTTAGCTGAGAAGCAAGGGAGATATGTGTTAAATGCTTGTTAACTATTTAGATTACCTTACTAGGCCCCAAACATGGGACAAATCTTTATATATATGTATATATATAAAATTACAGAATCTCCTACACAGAAACCACATGGACACCCCTTTGCAGCATCTATGGGCTAATCTATTGCTAGGGCTCTGCTCTCTGAGACCCACAGAATCAGTATTGATGGACATTCCTGATCCATCCCTTGATTAGATCTTATGGTCTAATTGGTCTTTTTGCTTTGCCAATGTTGCTTCAAATGCTGAAGTACAGTGGTCGAGAGGAGCATCTACAGTAACTCTATTTTTAAAGTGAAGATGAAGAAAAACAGCCAAAGATAAAAAAAATCCCCATAGATTAGCTGCAAAGATACAAGGCCAACTATTTTTTGAAAGAAATCAAGATTCTGGTGGAAGTGCGAATGGCATTTAAACCAGCTGTTAAAATTCAAGGACAACTGAGGACTACAATTATTATCATGTTCATAGGGGAGGTAGAAGGGCAAGTAGGAGCCACTGTGAAATGATATCATAAATCTTTTGCTAAATAAACAATTCATTGAATAAAGAAGTTTGCAAGAACAGTCAAAGTTTTATAAGCAGCCTGCCTGTGAATTTATCTATATCTCCATGTATGGCAGATCAACCCTGGATGATGAAGAAGAAAAAAGTTGAAATAATATTTAAGTTAGCCCTGTTTTCTTCCTCTTTTGATCCACACATTTGTTTCTTTATTTAGCTTAGGAATTTCAATTCTGTTGTTGAATTTTAGACACATTGTTTAGTTTGTATGGTAATAGGCTCTAGTACGGTAGTATGAGCTTAATGAAATTCAGTTAATCTTCGCTCCTTATGTTTTCAAAGCACATAGCTGAAAAGAATGCAGGAATGTATAAATTAAGGGAACACTAAATAAAAAACAAGAATCTGACATTTCATAATATTTCATGTTATTATTACTATATTGTTTTTACAAACTGTAAATATTTTTATGGATGCACCGGCATGACTATTTCTGCTCTGATCACTGCTTTTCAATATCTATTGGGAAAAACACACCCAGATGCTTTACTAATGAAAGGCAACTGGGTTACTAAGAATTTTAAGAGATGCCAAATTTGAAGTGAAATCAACAAACCAGTTTTACATGTAATAAAAAAAAATAGAATAGTTTAATATGATACATGGACTGAGAGACTGGAATATCATTTTTTTTGTAAATCAATCCGTCTTAATGTCTATGGAGATTCTCAGTCATCCAGGTCACAGATGGTTTTTCATGAGGCAACTGGACTTTCTTGTTTTTCTTTGAAGATGTTTTGCTTCTCATCCAAGAAGCTTCTTCAGCTCTGCTGCAGTTCTTAAGGAAATCACACGGTCATTTAAGCAAATCCAGCATACCCAATGGGTGTATTTTTTCTTCTTCTACAAAACAACAAAAATGTTGCCATTTGTAGTCATGCTGATTGCATCTGATTGCAAATGTGAACTGATTGCCAAAGGCCAGAAATGCAGTCAGGTGAACACGTGGGGTGTGTGCAATGTGTTATAATGGTCAAAATTGCTTACAGACTGTAAAGCTTTCCAAGGCTGTCATAACATGGGACAATTGTTAAGTGACTGATCTTTAAGCGAGGAGAGGGGGCTGGACTAGAACACCTCCAAGGTCCCTTCCAATTTAGTTATTCTGTATTTTTGTAATTATTATGTAATTCTTTAAAAAAAGGACATAGGGTCACTGTAATGATAATATACTTAATCATGGTTTGTTGAAGAAATCACACTGCTTGGGTTCCTTCTAAGCCATAAAAAAGAAACTACATAAGTCAGGGGTCTTCAAACTTGGCCCTTTTATGACTTGTGGATTTCAACTCCCAGAATTCCTCAGCCAGTGTGACATAAGTACTGAGCCTGAAACCAGTTTACAAGGGGCAAATTGTGATTACCTATTAGGAAATAACTGCAGGACATGTTTTATTTATTTTTATTCTTAATATTATTGAAGTTAAACTTGGTTTTTCTTCATGAGGAAAATCATCTAGACTTTCTGGGTAATAGGATTTCAAGTGAAATAAATCTCTCAAAGAAAGTGACTGTGCGATATACATACTCTTCTTTCATATATATTTGAGAAAATTTAAAGAAGCAGCTAGTGAAAAGTATTTTGAGGAAATCCTGTTTCTCTTAGCCTTCAAATGCAGTAATGTTAAGGCATAATTTAATCTCCAAAGGGGAGTTGGTTGTGCTTTAATTGCCAGCTTACTTATCCTTATAGGAAACAATAATTTCACACAGTATGTTCTCGGGGTGGATGGATTTCAAACGCAATTAAACTCTTGGGCTTTCAATACAGTTTCATTTTGCTGTCTTCTGTTAAGCATATCTGGACAGTGACACCACACACTGTATGAATGATCTATGCAGAGTTTGCATAAGATCTGCTAAGATGCTTTCATTACCAATTGGTGGCATGAAATGGGGAGAATGTTGCATCTCCAGAGTTTGTAAGACACAGCGGCTGGCCAAGGTACCCTTTTGCATCATTGTTTGATGGCTCTCCAAAACGGTAGCCAAAATAGTGAATTGGCATCTCTTCAGCAGCCTTCTGGCTATATCCAATTTTTAGCCAATTTGTGTCATTATCAGTGGAAGAAATGCCTGTGTGGCAAGCGAACTCACCTTTTTTAAACCCATCTTTGCAATCACCAGCATGAATTTACAAGAGTTCTCTACCACAGGTAAAGATTAAGCCTATTGCTTTGCTCACAACCTCTTCCTGATAGGTTAGGCTAGAGAAGGATTGGACTGTTTTGGAATTGTGAGGAAAAAACTATGTTTGTTTCCTATCCCTCTCTCCTTGCTGGAGAATGTTAATTTCCACTTTCCTTGGTAATTATTCAGAAAAATATCCCTTCCGATTGCCCCTTCCCCAAAGAAGATAGCTTTGGATTTAGTCCAGGGGTCTTCAAACTTGGGCCTTTTATGACTTGTGGACTTCAACTCCCAGAATTCCTCAGCCAACATACCTGCCTGAGGAATTCTGGGAGTTGAAGTCCACAAGTCATAAAAGGCCCAAGTTTGAAGACCCCTGGTTTATTTATTTATTTTATTTTATTACATTTATATACCGCCCTTTCCCGAAGGACTCAGGGTGGTTTACAGGGTAATTAAAAACCAAAATACAAAAGTTAAAAACAAGTTTAAAAAAAATTAAATTTATCCCTGTATAAATAAAACCCCAGTTAAAATAAGATTAATCCTCAGCCTGGGCCAGAGAGCTCGAAGAGCCAGGTCTTCAGGTCCCGGCGGAATGAACGGAGGTCGGGGGCAGTCCTCAGCTCCACTGGCAGCTGGTTCCAAAGGGCAGGCGCGCCCACTGAGAAGGCCCTATCCCTGGGTGTCGTCCGCCGGCAATCTCTTACCGGTGGCACCCTGAGAAGACCCTCCCTGTGGGAGCGCACTGGACGAAGGGAACTTATTTATTTATTTATTTATTTATTTATTTATTTATTTATTTATTTATTTATTTATTTATTTATTTATTTAATTTAATTTATATACCTTTATATAACTTGATGCCGGCAGCAGGTGTTCCCTCAGATATCCCGGACCCAAGCCATGTAGGGCTTTATAGGTCATCACCAGCACCTTGAATCTCACCCGGAGGGCAACCGGAAGCCAATGCAGCTCGCGGAGTAGAGGTGTTACATGGGAGTATCGGGAGACCCCCATCACAACTCGCGCGGCCGCATTCTGCACCAGCTGAAGCCTCCGAGTGGTCCTCAAGGGCAGCTCCATGTAGAGAGCGTTGCAGTAGTCCAAACGGGAGGTCACGAGCGCATGAGTGACTGTGCGTAGGGCATCTCGGTCCAGATAGGGTCACAACTGGCGCACCAGGCGCCAGTTTAGCCTATCTTTTCATTCTTCCTCTCTTATCCCATCTTTCTCTTATCAGTGAAATGCTGTTTGCTACCTCCTCTTTCTAATCTGATGAAATAGTGGGAAAATAGTTTGCATTATTGCCCCCTCCATTAGTGCACTTGCAAAAATGCTGCAATTTGCTGTACCTATTAGTCAAGTCTCATTCAGTCATAGGTTTATCCTCATAACCTGTTCCTTGGCAGAAAATGTCAGAAGTCAACCTACAATATAACCTGTCCAGAATATCATCCCTTAGCTGTGAAAATGTGGAAGGGTCTTCAAAGGACTCATCTGTCCATTTGAACTCCACTGATAGGTGACTCCTATGTGATTAAAAAAATCAATGTGGTGGCTGTGACCATCTCTGGAGAAGTCAGAATGTAACAGCAGTTAAATAAACATTGGTTTATCCCGGGAAAAGGAGAGAGGGTGAGAAAAAAAAACCACAATTCTGTCTTAATTCTCTTTGACAAAAGAGTGGACAAGTTTGGCAGACTTTCAAGATTCTGTTATTATACTTTACAATAATAGACTTCCAATAATTCTTATGGTGTCTTTTCCTGACATGGCCTACCCCAATCTTGAAAGCTTCACTACAGTACTCTTTCATAAAAGAGCCTGCCTTTGTTCACATAAATGGCATCAGATCCTCAGGGCATCTTTCTGCCTGCAGAATAGCTTGTTCAAGTATTGTTACAACATTAACAGGAAAAAGGATATAGAAATAACCTGTAAAATGTCATGCTACAACTAATCAGTGTTTGAGACTAGGGTTACTTCAGCCAGCTGTTCAGAGCAGCCTGCAGCCCAGCCAATATGTCTTTCCTTTCATGGGAGTTCGCCAGAAAAGTTTGGAGGAACCCAGAATCGATTTCTGACTTTTGCAACTCACTGTGAACTCCTTTATGGTGGATCACACAGCAGAATTTCAACAGCCAAAGTGGCTTTTATTCTGAGTCTGTTGAAAGAAGGAGCCGCCAAATGAGCCATGCCCTTCACTGAAGGCAGCGATCCATTACTGAACAATTACCAGAACTTCATGTAAAGATTTAGAGGTACAGTTAATGATTTGGTTGGGGAAGCAACAGCAGTTTGAGAGGTTTGCACACTGAAACAGATAAACCACAGAATTCATGAGTACTTACTGGATTTTCAATTAAGTGCCAGAGACTGAATGATCTTGCTCAGATTTTGGGAAGGACTTGTTGATTAACTTGAGAAATGGGTCAGAGAGACAAGGCATACCTGCAAATTTGAAAGAATCTTTCCAATGTTGTATGTGAATAGATGGACAAGTGGAAAAGTTGAGGCACAGAAGAAATATTAAGGTTTTATAGCCTCTCTTCAACACTGCCTCCCCCTGTGTCTTACTTGAATACTAGCTGGAAATCTCATGCAAACCAAAGTAGATGAGTTAGCCAGAGTATGCCAGCAATATGCCAACATGTTCAGTTCAGAGCTGGGGCAGTACAAGGGGGCACCCATTTCCCTCAACCTTGACCAAACAGTAATGTCCATCTGACTAAAACCGCACAGAGTTCCCTTCGTGTTGAAGTCGAAGATAGATGTGGAACTGGACAAGCTAGTGCAGCAAGGAGTACTCCAGCCCGTGGACAGCAGCCAGTGGGAAACTCCAATAGTGACTCCAGTCAAGCCCAATGGGGACATGCGTATATGTGCTGATTATAAATGTACCATAAATAAGGCAGTGCAACAGCACGCTTACCCGGTTCTGGTGGTAAGCCACATACTTGCCTCGCTGAAAGGAGGTCGAGTCTTTGCAAAGCTAGATCTCACCCAGGCATACCAACAGTTGCCAGTCGACGATGCTACCGCCGAAGCACAAACCATAGTTACTCACAGGGGAGCATTTAGGGTGCGCTGCCTGCGGTTTGGGGTAAGCGTAGCCCCCGGGTTGTTCCAAAGTATCCTGGAACAAACACTAAAAAATACCCAGCATCTGCCTGTACTTCGATGATGTCCTGATCGCAAGAGAATCAGTGGTGGTCCTGGCAGAAGGGCTTAGGAGCGTTCTTCAATGTCTCCGGTAGGCAGGGTTAAAATTAAAAAAGGACAAGTATCAAATCGGCATGGAATCCACCGAATTCCTGGGATTCTGGATTGACACTACCGGAATCCACCCATCAGAGGCAAAACTGAACAACAAGCCCCCAGACCCAAATCCTGGGCTTGCTGAACTTCTACCATTTGTTCTTGCCACACAAGGCTGCGCTGGCAGAACCACGTCACCACCTATTGGACAAAAAGTCACCCTGGGTATGGTCAGGCACCCACGATAGGGCATTTAAGGCGGTCAAGTTGTTGCTATCCTCAGGCTCATTGCTGGACCACTTCAATGAGAAGTTGTTGTAGGCATCAAGAAGTTCCACGACTTCTTATACAGCCGACCCTTCACCATTTACATGGATCACAAACCGCTGCTTCGTCTTTTTATGGCTGACAAGCTGATGCCACAGATCCTGTCCCTGCAGATGCTGCGCTGGTCAATCTTCACGGCTGCCTACTCATACAGGTTAGTCCACAAGCCAGGGAGGGAAAGGGGCCATGCCAATACACTCAGCAGACTGCCCCTACCACAGACAAATCTGGACCCAGCTCTGGCATCACGTATCCTGGCCATCCAAGAAACCCATTACCAGAAACCCCTTTCTTGCGTGCACATTGACTTCATGGGGCTGTTCCAAGGGCAAGTATTCCTCATCGTAGTGGACAGCTACTCAAAGTGGCTGGAAGTGGTACCGGTCTCATCAATGACAATGACCAGAGTCATCTGTGAGTTGCACCAAATGTTCACCAGATGTGATTGTGTCTGACAATGGTCTGGCAGATGTGATTGTGTCCGACAATGGGGCACAATTCACAGCAGGAGAGTTTCAGGCTTTCCTAAGTGCCAACATGATCCAGCATGCAACGTCCGCTCTGTTCCACCCCACTTCCAACGGCCAGGCAGAATGGATGGTCAGGACAACTAAGGAGTCGCTCAAGTGGATAACCACGGGGGACTGGAATCAGCACCTGGCAAACTTCCTCCTGTGTCAACACACAACCCACTGCACTGCGACAGGGCGCAGTCCAGCGGAGCTGAGGTGGGGCAACGGCTCACGATGAAGCTCGATCAACTTCACCCAAATAGAGTAGCAACTGAGACGGCTCAACCAAAGCTGCCCAGGAACTTGCAGCTGGGTGACTTGGTCTGGGCCAGGAACTACAGGAATGGGGCACTTTGGGTGGTGGCCAGTGTGACCAAAATAAAGGGCCCCTTGTCATACAAGGTCATGCTGGGGGATGAGCACATAGTTAGATACCACACTGACCAGTTATGGCATCAGCAAATGGAGACCTCATGAGGGTGGATGCCGAGATCAACATTCCCCCGAGTCTGCCCCAATCTACCACGGCTGCCTCCAGAGAGATGGAAACATGCAGGCCAGGAAGTCTGCCCCAGTCTACCGCAGCCGCCTCTGGTGAAACAGAGACATGAGAGCTGGGAGAGGCATTGGTGGCTGCGGGTGAAGTGAACGGGCAGTGCAAGTCCAGTGGACCAGGGCAGGATCATACATCTCCCAAGACAGGTGATTCCCAGGCATTGCACTGGTCCACTAGGATGCACGGTCCCCCAGCCTACCTCAAGGACTACAAGTACTGAATAGGCTGAGGATGACAGCCATCTAAGGGGGGAGAGGTGTTATGTAGTGGAATGTAATGATACAAGCCATTGACCCTCACCTATTGTGGAGAAGCTAAGTAGGCATTTCCTGCCAAGCTGAGGCTAGCCCTCAGGGGCTAGCTTAATGGTCAGTCCCAACAGTTTCGGCAGAAAGATTTGTATTGGGGTGGGAGAATTCAGGCAGGTAATTGGAGGAACACCTGAGGGCTTATGTGTATAAGTACCGGCCATTACCTGTAGCTGACCAGTTGTTTTCTTGAGACAATAAAGAGATGATGCTGTGTCGCTCCTTGTCTATTGACTTAACTCACTACATAAGACCTAGAACAATAAATGAAGATTGGCACAACAAAAGTATAGATTTCTGAGTCAACTACAGAGTGCAGCACCTGTGGAACTGCAGACATGTGGCATGTGGCCCCTCCGAAGCCTTGTTATTAGGAAAATTCCCAGACTTTCCTCTGCACAACTCAGCAGGGAATCCTCAGACAATTAAGAATTGCTTAGACAGCAAACAACAGTCTTAAAAGCACAACTCTCCAGTCTTTTAAATTAATAGGTGAGGCCACAATGCAATGAATTAATTTCCTCATACACATTTGTTACAGAAACCTATGCCAGTGTAAACAATCAAGAGGCAAGCACTTTGAAGTGATTCTGTTGTGCGACACACAATCCTCTTGCTATTGACAATAAATAATCATATAGTGTTGATATTTTATGTCACAGCTTACTCACATGTCCTTATTGTGCTAAGCACTGATTGTCTGCAAACTTATGATCCAGATTTTAATTGGGAGCAAGGGACAATTTCTCCTCCAACTCAAACTGTCAACAGCCACATTTGCAATCCTCCCACTCTTATCCCTCTCCATCTCCAGCATAATGGGTTGAATCCAGGAAAGTATTCAGAATTTGTGGATGCACTTGGAGAAGAGGAAGCAACTGCATTGCCTCATCAAACATGAGACTGTATTGTCACTTGAAGCTGACAGCTAAGATCCCAGTTAAAAGACAAGGTCTCATGTCTACCTGAGAGTTAGCGATTTTAAAATACTTATAGGTGACAATGTGAAGAAAGGATTTATTCACCCCCCCCATCTGCAACTTTATTATATATATATATTTATAAACTTTTATATATATATGACCAAAGATCCATATATATATATATATATATATATATATATATATATATATATATATATATATATATATATATATATATATATATATATATATATATATATATGTGTGTGTGTGTGTGTGTGTGTGTGTGTGTGTGTGTGTGTGTGTGTATAAAGGGAGCGCGATGGCTCAGTGGGTTAGGACACTGAGCTTGTCGATCAGAAGGTCGGCAGTTTGGCGGGTCGAATCCCGAGTACCGCGTAACAGAGTGAGCGCCTGTTACTCGTCCCAGCTTCTGCCAACCTACCAGTTCGAAAGCACGTAAAAATGCAAGTAGAAAAATAGGGACCACTACGGTGGGAAGGAAACAGCGTTCCGTGCGCCTATGGCGTCTATACATGCCAGCCACATGACCAGGGAGACGTCCTCGGACAAGCGCTGGCTCTTCGGCTTTGAAACAGAGATGAGCACCGGCCCCTAGTGTCAGAAACGACTAGCACGCATATATACATATACATATATTATACATATATATACATATACATATACATATACATATACATATACATATACATATACATATACATATACATATACATATACATATACATATACATATACATATATATATATATATATATATATATATATATATATATATATATATGTAAGATCAGACCTGCACAATGATATGGAGTAATTTTGGACCACTCCTCTGCACAAAACTGTTTCAGTGTAGCAATATTCTTGGGATGTCTGGTGTGAATCGCTCTCTTAAGGTCATGCCACAGCATTTCAATCGGGTTAAGGTCAGGACTCTGACTGGGCCACTCCAGAAGGCGTATTCTGTTCTGTTGAAGCCATTGTTTTGTTGAATTACTTGTATGCTTTGGGTCATTGTCCTGTTGCATCACCCATCCTCTGCAGAGCTTCAGTTGGCGGACAGATGGTCGTACGTTTTCCTGCAAAATGTCCTGATAAACTCTGGAATTCATTTTCCCATCAATGACAACAATCCGTCCAGGCCCTGAGGCAGAAAAGCAGCCCCAAACCATGATGCTCCTTCCGCCATGTTTTACAGTGGGGATGAGGTTTTGATGTTGGTGTGCTGTGCCTTTTTTTCTCCACACATAGTGTTGTGTGTTTTTCCCAAACAACTCAATTTTGGTTTCATCTGTCCACAGTATATTTTGCCAGTAGTGCTGTGGAACATCCAGGTGCTCTTTTGCAAACTTCAAACGTGCTGCAATATTTTTTTTGGACAGCAATGGCTTCCTCCGTGGTGTCCTCCCATGTACTCCATACTTATTTAATGTTTTCCTTATTGTAGATGTGTCAACAAAAATATTAGCATGTGCCAGAGATTTCTGTAGGTCTTTAGCTGACACTCTAGGATTCTTCTTTACCTCATTAAGCATTATGCGCTGTGCTCTTGCAGTCATTTTTACAGGACGACCACACCTAGGGAGAGTAGCAACAGTGCTAAACTTTCTCCATTTGTAGACAGTCCGTCTTACCATGGACACATGAACATCAAGGCTTTTGGAGATACTTTTGTAACCCTTTCCAGCTTCATGCAAGTCAACAATTCTTGATCGTAGATCTTCTGAGAGCTCTTTTCTGCAAGGCATGGTTCACATCATTCTTGAGATCAGTAAACCCAAAACAGGTGTGTGTTTTTAAAGGGCAGGACAGCTGTCAGCAACACATCCAATATCATCACACTGATTGGAGTCAAGGTTGGCTCACTCCTGGCTCCAATTAGCTCTTGGAGAAGTCATTAGGCTAGGGGTTCACATACTTTTTCCACCCTGCACTGTGAATGTTTACATGTTATGTTCAATTAAAACAGCTAATGTTTGTGTAGTATTATTTTAAACAGACTGTGTTTTTCTATTGTTGTGACTTACATGACGTTTAGAGCACATTTTATGGCCAATTCATGCAAAACTCCACATAATCCCAAAGGGTTCACATACTTTTTCTTGCAACTGTATATGTATACAGGCTTCTTAGTATAGTAATTTTGAATACCTGGCAATGCCCTATAGATCAGCTAATTTTGGTCACCATAAGATGTTGAGAGTTTGGAAAAAATTCAGAGAAGAGCAACTAAGATGATCAAAGGCCTGGAGACCAAAACATACAAAGAACAGCTACAGAACCTGGGTTTGGCCAGTCTAAAGAAAAGAAGAAACGGTAGTGTTTCAGTATCTGAGGGGCTGCCACAAAGAAGAGGGGGTCAGGTTGTTCACCAGAGCACCCCAGGGAAGGACAAGAAACCATGGTTGGAAGCTGATCAAAGAGAGAAGCAACCTGGAATTAAGGAGAAACTTCCTAACAGTGAGGACAATCAACCAGTGGAACAGCTTGCCTCCAGAAATTGTGGGCGCTCCATCACTGGAGGTTTTTAAGATGAGACTAGACAATCACCTGTCTGAGATGGTATAGGTTCTCCTGCTTGAGCAGGGGGCTGGTGTAGAAGACCTCCAAGGTCCCTTCCACACTTCTTTTGTGATATTTAGTTTAATCAACCAGTGGAACAGCTTACCCCCAGAAATCGTGGGCGCTCCATTGCTAGAAGTTTTTATAAAGAGACTAGACAATCACCAGTCTGAGGTGGTATCTCCTGCTTGAGCAGGGGGCTGGACTAGAAGACCTCCAAGGTCCCTTCCAGCTCTATTCTAATTCTAATTGTGGTGCGGTCTTAATTCTGATTGTAATGCTTTCAGCTGAAAGGAACTGTGGCATCTTTAATACAGATTGCTTGTGATAAAAGCAGTATTCCAGCAATGGAAACATTTTTTTGAAGGAGCCTTGCACCCACTGCATGTGCCCACAGATCACAAAAAATCAGAACACCTACAAAAGATATGATTCCCCATGCCTGGTCAGGTCTGATGAGCACATTTTTTCATCATTTAAATCTTTATATCATATATATTTCTGGTCTACAAAATAAGCAGCCAAATGCGCTAGATTAGAACCTGAAGGTGAGCTTGCATACTCTTACTCTATGCAATGTGGTCAGGCACACAAAAAGGCAAATATTGCAGTAGGGGATCTTTAAAAACATATTTCCATTAGGTTTCCACCTTCTGTCCATCTGTCTAAAGAACTGGACTTGAAACTTATTGCCCTCTCCCCAGTCCCCAAGAAAATGATCCCAATGGCCTTTCATTTAAAAATGCCTGCTTCAATAAAGAAGCATCTAATCTTCCATTCGGTGTTGTTTGGTTATGAAGAGTTCCCTGCCGCTTATATTCTAAAATGTATCCCTTCCTCTTCTACGCCTGATCTACCTTGAAGGATTGACACTATGTGATGAACACTCTCCCCTTTTTATGCAGCATCATGTGTATGACATCTCATATGTGTGACACGCAGGACTTCATGTGATATGATTGACATCTTGATTTGCTTTTACATTCCTTCCACCCTGGGTATCTCTTGAGGATCTCCAGATGTAAAAGGTCTTCTGGCTCATGTTCTCCATTACAAATGAATGTTTGTGACTTGTGAGGTGCTTATTTAATGTTCCCAGTCAATATAATGTGATAAGATTTAGTGTTTTTACAATAAATGTTAATGCAGAGAGTGCCAATATAGTTTCTGCTTGAAAGCCAAAGAGCTTTAGTGCAGTCTGCCACAAGAAGGCTTCTGATTTTTGCTATCTCATCTTTTTTTTTTCTTATAAAAGGCTTCAGCTAGTGTTAAGATATAAAAAACAAAGTATAAGAGGTCGGATTTGGATTCAAAATGCCCCAAGATATGAATAAGTATGATTAAGTGCCTTTGTTTTATAAATATAGCTACAATTTTAGCCTGAAAGCATTTTACTAACCCCTTTAATATATGAATGTGATTTGGAACAGTGAAAATTATAATCCATCTTCAGTTTTATTTTATGTGGGGTTAAAATTAGAAAGTATTATTAACCACTTGAGAGGATAGCAAATCAGTAAGCTCTTGTATATTAACTAAGATGCATTCTATGATCCCAAGAGTTTATATAAATAATATGATATCCCTATAGATTTCTAAAAGAGTTGTGGTAGTTGCATTATATTGGATACAAGATTACATTACGTATATTATATTATATTCTGTGATTATAAAGGGTTTATATAAATAACATAATGTCCCTGTAGTTTTCTTAAGGAGTTGTTGTAATTGCATTATATTGGACACAAGATTATTATACAGGGTTTTTAAAAAATTAATATCATGATCTAATGCAAACACATTAAACCAATCAACCAATTAACTAGGGACAATTGTTGAAGGAATGCTAACACTGGGTTTTTCTTTTTGATGCTGAGTCTTTGGGTAATTTTCTACATTAAGGAATGGATAATCCTGGATGATCTGAAGTGCCTAGCACTATGTTCTACCAGCATCTTTTTCTTATATCCCTTATCATATGTGTCCTTAGGATCTATAGAAGCTAAATAAAGTTTATTCAGATGATACATCCATGTGGCTGAATTACATTGTTTATCAAAGTACTTTAAGCTCAGATTAAAATGTTGTTTGCACTTTTGTTCTGGTGTTTCATTCTATTTGCAGCCTGAATAGCCCTATTCCAAGTCACAAATAGGATTAATTTCAGGACAATGTTTCTTTAGAAGCCATTTAAAAGATTTACATTTATCCATGACCAACAGAGGAATTCTAAGTTAGAGAAATCTGAAGTAAAATGATTCACTTTTTACAAAGGCTCATGTTTTATTTATTTATTTTTTATTTTTTATTTTAATTCCATTTATATCCCGCCCTTCTCCGAAGACTCAGGGCAGCTTACAAGCTTAGCAATAGCCTTCATTCTATGTATATGCCTGCTTATTAGGGCTTTCACACACACCCCAAGCGGCATTATTACAAAGTCAGCTTAATTGCCCCCAACAATCTGGGTCCTCATTTTACCTACCTTGGAAGGATGGAAGGCTGAGTCAACCTTGAGCCTGGTGGGATGTGAACCTGCACTAATTGCAGGCAGCTGGAGTTACTTAAGGAGGCATTAGCCCACTGCTCCACCAAGGCTCTTATTTGTTTGCAGAACAAAAAGCAGTTTTTACGTTTCCCCCTTCATATACATATATTTCTTTATTTGAACATGCTCCCTCCCTCAGAAACAAGGATTGTGATTCAGTTTCTCCCCTTCAGCTTTGCATCTGGAGAAAGGATCTATGTATTTCTGGTTTTGCCCATGGATATCACATGAACAAAGATAGGAAGCTTTAAAACATCAAGAGGCTTTAGGAAGACTTTAAAGAATCATCTCACTTTTTGCCTGTTTGGAGCTCTGAGATCAAATGGCCAAGAACTGTGCTGTTTTCCTGAAGGAGAATCTTTATTTCACAGGTAGATTTTCAGATATCCTGTAGCACCAAGACATCAGAAATTCCCCTCCAGGGAAATTATGCAGTCTTATTCTGTCCATTTCCTTATTTTTCCCCCCAATGTACTTTGTGTTTTATTATACTATACTTGCAGGAGGCATGATTTTTTTAGTGAAACAGACTTTTCCTGTTTTCCCCATTATCAGTTCTATGCTATCTATTATAGATGTTAAAGTCAAATGAATAAAGAAGATAACAGATTTCTTCTCCTGAAATTGCCATCACCATGCACTGTGGTGAATTCCTCATAGCAAATCATATTGATTTAATGATGGTCAATTAAATGGGTCAAGGGGAAAATCACAGAAGGAATGACCAAACACAAACAAGATACTGTAATGACCTTATGAAACCTAAAAAATGAAGTCTTAAAAAAGGGATATCTTTTCAAGGACATGGCTGCAGATGGACACTTAGCAGCTCAACCAGAAGCATTTAACTGAATCTCATATCTATAATCACAAGTATTCACTGATAATTATTACCATGCAATCTGTATTATTTGAATATACATAAATACTTATAAATAAATGCCATTTAAATGTTGTGGACTATGAATGGAGGAAGGGGGGGAAATTAGGTATAAAACCCTGTGGAGAACTTCGTCAGTTGGAAAACTGAAAAGCAGAAGCAATATGTAGGCTCTGAGTTGCCAAAATAAGAGAAATAACAGCAACACAGGTATCCCAAAAATAATGACTTCTCTATAAACCAAATATTGTGCTGAAGGTTGGAAAGACTTAAGATATGAAACAGCTCAACTGACCAACACTAGGCTGCTGGAGCTCCCCAAAGCAATGAACCTGAGGAGAAATCAACTATATTCTAAGACAGGGGTCTTCAAACTTGGCCCTTTTATGACTTGTGGACTTCAACTCCCAGAATTCCTCAGCCAGGGCCAAGTTTGAAGAGTCCTGTTCTAAGAAAAGACTTCTTGGCTTTTTAATGATGCACATCTTTAGGAAAATTTGATACTCTCATTAACATCATACATCCCTCTCAAATAACCTTGCAATGTAGACATGCAAGCAAAACTGTGTCTTAACTTTGGATATAATATTTGGAGCATGAGTTGATTATATTTCTTACCACGAAATTACTCCCAAGTTGTCAAGTCGTAGCCATCTAAATATGCATTTATGATGATTTTATTTCCTTTTGTAATTTCTAAATAAACAGGGCTGTACATTATTCAAATAAACTGCAGTGACAATTATTTGGTATATTTTAAGGTTATTGTTGGTGAGACATAACAAAAGTGCAGTTTAAGAATATTTATAGTCTATAATTGTTCAAAGAATAAATAAAATAATCCCTTTTAAGAAGAGAGGGTTTAGTGCAGGATCTCAGCTGTTGCTAGCACTGCACTTTTCTGGACAGAGAGCTCTGATGAAATCTACTGGAGCCACTCTCCCTGCTTAGGAGTCACAGCCCTGAGTGCTCCTACCATTTACTTTTCAAACCCTCTCCAGTTCTTTCTTCAGGTCCTGAAAGAATAGAATAGAATAGAATAGAATAGAATAGAATAGAATAGAATAGAATAGAATAGAATAGAATAGAATAGAATAGAATAGAATAGAATAGAATAGAATAGAATAGAATAGAATAGAATAGAATAGAATAGAGCTGGAAAGTGACCTTTAAGTCTTCTAGTCCAGCCCCCTGCTCAAGCAGGAGAACCTATACCATCTCAGACAGGTGATTGTCTAGTCTCTTCTTAAAAACCTCCAGTGATTGAGCGCCAATGATTTCTGGGGGTAAGCTGTTCCACTGGTTGATTGTCCTCACTGTCAGGAAGTTTCTGCTTAATTCCAGGTTGCTTCTCTCTTTGATCAATTTCTAACCATTGTTTCTCGTCCTGCCCTCTGGTGCTCTGGTGAATAACGTGACCCCCTCTTCTTTGTGGCAGCCCCTCAAATACTGGAACACTGCTATCATGTCACCCCTATTTCTTCTTTTCTTTAGATTGGCCAAACCCAAGTCCTGCAGCTGTTCTTTGTATGTTTTAGCCTCCAGACCTTGGATCATCTTTGTTGCTCTTCTCTGAATTTTTTCCAAACTCTCAACATATGGTGACCAAAATAGAAACCTGAGTGTTTTGTTATTTAGTCTACCTAAATCATCATTACCATCATTATTTATTTATTTATTTATTTAGTTTTATATACCGCCCTTTCCCGAAGGACTCAGGGTGGTTTACAGGGCATTTAAAAGAAAATCAATACAAACGTTAAAACAAATTAAAAAAAGATTAAATAAAACCCTGAGAAAAATAAAAAACCCAGTTAAAATTAAAATTAAAAAATTCTCAGCCTGGGCCAGAGAGCTCGAAGAGCCAGGTCTTCAGGCCCCGGCGGAATGAATGGAGGTCGGGTTCTGTGCAGACCACACTGGACAGCAAGTGTTTCCCAGTGGTTTTGCTCATTTGCAGCATCTTTGGTATCATCCCAATGGACATTAATAATCTTAAGAACTTCTTTAAGTGTTTGGTGCCAAATTTTCTGAGCTGGTCTCATTTTCTCTCTCCTCCAGGAGGTATTCAACAAAGTGAATTTTTTGGACGCCAGTCTTGTTTAATCATCTTAGTTGTATACTTCCATGTTTCATAAGTAAATACAGCAGTTGGTGTAATAACACTCTTAAAGAGTTTTATCTTTGTGGTAATGCTTATGGCTGCCATAGACAAAACTGGGCACATGTGTTGGAACAAAGCCACTGCCATTCCAATTCGATAGTTAATATTGTAATCTCTACCTCCATCGATAGATATAATGCTGCCAAGATAAGTAAATTGTTGGATTTGTTCAACAGACTGGCCACAGACTGTCTAGAGTCTAGACGAAGGGTGACAAACTGCCGGCCCGTGGGCCGGATGCATCATGGCAAAATCGCACCCACCCCATTGCTGGCAGTGGAAAAAAAAGTTGCAATACATCGCGACACGTCTGATGTTGTGAGTTTGATACCCCTGACCTAGGTAGACCATTTAAAAATGGAAAACGTAGCCTATTCAGCTATCTGCAAGATACCCTTCCATTTTTCAGTAATCAGAGATTATGCATGATGTTATATCTGTGTGTTTGTGTGTGTATTGTAGCTTTATTTAATATAATAATTTGTTGATTATTACTGCAACTTTTCCTAATGTATGTATTTTTATGCAGCATATGGGCTGCTGCATTGCAGAAGAGTTAATTCATAGAGTGCAAGTTTATCAGTCTCCTTACAATCCACACAAAATGAACTTCTTCCTTCCCACTGATAGGCACTTCTAATATTAAAAATCATTTGAAACTCATTTAAATTTGTAGTAGGCTATGAAACGCCTTAATAATAATAATATCCATTTTTTAGGCTGGCTGGTCAAAGTAAAACTCATGTAATATAATATTTCTGTATTTTGAGCAGGCAAATTTAATTAACCGCTTAGTATTTAGATTTTCAATCTTTTCCTGTTCATTATGCATCTATTTTGCTGTAACAATATGTTATGCTGAAACTGGTTGAAGAAGATAGTAATATACTGACATAATTCCCAATTTTAACTCAAAGCATTTAAAGAAACAGAGTATAGGCATTCTGGTTTTTCCATACTTACCCTATCAGTTTTTCCTTCTGTCTGAATACTGGTGCGACTGTGGGTATCATGATCTTCTTCAAGGTCAGATACATCTTCTAACTCTTCTGGGGTCTGGAAAAGAAAATTACTTTATCATTTGAGGTGAATTCTATTCTGCCATGCCTGTGGATTATTTCTTTTGGACCTCTTTTATTATCAGTTAACCACATTTAGTCTAGATTCCCCAAAGGAATTGGAGAGGTTATTACTGTATAGGCTTCTTCTGCTATTTAAGAAGCATGAATATTCTTTAACCCAAAGCATTTTAGAGATTTACAGCACAGTAATATGCCACATTTCTCATAATTGTACAAGGTTTGTGTGCTGATATTATCAAACATTTCATCCTTATGGTATTGCAATATATTTCTGGGTGTAAAAATCTAATTTTATTGGCTAACATATGAAAGGCACTATTTCACCAGATTTTTCTAAAAAATATTTTTATATATTCTAGTACATTATTGTATGGATTTTTTTTGTTCTCTTCCCCTCCAAAATATACAAAATTACATTTTCTAAATAAAAATGTGCTTGAAATGTGCTATTTTTTATATTTAGAGAATTATACAGGACACTTTGCAAAGCAAAAATACATATGAGAACAGTGCTGCAAAAATGACCATTTGTGAAAGAGGCCCATACAAAACAATGCTGCATTAATCAAAAAGCTTACAGAAATGAACAGATTAGAAAACATCCAGAGAATGCAAAAGCATTTTTTAGCTTGCTTTCATAGCTGAACCTTTCTCAAGAAATGAAACAAAACAAATGTAAAGGAGGAATAAGGACAAGTGAAAATGTATGGCATTTGCCACTTCTAGCACATGGAGATCTGTATATGTTCTTGGAAATGAAGGCAACTCTGGTCTCAACCATTTTTCGGTCTGAATAAATAAAGAGAAGAATCTGGAAGCAGTCTGTTCTTACTCTGTCCCCATCAGATCTTGAAACTTTTCCCAGCAGAAGATAAGTAATGGAGAAGATAACATGCTCTGAAGGTTTCTGGGCCTGATATAGCATGGATTAAGTTCCTTCCACACACCCCCAATGCTCTCAGAACTTCTCAATCCACAGAAACAAACAACCCACAAGGATCCACTGGGAGCCATCAGTGAAATAGAAAAGGATTCTCAATGGGGTAATCTGTGCTCTCCTCAGCTTTCCCAACAGGGAATGAAATACATACTTCATCACAGAGCTATTCAAAATCTCAAACATCTCAAAATGCAACATCAAAGCAATAGATCTATAAATAATTAAAAGACATGGCATCAGTAACTGGAAAAGAAAAATGGCAGCAAGCAGGCAGGATGACAGAAAACTAAAGAATGAAAACCAGAAACACAATTATCACCATCAAATTCACCTCAGGCAAAATCAGTACAAAATTCAGATACAGTGCAGCCTAGGAACGATGTCAGAGTACCTTCTCCTCCAGACAGACACTTACTTTTCCCACTCCACAATTACAATCCCTCCTGGGCCATCCTTTCTCCTTCACACTCAAATCTTTCCACCTACCACATTCCACACCCTTCCCGCCCACCTTCCTCTGCACTCTTTAACACACACACACACACACACACACACACACACACGAGCCTCTGCTAGCCTATTCATTGGCCTTCTCCCGTCACATTTGCCACCACTAAACCTGAAAATTCAACCTTGATATTTATCTTTACTCCACTGCTCTTTCCACCGCTAATTCACTCACCAAGAATCTGTTCAAGCCTTTTGGGGAAACTCCGAATTTTTTAAAACTTGAACCACAATAACTGTTTATCGGTGCCTAAAGCATTGGTCGTGTTCTGATGCCATTTTTATTGCTGTTGAATTTTTAAAAACAGCATTTTTATTATTATTATTATTGTATGGCTATCTTGGAAGAATTCTGTGAACCAGTGCTGCCTTTGTGAGACTGC
The DNA here is from genome assembly GCF_964194415.1 of Vipera berus. Lineage (NCBI taxonomy): Eukaryota > Metazoa > Chordata > Lepidosauria > Squamata > Viperidae > Vipera > Vipera berus. Next base: position 88,332,003 of record NC_138207.1, on the reverse strand, counting down.
TTCTTTTTGTCTATTCTCCTGAGTCAGACATCCCTTTCCTCCTGTTCCCTTCCTTTACCTTCCCTCTCCTTTGCTTTTCCTCCCCTCCCCTTTGCCTTCCTTCCCCTCCCCTTCTCTTTCTTCCCTCCCTTCCCCTTTGCCTCTCCTCCCCTCCACTCCTGTTCCTTCCCCTCCCCACCCTCTCTTCCCTTCCCTTCCCCTCCTTTCCTCTTCTCTCTTTTCTTTGTCTAATTCCTTTCTCTTTTTCTCTCCCAGGAAATTACAGTTATACAGTAATAAGAGATGCCATTTCCTCACTATAATAAGTTTTAAACAGCATTAAAATGAGGCAGCAAGAGTTCATGCAGGGTCATGTTAATAGGTTGCCATCTTGCCTCTTACTCCAACTTATTATTATTATAAATTATATACTCTATATACTAAATTATTACTATATTAATTTATTTTTATGTAATGTTATTGCATTTTAAGTCTATGTCTTAGCTTTATTAGTAATTACAAGTTTATAGAGTTTTATTATAGTTTTATTTTATTCTCTGCCCTAAAGGCCACAATGAAGTTTCATTGTGAAATTGTATAATTTCACTTCTATGGCATGATTATTCATGAAGAAGTGCTATATTTTGAGCTAACAGGAAACTAATTTGATTACACTCTTTTGTGCCTACTCAATTGTAAATTTCCTTTATAAGTGCTGAAGAACAAAACAATGTATCTGTTTTCATAAGAACATTAAACTATGTTTGTATGCATCTCTCATATATTTTGCATATGCCACTTAATGGAAATGCAAAAACACATTAGTACAAGATTACTTACCACATATTACAAATAACTTTAAAAAAAAATTCTGGATGGTTTATGCAGTGATTCTTATGTGTGGTATTTACCAAAGGTTGGCTACAATACTTTCCAATAGCAATGAAATTCAAATGGGCATCAATTAGTTTGAAATAGGGGGGTATAAGCAGCAGCTTGTATTTTTTATTATTATTTTCATTACATTTGAAAGTATGTAGGACTTACATTTTAAAGGATTCTTAGTTATATAGTACAGTAAGTATCATTCATAAAGAACATAATTTGAGACTTTAAAAACAAAACAGAAATATTACTCTCACGGTGTTTGCTCTGTTTGTTTTTTTAAATATATTTGATGACTAAACCTGAAGCAGCTTTCTCATAGGCAAATATAACTGCAACTTTTATTGTTATCTGTCCTCTGTACAAGCTTTCTGTAGGAGTCCTAGTCCAGAATGAAAAGAGTTTAGCATTATCAGAGACTATGAATAGGTTTGGGAACAGAGGTGTCCAAGATGGGAAGGTATCAAAAGTCAGGATAGTAGTAGCGATCATGTGATTTATATCCCACCCCTGTGTCATATGTACAACATGTGCTAAAGAAGAAGTGGAAGCCCTGTCACGGAGTCAAGACTGCCATACTGACTTTTTCGACCCACATCTCCCACAGAGTTACTGATTGAGAAGAATCAGGAAAATCATATACAGACATCAATTTCCCACTTGTGCTCTTGATGCATACCACACCCCCTCTATCTATAACAAAAGAACTGGATAGTTCTGAACATATTAGTTCAGACATGTCAAACACAAGGCCCGGTGGCCAGATGTGGCCCACAAAGTGGTTTCATGTGGCCCGAGAAGCCATCCTGGAAACAGTGAGGGAACGGTCCCCACTGTCTTGGCCCCAGCCCAGGCTGGCCAAGAGACAATTTACAATTTCATGGTGGTCATCTATGCTGAAATACATTCAGTCTTAGCTCCACAAGGCCATCTGGAAACAGCGAGTGACTGACCCTTGGCGCATGCTGGGGAGGTATCACCCTTTGTGAGGAATGAAGAAATGTACCATTGCCCGGAAGTGGCCAGCACATGGCCCTGCTGACTTCAGGCAGGCTAGGGATTGGGCGTCATTGTGCTTCTCTTCAGATTCATGCCACCCGGCTCAGCCTCTTGGCACTGTGAGTAAAGCACCCTGCTACCTGCATGTTGTGATTCAGGGTCAGCCTGTGGGTTCGGCATTTGGGTCGGATGATTCAGAGGAGGAGGGGGGTGTTGGAGAGGTTGCTGAGGGGGTTGGAGAGCTTGCTGATGAGAGCCCTCAGCCAGGCCCTTCCCACCTGGTCACGACGCAGACCCAGCTGTGTGAGCCTGACAGCGTGGATGAAGATGACCCACAGCTGGCCCTGTTCAAGGACGCCCGACGCAGGAGGCAGTCAATCAGGAGTAAACAGAGGAAGGCAATGGGGCACCTCGGAAGGAGGCAGAGAGAAGCCATGCCCTGAACTGTATAAAAGGGGAATGCGTGGGAGGGCTGGTTTGCTGAAGGCAACCGCTTGAATAGCTCCTGTTTCATGGTTCGTGTCTTGTTCTGTTTGCTTTTGTGTCCATAAATTTGGCAGGCTTAGTTCCAGCCTCTTGCCTTCTTGTAAAAGGGGTTGTCCCTGCCTTTTCTGCAGGGCCGGTAGCAGGCTGGTACAGAACACTGCCAAAACCGGGCAAGCTAGGGGCTGGGCAGCATTGCGCAGGTAACATCGACTCTCACACTGCTCATGGCATCCCCTCCCATAGAGCCCACCAAGCCAGATATGTAAAGTAGGCGAGGGCCATGTGCTGGCCATTTCCAGGCAATGGTGCATTTCTTCATTCCTCACAAAGGATGACACTTCCCCAGCTGTGTTTCTTGCCTGTTTTTCTCCCTCCCTCATCTGAAATATTTTCCCACCACTCTGTTCTTTGGAAGGAAGGAAGGAGAGGGAAGGTCTGAGGGAAGTCCTACCTTAGTCCTGCCCTGCTGCCCTTTCACCATCCCCTTGCCCCCTCCTCCTAGCCTATCCTGGAGTGGGGTCTCCCTGTTGCTAAGGAAACTTTGGATACAAAGCCAGGTCTCCTCACATGGAGAGGGAATGGGCCTCCCTCTTGATTTTGCCCTCGTACCCATCATGAGCAACCTGGCTAAGGAGAGCAAGCACAGCAGCAGCAGCCTTGAGGAGGAGGTAAATGCAGCTGGGCACCCCCTTGGTGAAGTAGGGCTGGGCTTAGTGCCGTGGGTGCTTGAGGGCTGGGCTAGGCATTTGACTTCCGTGCCACCATCCAGCCCCCCCATGGCCTGAGAGTAACAGTGAGGCTCCTCAGGTGGGCCATGCCTTGGCATTTCCCTGGTCCCATCTCCTTCTGCCAGAGACCCTCAGATCTGTCCCACTCCTGCCCAGGTCCCATAGGCACCCTTGACACAAATGATGTAGAGCTGGCCATGCCCACCCAGTAGGCCATATGCACTCCAGCCACGCCCACCCAGTAGGCCACGCCCACCCTGGCCACACCCAGCCATCCCCCCGAGGGCAACCGCAATGCTGATGCGGCCCTCAATGAAACTGAGTTTGACACCCCTGTATTAGGTGAAAGGCTTTTAAGTCATTTGCATGGATCCCATTCCTGGGAACTAGATGAACACATCCATATTGTTTCTTCTGCAGTAATAGGAATGTGGTTTCCTCTTGCATTGTTTTGGGAAGGTTTCAGTTGTTTTTGGCCCTAATATATAGCCCTGGGTTTCATGGTACTCTTTAACCCAAGTTAGAATGCAAATGACCAGCTGTCTGCAAGGAGTATAAATCCTTCCATTCCCCACCATCCAGTCAGAACTGAAGAAGCTTCTTGGATGAGAAGCGAAACGTCTTCAAAGAAAAACAAGAAAGTCCAGTTGCCTCTTGAAAAAAAAAACATCTTTGGGATTTCCACCCAACTACTGCTAAGTGTAACATTTCTGGCCATGAAACATGTGATGTTTTATAACTGTGTTAATGGTGACTTATGCAACAATCCTCAGCGTCCTCTGTTGCAAAATTTATGTCAGTTTGCTTCCCATGGTATATGATCATACAGGACGGTCAATATGATTTTTAAATGATATTGGGATAACTGCTGAGTAAACAAGCAGTTTAGCATGGTTTTCATAATAAGGTATATACTTTGGGACATGTGTTCCTGTTTTATGTTGCAGAATCTGCACATTACATCTTATTTTTTTATTCAACTTAAAGACAAATAAATTCACAATTCATAGTGAAGACTAAGATGATTCTCCACGTACCCAAGAAATGAAGAATCTTCATACCCAGAGCCACAGTTGACATATACAGTATGTAGCGTAGAAATTACAAGTAATCTAAACCTAGAATTTGGCTGTAGTTTGCCTTCAAGGGAAAGTTGTTGGGGAAAATTGTATTTCTCAATTACCAGTTATCAGGTAGCTATGTGACATACAAAATATGTGCATACAAAAGACAATACATACATATGACCCAGCAGAGTGCTGCAGCTGCCAAAAAAGCCAACACAGTGCTAGGGGTGGGATAGAATCAAGATCACGTGAAGTGTTAATACCACTTTACAATGCCTTGCCACGCTTGGAATACTGCATCCAGTTTTGGTCACCACGATGTAAAAAAGATGTTGAGACTCTAGGAAGAATACAGAGAAGAGCAACAAAGATGATTAGGGGACTGGAGGCTAAAACATATAAGGAACAGTTGCTGGAATTGGGTATGTCTAGTTTAAGGAAGAGAAGGACAAGGGGTGACATGATAGCAGTGTTCCAATATCTCAGGGGAGAAGAGGGAGTCAAGCTATTCTCCAAAGCACCTGAAGGAAGGACAGGAAGCAATGGATGGAAACTAATCAAAGAGAGAAGCAACCTAGAACTAAGGAGAATTTTTCTCACAGTTAGAACAATTAATCAGTGGAACAACCTGCCTCCAGAAGCTGTGGATGTTCCAACACTGGAAGTTTTTAAGAAGAAAGTGGACAGCCATTTGTCTGAAATGGTACAGAGTTTCCTCCCTGAGCAGGGGGTTGGACTAGATGACCTCCAAGGTCCCTTCCAACTTTATTATTATATATTACATTATATAAAAATCAACTCATAAGATGCTTTCATCTCTTTGAAACCATCATTTCTAGAATGGAATAGACAAATCTAGCTAAGGATAGCAATATTGGTCTTTTGGGGTATGTACAGAGAAAAATACAGATTACACAAATATTTACTTTTTCCATTTTTAAAAATCATAGGGTATGGTCAGAAGCTGCAAAATATGCATGAATTTCTTCTTAACTGCAGAATATTTTTTGCTTCAGGCTTGCCAGAGTGAAGATCCTGCAGAAGGAGATACCTTAAATTTCTGGTGGTATTGTGACTGGAGTAGGCTTTCCTATAAATGGGTGACATATTTTGGAGGAAGAACACACTGAGCTTCTCAGTCCAGATCCTATCATGGGCCCTAGAAAGCATGTAGGATATTTTCTGTCTGTGAATCTTGCATCTGTAGTCCTATGATTCTGAAGCAGCAGAAGAATACTCCAAAGCCTTTCAACTTAATGCTGGCAGGATGGGATTTCTGAAGGAGTGGGGATTTGTTTTTTAAAACATAACGTGAAGTATTTGTTAGGGTTGCAGTATAATTTGTGTAGTTTCTTATTCTTCCTAGCTCAAAATGGTGGAAACTGTGCCATGAAACTGATTTTCAGCAACTGTAGTCAAAAGTAGTTCATGGTGCAAAAAGGGAGGTCCACACAAAGCCCTGACACTTCCTCTTGCTGGCCCAATATTACTGTATGAGCAAACTTCCTCTCCATGTTCTAGACCAAGGGTAGGCAACCTTGGCTCTTTTATGACTCGTGGACTTCAACTCCCAGGATTCCTGAGCCAGCCTTTTTGCCCTGCTCCAGAATTGGAAAGGACTTGGAGGTCTTCTAATTCAACCTCCTGCTCAAGCAGGAGACCCTATACCAGGGGTAGGCAACCTGACTCAGGAATTCTGGCAGTTGAGGTCCATGAGTCATAAAAGAGCTGAGATTGCCTAACCCTGCCCTATACCATTTCACACAAATGGCTGTCCAATCTGTTTTTAAAAAGCAGATGAAGAACAAATGAGAGGTGAGGTGGAATCAACGTCTTGCAGATGAGTGCGGACATAATCTTGAAGAAAGAATGCGAGGGCAGTTACATAAATATCTGCTTAACCATAAAAAAGATGAGCTAATGAGAAAGAAACTGTCAGAATCCATTTATATTTTATTTCTAACAATCTCTGAGCTAAAACTTAATCTCATCTTCCCCTGGATTCTGCCATTCCCAAGGGGATGGGTATGCGGGCTTTATTGTTTTCACTTCCTCCATTGAGAGGCACAACGGCGCACATCAAAAATGAAATTTAGTTGCCCGCTCTCAAAGTGAAACACATACATGACACACACCTAAAACATACTATAAACAACATATGTATAGACCCACTCCCCTACATATAAACAGACACCCACTCCCCGGGAAACTAATCAAGGAGAGAAACAACCTGGAATTAAGGAGAAACTTCTTAACAGTGAGGACAATTAACCAGTGGAACAGCTTGCCTTCAGAAATTGTGGGTGCTCCATCACTGGAGGTTTTTAAGAAGAGACTGGACAGCCACTTGTCTGAAAGAGTATAGGGTCTCCTGCTTGGGCAGGTGGCTGGACTAGAAGACCTCCAAGGTCCCTTCCAGCGCTATTCTGATTATTAATCTGTTCCTTTAGCCTTTCAGGTTCTAAAGGGGTGAACATCTGCACTGGAAAACCTGTATCTGAGCTGCATCCCTGCCTAATCAAAAATTGCACACAAGATTCTAAATCAGACAGGAAATCTAAATGAGTAAAGAAATAATAATAATCTTCCAACTGTGAAGACAGATGCCAAGGAGGAAACTGAGGGTATAGATCTGACAAGCATCTTTCCCTTTTCTCCCACAGGTCTCACTTTTTGTGTGAGATGATTCTTCCAAACAGACTCAGACAATCTGTCAATATGATCTCAATCCAAATCATCAAAGTGACATAAGTAGAGTGGAATAAACTTTCAAACAAGCTATATCAAATTTTGGGTGTAGAGGATGCTGTCAGACAACACACTTAATCTGATATTTCAATAGTCCGTTGCCTAAGATAAAACAATGCACTGAATCATAAACTAATCAAACAGCTGAGTTCACACTATACACCAAGGGTCTTCAAACTTGGCCCTTTTATGACTTGTGGACTTCAACTCCCAGAATTCCTCAGCCAGGCACGCTGGCTGAGGAATTCTGGGAGTTGAAGTCCACAAGTCGTAAAGGGCCAAGTCTGAAGACCCCTGCTATACACTAAACTACAGATCAAAATACAAAGCAAAATAAAACAACCATCCCACCCCCTAATCTTAATCAAACTTAGCAAGTTGAGCAAATTCAGTTCTCATGCCTTTGCTTGTTCAAGCAAATTTACAAACACAACAATGTTAAGGAAAAAAAAGCGAGGTAGCCTATATAATGAGACCACTGAGCGAAGTAATTTCTAATTGTGCATTTCTTAACAATACTCCATGCAAGACATTAATAGCAAAATGTGGCACCCCCCCCCCTCAAAGTCCTGTAAGTAGGTGGATATTAAATTAGGGCTAGAGCAGTGTTTCTGTCAGGAACAAGGTCAGGAACCAGAATAGAGTTAAAAAGTATTTTTTTCATGCTACCTATACACAATAAACTAAATTCTTAATCGTCAAGGTGAATTGATACCAGACAAGAATCAACTGACTTCTAGGGGGGGATGACTTAGGTCTCTTATGAGAGGGGCTGCCTGAGAAAATCTTGGAATTGTAGTCCATACATCTTCAAGTTGTCAAGGGTTGAGACACACTGATCGTGGGCATCATATGAACATCCCCAGATGAGGTCACATTAATAGTCCTCTACTATATTCATAATGACACCTCCTCCTGGGATATTGCTAAAACGAACAAGACCATTAAGAATATCTGTAGTTTTGCCTTTGATTGCCATCTTCCCATTTTTATTCCTGCTGAAGTCCCTGCATTCTTATCATAATATGAGAATATTTATATTTAAACCTAATACCGATGCATTTCCATCTAGTTCACACATTATTTGCAATGACTATACATCCTTTATTATAAAGAATAGTTCTTTGGTTCAGAAATATTTAGATTTATTTATTTTTCAAAAACTTACTTTTGTCTTTTATTTTGGTTAATTAACTTTTACCCTACAAACAGTATCACTTAATGCAGTCTTTTTCATTCATGTGAAAGATATGGAAATTGAATTGTATTTCAAAAATAAAATTACATACATTGTTTGATTTTATATATTTTTATTAGAACATTCATCTTTGCATTGTTTTCTTGATTTTGCTCATGAATTTTTCTGTGTAAAATCAAGTTCTAAATCGGGGGTCTTCAAACTCAGCACTTTTATGAATCATGGACTTCAACTCCCAGAGTTCTTCAGCCAGACATGCCAAGTTCAAAGACCCCTGTTCTAAATAATAATATTTATTAATACTTCTATTTTTATGAGACAGATTTGCTCCTTTTTTGAGTTTGTCATTTATTTTTCCCAAGAAAATATGCCCCCTGTAATTATACTTTAAGTTGATATAGTCAGTTCAGTCATGACACACATAATTCACATCTACCTATGAATCTGCCTTGGCTGAGTTCTTATTTCATATCCTCAGAATTTGATTTACTCCTAGCATTTGAATAGCACAACCATGAAAACTGCTTAAGGCTGGGCAGCTCTTGTTCTATTCTTATTCCAGTTAAATTTCAGGAAACATGATTGCTTAATGAGGTTGTCTAAGGTTATTATAAAAACATAGAAAGATGACACAAGCTAGACCAAAGCTCAGGAACACTGCTCTGCATGGAAGATATCCCAGCTGCATTATCAGCAATTCTAAATAAACACGGATTTTTTTTTTCTGTTTAAGAACATCATCTAAGAAGGATGACCAATGGTTAATACATCAAGAGAGATTTGAACAGAAATGTAAGCATGAAAACTTGTGATTTAGGTTTCATTATTAAGACCTCATTGTTGATTTAGTTAACATCATCACAGGCAGTTCCATCAAGCAAATATTCTTGAGGTTGTTATTTGGGTTAGTCAGAAGATAGGATTTGCATTTCATATTTGTCCCAGAAGGTGAGAAATAACAGTGATCTGCCTTATGCAGTGCCCTTTACAGAGAATATTACAGCCTTTGTTTCTTTGGATTTTGACCTAATTTTCTTCAGCTAGAATAGAAACATATATTCCTGCTCCTTCCTTTTTAGATCTTTTTCATCTATATCTTAAATTTGGAGTTATGCTTTAAAATTTGAAAATCAAAAGCATCTGTTAAGAGGGAAATAAAAACTCCTATGCCACAATTTTCAAAAGTCATATAAGTGTGTTACACCATGAAAAGTGAAACAAAATCACTTAGAAATAAGGCAAGGGAATTAAGTAGATGGGAGACAGTTCTAAGCTGAGTCAATGTAGAAGCTAATTGAAAGGTACTAAGATCAAAGGGAGATTCCGAATATAATTTTTTTCTGGAGAAGTAGCAACTCTTTCAAATCCACTTAGTCATACTATAAGTACATTTTCAATTCTGTAAGAGAGTAATTTAGAATTTCAGTGTCTCAATAACAATTTAGCAAAGATGTTCCACTCATATGGAACAAATAATAACTACACTTCAGTAGTACCCATGAATCAATCTCCAGGATGTGTTAGGTATCACAAGATCTGTTTAGGCCCCAAATTAACACTTTACTTCCTGTTAATCCATTTTTAAAATTTATTTTTATGTTCCATTTGCTGAATTCATATACTACAGTCCTTGTATGTTTCAGACAATGGACATCCACATGTGGATCTCAAGACCTTTGGTAAAAGACTTTTTATTGGTAATATTGCAGGCTCTCACAAGATTGCAGTTCCATATCTCACTAAGGTCCCCTTCATGGATTACTGCCTTGTCGTGGCGAAGGGGCTTGCATAATTCAATGAAGCTATGAGCTATGCCGTGCAGGGCCACCCAAGACGGAAAGGTCATAGCAGAGAGTTCTGACAAAACGTGATCCACTGGAGAAGGAAATGGCAAACCACTCCAGTATCTTTGCCATGAAAACCCTATGGACAGTACCAAAAGGCAAAATGATATGACGCTGGAAGATGAGCCCCTCAGGTCGGAAGGCGTCCAATATGCTACTGGGGAAGAGCAGAGGGCTAGTACTAGTAGAGCCAGAAAGAATGAAGCGACTGGGCCAAAGCCGAAAGGACGCTCAGCTGTGGATATGTCTGGTGGTGAAAGGAAAGTCCAATGCTGTAAAGATTTTTTCTCCATAGGAACCTGGAATGTAAGATCCATGAATCAAGGAAAGCTGGACGTGGTCAAACAAGAGATGACAAGACTAAACATTGACATCTTAGGTATCAGCGAACTAAAATGGACAGGAATGGGTGAATTTAATTCAGATGACCATCAGGTATACTACTGCGGGCAAGAATCCCTCAGAAGAAATGGAGTAGCCTTCATAGTCAATAAAAAAATAGGAAAAGCAATACTGGGATACAATCCTCAAAATGACAGAATGATCTCAGTTCGAATCCAAGGCAAACCATTCAATATCACAGTAGTCCAAGTCTATGCCCCAACCACCGGTGCTGAAGAGGATGAAATTGACCGGTTCTATGAAGCCCTACAGCACCTTATAGAACTAACACCCAAAAATGATGTCCTTATCATCATGGGGGATTGGAATGCTAAAGTAGGAAGCCAAAAGATTACTGGAATAACAGGCAAGTTTGGCCTTGGAGTACAAAATGAAGCAGGGCACAGGCTGATAGAATTTTGTCAAGAGAATACGATGGTCATAGCAAACACTCTTTTCCAACAACCCAAGAGACGGCTTTACACATGGACATCACCAGACGGTCAACACAGAAATCAGATTGACTATATGCTCTGCAGCCAAAGATGGAGAAGCTCTATACAGTCAGTAAAAACAAGACCAGGAGCTGACTGTGGCTCAGACCATGAGCTTCTTGTTGCAAAGTTTAGGCTTAAATTAAAGAAAGTAGGGAAAAGCGCTAGGCCAGTCAGGTATGAATTAAATCATATCCCTGTTCAATATACAGTAGAGGTGACAAATAGATTTAAGGAATTAGATCTGATAGACAGAGTGCCTGAAGAACTATGGACAGAGGTTCGCAACATTGTACAACAGGTAGCAACCAAAACCATCCCAAAGAAAAAGAAATGCAAGAAAGCAAAATGGCTGTCTGAGGAAGCTTTGCAAATAGCTGAGCAAAGGAGGGAAGCGAAAGGCAAGGGAGAAAAAGAAAGATATGCCCAATTAAATGCAGAATTCCAAAGAATAGCTAGAAGAGATAAGAATGCCTTTTTAAATGAACAATGCAAAGAAATAGAAGAAAACAATAGAATAGGGAGGACCAGAGATCTTTTCAAGAAAATTGGAGAGATGAAAGGAACGTTCCATGCAAAAATGGGCATGATAAAGGACCAAAATGGCAGGGACCTAACAGAAGCAGAAGAGATTAAGAAGAGGTGGCAAAATTACACAGAAGAACTATACAAGAATGAGCTTAACGTCCCTGATAATCACAATGAGGTGGTCACTGACCTCGAGCCAGACATCCTAGAATGTGAAGTGAAGTGGGCCTTAGAAAAGCTGAGCAACAACAAAGCTAGTGGAGGTGACAGTATTCCAGCTGAGCTATTCAAAATCTTAAAAGACGATGCAGTAAAAGTGCTACACTCAATTTGCCAGCAAATTTGGAAAACTCAACAGTGGCCACAGGATTGGAAAAGATCAGTTTACATTCCAATTCCAAAGAAAGGCAGTGCCAAAGAATGTTCAAACTATCGCACCATTGCTCTCATTTCTCATGCTAGTAAAGTTATGCTTAAAATTCTACAAGCTAGACTCCAGCAGTATGTGGATCGAGAACTACCAGAAGTACAGGCAGGATTTCGAAGAGGCAGAGGAACTAGAGATCAAATTGCTAACATACGCTGGATCATGGAGAAAGCTAGAGAGTTCCAGAAAAACATCTACTTCTGCTTCATTGACTATGCTAAAGCCTTTGATTGTGTGGATCATAACAAACTCTGGCAAGTCCTTAAAGAGATGGGCATACCAGACCATCTTATTTGTCTCTTGAGAAATCTATATGCGGGCCAAGAAGCAACAGTGAGAACTGGATACGGAACCACTGATTGGTTCAAAATTGGGAAAGGAGTCCGGCAAGGCTGTATACTGTCACCCTGCCTATTTAACTTATATGCAGAGCACATCATGAGAAAGGCAGGTCTAGATGAATCAAAAGTTGGAATTAAGATTGCCGGAAGAAACATCAACAACCTAAGATATGCAGATGATACCACTCTAATGGCAGAAAGTGAAGAAGAACTAAAGAGCCTCTTGTTGCGGGTGAAGAAGGAGAGTGCAAAACTTGGGTTGAAACTAAACATTAAGAAAACCAAGATCATGGCATCCGGCCCTCTCAATTCCTGGCAAATAGATGGGGAAGAAATGGAGGTAGTGACAGATTTTATTTTCCTGGGCTCCAAGATCACTGCAGATGGGGACTGCAGCCAAGAAATTAAAAGACGCTTGTTCCTAGGGAGGAAAGCCATGGCAAATCTAGACAGCACACTAAAAAGCAGAGACATCACCCTGTCAACAAAAGTGCGTATAGTCAAGGCTATGGTCTTCCCAGTTGCAATGTATGGCAGTGAAAGCTGGACCATAAGAAAGGCTGAGCGCCAAAGAATTGAAGCCTTTGAACTATGGTGCTGGAGAAGACTCCTGCGAGTCCCTTGGACTGCAAGGTGATCAAACCGGTCAGTCCTAGAGGAGATCAAGTTTCAAGTTTCAAGTTTTATTTAATTTGTATACCGCCCTTCTCCTTGGTAGGGACTCAGGGCGGTTCACAGGGCATATATAAAAAAGACAATACAAAAATTAAAAAAGATTAAACCCATGCCCAGTTAAAAACAGTAATACAAATCTAAAACGACAAATTAAAACCCATAATCCCCCGTCAGGCCAGACCAGCCATTTCAAATAGGTGGGTCTTCAGGCCACGACGGAAAGTTCGGAGGTCTGATGCCGTCCGGAGCTCCACCGGCAGTTGGTTCCATAATACCGGAGCGCCCACAGAGAAGGCCCTCCCCCTGGGGGCCACCAGTCGGCATTCCTTGACTGGCGGCACCCTGAGGAGGCCCTCTCTGTGGGAACGCACAGGGCGGAGGGGAGTTGATGCCGGCAGCAGGTGGTCCCTGAGATATCCCGGACCCATGCCATGTAGGGACTTAAAGATCGTAACCAAAACCTTGAAACTCACCCGAAAGACAACTGGTAACCAATGCAGCTCGCGGAGCAAAGGTGTAACATGGGAGTACCGGGAGACTCCCAAGACAACTCTCGCGGCTGCATTCTGTACCAGTTGGAGCCTCCGAGTGGTCTTCAAGGGAAGCCCCATGTAGAGAGCATTACAGTAGTCAAGGCGAGAGGTCACGAGCGCATGAGTGACCGTACACAGGGCATCCCAGTTCAGATAGGGCCGCAACTGGCGCACCAGGCGAACCTGGGCGAAAGCCCCCCTAGTCACGGCCACTATATGATCTTCCAGGGTAAGCCGTGCATCTAGGAGGACTCCCAAGTTGCGAGCCCTATCCACGGGGGGTAAGAGCTCACCCCCCATAGAAAGAGATGGAACATTTTGAATGTCCCGGGATGCCGGAATGTACAGCCACTCAGTCTTGTCAGGGTTGAGTTGAAGTCTGTTCCTCCCCATCCAGACCCGAACCGCCTCCAGGCAACGGGACATCACAGCGAGGGCATCACTGGGGTGGTTTGGGGTCGAAAAGAAAAGTTGGGTATCATCAGCATATTGATGATACCCAACTCCAAAACCACGAATGATCTCACCCAGCGGTTTCATGTAGATGTTGAACAGGAGAGGCGAGAGAACCGACCCCTGAGGAACTCCACAAACGAGAGACCTAGGGGCCTATCTCTGCCCCCCTGCCAACACCGACTGCGAGCGTCCCAGGAGATAGGAGGAGAACCACTGAAGAACTGTGCCTCCCACTCCCAATCCCCTGAGACGCCGCAGCAGGATACCATGGTCGATGGTATCGAAAGCCGCCGAGAGGTCTAATAGGACTAGGACAGAGGAATATCCCCTATCCCGAGCCCTCCAGAGATCATTCACCAGAGCGACCAATGCCGTCTCCGTGCTGTACCCGGGCCTGAAACCCGATTGGTAGGGGTCCAGATAATCCGCTTCATCCAGGACCAGAGGGAGCTGATGCGCCACCACACTCTCGACAACCTTCGCAAGAAAGCGAAGGTTGGAGACTGGACGAAAGTTGTTCAAAACAGCTGGGTCCAAGGCAGGCTTCTTGAGGAGAGGTCTCACCACCGCCTCCTTCAAGACGGTGGGGAAATAACCCTCACTCAAAGAAGCAGATATAACCGCCTGGAGCCAGCCTCGTGTCCTCTCCCTAGCTGCATAAACCAGCCAGGAAGGGCACGGGTCCAACAAACATGTGGAGGAGCTCAGCCTCCCCATAATCCTATCCACTTCATCAGGGGTCACAGAATCAAACTCTTCCCAGGTAACATTGACAAGACCGCCCGTGTCCTGATCGCCTGACTCTGCCCAGCTGGAGTCCAAACCGGTCCGAATCAGAGCGATTTTATCCGACAGATGTTGACTAAATTCCTGACTGCTCTTTAGAAGGCCAGATCCTGAAGCTAAAACTCAAATACTTTGGCCACCTAATGAGAAGGAAGGACTCACTGGAGAAGAGCCTAATGCTGGGAAAGATTGAGGGCAAGAGAAGAAGGGGACGACAGAGAATGAGGTGGCTGGATGGAGTCACTGAAGCAGTAGGCGTGAGCCTAGATGGACTCCAGAAGATGGTAGAGGACAGGAAGGCCTGGAGGAACGTTGTCCATGGGGTCGCGATGGGTCGGACACGACTTCGCAACTAACAACAACATCTCACTAAGGTATTGACAATAATAATGAAATCCTATTTCTATCCTGCTAAAAAGCACATGAATGGCACTCCAATAGAAAGGTATCATTTGCACAATTAAAAATGGGAATGAGTCCACAATTTTAAGCTTGCTTGGTTTCTCCAACAGGTACAGTTACACCATGGATTACAAAATTATGAATGTTCATATTACTCTGATCCTTATGGAAAAGTTCATTAATTTGTGGGATGGAAATTGGGTCACACTAACTGATGGCATAGCATTGAATGGCTCCTGGTTATACCCATGCAGGTTTAAACCATTGAATCGGACTTGGAAACTTATTAGCAACCAAGGCAGAACTGATGTTCTGTCAAAGCACTGGCATTATGTTCCTAAACAGGAGTGCTACAATTTGACCGATGATGCCTGAATTATCTTAAAAGGCAGTACCCTATACAGTGTGTTTTCATTTATATGTGGGGTGATGAAGGGGTGAATCACTGTCACCAAAGTTTCTCAGTCTAGGAAAAGCCACAATAGGTATACCATCTGAATATGATTGAAGGGGCTCCTGGCCAAAGTCTGTTTCTCAAGTGCCATGTATCCATAGTACTATCTCTAAATAAAACCCCATTCAAAACCAACACAGAAACCAAGGGAAACCAAGATATCTCCAAATAAATAGTAAATCAACTTTGTTGAGATTCAGTTTAGGCATGTTCTATCCCACAGTCCTGCAACCTGCGGCTACCAGTCCTCTGCCATGTGCAGTCCAAAAAAAAAAGTGCGACTAAAAAAGTTCAACCAATCAATTCAAATATGCAGGATAGGTGCATATCTCGCCTTGGCTCCACTCTTCAGTCAAACCCTGTTCTGTGCATGCACGCATGTACGCGTATGTGCACACATTTTTTGTGGCTCCCAGTTTTTCCTTTTGTGAGGGAACCAGTTCCGAGTGGCTCTTTCACTGTTTCAGGTTGCTGACCCCTGGTCTAGCCCATTCAGAGCTGAAGAACTCTCTGTAGATACAAGATATGGACTATACTGCATCCTCAAATGCCTTTCCTAGCAGTTTCAGCAGCCACAGATTTGACTACTCTCCACCCATAACAACTGACTGGAAACAACAGTTGAGAAAGGAGTTGAAGCACTGTAAAACATTGTTTCCCCAACCTTTGTAGCAAACAGCCCAGAAAGATGCCAAAAGGAATGCTACTGAGAGGTTTTACAAAACCAGGTGGAGTGCATGGCATCCCTCAGAGAGGAACCTGCCACACTTTACATCGGGGGGGGGGCTGAGTGGAGAGAGTTTCCTTCTTTAAATTCCTGGGAGTCTACCTCTCTGAAGATCTTACCTGGAAAGCTACTACAACCCAGGTGGCCTGAAAGGCCCAACAGAGACTCCACTTTCTCAGGGTCTTGTGGAAGGACAGGGTAGAACAACAACTAATGACCTTCTTTTACCAGTCTACTGTAGAGAGCATCCTCTCGCACTGTATTGTGGTTTTGTATGCTGTCCTGACAGCCACAGATAGGAAGATATTACAGAGGGTGATGAGCACAGCACAAAACATCGTGGGCTGTCCCCTGACACCACTGGATGACATCGCCAGGGCTCGCTGCCTTGCAAGAGTGAGGAAAATTCTCAGGGATGACTCACACCCTGGTCGGTACTCTTTACTCTCCTACCATCGGGTAGGAGATATAGAAGTATAGCCAGCTGTACCAACAGGCTGAAGAACAGCTTCTATCCATGGGCTGTCAGGCTCCTGAACAGGAAATAACTCTATGTATGATTAACTTGTGAGGCTGGTGTGTTGTGCAATTAGCTCACATGGTGTAACAAAATGGTGGGTTTGCTGTCACTGTGAGTTGGGGGGGCACGAAGGGAGGCTCAGCCAATCTCCCTGTATACATGTTGTACTTTCATAATAAAGGTTCATTGATTCACTCCAGTGAAGTGTATCCATCACGAACAATGCTGTTTCCATTCTCTGACCAGGCCTCATTTTGGACTGAACTCTCAACATACAAGAAATAAATTAGTTAATTTACATTAGGAATGTAAATATATTATTCTATCCTGTAGCTGGAGGCTGACAAAATATTTTTATTCCTTTCTAATGGTCTACATATTTTATTTTCTATATTAATTATTCAGTGAACTATTTTTTAAATTTAATTATGAATAGACAATTTGCATGCAAAGTCACACAGCCAACAAATCTCACTATAAATTTATTGAGGTACATTAATTTATTTATTGAATTTATCTTCCACCCATCTCGTAGCAAATGACTTATATATAATGCACACTTACACTTCCAAACTTTGAATGTTTTAAACTTCTGAATTATGTGGTAAAATAAGGAGATGTGTTGATAACTTCAAGCCTGATGCTACAAATAAAACCACTGCAAATAATCACTCAACTATGCAGAGGTCAAGAGCAGCCACCATTTTTTTTCCAAATTCTTGTTTTTCAAAAGCTTTGAACATTTTTCAAAATGTGCAATTTGTTTGAGCTTACTCAAATTCTATAGAAAATTCATCTATGCTTCATGTACTTAACTTTCAAAATATATTTTGGTTTTCAGCTATGTCTCTTTGATTGTTCCTGTGAAAAAAATATTCTAAAATTTGGTCCTCTGAAAGCACTTATATCAACAAACCTTTGAGGGGATGATTAATATTTTAGAGGACAGACAATAGATTCAACGAATTTTAGATGACTTTGAACAGAGAGCTGAAATGAGTAAAATGAAATGTAATGTAAACTAAAACACAAATATAGAATGGGAGAGACCTGGCTTATCCATAGCAGTTTAGCAATAGTATCACAGTCCAGATGACAGTATTTCCTCTATTTTCAGGTAGGTCTACTATAAAGTCCATAGGTATTTCTTCCCATGGTTGTGAAGGATCTGCCACTGGCTGCAGTAACCCACGGGTTTTCCCTGGAATTCTTTTCATTGTGGCACATACAGCACAACTCCTGACATAGTTTTCCACAACCCGTTTTAGCCCCGGCCACCAAAATTGCCAGCGGATCAGATGTAGAGTTTTTAGATATCCAAAGTGTCCAGCCTGTTTTACGTCATGGCTGTGTTTGAGAGCATTAAGATGAAGGGCTTCAGGCAAATACAGTTTCCCCCCCCTTGTAAGCCAAACCATCCCTGCATGTTAGGGAGGTTTGCTTGTCTTTGAACCATTGAACGGTGAGGAGCTCTTGTTTTATTTTCTTTACTCCAGGGTCATCAGGATTAGGGATCCTAAGAGGCATGAGTTGAGCAGCAGTTTGTGGACTGGAGACAATTGCCTCGTTAACCTCTTCGCATTTGCTTTTGTACTGGGGCAATCTCGATAGTGCATCAGCTAGGAGGTTTTTTTCTCTCCAGTATGTATTTTAGAGTGAAGTTGAAACAGTTAAAGTACTGTGCCCATCGCACTTGCTTTGGGGACAGTTTGCAGGGAGTTTTCAGTGCCTCTAGATTTTTGTGATCTGTCCATACTTCAAAAGGCACCTTGCTCCCTTCTAGATAGTGTCGCCAGTTTAATAGTCCCCACCTAATTGCGAAGGCCTCCTTCTCCCAGACTCCCAGAATTTAACAGCTAACCTAATTGAAACTGATAAACAAGGAAGATATGTTATAACTAAACTTTTAATAGAAGGCAAGAAAATACTTTTAGTTGTATTATATGCACCTAATCAACAGCAAGGAGAATTTTATAAACTTTTACATAGTAAGATAATTCAATGGGATTATAAATCATGTATTTTGATGGGAGACTGGAATGGAGTCCTGGACACACAGAAAGACAAAAAAGGCCTTTTCAAAAGTACACCAAATCATGCTAAATTGCCTACATCTTTTTTTGAGATGAAAGATGACTTGGAATTGAGAGATGTTTGGAGAGAAAGAAATTTAGAGGAAAAAGATTTTACCTTTTTTTCTGATAGACATCAATCTTTTTCCAGGATTGATTTTGTATTAACTACTAATGATTTTTTTCCAGGATTAAGAAGATTAAGATATGTCCAAGAACACTATCAGATCATAGTCCAGTATGGTTGGAATTGGATAAAGAGAGTGGAGATAGGAGGTCTTGGAGATTGAATGAAAATCTGTTTAGATATCAAGAAAATGTGGATGAATGTAAAAAACAGATGAAAGAATTTTTTAATATAAATATGCATAAGGGTACCTCTATTGAAATGGTTTGGGATGCAAGTAAAGCTTATATGAGAGGAGTGTTAATATATTTGAATAACAAACATAGGCGTAAATTGGAATATAAGCGTAAAGAGTTAGAGGAGGAAATTAAGAGGAAAGAGAAGGCTCTAATTTTGAATCCTTCTGACAAGAGGATGAAATAAGCAATTACTTTGTTAAGAGGTCAGTTTAATATGTTGATGGCAGATCAAGTGGCAACCAACCTACGGTATGTTAAACATAATACTTTTTGTAATGCTAATAAGCTGGGTAGGTGGCTAGCTTATTTCTTAAGGAAAAAACAAAGGTCACATAACGTAGATAAAATAGAATATAAGGGAAAAGAGGTGTTTCTGCAAAATCTTATTAAAAAGGCTTTTGTTGAATTCTATTCTAAGTTATATGCTACGGATAAAATTCAAGGTATAGATATAGATAGATATCTACAAGAAGTGAATATCCCTGTTCTTACACAAGAGCAAAGGGAAGGGATGAATCAATTGATAAATGCTGAAGAAATTATTTTAGCAATTAAACAATTAAAGGTGGGGAAAGCACCAGGAACAGATGGTTTGACTGCCGTCTACTATAAAGATTTACAGCTAGAAATGATGGAACCTTTAAAAGAATTATTTAGAACAATCCAATCTGAAGGAGAAGTGCCTCCATCGTGGAAAACAGCTTTTATATTGCTGATTCCGAAGGAAGATCAAGCTCTTACCCAAACCAAAAATTATAGGCCAATATCACTCTTAAATACTGACTATAAGATATTTGCAAAAAATTTAGCAAACAGATTAATGAAAGTAATGCAGTAAATGATTCATAGTGACCAAACAGGATTTATAAGTGGTAGACAAATGAAGAATAATGTGAGACATATTGTAGATTTATTGGAATTTGGAAAGAAATAGCCAGGTCTCTGCAGCGCTGATTTTTTGGGACGCTGAAAAAGCTTTTGGTCAATTGGATTGGCAATTTTTATTTAAGGTACTGGAGAAAATGGAGTTTGGGGGTTATTTATTACAACCTATTAGGGCGATATATCAGAAGCAAACAGCTCAAATAATAATCAATGGCAGTTTGACAGAAGCATGTAATATTGAAAAGGGTACAAGACAGGGGTGTCCGTTGTCACCTTTGTTGTTTGTTTTAACATTGGAAATATTATTAAGATACGTGACTCAAATAAAATTAAGGGAATTAAAATAAAAGATCAAGATTATAGATTGAGAGCATTTGTGGATGACTTGGTTATTACATTAAGTCAACCGACTTACTCGGTTGTAGATCTGATGGAGATAATATTGTTATATGGAAAGGTTTCTGGATTTAAGATAAATACGCAAAAAACTAAAATATTGTCTAAAATATGACTATGGAACAAAAGGTTGTTCTAGAAAAATTAACAGGATTTGAAATAGTTAAAAAGACTAAATATTTGGGGGTATATCTTTCAGCTTCAAATGTGAAATTATATAAAAATAATTATGAACTGTTATGGTTGAAAATACAAAAAGAGTTAGATAGTTGGAAAAAATTACAATTGTCTATATTGGGAAGAATTGCAGCAGTGAAAATGAATGTTTTGCCAAAATTTTTATTTTTGTTTCAAATGATACCTATACTTAAAAAAGATTCAAACTTGGAGGAGTGGCAGAAAGGTATTAACAAATTTGTTTGGGCAGGGAAAAGACCAAGAGTAAAATTTAAGATAATGCAAGATGTATGTGAAAGAGGTGGTCTTAAAATGACCAATTTTAAATTATATTATGAGGCTGCTGCTTTATCATCAATTAGTGATTGGTTTAATTTAACACAAGGGAGATTATTGAATATTGAGGGTTGTGATTTAGTATTTGGTTGGCATGCATATTTATTGTATGATAAGAAGGTGGATAATGTTTTCAAGATACATATATTAAGGTATGCTCTGTTGCGAGTTTGGAAAAAATATCGATATAAGTTAAATTATACAATACCAATTTAGGCAATACCTAAACATGCAATAGAAAATAGAAATGTTTAATATTAAGATTGTGTACTGCTATAATATCAGCCTTCTACTCTAATTAAATGTTCAAAAAGGTTTTTTTTTTCTTGAAGGAAGAAATGATAGTGAAATAGTTATTCCATACAGCACATACACAAGTTAATCTTCAGTGTACAGCAGGTAATAGTTGAATTATCCCCTATCCAAGTAATCTGCAGAATACACAGCTTTCAGCTGCACACCATACAAGATCAGCATGCTTTTCCTTCTCTTCTCTGTCTGAACCAGAAAGCCAGACTGTAAGACACTTGGTGCCAAGCAGTCCAGCAATTTGCTGCTGCAAATCTTTTAATTCACATCCTTGACGTCTTAGGCTACGCAGTTTTATCAAGGGAGAAAGAGGAGTTCCCAGAAGGGATAAATGTCCATTTACACACTAAAAGACATAATGTTGCTAAAGTAATTTTCTGATCTTTTACTTCATATGAATTATTTTAGACATAAACATCTGCCACAGGAGGGAGAATGCATAGCCAAAGGATACAAACTTCATTCTGATGTAAAAAAACAACAACAACCAGATAATTCTTTCACATATTCTCTTCACAAACACACAAACACATACACAGGCACACAGAGGAGGGGAAGAGGCAGAGGGAGGGAGGGAGGGAGGGAGGGAGAGGGAGAGGGAGGGAGGGAGGGAGAATTTGCTATTCTTCCATGGCATTAAGAAAATGGAGCAAAGTTCTTCCTTAGTTATGGCTAATATCTATCCACACACAACACACCCCCAGACATCATATAGCATATAGGCATATAGGACAGGGGTGTCAAACTCGCAACATCACGTGACGTGTTGTGACGTATCGCAACTTTTTTGCCATTGCCGACAATGGGGTGTGCGCGGTTTTGCTATGATGCATCTGGTCCGCGGGCCGGCAGTTTGACACCCCTGATATAGGAGGTACTAGTTTTATTTCTTGAAATCTCTCCAATTAAATGGCAATGAACAGAAAAGATGCATAGAAAAATAATCCCTCTTGGAAACTTCAGAGTGTCACTGCCAGTAGGAATATATTATTAAGATAAACAAAATAAAGATCTTGATATTAACTATCTCCTAATATTTAGATAAAAAATAAAGATATCTTGCAGGCCATTATGCTATGGGAAGCCTTAAAAATATTTTGCTAGGATCATCATCATCTTCTTCAGGATGATGCTTACGGAAACTTGGTCTGAGATCAAGTACAGGATCAGACTGCTTGCCTATGCTATACGTAGCCCGCTCCTTCTAGCAGAGAAAAGGGGTGCTAGCACAGCAAACCCCAACCAACCCAGACAGAAAGGCAGGGAACTTGATAGGTGCCAAAGAATATTCTGGCAGGCAGATGGTTCCCTGGAAGTCAAGCAATTCACAAAGTTTCTGATTATTTTACCCTCACTGTCCTAAAGCTATTGAGATAGACAAATGAGAAATGAAATTGTAAGTGGTCATGCCTAATTATTTTTATTTTATAATTTTATAATTATAATTATTTTATAATTTTATAATTATAATTATTTTACAATTTTACAATTATAATTATTTTATAATTTTATATAATTATTTTATTTTTATTTTTTGCTTAGCATGCAAGCTTTCTACAACCCAAATCATTCTAGAAAAACATATCCATGAAACAGCACATTCAATGTGAATTTGAATTTTTTTTTTATTAAAAAGTTTTATAATACATTTTATGTTTAACAACCCAAAAAAAGAAAAAAACCCTCCCAACCCCTTCCCCCCCACTCTCTTCCCCCTCCCCAACCCTCCCCAACCCCTCCCTCCCTTTCCCCTCCCCCCCCCCGCTTCCCAGAGCAAAATACAGGGTATAGAAATACAAACAATCATAATCTAACTTACGCAAACAATCCTAAACTATTAAAACTACTGAACTTTAACTCATATAAGAAAACTCCAAACATATATATATATCATATCAATAATTATACAAATACAGAATAATACTTTCCAATCTAATACCAAAACACAGGGTATAAAAGTACAAACAATCATAATCTAACCTACGCAAACAATCCTAAACTATTCAAACTATCAAACTTTAACTCATATAGGTAAATTCCAAACATACATATATATATCATATCAAGGAATTTGAATGTTTTTTAAAACGAATGTATACATCAGTTATTCACTAAACCCTCACAATATTAATTTTATATTGAGCTCCTTGTCTATTAAATTATCAATCACAGCACAGTGAAAGTTATATACAAGTTTCCCATTGAGTCCAAGATAAGGAAAGAGATACTTCTGGCTTGCAGAACAGAAACAGATTAATCTTAAATTAATTAAACTATCTTAGGCTGTCATATTGCGTCATGCTGTGTGTGACAGTCCTATAAAACTAAGCGCACAGTGTGCTAAACTTAGGTCAGGTAAACATGAAGCTTAGTAAAATAGCTTTTGGAGGATTGAGGTATGCTGAGATTGCAATTAACATTGCAGGAAAATTTACTTAGGAGTAAATCCCATAAAAATTAGATTCATTTTTTTAATAAATCTGCAAAGGATTGAGCTGCATATTACAATAGATTAGGGCTCTTCAAACTTAGCCCTGCTGAGGAATTCTGGCAGTTGAAGTCCACAAGTCATAAAAGGGCCAAGTCTGAAGACCCTTGCAGTAGATTAATAGATATAAATTTCAGTATCTATGAGATCATTCAGGGGAAATGCCACAAGCATGTAAATAAATGAACATTACTTAGTAGATATAGAATCATAGGGTTGGAAGGGATCTTGGAGGGCTTCTACTCCAATCCTCTGCCCCAGGCAGGAGACCTTATTGCATCCCAGACAAATGAAAAACTTCTTGAAAAACTCCAAGGATGAAGCACCCCAAACCCTGGGAGGTAAGCTATTCCATTGACAGTCATTGTTGTTGCTACCTGGAAATGTCTCCTTAGTTCCAGGTTGGATCCACTCTTCAATGAGCTTCCACACACTGCTTCTTGTCCTGCCTTCAGGCTCTTTGGAGAATAAATTGACCCTCTACTCCCTTTGATAGTTGCTCTGTTAGAGCAGGCATAGTCTTATTGCATGAGGAGTAAACCCAGGAATAAACCCAGTAAACAGTGGTCTATATTAAATGGTGGTTTATCTTATACTATCTACAATATCATACACCAGGAACAATATACATACACATGCTAATACAGCAGGAGCCAACAAAGCACAGTTACAGCAGGAAACGGAAGAGAGAGAACACGCCAGCAGAGCTTTCCCTTTATACAAAGGCTCTTAAAGAGAAACAGACCCTGCTGAGTCATTCCCATCATTACATTTTACATCTTACTTTACATAATCTGGTTAGCTGTTAAATCAATATCCTGACATGCTCAAATACAGGAAGGTGGTTAACATGTCACCTTAATCCTTCTCTGTGGTAGGCTAGACATATCTGGTTCCCTTAACTATTCATCAAACTTTTTAGCCACTAGACCTTTGTTATCTTTGTTGCTCTTCTCTGCATGCAGTACCTTCTAGGGTCTCAGCATCTTTTTTGATGTTGGATGCAGTATTCCAAGTATGATCTCATTAGTATAGTACAAAGCAGCACTATCACTTCTCATGATCTTGATGCAGAGAGATCTTGATCTGTTGATGCAGCCTAGGAATGCATTGGCTTTTGGGGCAACTGCAGCACACTGCTGGCTCATACTTAAGTGGTTGTCCAGTAGGACACAACAAGCTCTCTCATAGTTACTACTATTGAGCCAAGTACCACCTATAGCCGTGGTGGCGAATCTATGGCACGAGTGCCACTGGTGGAATGCAGAGCCCTCTCTGTTGGCACGTGCATCATTGACCCAGTCCTAGGCCTTCAGCTGGGTTTTATAAAACCTTTTCACTTTAGGCCTCCACTGCCAAAAGGTTCAATCAATCATTTTCAACTTCTCGTGGAAAAAAAAAGATCTCACAAAGTTGGAATTGATTGATTGAATTTTTTAGTCCCACCCAGTCTGCTGTTACCACCACAGTCACGCCGACCCAATGGGCCATGCCCACCCAATTGGCCACACCTACCCAATGGGCCATGCCCACCCAGCACATGACGATACATAAGTGGGTTTGGGGTTGCAGTTTGGGCACTTGTTCTCTAAAAGGTTCGCCATCACTAACCTATAGCACAGCGTTTCCCAACCTTAGGAACTTGAAGATGCGTGGACTTCAACTCCCAGAATTCCCCAGCCAGCTATGCTGGCTGGGGAATTCTGGGAGTTGAAGTCCATGCATCTTCAAGTTCCTAACGTAGGGAAACACTGCTATAGCATATCTGTGCATTTGGTTTTTCTTGCCTAAGTGCAGGATCTTACTTACCGTATCTCATCACTAAACTGTATCTTATTGGACATCATTCCTTAGGGATGAGTATACAACTTTTATTCTACATAGGAAGTCACATAAGGCAGCTCCCATTCTTTTTCAGATGAGAGGCAATCCCTGAGCATTCCAGATTATCTGCCCATGCCAGATTCAAATGCTTTAATATTTTGGCATGGTTTCAATATATTAATGAATTTGGTACACAGAAAATAAAACTTTATGGAAGCTGATTGCAGAGATTTTCAGGATCATTTCATGTAACCACATTAGACCTATGCTGTAATTATTCAAAATTTCTATCAAACCTTTTAGCTATTGTTAGAATGAAGACACAAATGCACACCATGAAAAAGATGAACTGCTCTGCATAAGAAGATAAATGAAAGTTTCTCATCATATTTTGAATTGCACAAAAGAAAAATTTGATGGATAAACCAAAAATATAAATGAAAGCCTTGGAGTATAAATACAAAATGCATCTAATACATGCATACATTTTCCTGCTCTTTTTTGAACTTGCCAAGTGGCAACTTCCAGAAAGTACATTTTCACATTTTGAGTAATCTTAATTAAGCTAATTCAGCTTTTAGAGTATTAAGAAGCAGTATACAATTTATAGTAAATAGAAGATATAATTTAATTACCCATTTTACATATAAAGGTGGATTGATGAAGTTATATTCTTTCAGAAAATATGTCTAGATGCAATATTTCCATTTTAGTTTTCTTTTAAGTTTATTTTTAAAAGCCTTACTGCTAATGTACAAAATACCTATACATGGTGTAATAAATTCAATAATGATCCCCATTCAAAATTTATGAATATTTTGGGTTAATGAAACAAAAATGGCATAATCGAAGCATACATAAATTGAAGTTCTTTTTCAACTAAACGCTTAACACGAAGAGGGAAAACATTTATTGCACTTCTCATATCCCTTTCATTTTAGTGCAAATTATATTGAAGCAAATGAGCATCTAAAGTTGTGCCACATGAAAGGTATCCATAAATCAGTAAGAACGCCAGTAAACCTACTTTGCAGTGATTTTCATTTAAAAACAGTAAAATGAAAACTTCTGCTTTTGCCATTCTCTTTTAGGTTTTTCTTTTCTAAAAAAAACCTGCTTAAAATTCACTGCTTTTGCCAGGGCCCCCAAAGCCTTTGCAAATGTTCTACCTGCCCAAGAAGATTTTGGATCTAGGTTTAATAAGCAACAAGCCTGTATCTTTCGCATGTCAAAAGACTTTTGAAAATAAAAATCAATTTATAATATGGCTCATCACATGAATTTGATTTGCCCCAAGAAATAATGGGGGGAAGGATGAAGGAGAAATGGCGGGGGGGGGGGAGAGGAAGAATTATACTTAAACTTCAATGTAGTTTCGATTTCCAGGGTAGCAAGCCAACCTTAAAAATATCACAGTCAGATTGGCAAGAAGCTTGCATTCGCTTCCACAAATTGTGTAAAAGAATATGGTTCTTTAAATTACCAAGTGCAAATCCAGAGAAGCAGCAGGGTACAATGTTGTGCATCCTCTACACCAGGGCTTTTCAACTGGTGGTACGCATACCACCTGTGGTACCTTGCCACATGGCAGGTGGTATGTGACTGCTAGCCAAATGTAGCAGGGGAGGGGAATGAGCCAAGCGAGCCAAGCCTGAGGGAGAGGTAGCTGCAGCTGCAGAACTGTCTGGGCTCGGCAGAAGCCCCAGGAGCCGGCAGGGCTCCAGCCAATTGGCTCCAGCTGATTGGTGCTTCCGGAAGCAGTACGGAGCTGGAGGTGAACTGAAGAAAAGGGGGAGGGGAGCAGAGGAGGTGCTATAAAAGGAGGTGGTTTGGGCAGGAAGGGGGGAAAAAGACAACAGGGAAAGAGAAGGAGAGGTCAGCCGGCAGAGAGAAAAGAGACAGAGAAGCAGCAGCTGTTGCTGGAAGAAAAGGTCCCCTGGTTCATTTTCTCTAACCAGGAGAATGCAAAAAGCGCCGATGAAATGAAAAGCTGGCATGTCGGAAAGGAGGTGGGTTTATTTAGTTCTGGATCAGCTGGCAGCTTGATTGGGTTAGCATGAGGATTTCTGTACAGTTTTTACAGTTTTTTGTAATTCAGAGGCTCCTTTGTGTGCTTTGGTTATTGGAATATTTTAGGCTAGCAATGAGTCCAAAGTGTTGACTTCTGTAGGTTTAATCCCTTTAAACAAATGTAATTAGTTTTACCCCCTTATCTTTAGTCTGTCTATGGTTTTTAGAAAGTTTTCTTTGAAGGTAAACAGGTTTAATGTTAAAGCTAAAGTTTTTTGCAATTGCCAGAGCCTTTCAGTCTGGACTTGCAATGTTGCGACACGTGACACCCCTGAGGCAGCTTTTAAAAAATGGAATTTATGTGTTTATTTTGTGAGCCTTTCTTGCTTTGCACTTGATTCCTGTGTCTTCAAGGGTACAGGGAAGAGATAGGGGGTGCATTCTTATTACACTGGAAGGAGAGCTAAGAAGGGCCAACCAGCTAGCTCAGGGGTCTATAAATTTAGCAACTTTGAGACCTGTGGACCAACTCCCAGAATTCCTCATCCAGCCATGATGGCTGAGGAATTCTGGGAGTTGAAGTCCACAAGTCTTAAAAGTGCCAGGTTTGAAGACCCCTGAGCTAGCTGGTAGTGCTGCATATTAATAAACATGGATAAATTCATCATACATTTGTCAGTGCAAAGGGAAAGTGATTCAGCAAAGGAACAGCCACCAAAGAAATTAAAACTGGTACTTTTTTCCTACAGTTTGTAATATTTTCTTAGATTATAGAATAAAATACAAAAATACAAAAGCAAATAGTAGGACATAGTGGGGAGGACAAAGTGGGGAAAAGTGAGGGGGAGAACAGAAAAAGAACAGACTTCCTCTCTTGCAGTAGAAGGAAGTATTAATATTGAACCTCAACTTTTTACTTTTCCATAATATTATAAACTAGCCATTTCTATAACACCCAATGAATCTAATCAGTAAAACCCAAAATCCCCCCCTTTTTTTTAGTCATGAAGTTTTTGAAACCTTGCTAAGCACTGGTGGTAGTCAAATATTGTCATGTCCTAAAAGTGGTACAATCTGTGATAAGGTTGAAAACTCCTGTTCTACACAGATCAAGGAAACTGAAAGAAAATACACGACTTGAGGAGGCAATCAAGAAAGGGAAGAAGAAAAATATGCCCTTTGCAGACACATGTCCAAAAAGGCTAAATGTTCTCCCACCACTTCAGGATCTTGATTACATCACTTCATCCTGACAGAGTGAGACATGTTAGAGTTAGACGGAAGACCCTGTAAACCAGACATGTCAAACTCACAACATCATGTGATGTCGTGCAATGTATTGGGATGGTTTTGGCATTGCTGGCAATGGGGTGGGCATGGCTTCTGGGTGATGCGTCCAGCCCGCAGGCCAGCAGTTTGACACCCCTGCTGTAAACTGAGGAGCATTGTTTTTGTAACTGCTCTGTGATATGAAAAGATCCCTAAATAATAACCAAGAGAAGGGGTCCCCAACCTTGGCAACTTTAAGACCTGTGGACTTCAACTCCCAGAATTTTCCACCCAGCATGGCTGGCTGGGGAATTCTGGGAGTTAAAGTCCACAGATCTTAAAGTCGCCAAGGTTGGGGATCCCTGACCTAGAGCATAAGAGCACAATAAAGGTTTATCTATGTTGTGCTATTTCGGTATCTATAGGAAGAAAATTAACCTGTCATCTGCCATTTATAGTGGTCCAGACCAGAATACTGGTCACTTGTTCTGCATGGTAACATTAACATCTGAGACTTCACCAAGTTCAAGGCCTGCTTTGGTCATTCTGAAGGACAGAAACCTTGAGATATAGGTTCAACAAAAGAACCTACATTTCTCTATTCGTTGAAATAAATTATGTCACTAATGTTGCTTTGGAGACCTTTCAAAGGGTCTCCAAACCATTTGTGGAAAAATGCTGCACTGAATTCCTCCTGTGCCTCTATAATTTCACAGCTTGAGCTCCTGTGCTGTTGCTTCCAAGATAGCTTGGTGCTCCTCTGCCAACAGACTCATCAATCATATCCTAATAGGTCTCATTAGCACCCACAGACATAGTCAATACCTGTGCAAAGTTGAAGGGCTACTTGTTCATTGGTGAGCACCTGCTCCCATAATTGATGAATTACTGTACAGAATGAAAAGTGCTTTTTGGAGAATTATGAGGAGCAGTTAAACTGAGCAAAAAATGATTATTTCACAGAAACCAACTAATAGCAGCCGTGGCTTTTTCTGATGCTTCTGGCTGGGATTGTCAACATTTCTTTGTACAGACAGTTCATATTTTTCAGAAGGAAATTATAAGAAGCCTCTGGGATTATAGAGGGAAAGGAGAAATTTGAAAGTAACAAAATAAATTTTCATAATTTTTCATTATTTATTAGTGCAATCTGTATAGCCAATATGCTGCTGTTTCATACTGTTAAAGAAGTTGGGCAGATTGATAAACCAGCCCAATGGAACATTCTGGAAATTGGTGGCACATGCTTTAGTGTGATGATGTTTGCTCCAGATTTAGGTGAACTGAAGAAAGTATCTGTGGTAGTTCCCAAGCTTCACTTCAAGGAGGATTATCCTTAAATTGGAATTAAATTGTTGTACAACAGTAAAAAAGAAAATAAGGTTTCCCAATCTTGTACCTTTCATCTAAATTGGAATACTACACATATCATTTTCAGCCAGAAAATGAAGTGGTCACTTCTAATGGTGATGGTGAAGTTTATATTATAGCAGGAGAGGGAGAGAGGGAGGGAGGGATATGATATACCGGTAGGTCTGGCTAGCTACCTTTCTATTTATTCTCACACAATCATCAAAGAGTGGGCTTGATCTTAAACAATTGTAAGAGCTCTTTGGAAGCAAGGATAGTAACAGCAATAGCACTTAGACTTACAGCAGGGGTGTCAAACTCAATTTCATTGAGGGCCGCATCAGCATTGCGGTTGCCCTCAGGGGGCTGGGTGGGTGTGGCCAGGGTGGGCGTGGCCTACTGGGTGTGTGTGGCTAGAGTACGTATGGCCTACTGGGTGGGCGTGGCCAGCTCTACATCGTTCGCATCAAGGGTGCCTATGGGGGCCTGGGCAGGAGTGGGACAGATCTGAGGGTCTCAGGCAGGAGGAGGGTCTCTGGGCCAGGGCCAAGGCCGTGGGGGCCGTTCCCTCACTGTTGCCAGGATGGCTTCGCGGGCCGCATGAAACCACTTCGCGGGCCGGATCCGGCCCCCGGGCCTTGTGTTTGACATGTCTGACTTACAGTATATACCTCCCTATAGCACTTTACAGCAATCTCTGGGTGGTCTACAATGTCAGCTTATTACCCCCAACAACCTGGGTCCTCATTTTAAAAACCTCAGAAAGTTGGAAGGCTTGACCCAGTCAGGACGAACTCCTGGCAGTGGGCAGAGTTAGTCTGCAAAACTGCATTCTAACCACTGCACACTCTGGGAGTGATTCAAAAGGGGCCTGCACTATAGGAAGGTCACACTTTGATCTTTTCCTAGACCCTCTGTGACCCCCATCATTTCAGAAATATTTCCTTACCAGATTCCTTAATGCCTTCAACAATGGCAGAATTTCTGATATGCTAGATAAGTTCAGCAAGATACTTAAAGATGTATCTTTCTTGAAAGTATCCCATGTTGAAGCATAGCACAGTCAAACAGTAGGAATTGACCACAGGAAAGGGTTTGTGGCATTTTGTATTATGTCACAAAATGTTTTATGTTTTTTTATTATACTTTTTTATATAAAATTTAATTCCTTGGGAGTTATGAGTCATTTTGCAGGCAATCTGTAAATCAGCCCATCTGAGGTACCTTGGTTGAAAGTTTTGCCCTGTGATGCACTTCTTTGCCAAGTTAAAGATTATGCAGGATATATATACTACTAAAACAGGAAAGTTTTAGTAGTATATAGTTATACAAATTGTAGGGGAGAGAGAGAGAAATCAGAATTGATTTTCTCTAATGTGGCATTAAGAAACATGTTAAAAATGGGGGCAAAAGCACAAGGAAATTGGCCTGGTACAAACACTGAAGTAGTAAACATCAGGAGGAGATACGGTGACAGGCCTGTTGCAAGGAAAGGAGGGCAGGGCAGTGACAGGTCCTGCTTCCTTTCAGGTTGCAGCCTAATTAAAGAAGTCAAGGTGACAAAGATGGTGGCCCCTGAACCTATTGATCTGATGTGATATCCTGGAGACCAAGCCACCTCAAGTGAGGAAATTCACTCCTTTAGTTTAATTTGCCAGGCTACTCTGTGCTACGAAGTGTCAACTGTCCCACTGGGTTAGAGAGCAGAAGAAACTCCTAGGACATTTTTTTTACCAAGATGTAACTTTATTGAAAAACGTATATATTCCATTACTGGCCGCTTCCCCTGCTTCAGAGCCCAGATACAAGCTACTGCATGCTGGGCCACTATGGGGTCTTTCAACCACACTCACAGGGCTTGCATGAAGATGTCAAGGTCATCCAGTTCTGGGGCATTTTCATCATGCAGCAACTCTAACCACTTTGAAGCACTCTCTTCCAGGTTGACCCCAATGATATGCCATATTGCCTGGGTACATTGCTCCATAACACTCTATGTAATGCCAGTCTTGAGCAAGAAAATGGGCTAGGCGGTTTGGGTGTCCATTGAAAGGGGCCACGGGAGGGGTGGCTGGCGCTCTTCCCATATTGGGACAAACCCCTGGGCAGAATACCGCCTGCTGCCACCTGTGCTGGGATTCTGGCTGTGGTTGCTGGTGCTGGGGCCCTGACTGCAGCCAGGGCTACCAGTAGCACCAGCTGCAATGGAGAAGAGAGTGTGGTGAAGCCCGCTGTCACTGCCACCTGACCGTAGCTGCTGGTTGTGCTGGCTAAGGAATAGGAGGGGAAGGAGTAGCCAGGACCACTGGGGGTTTTATAACTTCCAGCCTGCTGACAGCAGTCACAGTTCCCAGCATTCCCATACCATGAATTTCCTTCCCTCTGAACATCTTGCTCAATGGGCAGGCTATGACCCATGATCTGGAGCTTCTACTCAGCAGGGGTGTCCCATTTGGCTAGCTGCTTCACTTTCCACTTGCTGCCTCGAACCACGTTGACCCCAGAAGTGGGAAGGGGGTTTTCAGCCTCCACTGCCTCACCCATGTTCATTGCCCAGTGGGTCTTTGGCCCCTGGTATGGGACTGCATCCCTCACTCACTCCTTTGTGACTGCAGCCAGTTGCTCAGACTTCTCAGTCTTTGGTTTAGGGCATGCCCTGGCTGATTGTGATCCTGCTCCAGCCTGAGGGGGTGTGGGTTCTTCCTGAGCTGGGGCCTCTCCTGTTTTCTTCCTCTCCTCCAAGTCTTTGCCCGTAACTGACATCTCAGGGTTGACCTCCTGGTGGGGTCCTGGTAGGCTATTTCTGTGAGAACTGGCTTAAAAATGTCAACTGTCCCACTGGTTTAGATAGCAAAAGAAACTGATTGATTTTTTAATCAAGAGAATAACTATTGAAAATTCCAAATGGGTACAGAAATAGAAATAAAAAAAACCAATTCTAGCTATTTTGTGTGAAAGCAGCATAGGAAAGCTTTCCCTTTTCTCCCCTGAACCTCCCATAGTCCATTGTCCAATAATTTGCACTCACTTTTTTTTAGGAAATGATTTGTCTGCCTTGGATGTTCCCAGCTGGTGACCTTGGGGTGTTGGGTCTGTGTCAGGCTTCTAGTCAGCACATTTCTATTCCAAATTTCCCTCCCAAGCCTCCCTTAGTTTCCCATGCATTCCCTCCTGTTACCGTTGTCTGGTTGCGAGGGGGGCTGTGTAGCGAGTCAACCATGACACAAGGTAAAATTGGGAGGGAACAATAAAGTTGAGATGTTTGTAGAAATTCTGTCTCACTGACCAGATGCTCCATCCAGCAAGGCACAAGTTTTGAGTGCACCCTGCAGTATATGGATGGACAGGCAATGGTGGGATTCAGCTTGTTTGCAGCGGTTCAGAAGAACCAGTAGCTAATTTTTCTTGAGTTCGGAGAACCGGCTGAGCCCATGCTGCTTCTGGAAATCCATTCTAGGCCTCGGAGAACGGCCCACCGGAAGTGCGTGGACGTCACTTCCGGAAGTCCATTCTAGGCCTGGTGGAGGCCTCCCAGGCCTAGAACGGCCCACTGAAAGTGCATTGATGTCACTTCTGGAAGTCTGTTGTAGGCCTCAGAGGCCTGGAGGAGGCCTCCCAGGCCTAGAACGGCCCACCGGAAGTGAGTGTCACTTCTAGAAGTCTGTTCTTGGCCTGGTGGAGGCCTCCCAGTCCTAGAACGGCTCATCAGAAGTGCATTGATGTCACTTCTGGAAGTCCATTCTAGGCCTCAGAGTGCCCAGGTCTGCATCCACACAGAGAACCTGTCAGAACCCACTTCAGCCCACATCTTAAGAAAGAAGGACTCTTGGAGACAAGGTTTTCCAAGTAGGAACTTTTACTAAGAAATAGGAGATAGCAGTCATAATAGACGGGATCTGAGGAATCCCCTCACACATCGATATTTTTAAAGTGTCCCCAAGCAAACCCCACCCCACAGTTCATTCAATCAGCTCTGGATCAGCCAAGCTCCAGGTGGTAAGCCCCTTGTGGGAAAAGGAGAGACATCAGTCTGTTTGTAGCAGGATCATTTCCACCCCCTCACATTCCATCCGGAGAAACAAACCAGATTCCAGAGGGTTTCATTCCTCCCCTCCCACCCCCTTTCCTAGCTGCCCGTAAGATAAGAGGAAATGTCTAATGAGAAAGCAATTGGTTATATTGTGATGGATAGCAGGCAGGTGGAATAAACAAAAGGTCACATTTAAGGAAGGAAGTGAAAGCAATACAACCCCATGTTTGTTCCCTCTCCTCCTTGGGAATGGCAAAATCCAGGGGAAGGTGAGATTTGGGTTTTGCACAGAAGAGATAGTTAGAAATGAAATATAAATGGATTCTGACAGAACTGGATGTTCAGGTATTTGAATCCCAGCACTGTGGACAGGCCAACAGAAGGAGACTGTCCACCCCACAAGCCAGACTGATTTTGGTATGGTGCGAGATTGCCCTGGAGGATGTTCAGTCATCAGTGACTCAGGATTTCTCATCTTCCATGACAACCATGCAGTTGTCTCAACACATATTTGATTTTGATTTCATAAATGAAGTAGAGCAATGGTTTTCTGCTCTACTTCATTTATGAAATGTTTTCTGACTCCATCATCATGAAGCAACCATCTCTAGGCAGCTTTAGATTGATGGCTAGTAGGTACTCTTACAAGATTGGTGGATATTTTGCTCTAGGGTACCAATCAGGAGGGCTGGATACACTGAACACAGAACAAAGTTTCTTCAAGATTTTATTGAAAACATAAAAGCTATGAGTAATATCAAAGGCAGGCGGATGGAATGAATGACAAATAGAATGTAAATTCCTTCAACTGTTAGAAACAGCAGATGTACCTCAAAGCTGGCTTGGGGCCAGTACTGTTTCAGGATCTCTGTTCAGACAGAATTCATCTCTTAGGGATAATATGAAAAAATTATGCCTTTCCATCTTAACTGATCATTTCTATTGTTCTGGGAAAATATAAGCTTGTTTGTTTTCTAGGTAGTATTATATATACTAAGGGCACCCTATGTAGATATAGAGTATACATAAAGACAATTGTCCATGTCAGTCCATGTCATGCCTATCACTGAGTTTAAGGTTTAAAATTCTAAAACGTAAGCTACTGGTTGCAACCAACATGTACTCCTTACATCAGGGGTGTCAGACTCGATTTCACTGAGGGCCGCATCAGCACTGCAGTTGCCCTCAGGGGGCCAGGTGGGTATGGCCAGGGTGGGCGTGGCCTACTGGGTGGGCGTGGCTAGAGTGCGTATGGCCTACTGGGTGGGCATGGCCAACTCTACATTGTTCGCATCAAGGGTGCCTATGGGGGCCTGGGCAGGAGTGGGACAGATTTGAGGGTCTCTGGCAGAAGGAGCATCTCTGGGCCAGGGCCAAGGCAGTGGGGGCCGTTCCCTCACTGTTTCCAGGATGGCTTTGCGGGCCACATGAAACCACTTTGCGGGCCAGATCCAGGCCCCGGGCCTTGTGTTTGACATGTCTGCCTTACATGAAGGGGAATATTCACACATGTAGCAAAAGGGGTGCATTCCAGTAGCTCCTCACCTTCTGCAATTCCACTACAGAGGACTATTAAGAAGATTTAGGAAATTTATCATATGAATGTGTTTCATACAGATTCTCCCTTCTTGTGGAACCAAGCCAGCTCTTTTATTTCAAATTTTGTTGATGTCCCCCAGAGCACATAAACAGGGGCTGCACTGAGTAAATAAATAACTTGGTTGTTTAAGTTTCTAATAGAAGAAACAAAATTTTGCAAAAAAATAAATCCATGCAAAAGCCATGAAATATAAACCTAAATATTTTTACTTCTCTAATTATGTAAGTGCTACTAGAACATAAGAGGTACTAGAATTTAATTCAGTAAATGCATCTTTCAGAGTCTCTAGAGAATGTTAATTGTAGCTTAAAATCAAGCATTTTAAATTTTTGAACTCAAGTTAGCCCACATATACAAGCAGCCAGTGCTTTTTTTGTAAAAGAAAAAGGTGCCGGAACTCACACATATGACATATATGACATATACAAGCCACCTTGCCTACCCTACAAGGTTCCATCCAAAAAAGGTGCCGGAACTCCGTTCTGGGCGTTCTATGACAAAAAAAAAACCCCTGCAACTAGCTTTCCAACAGTTTCCATCATTAATGCTAAATCCCTGAGAGTGTTCCAATTTTCTCTTGCTTGGATTGCCCTGATTAGATTTACTATTTTTGCATTGTTTTACTGTCTGTGACCACACAAAACTGCTTACAAAAACAAAAAATAAAATATTAAAACAAACACAACAACCATTGAAATAGTTGTTTAGTGGCTAAAAAACGAAAGGACTATTCTTCCTCTGAGTAATCTCTAGGGATGGTCAAGCTAACTCCTAATTGAAAACAAAAGCTTTAACAATGCAGGCTTTCTGATAAGGGTCAGATTCTCCCCTCTCTCCAATCATCTGGCATTTGATGAAGAAAGGTGGCTTAAGTCCATAGGATTACTCTGGCTCTATCAATATTTAGTGTCATATGCATGGCATTAGACAGCTATTATCTTTATTCATGGAAAGGGTGGCAATTAACACCATTTCTTTTTCCGTATTTGTAATTACTACAGTACATTAGAATATGAACTTAAAGTTCATAAAAAACAGGTGGATCTTTGTACCATCACGGTTGCTACCTTGACTTCTTTCTGATCATATTCAGAAATTGCTCATTAACTACTCCTAAGCTATTAGAGACCTTCTGACCAACTAGTCTGAAACCACCAGGTGAGTCTGCCTTCAATCCTGTGTAAAGAAACATTGTGCAAGATTTCTAAGTTATGACAACTGCAATTACATCTCAAAGGAAAGTGCTCTCCATCTGACATTAATTTATCCAATATGACAAAAAAAACTTTCAAAAACCTGCTCTCCACCCCCCAGAATAAAAAACCTGTAACTTCTACATGGAAAATTTCAGCTGGTATAAAAAAATAGAGGGAAGTTGTTAAGAAAACTGCATAGGTCAGGGTACAATGTTAGAAATCACAGTATGACATTCATTTCTATCATTGACCTACTGTGGTATTTGACATTTTATATCCCAGCTGAAACAAGAATTGAACAAACTTCATTCAATTGGGAACAAAAAAAATCTAATTGCTTTCTGGAAAAGACTGTGGAGATAGAAGACACTTTTAAGGAACACTCTCTGCCCTGCTGTTTGAAAAGCTGCAAATGAAACTAGATGAAATAGAAGCAAATTGCACAACGAAGTGGCAATGTAAGGCAACTTGGTGTATTATCCTTAGCGCAGAAAAAAATACTACCAATTCTGACTCTCATTTTCAAAATGTGATATTTTCTGAGAAAGGTTGACTGTAAAAACTGGGAGTGAAAAAATCTGGTCTGGTCACCCTGGAAGAAGCAAGTGTTGGGGAATACTGTACTTGACTTTTATTGATCCCCCAGACATTTTATAGAAGTGGTTCCACAGCCTTCAGTTCAACGATCTTCTGTTCAGATCATTCAGTGGGCCAGCATGTTCTGATGCTCAGGACACAGTGAAAGACAGAAAAGGCTCTTGCTGATTTAGTAATTTCTAAATTGAAGTTTGCTGATGGACTTGTTTTTAAAGCAGAATTAATAGTTTTTTTATCAACTTGCCATTATGTTTACCTGCAGTGAGACTCCAGAAATATGTTTTATTTTTTAAAAAAATCAGAAATAATGTATGGCCTCACAATTTATAATACAAATTTAAACAATCTCTTATTTTAGGAATTGTAGATGAATGAATGAATGGTGAAATGTATATATACTCACTTCAGTATCTTTGTCCTGAATAGTTGATTTCAACACATGGTGGCTACCTTCAATCACTATTTTTTTTTCTACAAAGTGGGGATGGGTAAGAATTTTGGGGTCCTGGTAGTTGGAAAATCCGCAAAGATGTGAGGAGAGATGAACTGCAGATACTGGTCTCTCCCTCCATCCTCATGAATGAGGAGCACCTGACAGAGGCTTTGCTTCTCTGTCCTCTCTGCAGGGCACACGGCCTCTAACCAGAGCCGTATGTGCTGATGAAATGTCTTTTCTCAATGGATTCTAGAGAGGGGGAACCTTGCTAGTTATAAAATAAAATCAAACTTTTGCCTATTTCATCTAAAGCAATCTCTCCGCTTTTCCAGAGGTCCTGCACTCATCCTCAAATATTAAATTAATCCCTGGTTCCTTTTCATCCCACCCACCTCAGAGCTGCGGGCCTGAATACTTAAGCACACATTCAATTTCATGTCTTTGAAAAGAGACTGTGACAGCCTCGAGGCATCTCTTATATTCTAGACTTGATTTAGGTGAGATAAAAGCAATAATTACCATTGTGCTCAAGATCAGCCTCACATCTTGTCTGAGGGCTCCCTCACTGACCCCACTGCCTTTGAAGCACCCAGGCAGGCTTTGACAGTGGCAGCACGGGGGCTGTGTTCAGTACCAGCTGCCTTCAAACTACCATTTGAACTTCTGAGCTGCTGTCTAGAAGGAGCATGGCAGTGATTCTTTGGGGAGGCCTCTGACTGGTGGGGCCGTGTGCTGATTCCAAGCCTGACAGCTTTTTATTCCTCACAAATGCACAATGCAAGAGCCAATATAGCAAGAATTATAAAACAAATTTTTTATATCTCTCCCACTTGGGATGGAGCACCTTTATAAATATGGACTCCAAATTTCTCCAGCCTTTTTCCAGATAGTTTATATTATATTCTCTCACTCCAGTGGTGGGATTCAAATACCTGAATGTCCAGTTCTCTGCG
Source organism: Vipera berus (assembly GCF_964194415.1). Classification (NCBI taxonomy): domain Eukaryota; kingdom Metazoa; phylum Chordata; class Lepidosauria; order Squamata; family Viperidae; genus Vipera; species Vipera berus. Next base: position 88,293,051 of record NC_138207.1, on the reverse strand, counting down.
TGGATGCAGGCCTGGGCCTCCGAGGCCTAGAATGGACTTCCGGAAGTGACATCCATGCACTTCTGGTGGGCCGTCCTAGGCCTGGGAGATCTCCTCCAGGCCTCCAAGGCCTAGAACGGATTTCCAGAAGCAGCATGGGTTCAGCCAGTTCTCCGAACTCAACAAAATTTCATTACTGGTTCTACCGAACTGGTGCGAACCAGCTGAATCCCATCACTGTCTCACTCTCTCCCCTATTGTATGTGTGAGTTTGTATGCATGAGTATGTTCAGTTTTCTTTTATGTAATCTACACAATGATTTCTGTCCTCTATCTCAATCTTAGCAATTATTGAAAAAGCTGGCAGCAATTGATGCCTAAGCTGGAGTCATAAAAAAGAACTCAATGGCTACAACAGCAATGTATGCACTTTAAGACACAGCTATTATTTTCTAGACAGCATTCTTGGCAGCTTTATTGACAGTGTTTTATTAAGCAAATGATTTCTTTAAATTATGAAGTAAGAAAAAGCTTTTATTTTCAGTTAAATGATTGACTAAAGTCAATTTTGCTTTATGTTTTGAAATAACTAAATCTAAATAAAAACATTGGGGCTAATGCAGACAAAAATTATGAGGATTGGCATTCATGTTGGCACGTTTTCAGGCAGCACTGCCAGATCTGCAGTGTCCCACTATTCTTCTACTTTTATGTCACCTGCAAGTTTCCTTCCCAAACTACCCAGCGCAGGCATAGCTTGCATGTTGCCAAAATTTCTGCTTGCATCCATTTTATCTACCTCTTTTGGTAACCAGATGTAGCCATTCCTATAACTAGCAGCATGTTGTGTTGTACTAAAAACCCTCATGCTTTTTTTAAAAAGACCCAAATGATCCAATTTGTTCTTGCCTCAGTAAAAAGAGCAACTGAGGCTGTTCAATCTGACTTCATGCTGAAGCTGCAGGTTTGAAGGAAAAAGAGAGATTTTGACATCATGCTGATGCCCCCCTACCTAAGAACTGGTTGATTCAGGTGCCAAATGGTCTGATGCTGCCCAGTTGGAGGCAATGGAAAAGCTTAGTTTCCTGTTCATAAACTGTCAAGTGCTTTCTTAAATATTGTTTTCTGTGTAGAAACCATGGAGTTAACCTTTAACAGACAAGTTTTATTTCTCAACAGGAAGGTTGCCATTGATGCATTTTAGTTCATGGGTCAACTCCTGCTGACTTTCCAGTGATAGCCTCTCTCTCTCTTAGGTCTGCTTGCTGTGTGCCACCCCTATTTCTCTTGAACAGAAAATACCTTTAGTGACTTCCCATCCTATTTTAAAAAATCCCCAGACAACCCTCATGAGTAAATATGCATAAAGTTATATGTTCTGTCCTATACATTCAACTATTTAGGGGATACCTGATGCAGAGTTGATTAGAGACTTGGCAATACTATCTTTACTGTTAACCTTTCCCAATATAGTAATTCGGAATATGGGATATGGACCTACCATTATGCAGGATGAGGACTTCACCACAGGAAAATTAGGTTGAGGGGTTGGGACAAAAAATGCACTAGGTTTTGTTTTTGTGTTTTTGCTCTGAGGGGCAAAATAATTTGGCTGTCCTTGCACAGTGAGAGAACAGTATGACATTTATTTGCAGCAAATATCTTGGAGATTTTTCCCTTTGATGTTTTTATCCATCTTCTTCTTCAATTCTGAATACTGATTGACAACCATCACCATCACCACAGCCTTCTAGCCAAGGTTCTTTTCTTAAGCAATTTCACTGTTTGAGAAGGATTGGTGAAGCTGTGTGCTTGTGTGAGTGTGTGTGTGTGTGTGTGTGTGTGTGTGTGTAAAAAACCGGTGTTGTCAATAAAAAAATATCTGACACTTTCTCTAAGTTATGGAATAGGCCAGGACCCTCAATGGGAAATGTCAAAAAAATCAAGATGGCAGCCATGACAGCATGAGTGAGCCCCCCTTTTTTATATGCATAAACCTAAAAATGTGGTCAAAGATTGAACTGTGTGATCATAGCTGCCATCTTGATTTTTTTGACACCCACTACCTGCTGTGGATATCCTGGACTGAACTGTGATATAAAAGAGTTTTGAGAAAGTAATTACGTAGTTTATTTCCTTTTGAATTTCTCAATGAAAACTTGTTATTAGATATAGAGTTAGAAATCATTACATTCTTTCACTTAGGACAGTTTTATACCATCAGACACTAAAGCATAAAGCATAGCTATTTCTTTCTTCCTTTTTTGAGTAGACTAAAGGAATGTTTTTTCATTGGCTAGTTCTTTGCAGTATAATTTGTATCAGAAACTAAGATCACAGATTACATCTAAAGGGAGAATATTTGCCCAGTTCATGGTAAAACACAAATATCTCTTTCTATTTTTCAGTCACTTTTGTACTGTAGCTGCAGGAGAAAAGAAAATGTAAAGGAATGCAAAACAGAGATGCTTGACAGAAATTGGCAACAGATTTGCCGTTTTTCTCATTCTACTGTGCAAATAATTATTAAACTGCAGGTCAGTGAGCCACTTTTTTGTCATATTAGTGATCCTTTCTGTGCTTCCTGCATTGATATTGTTTTAGTTCCTCTCAGTGCTTTTTTTCTAAAAAAAAAAGGTGCCGGAACTCAGAGGTGCTGTCACTGGGAGTGATACCGGTGTCTTGCTACGGTGTCGCTGCCCATCCTTTGCACCCCTGCCCCTGTGGCTTGGAGCCATATGCCGCAGGGTTTCCTCTCCCCACAGCCGCCATGGGGATTCCCCTCCCTGCAGTTGCCATGCCGCAGCCCGCGCTAAGCCCCCACCCAGAGCTGCTCCGAACCCCGAACCAGAGCTGTGTTCCTCATGGCAGTGGTCTCCAGTGCCAAACAGCTGATGGCCTCCGGCACTGGCACTCGTTCACTTACTGCCCCATTGCTTCCAAATGCAATAAGTGAGTGAGCAAGTGGCGTTTGGAAGCATTTGGAAGTGATGGGGGCAGTAAGTGAGTGAGTGAATGAGCAAATGGCATTTGGAAGTGTCGAGGCAGTGAGTGTGTGAACGAGCAAATGACATTTGGAAGTGACAGGGCAGTAAGTGAGTGAGTGAATGAGCAAATGGCGTTTGGAAGCGATGGGGCAGTAAGTGAGCGAGCAAGCAAGAGGCCTTTGAAAGAGATGGAGTAAGTGGGGGAGAGACTGAACGAGGTGCCTTTAAAAGAGATGGAGGAGTGAGTGAGAGTGACTGGAGGCTTTTGTGAGCAAAGTGTGAGTGAGTGGGAGGGCTTTTGCGAGTGAAGGGTGAGAGAAAAAGGGAAAAGTGAGGGGGAGAAGGGAAAAAGAAAAGGCACTGACTTCTGACTTCCTCTGTTACAGGAGTAGAAGGAAGCATTAACATTGAACCTCAACTTTTTGCTTTTCTATAATATTATAAACTAGCCATTTCTATAACAATAAATAAATCTAACCAATGAAACCCAAAATACCCCCCCTTTTTTTACTCATCGTTTTTGACACTTTGTTAAGTACTGGTGGTGCTTGAATATTGTTATGTCCTAAAAGTGGTACAATTTCTGAAAAGGTTTATTTATTTATTTATTTGATTTGTATACTGCCCTTCTCCCCAAGGACTCAGGGCGGTGAACAGTGACATAAATATCAAAATGCACAAATATAGAAATTGAAAACAATTTGTTGAAAAGCCCTGATGTAAATGCAGCTTAAATTGTTTATTGCCATCCTATTTGTAAATAATATCTTACTTACCTGGTTGAGATGGTGTAGTTGGGCAGCAGGGAGGGGTGTAAAGTTGCTGCCTTCGCTGCAGACAACTTGCCTGTGCAATGATTGCCGGCTGGGTCTTTTGGCACGCTCAGCAGCAATTCCTATTGGCTTTCGAAAGCCAATAGGCCAGGCGTAGGCAACCTTGCCTCTTTTATGACTCGTGGACTTCAACTCCCAGAAGATGTTACATAACATAACATCAACTGGAAGATGTTAAACTGTCCTTCTGTTTCTTTCCTTCCCAAAAATTGTGTAAATGAGTCCTCTCTAAGCTCTGCTAATCAGCTTGTCTGGATTGTTTTGCCGCAAAATGGAATGGTTTGCAAGTTGCAGTTGAAACAGCCCATCTCATTTTAGATATATTATATATAAATGAAGATTGTAATTAGTTGTGTGTGCACGTTCAGCAAATGTGATGTATTTGTGCTGGCATTTCTAGGCCTCTTTCCAACCACATCCAGAAAAATTTGTAACAAACATTGGAATTCTCAAGGCCATGTTTGGTATTTCCCAGCAATCTGTTACTGGAAGGAAAAAGCAATCCCTGCTGCGTTACTGATCCCAGGGAAGCATTTGCATGTATGCAGGTATCCTTAGGGTGCCGTAGTTATGGATGAGAAATATTTTGTTGCAAAGGTGGCATTTCTGGATGTAATACTGATATTTTGGACTTATTTTTGTTTCTTTGCATGTTTGATATTTTTAAAAAGGCATATGCTACTGACTACGCTTATGCACATATGCAACATCTTTTGCTAGGATACATGACCACTGCTTGTCCAGAATGTGAAAAGTGAAAGATGGTGACTAAACAAAATTTTAATGTACAAATAATACCACCAGAAATTATTTTAGCCTTTTTAATAAATGTTGTTATTGATGTTAAGCTCACCATGGAAAACATCATATATTGTTATGTATAAGGTTGACTCAGCCTTCCATCCTTCTGAGGTAGGTAAAATGAGGACCCAGATTGTTGGGGGCAATTAAGCTGACTTTGTAATAATGCCGCTTGGGGTGTGTGTGAAAGCCCTAATAAGCAGGCATATACATAGAATGAAGGCTACTGCTAAGCTTGTAAGCCACCCTGAGTCTTCAGAGAAGGGCGGGATATAAATGGAATTAAAATAAATAAATATACTAGGTTAATTATTTAAAGACTGAAGTGCAGCATAACTAGATTCTAAATAATCTATTTTTCAAAACACACAACAGTCCAAACAGTAAAAGTAAAGTCCAAATTAAGAATATTTCATTCTTAAGAATTGTTTAATTTAAAGTGGTTTAGTTGTAATAGAGTATGTACAAAACATACTATTTTTTTTCTAGCATCAGGTAAATTAGACATATTACATTGAGAAAAATATTTCTCATTTCTTTCCTGTTACCTTTATTGATTTCATTGCAGAGATGTTCATAGGAAATAGATTATTTTGTTATCTAATTTTACCTTCCAAAAGACAGAAGCAGATGAAAAATGTGCGGTTCTTTCCTGTTGGCTTTTTTGAATTAGCTGTTTTAGATTCTAAAATTTTAGTTCCTAAAGAAGTAACCTTGTAAATAATTTTAGTGTCCTCCTCTAGTGCAGGGTAGGCAACCTTGGCTCTTTTAGGACTCAAAGACTTCAACTCCCAGAATCCCTGAGCCAGCATGGCTCAGCTTGGAAACCACTCTCTTTCCCGTCAATGTGGCTGGCTCAGGATTTCTGGGAGTTGAAGTCCATGAGTCATAAAAAAGAGCCAAGATTGCCTACTCCTGCAATAGGCTTTCGAAAGCCAATAGAGGGAGCTTTTTTTTTTTTTTTTTGCAAAAAAAAAAGGTGCCGGAACGCTGTTCTGAGCGTTCTATGAGAAAAAAAGCCCTGGTTCCTCTTAAGCATAGCATAGCTAGAAAATCTTTAAAAGAAAGCACACACCTCTCTATCAGTGGTCCTTATGCTGAAATCTGTTATCCATATGTTACTTTTCATCAAGTGTTTACTGGAAACCATCTGTCCTTTCAAAGTTCCTGCTGTGAATGGGTTTAAAAGATTATCAGGTCCCTGTGTTTATGTGGTGCATCTCCTGTTTATTTAAGAAGATCATCTCTTTATAACTTAAGAATTCTTATCTTGGTTCCAAGAGTTCCAAGTTCTTTCTGGGTTCAGTGCTTTACACAACGGTTCTGAACAGTGGTGGAATTCAAATACCTGAACAACCGGTTCTCTTATTTGATGTAGGCCTGGCCCTCTGAGGCCTAGAACAGACTTCCGGAAGTTGTATCCATGCACTTCCGGCAGACCGTTCTAGGCCTGAGAGCCACCTCCAGGCCTCCAAGGCCTAGAGCAGACTTCTGGAAGTGGCATCCATGCAATTGTGGTAGGCCGTTCTAGGCCTGGGAGGCCACCTCCAGGCCTCTGAGGCCTAGATGGACTTCTGGAAGCCAGCTGGTTCTCCAAATGCAGCAAAATTTAGCTATTGGTTCTACAGAACTGGTGTACACTGGCTGAATCCCACCACTGGTTCTGAATCTGTGAAGTCTAAGAAAGTTTTTAGTTGAGCTTTAGGACATGAAAAAAGTTTATTCTCTACCCAATCTCCAAGAAGTATCTCCTGCCCTCATCAGTTATTTTGAACACTCTAACACAGGCATGTCAAACTCGCGACATCATGTGACATCACGTGACGTATCGCGACTTTTTCCCCATTGCCGGTAATGGAGTGGGCACGGTTTGAAGATGACAATATTTGTAGAAATAACCAAATTGTCTTGTTTGATTAAGGACAAGAGAGCAATTGTATTTGTTAGTGACTGAAAGCCTTTGTGAAATTTTTGTTAGAAATGGAAAAAATGTGATTTATTGATTTGATTATTAGAAAGGGTAAAATATGAAAAGAATGGAATCAGGATGTAAGCTTAAAGAGGGAGGACAGTTGATAAAATTATAACTGCTATAAAGAAGATTGGAAGTTGCTTCTTTACATTTATTTCTTTTTCTTTATTTCTGGTGCTTTAGAAGGCATTAAATTCTGAAGTTTTTCTATGAGCTTTTGGTGAGCATGCAATATGTGGCAACTGTTTTTTTAATTCTTGACATTTATATATATATTTTAATTTAAGCAATAAATATCACATTTAGTTATCTTAATGTGGGTTGGAGTGGTTATTTTTATAATTTGGCATTCAATATGCACTTTCAGAGAATATATGATTGGGTGGCATGGAAATAATGTAAATAAATACATGAATGAATCTGAATTTCAGTTTTGTCCATGGCTCAGCTCTGCTTTTTTAGCTTTTCCTAATATTCAGTATATCGGAAATATTATTCCTTTGTTCTCATGTATCTGGGTAGAAAAACAAGAGATAAAATCATTTGAATTCAAACATATATCTATGTTCAATTAGATAATTTCTTATTTATGACCCAAACAGATCAAATTTTATTGGCTGTTTCAATCATTTCTCTTGCAATGGCCAGTAATCTTTCAAACTACTTATATAAGTCATCATTGGCAAATGTCTGAAAGGACCTAAACTTGCTGTGAAAAAGGTAAGGTATAAGAAATATGCTAAACAGTGAATAAAGAAATTATAAAAGTATCAGAGCACTCTGGCACTTTTACAGAATGAATGGAAAGCTTAATTATTTTGAACCAATAATCTAGCAGGGGACTAATTGCCATTTTCAACAATCACCTTTCAGAATAATAATGGAGTCTGAAGCGAGATGGTTGTCAATCATTTGACACTCTGCTGTTACCAAAGGAATATAATATGTATTTATATTAAATTCCCTTTGTCTCCTAAATATTTATTTTTTCTGAGGAATTGCTTGAATTTTGAACATCACTATTAGCAGTCCAACTTAACATCAGTTGACAGAGTTCTGTGTAATACACTCACAAAGCTCATTGTACTTACAGGGTTAAAAGTTCCATTGAGAGCCAGCCAGCAGCTGGCCATAATGCATGCTAATTTCCTCACCTTGGCTGCTGTGGAAGGTCCACATGCCTAAATAATGCACAGATATGCTGAAATGCCTAATACACAGCTTAAAATAAATCTAGGATTGATTGTCTAGTACCTAATTAAATGTATCCTTCATTCCAAATGCAGGTTTTCTCCCGTCTTTCTCCTTTTTTGTTGGTCAAAATACCCACCCTAGTTTTGAGGGAATGAGGTCAGTGCTAGTAGTTAGTGGGCCTTGTGATATTAAAACAAACCCTGCAATAGCTCAGGTGAGCAGTGGACTATGCTGAAATTTAGGGAACAGAAATGTTTTGTTGGTTTGTCTCAGAATTCAGTGTTAACTATTGTAATATAGATAAATCATGTTTTACACTAAGACCTTGGAGCTTGATATCTAATCTATCTTCCTACATGTCACTTGCCCCCCCTCCCCCCAGTAAATAGACGAAGGAGAGAGATAACAATATAGCATCTTGGGGAAGGGCAGGTTTTTTTCCCAAGAAAGGAAATTATAAGAAGGTTTCTGTATATTATGAATTGTCCCCTAGGGCACGCTTCAGTGGAATATATACAGTCACCTTGGAAAGTACATTGAAAACAAACAAACAACCTTTAATGGCTTACAGTGACCTATAATTTCAACTGACACACTTCTACAAACTATCTTCCTTCCAGATTAGTGTGGAGCCTTTTCAAGAAACTCCAATTATTTTAATCAGCTGGAAATATTGCAGCCATACACACCGCTTTCTCTCTTATCAAGAGACATTGATACTACAAATGTCTTTGTCACTGAGCTTCACACTGACATACATCCTCTAACTAACACACAGTGCAGCTCACTAGAAGAGAATTCTGTCCTTAAACCAATGCTCATGCCTTCAGGAACTGCTCTGGGTTTTTTTTTCTAACTCATCTAAAAGAAGACAAATCTTCCTATTCCTATCAAAGAAGAGTTTGTTGACAGGCCAGAAACCCTGATCTCACTCTGCATGCAGCTGGGTAGCATTGTTTTCTCAAATACTTAAAGGGGTAAAGTAACTTGACAGGTTCCCATTCTAACCAATTGCTCAGGTTATGTTTGCATGCAATCAGAAAAATGCACATTACCCTGCTATTTGCATGTTAAAATGAATCTGGAATTGATCTGGGCTGATTTGACTCTTCGATTCTTGCACTGTTATGACAGCCCAAGTGAGGAGAAGAATGGCAAATTTATAGTAGATCTATCAGTTTTTCTTCTCACTCTAGAAGTGGACCTAGCTGGCTTTCTTGGAACAGAAAGGTGGAGCTGGAACAGTGGGGATAAAATGTGATCATAGGTCTTGAATATAGGTTTTGTTTAGAAAATAAACTGACATTATCTACTACTGCCACTTTAGCAAAAACCAATATGGGGGCAAAATTGCCATTGTGTGATTTATTTCACTATTGTAAATGCCAAATGCAGAACGATACCATAGTCCATTTAGAGCAGGGGTCTTCAAACTTGGCCCTTTTATGGCTTGTGGACTTCAACTCCCAGAATTCCTCAGCCAGGCAAGCTGCTTTAGAGAAACTGCTTAGATTATTTTGCAAATAGCCAGTCAATTTTTTTTGGAAAGCTAAAGTGGGGGGCACAGAAAGATGGAATTTGTACAAGGGTTCTTGTACTGTAGCAGACTAGACTGAAAGTGATAAAACCAGAGAACATCTTGCTCTGAAGATGGTTGACAAATACTTAGAGATGACCAAATTACACATAGGCAAATTAGGGGATAATGGATTGCCTTTTTGGTGAAGGAAAGCCAGGTTCTACCTGCTGAATTTTTTGTACAATGACAGCAACAGTTCTTTTCACACTGAGAAAAGCCCTTGCATCCTCTTTGCTTGGAGGTGGGGATATTTGAAGGGGCAGAAAGAGAGTAAGAAAGGTTTTCCATGTGTTTACTGAAACATGCACATTTCCATACACTCTCTGTTTTAAATCATTTTGTACAATTTTCCTTCATTTTGGCTTCATCACATTTATATGGATAGAGTAGGTACATATTGATTCTTTTACTGAATATTAAATGGTAAAGTTTCCCCCGCACATGCGTGCTAATTGTTTCCGACTCTAGGAGCCGGTGCTCATGTCCGTTTCAAAGCCGAAGAGCCAGGGCTTGTCCGAGGACATCTCCGTGGTCATGTGGCCAGATTGACTAGACGCCAAAGGCGCACAGAACGCTGTTACCTTCCCACCGTAGTGTTCCCTATTTTTCTACTTGCATTTTTACGTGCTTTCGAACTGCTAGGTTGGCAGAAGCTGGGACGAGTAACGCGCTCACTATTACGTGGCACTCGGGATTCAACCCACCAAACTGCCGACCTTCTGATCGAACAGCTCAGCATCCTAACCCACTGAATATTACAACTATGCAAATTTTAAAAAATGGCCAATGTATCTCATACATGGATAAAGAATCAGTGATAATAGCACTTAGAAAACTGTAAACAGCATATTTGAAGTGTTCATTTCATGTGTAAATTTAATATCTATCTATGCTTTGTTCTGAAAACCCCAATGTCACTTAGTCCCTACATCATCAGCCCAGTATTTTACAACCTCTCTTAGAAGAATTGTGCAAAAATATTTACCATTGCATAGTATGCTAATAAAGTTAAAATGTGTTTCTTTCCAGAGATGAGAGTCAACATTCCTTAGAAATGTGTGTTGATGAATTTGCTCATTTAACAATAAAGAAAAGTGTTCATTCTGCATTGACTACGTTCATGTGGGTGCAGTATTTGAAAGGAATGTGTCAGCAAATAATTTGCTTTTTTGATGTACAGGCAAGAATTTACTTTTCTATAAAACTTTTAAAAAGCTTTTATAAGCATGAATAACATACTAAACTTGCCTATCATCTCTAACTAATTTGCATATAAAAATCGAAGGACTCACTTCTAGCACTGAATCTATTGGATTTAAAGATTCTAATATGGTTTCCTCAGATGAATGGGACCAGCATCTATGACTGTGCTTTAGACAGATAAAGCCAGCTGGTGTTCTTCCTTGCTAGTCCAGGGCTGTCCAAACAAACTGTAGAAAGCGTTTCTCCATTGGGCAACTTGAAGATGTGTAGATTTCAACTCCCAGCATGCTGGCTGGGAAATTAAAGTTAAAGTCCACGCATTTTCAAGTTGCCAAGGTTGAAGAACACTGCTGCAGAGGGTGACTATCATTCAGTTGGGAGGAGCAAGACAATAGCATTCTATATTTGTAGTAATTGTTGCAGGAGCATCTAGTAAAACCTGTACTTGAGCAGGAAAAAGAAAAAAAAGACATGAAAACACAGAGCATCTAAAAAGAGCACCAAAAGGACAGAAGTATGAATAGAAAATGGAACACCCATGAGGAGAGATTATGGGTGACAAAAGGGAGTAGCAATGAAAAGCAATGAGAAGTGAAATAGAATGAAGAGTCACTGTTACACTGTAAAGTACTTCACCTTTTAAGGTCTAGCTATCCCTTTGCTTCATACTGCCTTTGCTTTCTGTGAAATGGAACAGAAGGCTAGAATCGGAGCCTGATTTCAAATAAATGACTGCATGGAAAGGACTCGGATTCTGTTTACCTCAAACTCTTTGGCAATGTAGCCCCAACAGTTAGTCTTTCAATCTACATCAGAGAAGAGTATTCACAGGAAAATGAATTAGCGAGAAATGAATGTGATATGTTACTTTGAATATATCTTAGTAAGGAGAATGATATATATTGACCAACTGATACCGTTTATGATTATCGTTTAGCATATATATTACAGCTATTTACTATTATATTGATTAGCGTCAACTGAACATATGTACCCGGACAATAGTTTGTTTGCTAAAGCTTGAAAATGTTACTGGGGCCAACCCAATGTTGTTCCCAATCCCATCCCAACCCCAATCCTGATCCTAACCCCACCCTGAACCTTAATCCCTATCCTGGTCCTACCCCTTCCCCAACCTTATAAAATTAAATAAAAATCTTTTTTTTTTTTAAAAAAAGAGAAGAGTATTCACCAATTTTCAGATTTAAGCACCATGCTGCTGGGAGTGAACTTGAAGACACCTCTGACCCAGTGCTTGGCCTGTGGATATTTGAATCCCAGGGACTGACTTATACTTTCCTATAAGGGCAGGTTAGCCTCTGCTGTACCTACATGCTGACTGCATGTGGGGAGCATTTAGAAATAAGAAACATTTACAGTTTGAAGTGTTATTTCCCATCATTGTTTATACAGTATATCTTTAGAAAAACAAGAAAAGTCCTGGGACATAGGCAGTGCATTTCTTTTGCTTGTAGTAGATATAATAGGTCCATGATGCAATAATACGGTTTTATTCAGCTGCATTCTAATACTTTTTATTATACTGAAAAAAATACCACTGAAACTGCTATTTCCACATTATTTTTGTTCAGTTTCTGGCCCATATTAATTTTGCATAGCAATATTAATGACACATCTGTTAATTAGAAATGAATGAAAGAATCAAACACTTACCCGAATCATCATAACTGAACATCTAATGTCATGAACTGTGTCGTAAATCTTCTTAGAGATGTCAACAAATTGGTTATCGTCAAACAGATGAATCGTATTCCTGTTTAAGTTTTCCAGTGCAGTGTTGACTTGAGCAATGAATTCTGGAATCACTGTCAAATAAATTTTTTTTAGAAGGGGGTTGATGAATGACTTTTAAACTCTTCTCTCTTAATTTTGAACAATTAAATTTTATTGAGATTGGCTTACAACTACCACGTTCCCAGTTTATTCTGCCTTTTTGAAATCATTCTTCGATTTATTGAAAACGAAATTCAGTTGAAAAGAAATTCATGAAATGGTCATTAACAAGTTCCTGCACCTCCCTTATTTATAAGATGTCCTAAATTGTGTAAAAACACGTTTGTTTGGGTTTCTTTTTATTATTGTACAAAACACTCTCTGACATTTGGCAGGGTCACTGGCTTCCCCTGGTGCAATTCAGTCCCCAGGGAAGACACTTTAAAAGATCTTTTCCTGTAAGCTTTTTCAGGTCAAAAATATTTGGTAATCAGGAAGTCTGCACAGACAGGTAGCAGAAAAAAAACAGGATGTACCTGCACCCTCTATACTTGACTGTAATAAAATAAGGTTATAAGAATTTTTAAAAAATTTGAAAGGGCTCCGAGAATGCTTCACACATTTAAGAGAAACTGAGAAACAAATTTCAGTACTATACTCATTATACCATATAACATATTAATATTCAATTTGTTCACAAATCTTGATGTAAATTGATTGTTCATATGATCAATCAGCTTGTGTTTGTCAGTGGGATCAATCTGAAATTGCTGTTCTTCATATTTTTATCACTTAGAAACTTAAGAAAAAGGGGCAAAATACTGTAGAAAAAGAAGGTAAATGAAAAAGGCATATGTAACACAAACAGTGTACAGTATATATTATTTTGAAGCTTCTGAATGCTTCAAAAATGATTCAGAAGTGTATTTTGGACCACCTGCATATGTGAGCATAGCTCTTTTCCAAGAGCCAATGTATATATAAATTTGATGGACTATCTTCCTGAGATTCAACTAAAGGACATCAAAGAATAATAGCTTCAGGCAAGTCCTTAGGTTAATAAACTACTTTGTCAGTTCAGTTGAAGAGAGGGAGGATCAGGAATACATCTATTTTTGTTCCTGAATCTGAATACTGCATATTAATTTGATTATTGTATCTGGGCAACTGGTAGTCTTAGCTAAATTTAAAAGCATGCCACCCATACCTTCCCTATATTTCCCTCCTCTTAATAACAATAACAGTAAAATTATTATTATTTTTTTATTGAAAAGTTTTACAGTACATTTTATCTTTAACAATCCCCCCTCCCCCCACCCCTACCTAATCCTCCCTATCCCTCCCCCCCATTCCCCCCTCCCCCCCCGACTTCCCAGAGCTAAGTACAAGGTATAAAAACAAAGAACAATCATAAACATCCATATGCTAACAACAATAAACTATTAATTCTATCGCCCTCTAGCTCATATAAAATGACTATAAGCAATACTAATATTACATATAAAAAGAAAAAAAAAGAAAAAAGAAAAAACTTATTCAAATGCTAAATGAAACTTTTTAGTCCCATATTTGTTCTGGATATAATCAATCCACTTTTTCCACTCCATAATATAACGTTCTTGCGAATGATCTTTCAAGTAAGCCGAAATCTTTGCCATTTCCGCCAGGTCAGAAAACTTTAGAGTCCATTCTTCTATAGTCGGCAGTTCCTCCTTTTTCCAATATTGACCTATTAAGAGTCTTGCTGCTGTAATTAAGTTCAACATCAACTTAATGTCCACAACAGTAGCATCTGTAATTATGCCCAACAAAAACAATTGCGGACAAAACTTTATCCTTTGCTTAAAGATCTTCTGCATATTCCACCAAATTTTTATCCAAAAAGCCTTAACCTTTTTGCAGGTCCACCATATATGAAAATACGTTGCATCTTCGCCACCACACCTCCAACATTTAGGTTGATAATTCGGATACATACTTGCAAGCTTTTTAGGATCTAAATGCCATCTATAAAACATTTTATAAAAGTTCTCTCTTAGGTTTTGGGCTTGCGTAAATTTTACGTTCCTCACCCAGATCTTTTCCCACGTGTCCATTGTAATAACTTCTTGAATATTCTGGGCCCATTTTATCATACAGTCTTTAACAAGTTCTGTTTCCGAGTCAATATCTATCAATGCAAGATAAATCCGTTTGATATGTGCTGGACCCTGGTTTCTAATTTGCTTTATCAAATTTTCATCAGTCATTGAGAAACCAATTTTCTGATCTTCTTTCCACCTGGCACGTAATTGAGTATATTGGAACCAAGTTTGAACGATCTTCTCATCTCGCAAGAGATTGTACGGCTTCAAACACCAGACGTTCCTTTCCAAGCTTAAGATCTCCTTATACGTAGTCACATCATGTTTGAAGCCAACATTTATGTTTTCTATTGCATGTTTCGGGATTGCCCACAACGGCATCTTGTAGTCCAACTTATGTCTATACTTCTTCCAAACTCTCAACAATGCCTGTCTTAAAATATGCACTTTAAACACATTATCTACCTTCTTATCATACAACAAATATGCATGCCAGCCAAATAACAAGTCGTGGCCCTCAAGATTTAATAATCTCCCTTGTGTCAAATTAATCCAATCACTTATTCCTGACAACGCAGCAGCTTCATAATATAATTTAAGATTAGGCATTTTAAGACCACCACTTTCACGAGTATCCTGCATAATCTTAAGTTTAATTCGTGGCCTTTTCCCTGCCCACACAAATTTATTGATACCCCGTTGCCATTCTTCCAAATTAGAATCTTTTTTAAGAATCGGTATCATTTGGAATAAAAATAAAAATTTAGGCAGGACATTCATTTTCACTGCTGCAATTCTTCCCAGTAAAGACAATTGCAATTTTTCCCAACTCTCCAATTCTTTTTGAATTTTTCCCCATAACTTTTCATAATTATTTTTATATAACTTTGCATTTGAGGGTGACAGATACACCCCCAAATATTTAACCCTTTTAACAATCTCAAATCCAGTTAATCCTTCTAAAAGGGCCTTTTGCGGTATTGTCATATTTTTGGCCAAAATTTTTGGTTTTTGTACATTAACCTTAAATCCAGAAACCTTCCCATATTGCATTATTATCTCCATCAGGTCCACAACAGAGCTTTCTGGCTGAGTCACCGTAACAACCAGATCGTCTGCAAACGCCCTCAATCTATAATCCTGATCTCTAATTTGAATACCCTTAATTTTTTCTGAATTCCGTATTTTTATCAATAATATCTCCAATGTTAAAACAAATAATAAAGGTGATAACGGACACCCTTGTCTTGTGCCCTTCTCAATATTGCATACTTCAGTCAGACTATTGTTAACTATTATTCGGGCAGTTTGTTTTTGATATAATGCCCTAATTGGTTGTAAAAATTTATCCCCAAAATTCATTTTATCTAAAACTTTCATCAAAAATTGCCAATTCAATTGATCAAAAGCTTTTTCAGCATCTAAGAAAATTAGCGCCGCAGGGATCTGGTTGTTCCTTTCCAAAAACTCCACCACATCAACTATATGCCTCACATTATTTTTCATTTGTCTACCACTAATAAACCCGGTTTGATCCCCATGAATCATCTGTTGCAAAACCCTCATCAATCTATTAGCTAATACCTTAGCAAATATATTGTAGTCTGTATTTAAAAGTGATATTGGTCTGTAGTTTTTTACTTGAGTAGCATCTTGATCTTCCTTCGGAATCAAAGAAATAAAAGCAGTTCTCCAAGACGGAGGCACCCTTCCCCCCCTCTGAATTGTCTGAAACAATTCCCTTAATGGCTTTATCATGTCCAATTGTAAATTTTTGTAGTAGACTGCAGTCAGACCATCCGTACCTGGCGCTTTATCCACCTTCAATTCCTTAATTGCTATAAGAATTTCTTCTTCTGTTATCAATTGATTAATCTCCTCCTTTTGTTCTTGTGTAAGAACCGGGATGCTAGCATTCTTCAAATATACATCAATATCTGTTTCATTAATCTTCTCCTTAACATATAATTTAGAATAAAAATCCACAAAGGCTTCCTTGATAAGATCCTGTTGAAACACAACCTTTCCTTTGTATTCAATTTTATCTACAGTATATTAGAAGCCCTTTGTTTTTTCCTTAACCTGTAGGCTAACCACCTACCAGGTTTATTGGCATTACAAAAAGTATTATGCCTAGCAAACCGTAGGTTAGTTGCCACCTGATCAGCCATCAACTTATCAAATTGTCCTCTTAGCAGGTTAATGACCTCCTTAATCTTCGCATCCGATGGATTCAAAATTAGGGCCTTTTCTTTTTCCCTGATTTCATTCTCCAGTTCTTTCCTTCTAACTTCCAAATTACGTCTATATTTATTATTCATATATATTAACACCCCTCTCATATAGGCTTTGCTAGCATCCCAAACCATGTCCATAGAGGTATCCTTGTTCATATTAATTTCAAAAAAATCCTTCATCTGCTTTTTACATTCTTCCAAATTTCTCTGGTTTCTAAACAAATTCTCATTTACGCGCCAGGAGCGCCTATCTCTATTGTCCTTGTTGATCTCTAACCAAACTGGACTATGATCAGATATAGTTCTTGCACAAATCTTTATCTTCTTAGTCCTAGAAAAAAAAATCATTAGTCAGTAATATAAAATCAATCCTAGAAAAAGATTGATGTCTATCAGAAAAAAAAGTATAATCCTTTTCATGTAAGTGTGTATCTCGCCAAATGTCTCGCAATTCCAGGTCGTCCTTCATTTCAAAAAAAGATTTAGCCAATCTAGCATGACTCGGGGCACGCTTAAAGAAACCAGCTTTATCCAGCTGTACATCCAGGACACCATTCCAATCTCCCATAAAAATAAAAGATTTATAATCCAACTGGGTAATCTTTGTATGTAGTAAACTAAAAAAATCAGTTTGTTGTTGATTAGGAGCATACAGTCCAACTAAAAGCGTTTTTTTGCCTTCTAACAGCAAATCTATCATAACATATCTTCCTTGCTTGTCTACTTCAATTAGTTCCGCTGTCAGAGTACTCTTGACATAGATAACCACTCCATTTTTCTTATTCATTGCAGAAGCAATAAATTGCGTGCCCAGCCTTGAGTTCAACAAATACTTTTGGTCCATAACCCTAATATGCGTTTCTTGCAAACAAATAACATCAGTCTTAAATTGTTTTAAATATTGAAAAACTTTCTTTCTCTTCTGTGGTGAATTTAATCCATTAACATTCCAGGTTAGGAACTTAGTCGCCATTCTTGGCATCCCGAAGCTTCTGGAGCATGTCTGCCAGGACCCCTTTAACTTCCTTAGGCCGCGCCCCTCCCACAGCTTCGCTGTAAGTACGCTTTGGAGGTTCCATAACTTTCTGCTGATCTTGCTCTTGCTCTTGTCTCACTCGTCTTGAGGCGGCACACGTTATCCTCTGCTCTCCAACAGCTGCCGATAAAACTGTAATTTGATCCCCTCCAGCGCCATTCTCCTCTATCTGTATTCCTTCAGCATCTTGAGGCTTTCCCTCGCCATTTCCCTTTACAGATTCCAGAAGTGGTAGAGGGGTTGCTTTTAAAAGTTTACTGTAAAAATCACGTGCCTGAGTCACTGTAACCAGATGATGTCTTTTACCTTCGTGCATCACCACCATGCCCACTGGAATCTCCCATCTAAACTTGATGTCACATTTCTTAAGTTCCTGTGCTAGAAAGGCAAAATCTTTCCTTCTCCTTAAAATCTTTGGAGGAATCTCTTTTAAGACCAAAACTTCTTGCTCAGCAACCACAAACTTAGTATCATGAGGAACTTGAATAACTTCATCCCTAATTGCTCTCTTTGTAAAGTAAACCACCACATCTCTAGGTAGCTTCCTCTGCCTTGCAATCCATGAGTTCACACAAAAGATTTTATCTATACTTCCCTCAATTTCAGCTGCTGACTGACCCAGTACCACTTCCAAAGCCTCGGAGACCAGATGCTTTAAATCTTCTTTAGGATTCTCTTTTAAGCCCCTGATTCTGATAGCAAACTCCATCTGATGGTACTGGACGAGGCTCAAGTCTCCATCCATTTTATCCCTTATATTTTCATTCTCTAGTACTTTTACTTCTAATATAGAATTCTTTTGACTAAGATCCTCCACTTTTTCATCCAAGCATTGCACACATACAACCACACCTTCAATTGTAGACAAGATGTCTGCCCTCATTGCTCTAAACTTCTCTTCCATCTTCTCCTCCAGTTTCTCCTCCAG
The DNA here is from genome assembly GCF_964194415.1 of Vipera berus. NCBI lineage: Eukaryota > Metazoa > Chordata > Lepidosauria > Squamata > Viperidae > Vipera > Vipera berus. The sequence goes on along the minus strand of NC_138207.1, from coordinate 88,274,484 downwards.
CTTTTCCATCATATCTGACATTAATTGTGAATGCTTTTCGAAGGCATCCTGTAAATCCTTAAGCGTCAATGCCGGAGCAGGTGCAGGAGGGAGCAAAGCTTGCAATGAAGTCTGTTGCACCGGGGAAGCCCCCGCACTCCGAAGAACTTTGGAGGCTTTCGTCGCCATCTTCCCCCACTTTCACTTGTTACGCACTTTCACTTTAAGGCCATAAAATCCATTGAGCTAGGGAGTAAAGATAAAAGTCCACTTCACCTTGACCTCCTGTACCGCTCTGCCTGCGTCTTCATACTCAAGAGTCTTTCCTTCTGGCAGGGGTGGTTGCTAACGCTTGGCTCTGCTCCAAAAATCACGGAGCAGAGACGCTGCGCAGCCCGGAGCAAACCCAGGCTTCGGGGGGGCTCAATCCTTCAGCCGCCCAAACTTAAAGCTCAGGCGGCCCCGGAGAGCTCAACCCCTACCTGGGGCCTCACCCCCTCCTCTTCTCCCGGGGAGGGGGCTTCCGAATCACCAAAACAGCTGATCGACGCTGTTTTCAGTGATTCAACAAAGCTGCGGAGCGGACAGCCCGGAGATGGCTGTCTTCAGCGTCGCATCACCACCGGAAGCCAACAGTAAAATAATTATTAATTGATGGGATCTTTAAAACTGTTGCTGTTTTGCTATTTTTTTTTAAATAATGCTATTTTCCACACTTTATTTTAAAGTGTGGGAAATAGCATTGAGGCAAAGAAAAATTAAAATGGTACATAAAATGAACTTTAAAAAAAATAATTCAGAACTTGAAGCAAAATGCCTTCACTTGACAAATTTGTGACAATTCCATGTTTCTGTGCCACAAAATTCAAAACATTTTGAGTAATCAACCATACCAAATAGCGTTAACAACCCTTGTTCCTCTGTTATTTGTTTAGTTCTAAACCGACTACAAAAAATACATGTAGAGTATTATTTACTTAACCTACAAAAATTACTCAAAGTGATTAAAGAAAATGATAAACAGTTTTAAATTCCCCCTCGCAACAATAAAACAACATTTAAGGCCACTTTGCAACCTAATCTGCTTGACACACAGAACAGCGAACAGAGCAGAAGCAACAGTAGGAGACAATTTTAGGCTTCTGTTTTTACATGTGTGCATAGTACACCTTTTGTCAACTTTACCCAAAAGAAAGCAACTCTCAACAAAGAGCCAAGTAAACACAATTCAAGAAACCACAACACCTAGGGAGGACATTACATTAAAACACATAAACCGTAACTTCCCTGTAGCAAGGAATTTAAAGAGCACTAACCTTCGTTACCAGGCTGATAACAGTGTTTTTTGTAGAGCCCAATAACTTTGGCCTTAACTGACTCTCCATCATCCTTGCTCATCTTCAGTGACACCGGTGATAAAATGATACTTGCTATTTTATTAGCTAACATAACATCATGGCACTATGAATTTTATAAAAACCAATTGAAAGAGGCCATAGTGTTAGAATCAAGACACTGCTGTTGAAGCAAGTAGGAAACAAAATGAGGTGTGGAGGGTTTTATTTCATAGTCAAGACTTAACTTTGGAATGTGGGATGTTTTGTCATATTTACAAAGTTTTAAGTCCGAGAAAATATCAGGATAAATGAATTGCCAAACCAAAATTAAAAGTGAAATGGCCATTGCCACCCAAGGTAATAAATTTAGCCCAATTTTAATACCCCCCCAAAAAAGGATCTAGGAAATGTTTAAATGCTGTAATATAATTTTAAATGGAAGATGGATTATTGTTGTGATCAACAACAGACAGCTTCCAAAGGGGAAAGGAAATTTTATGACAAATAGTTCACTATATTTAGATTTAAAGTTCTCTTCCCATGAGTGTTTAAGACTTTGAAGATAACTGGCTATATACACTATGTGTTTTTTTATTATCATTATTGAAATGGCTCATTCGATTTTATGAATATATATTTTTTTCTGATCTTTTGAATGAACCTTTATTGTCAAAGTGCAACCATGTATACACTGAGATTAGCTGAGCCATTTGGTTGGTTTGATAAGATGTAATGAGTTTAAGTAGAGCTTTTCTTAGTAAAGATAAAGGTAAAGGTTCCCCCGCACATGCGTGCTAGTCATTTCCAACTCTAGGGGTCGGTGCTCAGTGTCCAAGGACGTCTCCGTGGTCATGTGGCCCGCATGACTAGATGCCAAAGGTGCACGGAACGCTGTTACCTTCCCACCGTAGTGGTCCCTATTTTTCTACTTGCATTTTTACGTGCTTTTGAACTGCTAGGTTGGCAGAAGCTGGGACGAGTAACAGGCGCTCACTCTGTTATGCGGCACTTGGGATTCGACCCGCCAAACTGCCAACCTTCTGATCAACAAGCTCAGAGCTTTTCTTATTCAAAACCAAAATAGCTCTTGTAAACAATTATTCTGCACTTTCCCTTTCTCTTAGTAAGTATATGTGTGGATCCCATATACTCTAAGTGTGAATCACATAATTTCTCACAAATAATCAAATCTCTATATTAGAGTAATGTTGAGACCTTAGCATTATTGTTGCCTGTAGTCCTTTTTGATCTGTATTTAAAAACTCTCCTCTATCTTGAATGAATAACTTGCCTTGAATGAACATTTTTTTATTCCTTCTTGATATTGTAGCAAAACAATAACCACAACAAAAGAACAGCTTTTATCTCCCTAAACAAGTTATAAAGAATGTTAAATAAAGGATGTTAAATATAAAGGATGTTATATATAAGATAAATTCTTTAGGAAATTTTTGCATAATAAAAACTTAGCATGTCAGAAGCAAACAAGACCCACTTTTGAAGAGTTCAACTAGCTGTTTTATTGCTCAAGCCTATACTCAGTTTGTATCTGGGTGAGACTAGATAAGATTCAATGGCATTCAAGGTGTGTGTGTGTGTGTGTGTGTGTGTGTGTGTGAGAGAGAGAGAGAGAGAGAGAGAGAGAGAGAGAGAGAGAGAGAGAGAGAGAGAGAGAGAGAGAGAGAGAGAGAGAGAGAGAGAGAGAGAGAGAGAGAGAGAGAGAGAGAGAGAGAGAGACTCTTCCCCTTGTTGTGCCCATGCAGGGATTCTACATAATTCCCCATTTAACTCTTCCCCCTGGCTTGGTCAATCTCTCTGCTATATAGTGTCACTCTGTTACTTCTTTTACTAGAATGATAAATTGGCTTATGTCCAAGCACTATGGAACTGGGGTGGGGGAAGACAGAGAAAGAAAATTAAGATGAATAAACTGATTTGATAATACCACAAGTCAGGTATTACCTGTTCACTTCAAAGGCAATTCTGAAATTAATTAAATTCAAAGAGAAAAGCCACAGCTATTCCCACTTTTCATCAAGTGTCAGTACAGGAAACTGTCATTACAAAGTTAGTTCTTTTCTTTAAATTAATAGCAATGTATTACGGATCTTCTGCATGTATCTCAAGTACAGATACAACTTGGTTTAAAATGATCTGTCATTAACTTTGCTAAATTTGCATTCCTATGTATAGTTCTTGCTAAATGTCCATTTGTTCAGTAACTTTTTGAAGTCTGACAGTGCTGAACAAAGAGACTTATGATCAAACTTCTAGGTTCTGGCCATTGCAGCAGCCCCAGTGTCACATGAACAAAATCTGGGAGCTTGGCAACCAATTTGTGCTTATGACCAATTGCAGTGTCTCACAGTTACATAATTGCCATTTGTGACCTTTCTTACAAGCTTCTCATGAGCAAAATCAATAGGGAAGCCAGAAGGGAAGGTCACAAGTAGCTTGAGAAAGTCTCTCCCACCACCCCAGCATATCTTTGCTTGCAGAACCATATTCTTCTTTCCTAACACAAACCACACATACCTTCCTCTACAGCAGGGGTCCCCAACATCGGCAACTTTCAGAACTGTGGACTTCAACTCCCAGAATTCCCCAGCCAGGCTACAGCACCTCCCCCCTTTTGTGATAGACAAAAGTGGTGCCTTTTTTTGTGCCCAACTAGGTATGACTGACAGAAGTTGCTGTTCTTGGTATATTCTGTTTTTTCCTATCTCACTCTGGTGCTTTTCTTTCAGGTATGGCTTTGGTGGGAAACTGTTGGATTCAGATTTGCTTTGAAATAAATAGAGATCCTTAGCCATAGTGGATGCTGTGATATCTCATAAAAGGAAACTCCTTTGTCTTCTACACCTGAAAGTTGTACTTCAATTGAATTCTGGAAAGCTCTAATTAAGTCCAGTTCACACAGAAGGTATTAGGAAGAAACAATAAATTAAAAAAATGGAAGTGAAATTGAACAATGCCCCAAACCATGAATACACACCCAGGCCTACATACAAATGTTGAAGACGGGGCTGTATTCTATCTCAATCAGTTACACATGCACAGAAGTCCTGAAACTGCTGCCAAAATGCTCCTATGTGTTCTAACAAAATTTCCTTAAATCAGCTTAGTCAGCCCAACAGGAGCAGCTTAAACAGTAAACGTAGATAAGGCCTGCAACTAATACAATTTAAAACAGGAATGCAGCTTTAATGTAGCCATGTGTGCAATTAATAAAATTGCTCTCTCAGTTTGATTAAAGATTATCTCTTACTCGATGCAAATGAATCAGGATGAAAGAGACTACCTGCTGCAGTCTCTCTCAGCCACAACCAATTTGAAGTATGCATATTATCTGATGTATTTTTCTAGATTGTCTAGCTCTTGATTTTTTAAAAGATAACAATGGATTAGAAGGTATAAGCAGAGCAAGCGAAATAACTGCAATGAAGTCAAATGGTGACCTTCAGCCGTGCCTTGAAGTCTCCCTTTCTCCTGGTATTCTCATAGGATTTTAGTGATAAAATAACAGAATAACAGAGTTGGAAGGGACCCTAGAGGTCTTCTAGTCCAACCCCCTGCTCAAGCAGGAGACCATAAACAATACAAATAGCTATCCAGTCTCTTCTTAAAAGCCTCCAGTGATGGAGCACCCACAACTTCTGAAGGCAAGCCATTCCACAGGTTAGTTGTTTTCACTGTCAGGAAATTTCTCCTAAGTTCTAGGTTGCTTCTCTCCTTGATTAGTTTCCATCCATTGCTTCTTCTCCTGCCTTCCAATGCTTTGGAAAATAGGTTGACCCCTTCTTTGTGGCAGCCCTTCAAATATTGGAACACTATCATGTCATGCCTCGTTCTTATTTTCACTAGACTAGACATACCCAATTCCTGCAACCATTCTTCATATGTTTTACACTCCATTCACCTAATCATCTTTGTTGTCCTTTGCTGCACTCTTTCCAGAGTCTCAACATCTTTTTCATATTGTGGTGAACAAAACTGGACGTAGTATTCCAAGTGTAGTCTTAAAAGGTAAAGGTTCCCTCGCACATGCGTGCTAGTCGTTTCCGACTCTAGGGGCCAGTGCTTATCTCCATTTCAAAGCCGAAGAGCCAGCGCTTGTCCGAGGACGTCTCCGTGGTCATGTGGCCGGCATGACTAGACACCAAAGGTGCACAGAACACTGTTACCTTCCCACCGTAGTGGTCCCTATTTTTCTACTTGCATTTTTACGTGCTTTCGAACTGCTAGGTTGGCAGAAGCTGGGACGAGTAACAGGCGCTCACTCTGTTACGCGGCACTCAGGATTCAACCCGCCAAACTGCCAGCCTTCTGATCGACAAGCTCAGCGTCCTAACCCAGTGAGCCACCACGTCCCCTAAGTGTAGTCTTAGCAAGGCCTTATAATACTAACATTTCACATGATCTAGATTCCATCCCTTTGTTAATGCAGCCTAGGATTGCATTGGCTTTTTTGGCTGCTACACACTACTCATTCATATTAAAGTGATTGTCTACTAGGACTCCAAGATCCCTCTCACAATTACTATTATTGTACTAGATTCCACTTATTCTATAGTGGCAGCCCTCAATGCTATTTAACAGAGTATTGCCTGTTCCCAATAAAGTTAGTTCTTTCATCATATTTGCTCCATCACAGTTCTTCAGAAAACCAATATTTTATAGCATAATATATTCTTGTTAACCTTTCATAAGGTATTGAAGACCTGGTTGTCCCTCTAGACATTTCAACCAGGAAGTTAGGTGAACTCTGTTGGTGATGGGGCTTTTTGGTTGGGGGTTATTTTAACTGTGGCATCCTGGCTCATATATTGTTATGATGGCTTTAATCTTTGTACACTGTGGAGTCACAGCAGGGATATGGATGTCTCATAAATCATTTAAACAGCTACATGTGTGCATAACATGAGATTTCAGGAGAGAGAGGAGATTCAGCAAATATAGCTACCTTCCAAGTTAATGTGGTTTTTATATGGATGTTGTTTATATCCTGGAAGTGTTTAATTTTAACTATTTTTGCTATATATTTTTGAAATTGAGTAATTTATTCTGCTTATGCCGTAAGAGGAACTAACAGTTGGAGGATGTCACTGAAACCTAAGAAATAAAGAAAGCAGTAATTAAAAGTGATAAAGGTATCCTTGTCTAAAAATAGCCTAGCTTTCTGATAGGAATATGGTTTTCATGAAGAATATTGTGGATTATGTCTCTGACATTTTCATATAAAAGGAGAACAGGTAATAATGAAATAGAGGAAAATGCCAAATCACAACAAACCCAACCCTAGGGTTAAAATAAGTGTGGGTGCAAGCTTTACATACAACATGGAAGCCTTACTCCAAAGGAGAAACTGCATGTTTTTCTTTGTTCCACGCTACTCTTGTATGATAAATCCATTCTTAAATTATGATAGGGATGTGTGTGTGTGTGTGTATATTTTGATTAGTAAATATCAAAACGTAGAATTTTAAAATAAGTTCTTGATGGCCATTGCCCTTCTTTCATGGGAAACTTAAATCTGAACAATCTTCTAAGTAAAAGCTGTGATAATCTGTTCCCCTTCACAGAACATATCCATCAAGACTGGAGACTCCAGTAGACTTTAGAAATCAAATCACAAGAGTCTCACAATCACTAACAGAAACTTCAAAATGAATGTTAATTTGAGGGACAGTGTGGAGGCAAACAGCATGATTACTGTGCAAATGGTAGTGTCTTAAATATTACTAGCAGAAAGTAGCCAAAGTTACAACCAAATTATGATGTCATAAATTATAAAATGTATGTTAACTGTCTTCAAATTATTCTGTGGTCTCATAATACATCGTTCTTTAGTATATTTTAAAAAAACTGAGAGAATGTCACTTTGGTTAAGGCAACAGGCTAGAAAACCTGGAGACCACAAGTTCTAATCCTTAGCCATGAAGCCAGCTGGGTGACCTTGGGCCAGTCAGTCACTTTCAGCTATAGGAAGAAGACAAGGGAAAACCACTTAAACACAGTTTGCAAATAAAACCATAAGGATTAGTCCAGGCAGACACCAGGCACACACACAAACACCTGAGAAGAAAACTCATACCATTGATGTAGAACGGGGTCTTCAAACTTGGCCCTTTTATGACTTGTGGACTTCAACTCCCAGAATTCCTCAGCCAGGCATTCTGGGAGTTGAAATCCACAAGTCATAAAAGGGCCAAGTTTGAAGACCCCTGATGTATAAGTTTGAAACTCCCTCATAGCATATGCAAAAATTTGATAGCCACCAAAACTAAGTGACAGGTAGAAGAGAACAGTTTCCAGATCCTGTCTAATGTCAGAACCTACCCCAATCCACATCTTAGGAAAGAAGAACTCTTGGAGACAGGATTGTCCAAACAGGAACTTTTACTAAAACATGGTTGACAGTAGGTAATCTAGACAGGATCTGAAGCTGTTTCACAGATCAATATTTTTAAAGTGTCCCCAAGTAAAACCCCTCCCCTCAGTCCATTTGGTCAGTACCGGATCAGTTGAGTTTCAGGTGTCAAACTCCTCGTGGGGAAAATAGGAGAATCACCAGTACATTTGCAACATTATTACTTCCTTCCCTTCACATTCCAGTTGGATACACAAACCAGAATCCTCCCCCCCTCTTTCTTTGTTCTTCTTAGTTCAAAGGGTTTCTTCCCTGGTCTTTTGTGATGGCCTCCAGGCAAGCTGAATAAACAAACCTTGCATCTAAGGGATAGAGATGATGGCTCTTAACAATGCTGCCTTCTCTTTTCCTCCTTGGAAATGGCAGGATCCAGTAAGGGGGTGAGATTTAGATTTGCACAGATAGGGAGTTAGAAATGAAATATAAATGGATTCTGACAGGTACTGTGGGCAAAATGATCTCAGAGCATAAAGACAATACCTCTGTACATCACCCTTGAAAGTGTCTTGTGTTCATCTTAGCCAATGGAGTTTTAGGGTGTACAGTATTGGTCCACTCACAGACTAACATAACTCGAGAAGATAGATCAGAGTGCCAGATCATTGTCCTAAGCAGGTTTTTATGAAATGGCATGGTAAAGCCACTGCAAAGGAATATTTCTTTTAAAATACACCATCTTCCCCACTTGCAAGAATCCATCTGCAATGTTAACCATTTTGGAGGAATTCCTCTGCAACATTAAGAAAGGGATCTGCAAATCTATGGCACTGAACCCCAAATTCCTTAATCTAGTCCCATAAGCAATATCTTTAGTTCTTTTAAATCAGACATGTCAAACACAAGGCCCGGGGGCCAGATCCGGCCCGCAAAGTGGTTTCATGAGGCCCGTGAAGCCATCCTGGAAGCAGTGAGGGAACGGCCCCCACTGCCTTGGCCCCGGCCCAGAGACCCTCCTTCTGCCAGAGACCCTCAGATCTGTCCCACTCCTGCCCAGGCCCCCATAGGCACCCTTGATGCGAACGATGTAGAGCTGGCCACGCCCACCCAGTAGGCCATACGCACTCTAGCCACGCCCACCCAGTAGGCCATGCCCACCCTGGCCACACCCACCTGGCCCCCTGAGGGCAACCGCAATGCTGATGCGACCTTCAATGAAATTGAGTTTGACACCCCTGTTTTAAATAAAAGTTCTATTACACTAAGTAGTTGATCAATTTACAGCCAGACTGCTGAGCCTTAAAGATCACACTATTTTCTTCAATATTAGGGTAGAAATAAATGTTAGGACAGACTGAAAATTATGAGTATGTTCTTTTCTCTCCTCCTTCTGAAAATATTCAACACATGTTAGGAGGCTATGCAGCATTCATAAGATTGACAGCTGCTTCTCAAACCGGGAATACACATCTCCATCTCCAACAAAATCACAAGGCTTCTGGCACATATGCTACAAGCAGATTCCTCCATCCCACTCTTTCTGAGTAAGAGGGAAACAAGCAGAGTTCCTCTCAGATTTTTAAGGGTTTTTCAGGTAACCTTGTGGCATAGAAAAATCATCTGTTCTCAGGTCATTTATTAGGCAAAAGTTATGCAACAAGTGCATTATTTAATTTTGTTTTGTGTCTGCTAGTTAATCTTTCATTGATTCCATACTAGCTCAGTCACTGAGTGATTTTATGCAATTTCAGATTGTTCTACATCAGAATTGTCTTTGAATCTAAGAAAAGAGCAGCATGGTCTTGTGGATATCAGAACTTAATCTTTTTAATATTAGATGTTGTTGTTACAGGTTCTTTTAAAATCCTGTTTATAACTTTAGCTTTTATATTTTTGTCTCCTCTATCACTTAATGTCCTCTGTGTAAATACTTAAGGAATTTTCTCTCTTCTCCCTTTTTTAAAAGAAAGTTGATTCAACATAAACCTAGTAAGAGTGATCTACAGCAGGGGTGTCAAACTGTCGGCCCATGGGCCGGATGCATCATAGCGAAACCACATCCACCCCATTGCCAGCAATGGCAAAAAAGTGGTGATACCCCTGATCTACTACAGCATCTCTCAAACAAAGGGAGCTACCAATTTCCTTAGTCACATACCTAAACAGGCAGGGCCATGTTGTGATTCAGGGTCAGCCTGTGGGTCGGACGACTCAGAGGAGGAGGAGGAGGGGGGTGTTGAAGAGCTTGATGAGAGCCCCCAGCCAGGCCCCTCTCATCTGGTCACGACGCAGGCCCAGCTGTGTGAGCCTGACAGCGTGGATGAAGATGACCCACAGCTGGCCCTGTTCAAGGACGCCCGACGCAGGAGGCAGTCAATCAGGAGTAAACAGAGGAAGGCAGTGGGGCTCCTCGGAAGGAGGCAGAGAGAAGCCACGCCCTGAACTGTATTTAAGGGGGAATGCGTGGCAGGGCTGGTTTGATGAAGGCAACCGCTTGAAAAGCTCCTGTTTCTTGGTTTGTGTCTTGTTCTATTTGTTTTTGTATCAATAAATTTGGCAGGCGTAATTCCAGCCTCTTGCCTTCTTGTAAAAGGGGTTGTCCCTGCCTTTTCTGCAGGGCCGGTAGCAGGCTGGTACAGAACAGGCCAGGAGGTGCTGTGATAGCAGTTATTTCCCTTTTATTGTTATTTCCCCTTTTGCCTGCATAAGGAGTAGAAGTCATCTCTCTTTTGTTCATCTGATGGAAGAAGGAAAACAGAGGCATCCCTCAGGAAGATAGCAGCTGTGAAAAGAACCAATCTGCTATATCAAGGGAGAAAATAGGGTCAAGATGTGAGCATCCATAGGATTTCTGGGAGGGGAGGCTTGAAATCTCAAACTATTTACCCTTTAGGTTCAGCCCTGCCACTACACACTTTCTCTTGTACACATGTATTGGAATATAGCACATACAATTTCCAGTCACTATGACTGAATGACATGATGACTTGAAATGATAAGGATATAATCCGGTATATCTAGAAACTACCACACTAAGAAACATACCTAAGCTGTCAAAATAAATTACCTCATTTTTTCATGCTGTGAATTATCCCATTACCAAAAGCAAATGATACAAAGTAGGATGAATATAGTTGGATCAAATTGTGGTTTACTTATGTTACTTTAAGGCTTTCTTATCCCATTGGTAAATAAATGGACAAATTCTTTAGAAGTTTGCACTTATATTTAAAACATTAAACATTAAAATTGTAAAATTGAGGAATGCATTTTAGGTTTTATTTTATTTATTTATTTTATTTTATTATATTTATATACCGCCCTTTCCCGAAGGACTCAGGGCGGTTTACAGGGTGATTAAAACGAAAAATACCAAAGTTAAAAACAATTAAAAAATTATATCAATCCCTGAATAAATAAAAACCCCAGTTAAAATTAAAATTCTCAGCCTGGGCCAGAGAGCTCGAAGAGCCAGGTCTTCAGGTCCCAGCGGAATGAACGGAGGTCTGGGGCAGTCCTAAGCTCCACTGGCAGCTGGTTCCAGAGGGCAGGCATACCCACAGAGAAGGCCCTCCCCCTGGGTGTTATCCGCCGACAATCTTTTACCAGCGGCACCCTGAGAAGACCCTCCCTGTGGGAGCGCACTGGATGAAGGGAGCTTGATGCCGGCAGCAGGTGTTCCCTCAGATATCCCGGACCGTCACCATTTAGGGCTTTATAGGTCATCACCAGCACCTTGAATCTCACCCGGAGGGCAACCGGGAGCCAATGCAGCTCGCGGAGTAGAGGTGTTACATGGGAGTATCGGGAAACCCCCATCACAACTCGCGCGGCCGCATTCTGCACCAGCTGAAGCCTCCGAGTGGTCCTCAAGGGCAGCCCCATGTAGAGAGTGTTGCAGTAGTCTAAACGGGAGGTCACGAGCGCATGAGTGACTGTGCGTAGGGCATCTCGGTCCAGATAGGGTCGCAACTGGTGCACCAGGCGAACCTGGGCAAAAGCCCCCGTGGTCACGGCTCCTATATGATCTTCAAAGTTGAGCCGGGAGTCAAGGAGGATGCCCAGGTTGCGAGCCCTATCAACGGGGGGTAACACCTCAACCCCCCATCATTAAAGGTGGAATGGTCTGGTTAACCCGAGATGCCGATACGCACAGCCACTCAGTCTTGGCAGGATTGAGACGAAGCCTGTTTCTCCCCATCCAGACCTGGACCGCCTCCAGACAACGGGACATCACGGCGAGGGCATCGCTGGGTTGGTTTGGGGTGGAAAGAAAAAGTTGGGTATCATCAGCGTACTGATGATACCCCACCCCGAAACCACGAATGATCTCACCCAGCGGCTTCATATAGATGTTGAACAGGAGGGGTGAGAGAACCGACCCCTGAGGAACTCCACAAACAAGAGGCCTCGGGGTAGATCTCTGCCCTCCCGTCAACACTGACTGTGAGCAGCCCAGGAGATAGGAGGAGAACCACCGTAAAACAGTGCCTCCCACTCCCAACCCCCTGAGACGCCGCAGTAGGATACCATGGTCGATGGTATCAAAAGCCGCTGAGAGATCTAATAGGACCAGGACAGAGGAACATCCCCTGTCCCGAGCCCGCCAGAGATCATTCACCAGCGCGACAAATGCCGTCTCCGTGCTGTATCCGGGCCTGAAACCCGATTGGTACGGGTTCAGATAATCAGTTTCCTCCAGGAACAGAGGAAGCTGATGCCCCACCACACTCTCATCAACCTTCGCCAAAAAGTGAAGGTTGGAGACTGGACGATAGTTATTTAAAACAGCCAGGTCCAGGACAGGCTTTTTGAGGAGGGGGTCTCACCACCGCTTCCTTCAAGGCGGCAGGGAAGACACCCTCCTTCAAAGAAGCAGTTATTACTGCCTGGAACCAGCCTCGTGTCTCCTCCCGGGCCGCATAAACCAGCCAGGAGGGGCACGGATCCAACAAACAGGTGGTGGTGCTCAGCCTCCCCATGATCCTGTCCACATCATCAGGGGAAACAGGATCAAACTCAGTCCAGATAACATGCTCAAGACCGTCCGATTCCTCCACATCAGACTCTGCCCAGTCAGAGTCCAGACCGGCCCGGATCTGAGCAATTTTGTCCGGCAGATGATGACTAAACTCCTTGGCTCGTCCCTGTAAGGGATCCTCCCTCACCTCCTGGTTAAGGAGGGAGCGAGCCACCCTAAACAGGGCGGCCGGGCGATTATTTGGGGACGAGATGAGGGCAGCGAAGTAATTAAACTTTGTCGTCCTCATCGCCGCAAGATAAGACCTTATAAAGGTTCTTAGCTGCAATCGGTCAGATTCGGATCGGCTGGACCTCCAACCGCTCTCTAGACTCCGTCTTCGACGCTTCATCTCCCGGAGTTCCGCAGAGAACCATGGAGCCCAACGGGATCTGCGCCGGGTCAGAGGTCGCAAGGGTACAACACAGTCAAGTGCCCCGGCGGCCGCCCTTTCCCAGGCATCCACCAAGGCATCAACTGGGCTGTGGGTGAGGGCGATGGGTATAGACCCAAGCACCATCTGGAACCGTTCCGGGTCCATTAGGCACCTGGGGCGGAACCACCTGGTCAGTTACGCAGCCCAGCGGCAGGGGGTGGCATAATGGAAGACCAGCCGCAGGAGATAGTGATCTGACCATGACAGGGGAACAATGGTTGGTGAACCCCCTCCCAGATCATCCAACCACTGTCCAGACAGGAACATCATCATTTGCAGACACAGCACAACTTAGAAAACAATGTTTGCAAGTTTTTTTTCCTGTACAATTTCCAAGGAACATCTGCAGACCCCTTTTTAAGTTTATGGCAGGATCTACCTTCTAAAATACAGTCTTTGCATCATCTCATTGCCTTTGTTGATGTTTGGATTGAGCTGATGTGTGCATTACAAAAGGCTTATATTAGCTAGCATTATATTTGTTTGTTTGTTTGGTTGGTTGGTTGGTTGGTTGTTTCCTGCAATAGTATCCTAATTTGCAATTGAATTAAAGATTAATGGTTGATTGTTTCTCTTATACATGCTAGACTTTGGGGAATATGGGAGAAGCATGTCTTCAGTTTCTAATTAAGAAAACTTGTTTCCAAGGGGTTGTGAAACACGGGTCTATCCACTAGAATATAAATAATGTGCAAACTGCAGATATCATGCTTTCCAACCTAAGAACAATTTTTAATCATAATTTTCCATATATTTATATCTATATTAAAACTCCGGATTGCTAGCAGCAGCAATAAAAAAAATCAGCAGAAAAAAAATAAAGAAAAATGTTACAAAATAGCGAGCAACTGAAATAAGCAACAATACAAATACAATACAGATATTTCAATGAAATTAATTCACAGGCTCCAAAGATCAACATCTAAGCCTGGGAATGCAGCTGTATCTTCAGAGCCTTGAGAAAGCTGAGCCAGTAGATCAGAGATTGTTCTGTAAGGCAGGCACAGAGACAGAAGAGGCTTTCTTCTTACTTACTTCCAAGTGGGCCCCTCTCCTGCAGATTTGATGGGACAGGTAGATAAGATTGGGGAGAGGTGATCTCACAAATAACTTAGCCCCATGCCATGGCCACCTAGAAGGATCTTGACAGATTTGAGCATTGGGCCCTATCCAGCAACATGCAGTTCAGTGGTGAGAAAAGTAAGGTTCTGCATTTAGGCAGGGAAAACCAAATGCACAGGTACAGAATATGTGGTATCTGGCTCAATTGGAGTGCCTCTGAGAGGGAGATAGGTGTCCTGTGGAATATGAGTCAATGTCATCCTAGGCTACATCAACAGAAGGATAACATCAGGAGAAGTGATACTACCGTTTTACACTGCACTAGTGAAGACATAGGTAAAGTGGGACGCAGTGGCTCAGTGGGTTAGGACGCTGAGCTTGTCGATCAGAAGGTCGGCAGTTTGGCGGGTCGAATCCTGAATGCCACATAACAGAGTGAGTGCCTGTTACTCGTCCCAGCTTCTGCCAACCTAGCAGTTCGAAAGCGCATAAAAATGCAAGTAGAAAAATAGGGACCACTACGGTGGGAAGGTAACAGCGTTCTGTGTGCCTTTGGCATCTAGTCATGCTGGCCACATGACCACGGAGATGTCCTCATACAAACACTGGCTCTTTGGCTTTGAAACGGAGATGAGCACTGGCCCCTAGAGTCAGAAACAAATAGCACGCATGTGCGGGGGAACCTTTACCTTCACCTTTATTTATTTATTTATTTATTTATTTATTTATTTATTTATTTATTTATTTATTTATTTATTTATTTATTTATTTATTTATTATTTAAATTAATATACCACCCTATTCCCGTAGGACTCAGGGTGGTTTACAGGGAGAATTAAAATACATAGCATACAAAAATTAAAAGCAATTAAAAACTATAATTAAATTACAGTCCCTGAAATTAAACTAAAACCCAATCAAATTAAATTAGTTAAAACCCCTCAGTCTGGGCCAAACAGCTCGAAGAACCAGGTTTTCAAGTCCGGGCGAAATGAGCGAAGGTCGGGGGCAGTCCTGAGTTCCGTGGGAAGTTGGTTCCATAGGGCCGGCGCGCCCACAGATAACGCCCTTCCCCTGGGAATAACCCGCCGGCATTCCTTAACCGGCGGTACCCTGAGAAGGCCTTCCCTGTGGGAGTGCACAGGATGATGGGAAGTTGATGCCGGCAGCTGGTGTTCCCTTAGATAATCCGGACCCAAGCCATTTAGAGCTTTAGTGAAGACATACTTGGAATAATGCATCAAGTTCTGGTCACTACAATACAAAAAAGATGCTGAGGCCCTAGAAAGAGTCCAGAGAAGAGCAACAAAGATAATTACGGTAGTAGTCTGGAGGTTAAATCATATGATGAACAGCTAAGGGAACTAGGTATGTTTAGTCTAGGGGAGACATGATAGCAGTCTTCCAATATTTGAAGGAATGTCACATGGAAGAGGGTGTCAATTTGTTCTCCAAATTATCTGAAGGCAGGACAAAAGCAATGGGTGGAAGTCCATTAGAGGGAGATCCAACCTGGAAATAAGGAGGACTTTTTGACAGACCAATTAACCAATACAACAGCTTGACTCCCAGAATTATGAGTGCTCCATTGCTGAAGGTTTACAAAAAATATTTGGACAATTATTTGTCCAGGATGGTACAAGGACTCCTGCCTTGACAGTGATAGGATTAGAAGACCTCCAAGGTCCCTTCTAACCTTATAAGTCTATGATCTGCCTCATTCAGAGTTCTTCTGAATTGCTTCAGTCACCAGCATAGGACTCGTCTCAAGGTCAGAGTTCAAGTTGAAGTAAATCTGAGCAACTTTACAGAACAGATGTGAGCATATTCCTCACAAGCGCACTGCAAGTAAATCTATTAACCAGTTCTCCTTGGAAGGATCTAGTTTATCTCAAATTATTTGTGGATGCAATAAGAGCAAAGTAATATTGGACTTTCACAACCCTTACCAGCATGAAGTAGGCCCTAATAGCAGTTCTACCTCGTTTAATTGGGTTCACTTCTTGTTCACTTCAGTGGTGCTCTAGCCATCTCTTCATGTGTTTCATCTCCCTGAATTCCTTCATAAACCAAAGAAAATTTCAGGATCCACAAGAAAATGTTTTTAGATGAATGCCAGCTGCCTTCAGTCAAACCATGCAGCAACTTTCAGGGACAACTCCAAGCTCCCTCTGCAACCCTAAACATTTCATATAGACTATAGGACCAACCTCCCTGCAGATTAAATCACCATTTAGATGCAGTTAGAAATTCAAACTACAAACTGGCAGATTGTTCTAGTCTCACCTTAGGCACAACGTGACCTTGGGCCAATCACTTTCTTTCTTTCAATCTTAGCAACACGGCAATGGTGAACCACTTCTGAAAAATCTTGCCAAGAAAACTGGAGGGACTTGTTTAGGTAATTTTCAAGAATCAGACATGATGGGAAGGTAGTAAAAAAAAAGTCATCGTTCTTTCTTAGCACAGCATACAGAATTCATTCCAGGGCAGATTACTATCTATCAGTATTATATAATTTATAATTATAAAAGCAACACTCTGTTCAAAAATAGATTATAATAAAGGGGTGGTGGTGGTAGCATTAATTCAGTAGAAAAATATTTTCACAACATTTTAGCTGCCTGAAGCAGGCAAGCTTTCTATAGGTTCTTTATCATTAGCCATTTCAACATGGTTCAGAGCAGAAACATATTAATTTGTTTCTGGGTTGTTGGGTGCAGGTTGTTTTGTTTTGTTTGTACAAAAGAGTGGACATTTTCAAATATTTTCTGTAATCAAATGTCGTTGCCTTCACATATTGCTCAGTGTCATGAGAGATAGCTCATAAGGGCCTCTTCATAAGTAGAAAGCTAACCAGATGTGCTACTACAGGTTTTGACATCTGTTCCATATCTAACACCTTTACAGATGATAATTCAATTGAGAGAGAGAGACAGACTGAGAATGAATGCAAGTGCTGAACTAGAAGCTGGAAGAATCTCAGGTTCAGTACTGCTTTTCTGAAAATTGGGGGCAATTGTATTAATTTTTAAAAATGAATGCTCTGAACTACTGACTGTAGTGTTCCAAGTACTATTCACATGATTTACATTGCAAGTTATACTTGTTCAACAGTTCCATTTACAAGCATTTTTAATGGCCAGATCTTTGATTAACTTACAGGAAAAACTCTGTAGAGCGGTATTTCTCAGCTTTGGCAACTTGAAGATAAGTGGATTCAGTCTCCAGAATTTGGAATTAATAATAAAGTCTATTTTTGTTTCAGCCAAGATAGAGATAGGGATTTCTAATTCAAAACAGGTATGCTAAGTTTGTATTTCTACCAATTACTGCTCTTGTTAATTTTTTATCTACGTTTACAGGTCTTTTTACTATATCTATATATCTGTCAACGCTGCTAACATCGAATGTTATTGCTTGACAAGAGATGAAGAAGTAGCCATTTCATATGTTAAACTTGTGTATAGCTTTAAGAGATTTAGTTTGAGGTTGGGAGGGGGGACAAGTAGGATTGCACCTTTCAAGGCCATCTCTAACTAGAGAAGATAAGACCTTGGCGGATTTTCTAATGGAAGGGAAACTGATTCTTTAAATTAATTGGGGAATATGATTAATGACAAACTTAGAAAGGTGGAGAATTGTGTTTTAATATATTGTGCGAGGGGCAGAGATTTCAGGTTCCAGCTTCCTTCAAGCAAGCATTTGCCAGTGTATTAAGCTAATAAAGGACTTTTAAGGTAAACAATGCCTCAGAGTCACTTGAAAAGCCCATACGTCGGAAACTTGACATCAAGCTGGAATCCACACTACTTTTTAAACTAATTAGGAACTACTGACCTCAGAGCAGCCAGGCCAGCTGAGATTGAATACTCGGGTGAGTGGAAAATCCTGTCTGCAGATCAGACTGCCTGCCAGACCCAGGAGTTCCCTGCCAAGCCCTCCAGACCCATAGAGACAGAGGACCCTAGCCTGGGCCCTCTGCATCAATGGGAGGTTGGGAACCCCCATAAGTGAAAGGCCAACAACCTCTGAGTTTGCCCCAGCTAATAGAAGCCTTGCAACAGTTGGGGGTGGTACAAAGCCTGGAGATCAGGAGGTGGTGGGAGGACAACAGCAAGGGTGGCAGCAGCAGGACCCAAATGTGCAACCCCTGAACATACAGCAGGACCAGTAGGGCCAGCAGCAGGGGGGAGGCCTGACAGCCATTAAATCAGCAACCAGAGTGGGGCCAGCAGCTGTTGAACCAACAACTAGGGTGGGGCCAGCAGCAATGGGGGTCCCAGCAAGCAATGATGAACCCACCCTTCAGAGCAACCTTTGATGGGAATCCAGAAAAACTGATTTTTTTCCTCAACCAAGAACGCTCTCACTTGAATCGCTGGGGTCACTCTTACCCGGACCCGAGTGCGATGGTCGATGTGATTGCATCCAACCTAGAGGGAGAAGCATCTGAATGGTTGAACAATTTATATAACGAGCAGGCCCCTGAATTGGAAGACCCCCACCTTTTCCTCCTGGGGCTGAGGGAAAGATTTGAGGACCCATCCATTGCCCTCAAAGTGGAAGAACAAATCCATAAGATAAAGCAAGCTGGCCGGCCTGCCCTAGAGTATGTGCAGGAGTTTTGAAAGATGGCAGGTCGGATAGAGAGATGGCCTGAGCAATCAATAATTTATCTTTTTAGAGAAGGGTTAGACGACCACCTTTCTCAGGCATGTATCTACTGAGCTGTACCCGACTAGCTGCATGAATGGTACCAGGCAGCAGTGAAATTAGATGTCCAGCTCACCCGCTATAAAAAACCTCCCCCACCTGAGGCTGCGCCAAAACCAGGATCCAGATTGCTACCCCCCCGAAAACCCCCAATGACTGTTATGGCTGAAAGACCTAGACCACCTACAGGTCTGCCAATCAAGTGCTTTTGATGTGGACAGCAGGGACATCGAGCAGCAAACTGCCCAGTTCCTTACCCGCAACAGCAGAGTAGACCAGATCCAACAACGAGGAAGAAACCCGCACAGCAACCATCGAGAGAAAAGTCCAACTGGGCCACCCAGGAGTCTGTTACCCAGGTTACATCCCCCACCCAGGAGGACACTGGCCCACCAACTGGACCCACTCCCACTTTACCCGGTTTTGACAGCGACAATGAAGGGGAGAACGACCCAATGGTGAGTCGATGCATCCTACCTTTTTTATTGCCTGCTAAACTCATAATCCCTAAGTCAGGGGCACAAGTAGACCTGAAAGTGCTACTTAATACCGGCTGCTCCCAATGTATCATTAGCCTGTCATGTGCCTTGAGACTGGGCATACGAGCCAAGTCGCTCTCCAAACCTGTGAGTTTCGAGCAAGCCAATGGCTCTCTAATGGGAGGGACTTTAGTCATGCAATTAACGGAGCCCTTATGCCTGGAAATAGGTGAGCACTGGGAGTTTATTCACTTCCTGGTAGCTCCAAAGATGTATGAGACTGTGATCCTAGAGACTAGCCTGGCTAGACAAATGGAAGCCATTTATCTGGTGGGAAAAAGGAATGAGAACTGTGAGATTACCCATAGGGCCCAATCCCCCCATTGATTCAACAGATGTTATAGGGGATTTTAGCCCACCCAATGAACAAGCGCACATGGCTGCCTTACAGCCACCTGGTGAGCTGCTCATCCCCAGCGAGTACCAGGACCTAGCAGAGGCATTTAGTGAGAAAGAATGTGATACCTTGCCTCCTCACCATCCAAATGATTGTTCCATTGAACTGTTAACAGGAGCCAATCTCCCTCAACCAAGAATGTACGCTATGTCCCCCCTTGAAATGGAGGAGATGCAGCGATATGTGGATACAAACCTAGCGAGGGGATTCATTGAATGGGCCAAGTTTACTGTGGGAGCCCCTGTGTTGTTCAAAGAGAAAAAAGATTGGTCTGTATGTCTCTGTGTGGACTATAAAGGCCTAAATGCTGTGAGTGTGGAAAATAAATACCCTCTCCCCCTCCTGAAAGACTTGCTTACCCACCTGGTGAATGGGAGCATCTTCACCAAGTTAGACCTGAGAGAAGCATATTACCAGGTAAGAATAAAGGAGGGGGATGAGTGGAAGACAGCCTTCAACTGCCCCTTGGGGAGCTACCAATTCAAAGTCATGTCATTTGGACTGCAGGGGGCCCCAGCCGTATTTATGCAGTTGATTAATGAGGTCCTACATGAACACCTATACAAAGGGGTCCTAGTATACCTTATTGACATCCTGATATACAGCACGAATATGACTGACCACATAAACTGCTCAGAGAAGTGTTAAAGAAACTATTGAATGCCAAACTTTATGTCAAATTGTCGAAATGTGAATTTCACCAAACCCGATTAGATTATCTTGGCTATAGAATCTCCAATGAGGGTATCAAAATGGACCCAGCCAAAGTAAAAATCCATAATTGAATGGCAGCCCCCCAAAACCCGCAAACAGCTCCAGAGCTTCCTAGGGTTGGCCAACTTCTACCGTCAATTTATTCCCTCTTTTTCCGAGATTGCTCTAGCTCTTACAGAACTACTCAAAATGGGCAAGGGAGGGGGAAAACCGTGACCTGGCCGACCGCTAGCATGGACTATGAGTTGTCAGAAAGCTTTTGAGAATTTAAAAAGACTATTTGCGGCTGAACCAGTCCTAAAGAACCCCTGCCCAGGGGAGCCCTTCATAATTCAGGCAGACACCAGTGACGTGGCAGTCAGAGCAGTGTTATTGCAAAAGAATAAAAGTGGGGTCCTGCAACCTTGTGCTTACACCTCTAAGAAATTTACTGAAAGTGAGAGGAGATGGACAGTCTGGGAGAAGGAGGCCTTTGCTATTAGGTGGAGGCTATTAAACTGGTGTCACTACTTAGAAGGGAGCAAGGTGCCTTTTGAAGTATGGACAGATCACAAAAATTTAGAGGCACTAAAAACTCCCCACAAATTGTCCCCAAAACAAGTACGATGGGCACAGTACTTCAGCCATTTTAACTTTACTCTAAAGTACATACCAGGAAGAAAAAACTTCCTAGCGGATGCACTCTCCCTATTGCCCCAGTACAAAAGTGAACACAAAGAAGTTCACGAGGCAATTATCCCCAGTCCACAAACTGTGGCCCAACTCACACCTCGCAGGACCCCTAATCTTGATGACCCTGGGGTAAAGAAAATAAAGTGAGAACTCCTCACTGATCAATGGTTTAAAGACAATCAGACATCCCTAACATGCAGGGAGGGTCTGGCTTACAAGGGGGGGAAATTGTACTTGCCTGAAGCTCTTCATCTTAATGCCCTCAAACACAGCCATGATGTCAAGCAGGCTGGACATTTCGGATATCTAAAAACTCTACATCTCACTCACTGGCAATTTTGGTGGCCGGGACTAAAATGAGATGTCGAAAACTATGTCAAGAGCTGTACTGTATGTGCCACCATGAAAAGAATCCCAGGAAAGACCCCTGCGTTACTGCAACCGGTGGCCAAACCTTCTCAACCATGGGAAGAAATAGCTATGGACTTTATAGTAGACCTACCTGATAGTAGAGGAAATACTGTCATTTGGACTGTGATAGACCTATTTTCAAAACAGGCTTACTTTATCGCTTGCAAAGGACTTCCATTGGCTCAACGCCTGACTAAGTTGTTCCTAAAACATATCTATCGACTACATGGCGCCCCTAAGTGAATAATTTCCGATAGAGGGGTGCAGTTCACAGCAAAATTTTGGAGAAACTTTCTTAAATTAATTGGATCATCTCAAGGCCTATCAACTGCTTTTCACCCAGCTACTAACAGAGCCGCAGAATCCGCCAACAAAATGGTGGAACAATACCTTAGATGCTACATCTCTTACCAACAAACAAACTGGACTGACCTCCTCCCTTTTGCAGAGGTGGCTTACAATAATTCAGTACATAGCAGCACCAGCTACACTCCTTTCCGTGTAGCCACAGGGAAAGAATTCAACCCCATACCGGAATACCCTCAGTTACCCTCCGCTTCCCACACTCTTGATCATTGGGTGAGGGGTTGGGAAGAAGTTTGGAAAAATACAAAGGTGGCCTTAAAAAAGACCTTTGAGACCTACAAAAAACAAGCTGACAAAAACATTCCAAGTTGGGGAAAAGATCTATTTGTCGACCAAATACTTACGCTTTAAACTACCCAATAAGAAATTGGGACCAAAATTCTTGGGGCCTTTCCCCATTGTGAAAATCATCAACCCGGTCACAGTAAAATTGAAACTACCCAGACTTTTGGGGAAAATTCACCCGGTGTTCCATTGTAGCTTGCTGAAACCTTTTCAAACCTCTACTTTAAGACCTCCCCCAAAGAAAGCACCTGGACCCCTCATGGTAGCAGGTCAGACCCATTATGAAGTGAAACATGTTCTTGACTCTAGAATCTTTAAGGGAAAATTGCAATACCTAGTACAATGGAAAGGATACCCATTGTCTGAAGCCATTTGGGTGAAATCTACTGATGTGAAAGCTGACAGACTTATCAAAAGGTTTTATGAGAAACACCCCAACAAACCAAAAGCAAGTTCCTAACGTGTTTTGTTTACATTACAGGATCTGTCCTTTTTGTAAGGGGGGCCGGATGTCAACGCTGCTAACATCGAATGTTATTGCTTGACAAGAGATGAAGAAGTAGCCATTTCATATGTTAAACTTGTGTATTGCTTTAAGAGATTTAGTTTAAGGTTGGGAGGGGGGACGAGTAAGATTGCACCTTTCAAGGCCATCTCTAACTAGAGAAGATAAGACCTTGGTGGGTTTTCTAACAGAAGGGAAACTGATTCTTTAAATTAATTGGGGAATATGATTAATGACAAAATTAGAAAGGTGGAGAATTGTGTTTTAATATATTGTGCAAGGGGTGGAGATTTCAGATTTCAGCTTCCTTCGAGCAAGCATTTGCCAGTGTATTAAGCTAATAAAGGACTTTTAAGGTAAATAATGCCTCAGAGTCACTTGAAAAGCCCATACGTCGGAAACTTAACAATATGGGTAACAGTAAATAAACTTTGCAAATCTGATGAAGTAAAAAAGCGTTTACCTTTAAAATGCTTCCTCCTAGATGATTTCCTCCCTGATATGGTAGGAGGTCGTCTTACTAGCTTCAATGACTCAATAACCCTCCTGGGTGGGGGAGAAGGAGTATGGTGCAGCGAGGCAAGGGAAGGGCAGGCAGTCCTCCCCATGGTCTGCTCCTCACCACTGTGGTTGGGGGAGTAGGTGGGAATGAGGATTCGTGGTCGGTTCAACCTCTTGGTGTCAAGATCAAGGCTGGGTCAGGGGGTGAAGCTAAGAGTAATCCATAATGGGTTATAGTTTGCAAGCATGAGGGAAGCCAACCAACATAGTAGGAAAAAACTCCACATTTAAAGCAATGGCCATCCACTTCCGTATTCTGGCTAGAAAAAAATTATGGCCATCATGATGACCTGTAAACAAGTTTGGCATTGGATGATGAGATCCTTCCTAATCAGAAATCATTCCTCTTAATTATTGGGAAACTGCTGAATTTTCACAAATAGCTCTCATGGTTTTTACCAAAAATAGATTATGTGAGACAAATACTGCCTTCTTCTTTGACAGGGTAACTAATCTAGCTGGCAAAGTGGTAGATATAATTTTCCTGATTTCAGCTTAGCTTTTGACCAGCTTTAATACAACATTATCCAAGAGAGAATGAAAAGCTAAGAAGGAAATAAAAGGCCAGAATACATCCTCTCCAGAAACCAATATCCAGATAAGTAGGAATTAAAACCAGACAACCAATCAAGAAGAAAATAATATGCTCATCAAGGAACTATCAAGGAAAAAAACCTACACCCCCATCAATAATGGCAAGGCAAGCCATTGTAAGCCCCACTCTTACTCCCATTTCCATTGATAATGTTACCTAGTTGGGTAATGAAACATCTGAAAGGAAACAACCAAGCACAGAGAACAGAAACCTACAACTCAACCCAGAGCTACATATCTTCTGTTCTGTTGGATTTTCATTACCAACTTATCAAGCATTGTTTCATTGGACATATAGCAAGGTGGACTCAAAACTGGCAGGCTACGTATACCTATCATCAGTGGTTTAGTATCAACTTGAAGGGCAATAACCAATGAAGTCCTTTATAGGAATTTATCTCAGAGATAGTATTATTCAGTATTTTTATTAGTCATCTGGATAACAGGACTGATAGATTGCTTAAGAACCTGCCCCAGCTGATCCTCTCAGGACAGCACAACTCTTGATTCTATAGGGTTAATCAAAAGAACTTTCTCAGATAAAATGCTTGTAGTAAACACAAGTGAAATCTAATGGTCCCGTGCAAAGCACAAAGCTATTCCTCCTATTCTGAAACCCAGCCCCCCTAACCAGTCCACCCACAGCCAATGTATTGCTGCAAGGTTGTTTTGAGAGCGCTAAGGTACAAGCTTGATAATGGATCATCCTGAGGGTACAGTGACCTTGGAGTCAGGCTGGAACCAGCTGCGAGGGAATCTATCTTGTCTCCAAAGACTATCTCCCTCCCGAATTCCCATGCAGTTTCAGCAAAGCTAAGGCATGCAAAAAATGTTCCCCCAGAGCCTCCCCCTCCAACAGAAGGGCAGGGCACCCAAAAGGGGACCTGGCAAGTTGTTTATCAAATTTGCAAAACATATAAAATTAGGCGGTTTGGCCAACAGAGAAATCTATCCAGTTTGTAGAAGATGGGCTGCAATGAACAAGACATCTCTTAACAGCGAGATATTTAAATATGATGTAATGGAGAAAAAAATAGAACATACCACATGAAAGATACATGGACTTGGAAACTTAAAATCCAAGAAAATTTGAATATGGTTATTGACAACAAGCTGAACATGAGTCAGTAGTGTGACAACTACTATAAGGGCTAACATAGTTCCAGGCATTAGATATTGAACGGTATGAAATAAATATCCATCTGAAGTATTGTTTATGATTCTGAATACCACATTTCTAGAAGCTAAAGGAGGATTCAAAGGAGAGCAACGTTGATGACACAGAAAATTAAATCTAAGGGTATCGACTGATGTTCAAACTTGGGATGTTCGATTGGGATAAAAGATTGGACAGCCATTTGGCCAGAATGGAATAGGGTCTCTTGCTTGAGCAGGGGGTTGGACTAGACTAGAAGACCACCAAGGTCCAACTCTGTTACCGGTATTCTGTTAAGACCAAGGGGGAACGTGATAGCTGTTTTCAAGTACATGGCACATTTGAGGAACCTGCAGGGAATATAGTTTCCATAGCCAAAGAAACTAGCACCAGAAATAAAAAACCCTATTATATTTCATTTAATTATAAGGAAAAGTTCCCTGACAGTCATATCTATAAAACAATAGAATAGAGCTGGAAGGGACCTTGGAAGTCTTCTAGTCCTGCTATCATGTCTCCCCTATTTCTTCATTTCTTTAGACTAGACCAGGGGTAGGCAACCTTGGCTCTTTTATGATTTGTGGTCTTCAACTCCCAGAATTCCTGAGTCAGCATGGCTGGTTTAGGAATTTTGGGTTTTGAAGTCCACAAGTCATAAAAGAGCCAAGGTTGCCTACCCATGGAGTAGACAAACCCAAGTCCCGTAGCCGTTCTTCGTATTTTTTAGTCTCCAGGCCTTTGATCATCTTAGCTGCTCTTCTCTGAATTTTTTCCAAACTCTCAACATCTTTTTTGTGATATGGTGACCAAAAGTGGCTGCAGTATTCCAGGTGTGGTCTTACTAGGGCTTTGTAAAACGGTACTAGTACTTTGCGTGATCTTGATTCTATGCCTCTGTTTATACAACCCAGGATTGTATTAGCTTTTTTGGTTGCTGCTGCACACTGCTGGCTCATAATCAAGTGATCATCCACTAAGGCTCCAAGGTCCCTCTCACAGTTACTGTTTTTAAGTCAGGTCTCACCCAATCTGTATTTGTGCCTTTGGTAAGACTTTTCTCCACATTGAAACTCATTTTGTTGGATAGGGCCCATTGTTCAAGTTTGTCAAGGGTATTTTTGGATCCTGAGTTTGTCTTCTGGGGTGTAGGCTATATGTAATATACCTATAGAAAGTGTGAGATCTCCCTTTCAGGAGATTATTTATGAGGAAGCTGGACAGCCATCCATCATGGTCAATTAAAATTGGTTTTGTTGAGCATTTCAAATGGTTGAGTTAGATGATTATTGTGGCCTCCTCCAACTCTACAATTTAGTATTTCTCTGGACACAATGATGCAACCAGATTAAAATATAATGAAGTCTGTCTTAATGCACAGGAAACATACAATTGGACCATGGAATGTGAGAAATGTGCACAAGGAAAAACTTGAAATTATCAAAGCATAAACGAAGCATACTAAACTGGATATTTTATTGAATAAATACTAAGGTGAACAGGCTATGGCTATGTACACAATTGAATGAGTACATTCAAGGCAAGAGATTACACAAAAACAATAACAGTCAAAAAGGGTATCAGAAAGATGCACCAGCAACAACCTAATTAAAGGCAGAATGATATATATTGCTAAATATCCAATGAACATTTTTGTTGTATCAATGCCTGCATTTACTACACAGACAACAGTGAAAGACAATGAGAAACTCTATGGTCATTTAAATGCAACATCTAGAAGGGAAGTTGTGCTAGTAATTGGCATACAAACAATGCAGGCATGAGGGACTAGGAATTACAGGAAAAACTGAATTAGGTAAATACAGTAGAGCAGGAGATAGGGAAGAGATCTATCTTAAATGCCAAGACCTGTTTTAAAGGACATTGAATCAGCAACGTAACAAGAAATAGAAAACAGAAAAGTAGCTGTTTTCAATGCAGTTAGATGCAAATGAAAATTGTGAGACAGAAAATTATTTATGTAAAATATATTTGCTAAATATAAAAAATAAAGAGCAGATATCCAAGTAAAATTTAACCTGGAGAACATACAGTTAGAATATAAGATAAACATAAGGAATAGATTCAGTACACTTATACAAATGAGAAACAAAGGAGTTATGGAAGGGGAGAAGACCTTGTGGAACAAGAAGCACAAAATAAATAATAAATAATCCCAAAATAGCAAAGAGGAAAAGCTTTCAGAACAAGTTGTCCTGACAGCCAGGAAAAGATGGAGTATATAAGCCTTGGGTATTAATAAGAGCGTAAGAGATCCGAACAAAAGCTTTCAACATCAAGAAGGAAAGAATAAGGAAAGATACCTCAATTGAGAATGTCAACAAATAGAGGAAAGTCAGTAGGAAAAAAGAGATGTTTCAAGACAATCAGATAAATCACAGGACAATTTACAGCACTTTTCCCAAAAATAGTTACAAGAGGCGATTGAAGCTAAAGGAATATGGAGATTAGACAGCCACCTTGATAAATGGGATTACAAAATGACAGAACACTCATAGAAAGTGAATATATTCAGGATCCAACTTGATTAGAAACTGAAGTACAACAGTAATCAAATAAAAAAGCACAAGTTGCAGATGAAATACTTTCTGAAGGGCAGGAGAAGAGGCAATTCAAGTGTAATAGCTGTTTACTGACAAATATAGAAGACGACTGGGTGTCTTAATTTCTTAAATCATGTTTTACTTTTATATATATATGTGTGTGTGTGTGTGTGTGTGTGTGTGTGTGTGTTTGTGTATGTGTGTGTATATATGTATATATATGTGTGTGTATACATATACATATACATATACATATACATATACATATACATATACATATACATACATACATACATACATACATACATACATATATATATATATATATATATATATATGTAAATTATTCAAATTGCTAATAAAGAATTTGGGAGGCTGAGATGATCATTTCGAACTTCTTATGTTCTCATCAGTCAGTCATACCCTTTATCTGAGATTCGAACCTGGGCTGATTATATATTAGGCAGTTGTTTTAACTTCCTGAGCCACAGGTTCTTTCTCTCTTTTTATTAGCTAGAAGGCAAGGGAAATATGTGTTAAGTATTTTTCAAGGCTTTTGAATGCACCTAGCTAATAAAAAGAGAGAAAGAACCTGTGGCTCAGGAAGTTAAAACAACTGCCTAATATATAATCAGCCCAGGTTCGAATCTCAGATAAAGGGTATGTATGACTGACTGATGAGAACATAAGAAGTTCGAAATGATCATCTCAGCCTCCCAAATTCTTTATTAGCAATTTGAATAATTTACACAAATAATGAGCTGTCATAAGTTGACTATATCCTGTGGATAGCCTTGGGTCAGGCCAAAGCAGGAAAGAAAGAGTTAATTAGCAAGGTGCATTCAAAAGCCTTGACAAATACTATATATATATATATATATATATATATATATATATATATATATATATATATATATATATATATATATATATAGAGAGAGAGAGAGAGAGAGAGAGAGAGAGAGAGAGAGAGAGAGATATAGATATAGATACAGATACAGATACAGATACAGATACAGATACAGATACAGATACATACATATATAACGTCGCCAAGACACTCTCAATCTTACACGGGAAAACACCCAAATACGCTAAGACCTACATACCTGTACCCGTGAAAATCTATGAAAACAAATACACACATACATATACACACAATAAATTTAAAAACTGGAATCCCTGGTGTAGACATTTGAAATCAGTAAAAATAAAAATGATGAGCTCCGGGATATAAGAAAAAATTCTTCTTTATTGCTGAGCTTTCATCAGCTGTTGACATCATCAGGGCTGAATGATAAGGGAGTCAGTAGATACACTTATATGGTAATAATAACGGTCAAATTGTGGAATGTGGGTGTGGCCTACTCGTGACAAGCTTGCTTGTGTATAATCACAGTGGTTCCGGCTTTGTTGGAAAAGCCGGTCTCTGGTTGATTTTTAAAAGTCGTGCCGAGCAGCTGCTTGGTGCGTATCAGCTGTTAGGCGCGTAAGTCTCGTCGTGCCGTGTGCAGTCATGCGCTGGCTGACAGGCTCTTCATTCAAAGTAGAGTCAAGGAGGTCGTCTTGTTCCCTCGCTTGTGGTCGTCACAGGCTTGATTCTGCTGTGGAAGGGAGTAGATGTCCTCGTGGAGTGTGTTAGTGTCTGTCTTGTTTTGCACGGTTGTTTGGTGTGTTTGAATGAAGTTAAGTGTTATGGTTGTCAGTTGTGATTTTGTGGGATGTTTGATCTGGCTTGTTATTTTTTGTTTTATTGAAATCTGTCCCACCATGTACATTAAAAAAAACAAGCCAGATCAAACATCCCACAAAATCATTCACAACTGACAAGCATAACACTTACCTTCATTCAAACACACCAAACAACAGAGCAAAACAAGACAGACACACACAACAACCACACAGTAAAAAAGTTTTAAGATCCCACAAACCAAATCACACAACAGAGCCGATTTTACAGCAACCAGGTAAAGAAACACGAAGGAGAGCGAATCACTTACACACTCCACGAGGACATCTGCTCCCTTCCACAGCAGAATCAAGCCTGCGATGACCGCATGTGAGGGAACTAGACGCCCTCCTTGACTCTACTTCGAACGAACAGCCTGTCAGCCAGCGCATGACTGCATGAGGTGCGACGAGACTTACGCACCTAACAGCTGATATGCGCCAAGCAGCTGCTAGGCACGACATATATATATGAGAAATGAAAGACAATAGAATAATCTTTACTTTTACCTTTACTTTTCACCTTTGTTTTAAGGCCTTTGATAGTCTAGATCAGCCCAAAAGATATATTGTTACTGTAATAGGTATAACTGAACACCATTGTTCTAAAGAATCTTTACAATAAGAAAGAATTTATGTAGAATGTAGCAACAAAATTCTTTCAGAACAGGGAAAAAAGTGAGACAAGGATGCAGATTGTCCTCGTTTCTTTAAATTTCATAATTTATGTATAATCATATAGCAGGATGAGGAAGCTGAAATATTAACAACTTGAGATATACAACTCTCTACAGAAAGTAAAAAAGACTTCAATATTTAAAGTTATGTGTCAGCAAATACAAATCTCTTGTAGTCTATGTCGGCAAACTATTTCTTCCATCCTCTATGGGGCTTCTCAGTGGAATCACATTCCAGAACATGTTGCCATTCCATTACAGAAACTCAAAGACATTTGATGTGTTGCAGATATATTAGTTGACTCCCGTCAGGGCTTCAATCCAGACATGCTGTTGTCTTCATCTGAAAATTTGTAGATAATTTTAGTTGGGACTGGGGAGAAAGTTGTCAAAATTATTTGATCCTTGATCACCTTGAGTAGGGGAATTCCCTCAGGATGGGAAATCCTTTTATACATTGAATTAAACACACAAGGAACAGGGTGATAATTGAAACAGACGTGCAGGAAGAGCTCTCTCCCTGCCGTCCAATCTATCTTCCTTGGAGGACCCTGAAAAGGGTCGAAAGTTGTCCTGGAGGGGCGACCACCATGAGGAGGCCCTCCTTGTGATCGCGGAAGGGCGGCAGCCCTCTGTTTGATCCAGAGCAGCTCCTCTGGCCCAAAGAAGAAGAGATCGGCCTTTAAGATGGCTGATCATTAAGCCATTCCTTGCCAAAAGCCAAAAGTACCATCAAGCACAAGGAAGCAATCTGGAGGATCTGGGTGAGATCTTACCTTTCTTATTCCACTAACTACTTTCCTGTGGGACCATTTTGAAAATCTCCTCCCCCTCTTTTGAAAGATCGGTAACTGCTTACTTGGGGAACAAAAATGTTAAAGCCTCAAAAGAAACCAAATGACTAAACTAAAAAATTAAGCAACCTTATCTGAACCTTTGGAATTCCTGGGCTATTAAAAAGCTCTTATTTCTACAGGGATCTACTACCCTATTTTCTGCTTAAGCTGTGAAAGAAGGGGAAAAGAAAAAAATGGACTAATTGGATAATAGCCTCATATCAGTCAACAACAATAATAGAAATTTTGAACTTATCAGACCGGAATATTCTGACTTTGCAAAAAACTATTTTACTTAGAACTGCCTATAAACTCAGATGTTACCTTAACAGCTCTTAGGTCCTTGGTTACAACTTGAACTGTTAAGTTTTTACCAGTCCCAGACAGTGAATTGAACTGAAGATTAAATCTTAAATCTTCATCATCATCATCATCATCATCATCAATGTCATGATTGAGTTGCCAAAATTATACATTGGAAGCTTTGTCAGAAGTTTGGATTCAGATGTAGCAAAAATTATGGAAACACCAAGTTGACAAAGATCTTGAAAATGAGCAGGTCAAAATCTTGTGGGAGTTTCAGATCTAAACAGACAGACACATCTGACATCACTATTGTGGAAAAGAAAAAAGTCTGGTTCATTGATATTGCAATACCAGGTGATACACGAATTGAAGAGAAACACTAGAAAAAATAACAAAATACCACGATCTGCAAATTGAAGTTGAGCAATTGTGGAGGAAGAAATCAATGGTTGTACCAATCGTAATAGGAGCCCTTGGAGCAGTACCCAAAGGGCTGCCTATTAACATGGGAATTTTGAACTTATCAAGCCTGAATATTCTGATTTTGAAAAAAAAACAAACCCAAACCATTCTTACCTGGAACTGCCTATATACTGAGATGTTACCTTAACAGCTCTTAGGTCCTTGGTTCGGACTTGAACTGTTAAGTTTTTACCAGTCCCCAGACTGTGAACAGAATTGAAGATTAAATCAATAACAATAATAATATGTTTTTGAAGATATTTTTGTTTGTATAAATATGTATTTCTGCTAGTTGCCAAAAATATTTTCACATGATGCTTCCAGAAAGATATTGGGTATACATTTAAATTTAATAGCCAGACTTAGCCTCCTTCATTATCTTTTAGAATATGAACATAGTTTTCCATTCTTACAGTATTATCTCTGGTACTCCATATATCATCTCCAAATATTTTACACCATTGTTTATATTTTTGAACCTACTCTAGAGTTTGAGTAAACAAAGCAAATTCTTCCTTCAGGTGTTTAAGACTAGATGCTTTTGTTTTCATTTTTGAGATGTCTTGTTCTCAGAAATTCTTCTTCAGATTTAGGGGAACTAGCACTTGTTAGCTTAATGTCTTGCTGTGAAGTGCTCAAATTGCTTTTTTAATGTGCTTTCTTTGTAAAATGCACTCATTCCTTCATTTGCAACCCCTTCAACTCTTCACAGTTACTGAATTGAAAAACTCCCTGGGAGGAATTACCTCTTGACATTATTCCTGGATGTATCTGAAACGGGAGAGGCAGTAGATCACTAGAGATGACTGAAGAATGAGAATATTTATGTATAAACTAAACCCACCAGATACTTGTGACGTGTGAGGAAAAAAAAGACCTATTCAGTGAAAAGTCTCTCATTGCATTTTTTTTAAAAAAAATATAACTGTTAAACCATAAATGATTATTACATAATAGTGATATGGCAAATAGATCTTTTCTTTTACTTTGGCCATTAAGAATAGTAGATCACCTGTTCTTGAGCTCATTTAGATATGTTTTAAAAAGCTGCTTAATCTATACTAGCATACCTAGTAGTGGGTATAATTGGCCTAAATGAATGCAGACACAAGGCAGAAGTCTCAGAGTAAAAAAAAAAGTTTATATTTTATAGCCAGTTTACAAACTGAAGCCTTGAAGTGCTGCTAAACCCTCAATTCACTAGTTATGGAAGATTCTGTCTATATCTCCTTGCCAACTTCCTTCTACTCAATATGTAATCTGGTAAACAAACATTGCAAGTATTGTGTCTCCAATGCAGCAGCATCTTCAAGGGTGGGGTGGGGGATATCAGCAAGATGGCAGATGGCATCAGGGCATTATTTACAATTTTACAAATTTTAACACATTGCTGCACCAATGCTTGGGAAGAAATAAGTTAAGGACAGTCATATTGGTTTAATGGGAAAGTCCATCGTTATGCAATCCTTTCATTAGAATCACACACAGCATTTCTAAAGAATATGAAAGCAAGGTCCTCAGAGATAAGAAATAAAAATCCCCTAATTATTCCCCATGACCCTAATGAGCTTACAGTTTAAAACCATGGGAATGGTAGATTGAGTGAATTTCTCACTAGGCTTTGCAAAGTGTCAAATTACAGATAGCACTGCAAAATGTTGCAGATTCTGCAATTTATAGTGCCACCACATGATTGCTATGTGCTTACCAAAAGCCTTTTGCTTTATCCCTATAGCTGAACAAAACCTTCTAATTTTCTGAAAAACTAAAGTTGAAAATGTGAATAGGAATAGAATAGAATAGAATAGAATAGAATAGAATACCTGTAGAATAGAATAGAATAGAATAGAATAGAATAGAATAGAATAGAATAGAATAGAATAGAATAGAATAGAATAGAATAGAATAGAATAGAGCCGGAAGGGACCTTGGAGGTCTTCTAGTCCAGCCCATTGCTCAGACAGGTGATTGTCCAGTCTCTTCTTAAAAACTTCCATTGATTGAGCACCCATGATTTCTGGAGGCAAGCTATTCCACTGGTTTGTCCTCACTATCAGGAAGTTTCTTCTTAATTCCAGGTTGCTTTTCTCCTTGATCAGTTTCCAACCATTGTTTCTTGTCCTTCCCGCTGGTGCTCTGGTGAACAACCTGCCCCCCTCTGCCTTTTGGCAGCCTCTCAGATACTGGAATACTGCTATCATGTCTCCCCTATTTCTTCTTTTCTTTAGACAAGCCAAACCCAAGTTCCACAGCCATTCTTTGTATGTTTTGGTGTCCAGGCCTTTGATCATCTTAGTTGTTCTTCTCTCATTCCATGTTGATGGGATCCATTCTAGCATTTTGTAGTTATTTTACATATGGATGGCTTCATATATTTTAATTGGCATTGATCATCAGTCAACTGTTATTTCTACCCCAAAGGATATCTTCAAACCTTAGTCATATTGCGAATCCATTAGTATGAAGACAACTGTGATGAAGCTTGAAGATACTTAATCCCTATATCTCTCTATTCATTGTTCAGTTTGTCTGGAACCAGTCAAAAGCAAAACTAAACATCATTCTGTTGTTTTTCCAGAATCAAGAGGGTGTGCTCATAAAATTAAACTAGGAATTATAACTTCAAAACTTAAAAAAGAAAAAAAGTGCTTGCTTGTGATGTTTTCACTCACAATTAATCCCAGAAATTCTTGGATACCAGCAGAAGAGAGGAACAGTTGATATGGAAGCAAAGGAACATAGATATTTTGTTTAAGTTAAGCAGAACAACACCTGAAAAAGGATCACCCACAAATCTCTGCTTATTGAAAATATTTTCTCCTTCCCTTTCCTTCCCAGGAGACAGGTAAATGGCTGCTGCCAGGTGGGGGAGGAAACAAAGGAGTGCAGACACAGTCAGCATGGTCCACACACAGAGAGATTGCACTATTTCTCCTTTGACTTTTTCCCTGCGAGCTTTCCACAAGGAAAGACTTTGTTATGGGCAATGGTGGGATTCAGCTGGTTCCCACCGGTTTGGTAGAATTGGTAGCTAAATTTTATTGAGTTCGAAGAACTGGCTGAACCCACACTGCTTCCAGAAGTCTGTTCTAGGCCTCGGAGGGCTGGAGGAGGTCTCCCAGGCCTAGAACGGCCCACCAGAAGTGCATTGATGTCACTTCCAAAAGTCCGTTCTAGGCCTCGGAGGCCTGGAGGGGGCCTCCCAGGCCTAGAACGGCCCACAGGAAGTGCTTGGAAGTCACTTCTGGAAGTCCATTCTAGGCCTCAGAGGCCCAGATCTCCATCCATGCAGAGAACCTGTTATTTAGTTATTTGTATTCCACCAATAGTTATGGGGAAGATGACAACTGGCCAGGAGCATCAGCAATTACACCAGTTCCTTCTTCATTGACTTGTAGGTAACTGTTAAGGAGTGTTGAAAACAAGGATCATGTGACTGTGGTTCCCTAGAGTGGCAGCCGTGAACAGCGGCAGTGCAGCAGAACTGAAGCAGCAAAAGCTTACCAAATTTCATTTCCTTGGGAATAATGGCTCCCACCATTTGAGGTACCGTTATTGACAAAAAAAAATCCCTATGATGCAATGTTTCACCCAGCTGAAGATTACAATTTATCAGACACAAGAGTTTTAGTAGTGTATAGATTTTTACTCACGGATATTGTATATGTTTCTGTCATGCTAAGTGTAGCTAAATTCTGTTCTATGTAAAATTTAGAATCAATTGACCAATACAGCCAATTAAATTTATGATTTGTACTTATATAAAAGCAATTGGGTTCACATTACTGAGTTTTATTAGGTACTGGTCTTTGACCACAATAAAGATGTTCAAGTTTAGATATACATTTGAATATACACAATACATTTTATTTTCTCTCATTTTTATATTCATTCCCAGTCTTCTCTTTATATTACTATTCAGTAGACTGGAATTGTAAGACTACTGTAGACAGAAACAGCTGATAAGTTGCTCACTGAGTTACTGGGTCATCTGGCAGAGGCCAGCTTTGGCGCTGAGTCCATTTCCAAAATTGGAGCATGTTCTGTAGCAACTGTTGAATGCTTTTTTAATTGTGATACTTGGAAGATGGTCACTATCAGATCAATTGTCTAGATAACATTTTTGCACAAGAGTAATTAAATTACATAAGATTAAAATGAGACTTAATCAAGGGAAGATTTTAATTCAACCCAGTTGGAGAATTCACCAGGGAAATCATTTCTGGTAGAGTTATTCAATAGCTATAAATGTAATTTTGTTAATTATTTATACTAAATTCAGCCATTTGTAATCCACTTTTGAATTTTTATATTGCTGAGTTGATAGAATTGGGATTTTAACTATTTTAGTGGGGTATTGGAGGAATTGAGCAAAGAGTTATCTAATTGATGTGTTGGGCAGCATATAAATTCAATAAATAAATAAAACGGAATAAAAATGCTTAATCATTTGAAACCACCATTGTGTTCAGGTCACCAGAAACAATTACATAAACAGGGGAGTTGTTAAATATAAAGGTACTTATGCATGCTTTGAACTTGGTCCATAAACTGTTAAATTGGGACCTATTTTGAGCAGGTGGAAGATAGACATTGACCAATAATAATAGAGTATTATTAAATTTTAGCAGCACAGACATTGCATAGCGTGCCATTGAGTTTAACAGTATAATGTTTGAACATAGATTAATTGAAATTTATATGATGAAGCTACCACAATATCTATTTTGTTATACTTCCTGTAAAATTAGGCAGACCTTCATTACCCACTGATGAACACACTACCAATTATATTATTTTATCATGTTTTGTTTTTACTTTATTTTGTTATGTGTTTTTCTTTGCAATTCTGATCAGTGACCATAATAAAAATATTCATCCAGTTTATTCTGAAGTTAATGAAGTTAATAATGACAGAAAGCAATGTGAATGTAATGAAAGGAAATATAAAGCAAACAAATATCTATAATTTTAATGTAGTGTGAATTTTAACTACATATATAATAGGATATTGCATCAGATAAAGGAAACTGTCTTAATCTCTGCTTTGAAACCTCCAGTGGATCTTAAACTGTGGCTTATTCAACATAAAATTATATCTTGGACTTATTGGAACCCTTTGCATTTGCATAGAAAATGTATTAGTAAAGCACTGTGTTGTTAGTGATGCAGTGAGAACAACACTTCCTCAAAATATACGTTTTTGCAGTGACCTAAAATTATTCTATTGTGGGAAAACTAATATCCCACGTATTAATTTGACTTTGAGACTGGTTTTAATATTTTTAAATGTCCATATTCTTCTGACTTACATTCCTAAAAGTTGGAAATTGACAGTTAGATAATAGAATTGCATTTCCTGGTTCCTTCTTGATGCTAGAAAGCTAATTCTTCAAAACAGAAATGTGAATGTATGGGTCCATTTACTCAATGGATTGAGAAGCTGATGTTACCTGCAATTAGGAACAAAATTGCTTACAAATAGAAACTATGTGCAGACTATAATAAAATATGATTCTTTATTCATACTATTGAATAAATGTGTGTGTGTGTGTGTGTATGTGTGTATGCTTGTGTATGTTTGTCTGTGTCTGTAGTTATTTTTTTATCCTGTTCTGTTTTATTCTTTATCTGTTCATATCAGTCCTTTAGTAGTACCTTTAATAATAATAATAATAATAATAATAATAATAATAATAATAATAATAATAATAATAATAATAATAATAATAATAATAATAATATAAAGTTGGAAGGGACCTTGGAGGTCATCTAGTCCAACCCCCTGCTCAGGCAGGAAACACTATACCATTTCAGGCAAATGGCTGTCCAGTCTCTTCTTAAAAACCTCCAGTGTTGGAGCATTCACCACCTCTGGAGGCAGGTTGTTCCACTGGTTAATTGTTCTAACTGTCAGGAAGTTTCTCCTTAGTTCTAGGTTGCTTCTCTCCTTGACTAGTTTCCATCCGTTGCTTCTTGTCCTGCTTTCAGGTGCTTTGGAGAATAGCTTGACTCCCTCTTCTTTGTGGTAGCCCCTGAGATATTGGAACACTGCTATCATGTCACCCCTCACCCTTCTCTTCATTAAACTACACATACCCAATTCCAGCAACCGTTCCCTATATGTTTTAGCCTCCAGCCCCCCAATCATCTTGGTTGCTCTTCTCTGTACCCTTTCTAGAGTCTCGACATCTTTTTTACATCGTGGTGACCAAAACTGGATGCAGTATTCCAGGCAGGAAACCCTATACCATTTCAGGCAAATGGCTGTCCAGTCTCCTCTTAAAAACTTCCAGTGTTGGAGCATTCACAGCTTCTGGAGGCAGGTTTTTCCACTGGTTAATTGTTCTAACTGTCAGGAAGTTTCTCCTTAGTTCTAGCTTGCTTCTCTCCTGGACTAGTTTCCATCCGTTGCTTCTTGTCCTGCTTTCAGGTGCTTTGGAGAATAGCTTGACTCCCTCTTCTTTGTGGTAGCCCCTGAGATATTGGAACACTGCTATCATGTCATCCCTCACCCTTCTCTTCGTTAAACTACACATACCCAATTCCAGCAACCGTTCCCTATATGTTTTAGCCTCCTGTCCCCCAATCATCTTTGTTGCCCTTCTCTGTACTCTTTCCAGAGTCTCAACATCTTTTTTACATCGTGGTGACCAAAACTGGATGCAGTATTCCAGGTGTGGCCTTACCAAGGCATTGTAAAGTGGTATTAGTACTTCATGTGATCTTGATTCTATCCCTCTGTTAATGCAACCTAGCACTGTGTTGGCTTTTTTGGCAGCTGCAGCACACTGCTGGCTCATATTGATCTACTTTATCAAATGCCTTACTGAAGTCCAAGTAAATTATATCTACAGCATTCCTCTGGTCCACTAATTTTGTCACTTGGTCAAAGAATGTAATAAGATTTGTCTGGCATGATCTGTTTTTGACAAACCCATGTTGACTTTTAGTGATGACTTTGTTTGCATCAAGGTGTTCGCTGATTTGTTGTTTGATTATCTTTTCCAGAATCTTCCCAGGTATTGAGGTCAGGCTGATAGGTCTGTAGTTTCCTGGATCTATTTTTTTCCATTTTTTGAAGATGGGAACTACATCAGCTCTCTTCCAGTCCTCTGGTAGTTCCCCAGTGCTCCAGGATCTTTGAAAAATATAGTTCAGTGGTTCTGAGATCACATCTGCCAGTTCCTTGAGAACCTTGGGGTGTAATCCATCTGGTCCTGGTGATTTGAACTCGTCTAGGCTGGACAGGTGCTCACTTACCATTTTCTTGCCTATCTTAACTTGCGTTTCTATTCTGTTTTTTATGGCACTGGTTTGGGTAGGTTGGACTGTTTTTTCCCTTTGTGTAAAGACAGATGCAAAAAACGAATTAAATAGTTCTGCTTTCTCCCTATTGCTAGTCACCTTCTTGCCACTTTCCCCCACTAATGGACCAATCATTTCCTTAACTTTTTTCTTGTTTTTTATATGTTGAAAGAAGCTTTTTTTGTTATTTTTGATTTTGGTCGCAAGCCTTAGTTCATTTTGACCCTTAGCTTTCCTCACTTCATCTTTGCAGGCACGGTCTATTTGCTGATATTCTAACTTAGTTATGTGCCCCTCTTTCCAATTGTTATACTTGTCCTTTTTATCTTTCAATTTATCAGAGAGTTCTTTATGCAGCCATGCTGGTTTCTTTTGAGAGCTGTTATTTTTCTTCTTTGTTGGTATTGTACTAGACTGGGCCTTTATTATCTCACTTTTCAAAATTTCCCAAGCTTCTTGAGTTGTTTTCCCCTTTAGGATTCTCATCCATGGAATTCTTCCCATGGTCTCTCTAAGTTTATTGAAATTAGCTCTTTTAAAGTCCAAGACTCTAGTTTGGCTGTGTTCTATTGCTTGTGCCTCCAGAATGTTGAATTCCAATATTGCATGATCA
This sequence comes from Vipera berus, assembly GCF_964194415.1. Lineage (NCBI taxonomy): Eukaryota > Metazoa > Chordata > Lepidosauria > Squamata > Viperidae > Vipera > Vipera berus. Next base: position 88,234,876 of record NC_138207.1, on the reverse strand, counting down.
CTTCCCCCCAAGGTTCCTGTGGCTTCGACACCTTCTATCATTTCATCTCTGTTAGTGAGAATTAAATCCAATATGGCTAATCCCCTAGTTCCCTTCTCTACTTTTTGGGAGAGAAAGTTGTCTGCTAGGTTTGACAGGAATCTGTTTGATCTTCCACTTGGTGCAGAGTTTGTCTCCCAGTTGATATCAGGGTAATTAAAGTCCCCCATTACTATTGTGATGTGCTTCTTACATACCTTAGTTAGCTGACTAGCAAAAAGTTCATCTATTTCCTCTGCTTGGTTGGGTGGCCTATAGTATACACCTATGGCAATGTCATTTTTCCCCCCTTTTATATTGACCCAAATGCTTTCAGGTTTACAGTTTTCGTCATTGTTGTGCTCTATTTCTGTAGAGATAAAGTTATTTCTTATATAGAGAGCAACTCCTCCTCCTCTTTTGTTTAGTCTGTTTCTTTTAAATAGTTTAAATCCCTCTAGCTGTGTGTTCCATTTGTAGGTTTCGTCCCACCATGTTTCCGTAATGGCAACAATATCATATCTGCCCTCATTTACCTGAATTTCTAGTTCACCCTGCTTACTGTTCATACTCTGTGCATTAGTGTATAGACATTTGAGTCCTTTATGACTGACGCTGTGTTTACTTGCTGCATAACTTGTGTGGTGCCTGGCTTCCCCTATTTTCTTAGATTGCCGGGGACAGTGATGTACTGTATCAATTAACTCACTATCCCCATTATTTAGTTTAAATGTTCCTCCAAAAAAGCTGTGATTTTATTGCCAAGTAACTCAGTCCCTTTCTTGGATGGATGCAGACCATCTCTTTTATACATTTTTTCATTGGACCAGCTACAGACATCATGACTAGGTAAAAGTAAAGTAAGGTAAAAGTAAAGTAATAGAATCTTGCAAATGTGAAGGCAATTTTCTCTACCTCTACTTTTACTTGGTCACTAGGTTGAACTGAAAAATAAATATAAATCATCTTGGCTCCAATATTTCTTGTTTTAAGCCCAGAAAGCAACTGAGCCGTCTATCAGCAATCAGAAATCTCAGGGAAATCAGCAGTAAAAATACCAATAATTCAGATATGTTACATCATAAATACACTATAAAATAAATAAACAAAAATAGTCAATTTTACTTGCAAATCTAACAATGTGCATCATTTTACACTTCACTGCAGTGTGGATAGCTGTACTTACAAAATTCTTTGCATAGCTATAGTGATCAGCATTAGGATTGGAACAGCAATTTGCTAGCTTCACATTTTAATGCAAAGTTACCTAATTTACATAGCCAGGACCAACACTGGATTAAAAGACATGCAGATATAAATCCACAGCTGCACTTCTTCACATATTAGGATTCAGATTTCCAATTAATATATACAAATATCAACATATCATAGAGAAAATGTATATTAGAAAAAACAAACTATAAAATGCATTATATTATAGAATATTGCTTGCAAAGATGCATTTATTAATAATTTTGTCTCCAGACCTTTGTTGCTCTTCTCTCCATACTTGCTAGATAGAGTAACTAATTAAACTCCTTGAAAGTTCTCAGTTAAGTGTTTTTGGGACTTTAACTCAGCCCTTTATGCATCTCTCATAAAAGCTGTTTGTCTTTGCAACCAGAATTGAACTCAAAAGAGACTGATATTCAAACCTATATTCTTCACTTGGAGTCTACATTACCAAAGGCTATAACTCGGGCAGTGGCACTCAAAGGGAACAAGGCAAAATATTTAAAAAGAAAGACACATTTTTAAAAAAAACAAAAAAATTGCCTAAATAACACTAGTATACACATATATTTATTTCATGCAATGTTAATAAGTGCAAACAAGGTAGACTATTTTAATAACAGAGGATGAACATCTCATAAGCTTTTTCTTCCCCCATCTCTTGGGCAGATATAATAAAGTAAATTAAATTATTAATAATGTCATACCTTTTTATCGCTCTCCATATTAACTGCATAATAATATGCATTACGGCATATCAGATCCTTTCAGTGAATTTCCCTATGGGAGACATTTATCCACCCACTTAGATGCTCTAGAGTCAGGAGGAGGAAGTTGAACAATTCTAACAAGTCATCCCCCCTCTTAAAAGCAGATATTGGGATAAAATAGCAAATGACACTTATTAATAATAATGATTAGAAAATCAAGACTTGAAAAAAACATGGAAGATAGGCAAATTTGCCCAAATTGCAGTATATTTGCAGAAATCTAGACATGTCATTACAGCCTACCTTATAATTTTGATGAAGTCATTGTCAGAACCCATTCCTATTTCATTTCATTTCTATCCCCTCTGATCTAAAAACAAATCTCACCTTTCCCTGGGTTCTGCCATACTCCCAAGGGGGAGGGGGGATGTGCCTGCAGGGTTATTGCTTTGTTGCCTCTATTTGCTGCAATGTAATCCTTTGCTTTGTTTATTTCCTCTGTATCCTCTATCGTAACAATTTGCTTATTATCATGTCCTGTTTTTAAATTCTTACCAATTTTCAATTACAGTGCTACAATTTAGCCTTTAAGATCCATAGTATTTAACTTTCGGGTAACCCAAATTTCCCCTATTTCATTACATAAGTTATCATATCTAACATACACATATTGCTTAGTTAAGTACATTCTTATTTATTTCACAAATATATTCTATTTGTCATCCTAGTACCTCATCACTTAATAATAAAATATCCTTTATTGTCTCAATCCAACTTCCATATTATAATTCAAAACTGTATAGTAATAGCTAATTTTCATTTCCCTTGTAAATCTAAATCCTAAATATTAAATCAAATAAAGTCTTTTTTAAAGACTCCCCTTAGCCCATTAAGTAAAATTTTAGGCTCTTCCATTATAGATAAAAAACCCATTCTTTATGTCTAACCCTGGCTTTCTTTTTGTGTCAAGCAGGCTTCCATACCAGTGCCCTTAAATCCTCAAATGGATCTCCCTTCATTCCTACACATGTTATTTGAGTCAAGGGACACCATCCAGTTGTCAATTTTTCAAAGGAGCTGGCCCCTTTGTAATCATTGAGTTGTTACTCTAATAGTTCAAATCTCCGTATTTGGATCAATATATTTGTCATCAGTTTGGTCTGGTCTTCTTCTTCTTCCAGTTTCAATTGGCTTGAGTAATAATAATAATGTAAATTGGAAGAGACCTTGGAGGCCATCTAGTCCAACCCCCCTGCTCAGGCAGGAAACCCTATACCATTTCAGGCAAATGGCTGTCCAGTCTCCTCTTAAAAACTTCCAGTGTTGGAGCATTCACAGCTTCTGGAGGCAGGATTTTCCACTGGTTAATTGTTCTAACTGTCAGGAAGTTTCTCCTTAGTTCTAGCTTGCTTCTCTCCTGGACTAGTTTCCATCCGTTGCTTCTTGTCCTGCTTTCAGGTGCTTTGGAGAATAGCTTGACTCCCTCTTCTTTGTGGTAGCCCCTGAGATATTGGAACACTGCTATCATGTCATCCCTCACCCTTCTCTTCGTTAAACTACACATACCCAATTCCAGCAACCGTTCCCTATATGTTTTAGCCTCCTGTCCCCCAATCATCTTTGTTGCCCTTCTCTGTACTCTTTCCAGAGTCTCAACATCTTTTTTACATCGTGGTGACCAAAACTGGATGCAGTATTCCAGGTGTGGCCTTACCAAGGCATTGTAAAGTGGTATTAGTACTTCATGTGATCTTGATTCTATCCCTCTGTTAATGCAACCTAGCACTGTGTTGGCTTTTTTGGCAGCTGCAGCACACTGCTGGCTCATATTGAAGTGATTGTCTACTAGGACTCAGAGATCCCTCTCAAAGTTACTACTATTGAGCAAGGTACCACCTATACTATACCTGTGCATTTGATTTTTCCTGCCTAAATGTAAAACCTTACTTTTTTCACCATTGAATTTCATTTTGTTAGATAGCGCCCAGTGTTCGAGTCTGTCCAGGTCTTCCTGTATTTTAAGCCTATCTTCTGGAGTATTGGCTATTCCTGCCAGCTTGGTGACGTCTGCAAATTTGAAGAGTTCCCCTTCTATCCCCTCATCCAAATTGTTGATGAAGATGTTGAAGAGCACTGGGCCCAGAACAGAGCCCTGGGGCATCCCACTACATACTTCCTTCCATGTAGATGCAGTTCCATTGAGGAACTGCAAGCAGGCAAATGCTGCTAATCCAAAGGGGGGGGGGAATAAGAAAGGTAGGGTCTCACCCAGTTCCTTCGCATTGCTTTCATCATGCTTGATAGTACTTTTGGCTGCTACAGCTTAGTGATCGGCCATGTTGATGGCCGATCTTTTCTTCGTCAGTCCAAAGGAGCTCTCTGGATCAAACGGAGGGGTTGCCGCCCCTCTACGATCAATCAGAGGTCCTCCTCACGGTCGTTGCTCCTCCAGGGTGACTTTTGACCTTTTTCAGGGTCTTCCAATGGAGGAAAGCCGGGCGGCAGAGAAGAGAGCTCTCACCGCACGTCCGCTAGCACCACGAGCACAAACCAGAAGCCTCTCTATCTATCTATCTATCTATCTATCTATCTATCTATCTATCTATCTATCTATCTATCTATCTATCTATCTATTTTCTACACCACCCATCTCTCCTAAGTGACATGAGAAATCCTGTGAGATAAAAGTACATTTCAATGGAAACTTTGAGTAAATATGGACTTAAACATCCAGCAGCCATTTTTATTCAATAACTGAACTCTATAGGATTTGAAGAGCCTTATCATAAATGAAGTAATGAGTGGTAGATCTGATTCTACAGAAACCACTAAGTACATTCTCGCCTAAAATTGTATAGGTCAGCCTTATTTGGTAGACTCTCCTCAGCAACCTATTTTAGAAACACCTGTGCAAATGCCAACTTTCTATATAGCTAGGTTCAATATGCTGCCTTCATCATGGTTAGAAAGGAGATTTAATGACAGTCATCCTCAAGAATATAGCAGTCCATTTTGGCAAGTTGAAGGCTCAGATTAAAGGACTGAATTTGGCCCTTAAACTAACTTCCATGAGCATTCAGAAGAAGATTTTTTGTTGTCCTTTAGCAGATAAATCAACCATGATATTCAGGACAGCAGCAATTAAGCTGACTTTGTAATAATGCCGCTTGGGGGTGTGTGTGTGAAAGCCCTAATAAGCAGGCATCTACATAGAATGAAGGCTACTGCTAAGCTTGTAAGCCGCCCTGAGTCTTTGGAGAAGGGCGGGATATAAATGGAATTAAAATAAATAAAAATAAATAAATATTGTTTTCAGGTTTGGTTTTCAGGGCATTCAGGTAATATAATGTATGTTGTGGGGTCATTGACTATAAATAAATATATAACAATATAATATTTCTTATCAGAAGACTGCAATGTGCTCTAAGTAAATAAAAAACCTATTGTGTTTTTGTAATCTAGTACTGCTATATAAGACTCTGATCATATAAATCTGAAAACTGGGCATTAATTTCTTAGGAACTGGTCCATGGCTATTCAGACTACAAGCACAGATCAAACAACACAAAGTCCTTAACCTCACAAGGAGAACTAAGTTGTTGAACAAGAAAGTCAATAATCAGATTAGTAATATTGGAAGTTCATAAACCAGATCTCAAAAAGTGATTCAGTTGCAGAGTAGGAGGATGCTCTGGAGATACTGCTGTCTAAAAGAGATGAAACTTTATAACTCTGGAAACTTCCAGTGCTATCCAGACTGCAGATGTCTCTAATCATCACAGCTGGGCAACTTCTGAGCCAACCTATTTCTAATTCAGAGCTGGGAGAAGATGGCTCTCCTCCAATTTCTCAGCAGTGGAAATGAGGGTTCACTAAAAAGGATTGGAACTTCCAGAATCAGAAAAGACAGAGAAACAAGCATCCATCATGGAAGAACAGGAAAAAAGACAGAGCAAAAGAAGTCGCCTATAAAATTTCAAGCACTATTCTATTTCCTTTCCCCATATTATTATACTCTTGTATTATACTCCTTGAAACTCTTGCGGAGCAGATTATTACTATTATACAATTTGGCTTATTTTATTTTTCACCCTGGCTTGATTGTTGAACTGAAAACCAATAAATTAACCTTCGTTATGGCTTATCTCTTGATCAATCATGGCAAAACCTTTGTACCTGCAGCTTTGGACAAGACAAAAAGCTAGTATTTCATAGGAGGATTAAAAGCCAAGCCAACGTTTATACAGGAAGTTTAAATGGCATATAAGAAATCAAACAGTCCTGTACAATTTCAACAATACAGGTACAAAGTACACACAGATAAGATCATAGCAAACTTATAAAATAGTTGCAAAAACCCCAAATGGAGGATTTTAAGCCTCAGTTGGCTGAGAATAACCAATGAGGGAACTCCAGAATATTAAAACTCCAAAGCAAAGTTTTCATTTAAGATTGTTTTCCTCTCCTACCTCATGCTGGTATACCTAGTATTGCATTGGTATTAAGCTAATTAGAAGAGGGCCTGATGACATTGTTGCCTGCAGAACTAATATTCCTCAGGTCAACCCTAATGTCTCCAGGAACAAATTGTTACATGGGGAATTCCAGGTCCTGCCCCAAAATTACATATTCAGTTTCCATTTACCAAATCTACAGAAATTCTTGATCCAGCACTAGAGTTCATTTATACCAATCTTTCTCATATTTATTTATTCCAGTATATTTCAGGCATTATGGAAACTGTTCTAAGCCTAAACAAAACATGCTGCTGTGGTTGCATTTCAGGAGTACAAAGCAGAAGATTCAAGATTTCTTGAATCCCATTAAAATTATAATGTGATGGCTTATAGGACAGTTAATCTGTAAGATCAATTAATCTTTATCTGAACTAATGCAATTTTAATTTGCTTTAAGCAAGACTAGGCTGTGCCAAGAAATGTAGTAGACTCCAATAGCTCCTTTGAGCATTGATACAAAAGGCCAAGAATAATTTGATGAGAAAGAAAAATACATATGCTTTAACACACCAAACAAACAAAGAGGTAATAACATATGAGCAAAATCAAGATAAGTCATCCTCCAGGCTCTGCTCTAAAACAAAACAAAACTGAAGGACATTGCTACAAAAGCTATTCATTTTCATATTGCAGTACTTGGGATTTTGTTTATATATCAGCATGAAGTGCTGAATGAATCCAGACAAGAATGTTTTAACAGACGTATCCAAGATTTTAGGGACGCGGTGGCTCAGTGGGTTAGGACACTGAGCTTGTCGATCAGAAGATCGGCAGTTTGGCGGGTTGAATCCCGAGTGCCGCGTAACAGAGTGAGCGCCTGTTATTCGTCCCAGCTTCTGCCAATCTAGCAGTTCGAAAGCACGTAAAAAATGCAAGTAGAAAAATAGGGACCACTACGGTGGGAAGGTAACAGCGTTCCGTCTGCCTTTGGCGTCTAGTCATGCCAGCCGCATGACCATGGAGATGTCCTCGGACAAACGCTGGCTTTTCGGCTTTGAAACAGAGATGAGCACCAGCCCCTAGAGTCGGAAACAACTAGCACGCATGTGCAGGGGAACCTTTACCTTTACCTTTTTATCCTAGATTATGATGATCTAGTAATATAATCTGAGGTATTAAAGGCAATATTCATAAAAAATTATAGCCTATTTTATTGAATAAATAAGAATATTCCTACATAAACTATTGCTTAATTCCTTCAAAACATCATCAAAGCACTGGCATTACTTAACCAAATAATGAAATGCCTGCAAGCAAACAACCAAATGCAGAGAGCACCAAGAACTTCACAGTTTGACCCTGAGCTACATATAGCCTCTTCTATTAGAATGCCCTTCAAGCCACAGTTTATGTTGAAGATCCTGTACAATTATGGAATGTGCTTTTTTGTGCTGCTGTTTTTCTCTTTAAAAATATGTCTTTTTCTATGAAATAATTGACAGTGACAGACAAAACAAATGCCATAAAGCTAACAGTCAAAATAGAGAATGATTTACATACACTCGGGGTACTTGTTTTCTGATTATAGCATGAATGGGCTTTTCAGCATAAATTTGCCTAGAGTGGAATCAAAGATTTGGCACAAATTAACCTTAGCATTCTTTACTAGCTAGAAATGGACTCTTAATAGATAGCAATAGCACTTAGACTTATATACTGCTTCACAGTGCTTTACAGCCCTCTTATAGAGTCACCATATGGCCCCCAACTATCTGGGTCCTTATTTTACCAACTTCAGAAGGATGGAAGGCTGAGTCAACCTTGAGCCGTTCAGAATCGAACTCCTGGAATGAGCAGTGAGTTAGCCTGCAGTACTGCATTCTAACCACTGCGCCCCCATGGCTCTTATAGATAGTCTACATTACAAGGCTGCTGCAAAAAGCATCATTCAGCAGTTAATCTTAGACCTAATACACATTATATTAAACATGGACTACCATTAAGAGCAAATGAATAACTCTAGCAGAAAATTTTCATTTGTTGAATAATAGTTTTTATTACTTTAAAAAAGAATTAAAAAGCATATGTGCTCTGCTACTAGAGGTCTTGTGACATGGATGTCAAGACCAAAGTAAATTAAACACAACCCCTCCCTTTAAAACAAAAAGCAAAAAAACATGGGGAGCAGCATAGAACTGGCTATGTAGTATTTTGGTCCCAATGGACATATTTAGACCCCCTTATTAGATATTCCTTGGCACTCCCCTATCTGGCACATGAATAAATCAACCACCTCTTCTCTATAAGACCCACTCAAGTACCAGAAGACAACTATCATGTCACCCTTAATCCTTCCCTTTGTTAGGCTAGCCCAGGGGTAGGCAACCTTGGCTCTTTTATGACTCGTGGACTTCAATTCCCAGAATTCCTGAGCTGGCTGGCTCAGGACTTCTGGGAGTTGAAGTCCACGAGTCATAAAAGAGCCAAGGTTGCCTACCCCTGGGCTAGACCTTCCTAGTATCCTTAACTGTTCATCATATGTTTTAACTTCCAGACCCCTTATATTTCTTATTGTTTCTCTTTGCACTCTTTCTAGGACCTCAGTATCTTTTTTGTATCTCAGTGTCTAGAACTGGGTGCAGAATTCCAAATATGGCCCCACTAGTTGTGGTATAAAGAGGTACCATTACTTATTGTGATCCTGATGCTATCCCTCTGTTGATGCATCCTAGGACTGCATGGTTTTTTGTTTTTTTTGCAGTTTCAGCACATTACTAGCTCATACCTAAGTGGTGGTCGACTAAGATACCTAGATCTCTCTCTCACAGTTACTGCTGGTGAGCCAGGTATTGCCTAGTGGCTAGTCTGTCCCTGTGCATTTGTTTTCCCTGACTAAGTGCAGGACCTTACTTTCTTCACCACTGAACTGCATTTTGTTGGCTAAGGTCCAATGCTCAAATCTTCAAGATCCTTCTGAATCTTGAGCCTATATTTCAAAGTGTTAGCACTTCTCCCCAGTTTGGTGTCATCTGCAAATCTGATGTAGTCTTACAATAAAGTAGAGTTAGCTCATCAGGTTCTGTTTCCTGTCTTGTCTACCTGGGAAGGCTGACAAGGAAGAACAGTACATGGTCACAATGGAACCAATGAATAATATTGATTGGATTTTGTGAACAACCCTTTAGTAAGACGATCCTTAAAATTTATGCTTCAACTTTTCATACAGAAAAAGAAGCAACTAATGAGGTTTATGATCAAGTTCAGTTTAAAGTCAACATGCAAGTAAAATGTGGTACCTGCAATTGAAGACTTTGGCATTCTAAAGTTGGAAATAATAAAAAGGAAAATGTGCTTGGATTACATATCTTAAGAAGCCAAAATGAAGCAGGAGAATCACTTATCCATTGCTGCCACTCCTATGTTTTCTTCATAGCTATCATTGTTTTTCTAGAATGATGCCCGTTTACACAGATATCTATAGTTGGAGTACAACTGAATGCATTATTGTTTTAAAAAGGTAGAGTTTTGTTATAACAACAAAGATGTGGCCAGGGGCTAACTGTAAAACAGATCATGAACTGTTCATATGCTGATTCCATGCTAAGCTGCAACATCAGGAGAAGGACAACCTGTTTCAACAACATACCCACCATTTTCAAGGACAACATCAGGAATCACTTTGAAGTTCTGAATCTCATTGATCAACACTAGAAGAACTCTGGAATGAAGTTAAAATAAGTTCTGTTAAGGAGAAGTGTGAAAACAGATTGTCAAGGATTAAGAAACAGAAGAGAGCAATCTGGATGTCAGAACAAATAGTGGCAATGCCAAGAAGAGAAAAGAACCCAATGCTGTGAAAGATAAAGCTTTCAGGAAGAAACTCAACGAAGAACGTCTGAGAAATGTTCAAGGAGACAACAAGCAAGACTACAACAGTATCTGTAAGGACATGGGAAGAAATAGATACAAAAAAACAGCCACTGAAAAAGCTGGATTGGAAGAAGATGAATATTGTTTTTAAATTGAAGGAAGAAACATCAGTAACCTGAACGGTGTTGACACTATTCTGATAGCTGAAAATGCAAAACATCTGCAAACTCTAGTGAGAAAAGTCAAGGAGCACGGTGAAAAATGGAAGTCAAATCAAATATAAAGATGATCAAACTAATGAGAACATCATATTACACTTTGAAGAAACAGGAGAGAAAGAAGGTCGATATTTTGAACAAATTATTAATCAATCAATCAATCATTATAAATAGATGGACTAAAGACAACTATTCCAAAGGATATTTGTTTATGGAGATACTGACAGATAGGGGTTTTTAAAAAACAATTCCAAGTGCATCAAAATACATACATTGCAAAATGATTCCACATAAATTTATGAAAACCCATGAATACATCACCATTGATATAGCTATAATTAAAATACTTTCCATTGAAGGCCATATCATTTAACTCCTAAGGCCAGTTAGAAGACATTAAAGTTTCATAGACTTCTGAAAGTCAGAAGGAAAGGGGTCATTCCAATCTCCAGGGGAAAATCTATTCCAAAGGAAGAGGGCAAAGCATGCTTCCATTGCCCTTTGGTGTGGACATATTTTATTAGGATAAAATAAAGTATTTTAATGCAATACATAAACAACAACGAACAATACTTCCTGGGGGGAGTTGATTGTAAAATTATGCATAATAGAAAAATGCATATGAAAATACGTACAAATTGTTATGCCAACCTTTGAAAAATAATGAACTGATACCATAATGAGGTGAAATGGGAAAGGAAAAATGGGAGACATTGAAATTAACATGTTTGTATATGCCTCAGGACATAAAGGGAAATAAATTATTTGAATGATTATCTCTATGGCCCATTTGACTCTTATATTTGTAGTGAGAAAGAGGAAATGTTCTTCAAAATTCCAGCAGCTGCATTTTAACACAAACCAAGTAATAATCATAGTTTTTGACAGGGGAACTCTAGCTTAATAGTAGACTACACACTTGACATGAAGAGATATGTTTTTAATTTAATCCTTGGCATCACTATTTAAGCAGATTGGATACAGATGGAAGTAGGGAATCATCTGCCTGAGAATCTGAAGGGATACCTCCCACCAAAACAAAGAAATACAGGGCTACCATTTTTTTAAAAAATAACATTAGTTGTAGAAAGTTTGGTACAGTGATGAAGTTGCTGCCCTAGAAACTAGGAGACTGTGAGTTCTAGTCCCACTTTAGGCATGAAAAGCCAGGTAACTTGGGGCCAATCACTCTTTCTCAGCCCAACTTACTTCACAGGGCTCCTGTTGTAGGAAAAATAGGAGGAAGAAAGAGTATTACGTACGTTCTCAATCTTGAGTTATTTATAAAAATATTAAAGGTGGATAAAAAGCACATAAATAAATGAAAGTGCTTGTTCTGATTTCTGTGATATTAAATAGCTATTTCACATGTTCAAATTACTTCTTCACAGATATAATCTCAGCCTGAGAATAAAGTAGATCTGTTATGGCCACCTACTAAATGAGATTTTAGTCAGTGACTTCCCAGTTCCCACTCCTAACTTTCATGCACTCGTACATAGAGTTTTCAGGCATAGTGGAAATTTGATTTTATGTGCCAGTATTTTAAAACAGCAACATTAAACTCAACTGCACCAACATACAGATTGCAGCAGAAATCCACCATTCTTGCTAAATTTAATGCTCAAATACTGTCCAATCATAGCCAAAGTATTTATATGAGAGAAGTATTAATGTCCTAAAAATGCCACATTTATCTATTTTTAATATAAAGGAACATGTGAGACAGATCTCAAACATAGAAAACGTAGGTCTCCTAGAGCACATAGAAATCGAGGCAAATATTCCTAAATGGATACCTTTAAATTTTGTAATACACGAGTCAACTATAATTTCAGTTTTGGTGAACTGCTTATATTCCGTCATGGAAACACAGAAAAAATTAAGAACTTAGAAAAAATGCATATGTACATACCAGCATTTGAGAGATAACGCACATTTCTCATCACTCCTTCAGTGTAGGCTCCTGTCTCATAATTGTCCATCTCACCAGAGACAATGTCCGCCACTCTCGCTGCTCTCCCACGGATAGCACCAGCTGCACGGTCCAGTTCATCAGGATTCTGCTCTCTCAGGGCAATAATGCACTTGTTCACATCCTCCAGAATATGACTTTCTATGAGAAAATGAGATCACACAAGGTGACTTAGACCAAGTCCCCTGACTAATTTTTTTGCTGCCAATGAGACAAATAAATGAAACCAATTGATCTATGTTGCAGCTAAAATTGCATATGTGAGTACAGGTCAATATATAAATAATATATTGTACCAATATAAAGGAATTCTTCAAAGATCTACACATAAATGTCCATAAACTCTTATGGACATTTGGCAAAGTTTTCCTTTTTTTCCTATTTTTTGGGAGATATATGTTGGTTCCTGAAGGCACCTGAAGGTAAGACAAGAAGCAACAGATGGAAACTAACCAAAGAGAGAAGCAACCTAGAACTAAGAAGAAACTTCCTGACAGTTAGAACAATTAATCAGTGGAACAGCCTGCCTCCAGAAGCTGTGAATGCTCCAACACTGGAAGTCTTTTAAAAGAGATTGGGCAGCCATTTGTCTGAAATTGTATAGGGTTTCCTGCCTAAGGAGGGGGTTCGACTATATGACCTCCAAGGTTCCTTCCATTATTATTATTATTATTATTATTATTATTATTATTATTATTATTATTATTATTATTATTATTATTATTATTATTATTATTATTATTGTTATTGTTGTTGTTGTTGTTGTTGTTGTTGTTGTTGTTGTTGTTGTTTTATAATAAAATTAATACAGTAATTTAATATGATATAAGCACATGCTTCAATTGTTTATTTGGTTATTATATTTTCAACCTAATCTATCATTATTAATTTCCAACTCCTGGGAAGGTAGTTTGAAGGAAAATTAACATTACAATAATACCCAATACGCTTTGCATGTAAATAAAAGTTAAATTCTCAAGTTAGTATTATATATTTTAAAATTGGCTAAAACATGCTACAGTCAGGGGAAAAAATCTATAACAAGCCTCCACAAAGGTAATTAAAATTAGAATAATTATTCAGCAGCCCATAATCTTTTTGTAACCTTAATTTTCTGCATTATTTGTATTCAATCATCTCTATATAAGAGCCTCTCTTCAGACCAAATGCCAAGCTTTATCCAACATGTTAATCTGTAATACAGGGATTACAGGCAACTTTTCAATTTCTCTACATAATTAAAAGTGTTCAAATAAAAATATTCACTTCAGTCTACAAAACTTTCTGATTGGCAGAATTGTGTTAAAGCTTCAATTCAGTTCTAATGGGTACACCAGGGGTCTTCAAACTTGGCCCTTTTATGCCTTGTGGACTTCAACTCCCAGAATTCCTCATCCAGCGTGCCACAAGGCATAAAACGGCCAGGTTTGAAGACCCCTGAGGTAGACACTTTTTGTGTTGGCAGACATAATCTGTGGCAAGCAGAGCAGATTCAACCAACAATAACTCATGCTCACAGCAAGACAAACCCATAACAGAGAAGATTACTGCTTTAGCTAAGAAGCAGGCGAGACAGCTAGTTAACAGTTTAACCTTTTATTCTGAACCAGGCAACGAACAAGGGAACATGACATCTATTTATACTGACAGCTGCCGGCGGATCGACCAATCCGGGGTGAGTCTGCTCCCGCGCCGTGGTCGCCGCCAATCGGGTTCGTTTGGTTTTGACAGCTCGGAGCTGTCATCTGTAGCGCGTGTTGAGCTGTCAATGGTTGGCGCTTGCGCGGTTCGCCCGGCAGCTTTTGACAGCTGTCAAAAGCTGCCGCGGTTTTACCTCAGCACTGTAACTTCTGTTTAACTTAATGTAATAACAATTAGTAAATACACAACACCCCTTCCCCCTCCCTCTGATTGAGTTGATTTTACCCCAACTGTTTCTTTTTTGGTTTTCCCCATTCATAGTCTTTCAGGTATGTGGGAGGTTTCCTTAATCTCTCGGAGCGCCGGGGGGTAGCCTCGGTAGTATGTTCTGGTTCTCTTGGCGCTTCTTGGGTTGGCTCCGGGGGTGGGGGGTTTGGCTCTGCTGGATCTGCGTTGATTGGAGTGGGGTGTTGAAATGGTATGTTCCGATCAGGGGAGTCTTGTCGTGCCAGCCTTTGCGCCGGTGCTTCTGTTGGTATGTCGTCGTCACCCCTTCCCCCTATATTTTGAGGACTGCGTTGGCGTAATTGGTCTATGTGTCTGCGGATATGTATATTTTGTCCAATGTCAATGATGTATGACAAGGGGCCTGTTTGTTCGATGACCACCCCTTGTGTCCATTTGTTTCCTCCCCCATAGTTTCTAGCCCAGACAGCTTGCCCAGTGGTGAGAGTTCTATGATGGAGGGGCAGTTCTGGGTCTGGAGGGGATCTGTCTGGGTGGAGACGGTCCAGTCTGGTGGTCAATCTTTTGCCCCAGCGAAGCTCTGCTGGGGACTTTCCGGTAGTTGTGCAAGGCGTGGTGTGTTGGGAGAGAAGGAATTGTGCCAGCCTTTGGTGCCAGTTGCCGGAGATGATCTTGCGTAGTGCCTCCTTGGTTGATTTTACCATCACCTCTGCCAAGCCGTTCGACGATGGGTGAAAGGGAGCCGAGGTGGTGTGCCTAATAGAGTTCGCCGTTGTGAAACTCTGGAATTCGTAGGAGGTAAATTGGGGCCCGTTATCGGAAACTATAACATCAGGGAGGCCATGTGTGGCGAATAATCCCCTTAAAACTTGTATAGTGGCCGAGGAAGTTGTATTGGCTACTGGCGCCACTTCTAGCCATTTTGAAAAGCTGTCTACGACAATTAGGAATGATTGTCCCTGGAACGGACCTGCATAATCTATATGAATGCGAGACCAAGGTGACTTTGTCGTTTCCCATCTATGTATGGGCGCCTGTGGCTGGGCTGCTCTAACTAGCTGGCAGGAATAGCAGCCAGCTACGTGTGCCTCAATGTGTTTGTCTATACCCGGCCACCAAACATAGCTCCTGGCCAGAGCCTTCATTTTGACGGTGCCCGGGTGCCCTTCGTGGAGGCTCTCTAGTACTTTAAGTCTGTGTTTGTCAGGGATGATTACTCTGCTGCCCCATAAGAGACATCCTTGATGGGTGGATAATTCCTTTTGTTTTAAGAAGTAAGGTTGGAATTGTGGTTCCTGGGGTGAATATCGCCAGCCCGTTGTGACATAGCCTAGGACTCTGCCTAGGATTTTGTCTGCCGCGGTAGCTGCGGAGATATCTTTGACAGATAAGGGGCATTCTGGCAGCTCTGAGATAGCCAGTATTCTTCCAGCTGGTGCTGGGTCTGGGTCAACAATTGGTTGCGGCAGTCTGCTCAGGCCGTCTGCATGGCCCATGGTTTTCCCTGGTCTGTATTCTAGTTTGTACGAATAGGCTGATAGAAATGTAGACCATCTCAGGATGCGGGGAGATAATATTTGTGGTGTTAGCCTGTTTACTGTAAAGAGTCCTAACAGGGGTTTATGATCAGTATAAATAGTAAAAGGTCGGCCATACAGGTAATCATGAAATTTTTTTACGCTGGCCACTATAGCTAGAGCCTCTTTATCGATTTGAGCGTAATTCCGCTCAGGTTTTGACAACGTTCTCGAATAGAACGCTACAGGGGTCTGTATTCCTTCTTTAGTTAAATGGCTTAGGACCGCTCCGATGCCGTACGGGGAGGCATCGCAGGCGAGACATAAGGGCAGCTGATCGTTAAACAGGGCTACCGTTGTGCTGCTGGAGAGTAAGTTTTTTAGGAGGTTAAAACTTTTATCATGCTCAGGGGTCCACGTCCAGGGTTTGCCCTTGTCTAATAATCTATGTAAGGGTTCTGCAATGGAGGCTTTATGCGGTAGGAAGGTGTGGTAAAAGTTGACTAACCCTAAGAAAGCCTGAAGTTCTTGTTTGTTTTTGGGGGTCGGTGCTGTTTTGATAGCTTTAATTTTTGTGTCCGTGGGGTGAATTCCCTTAGCGTCTATTTTAAAACCTAAGAACTCTGTTGAGGGCACCCCGATGGAGCATTTGTCTCTTTTTAATTTGAGACCGGCCTTCCTGAACCTTAGGAGTACCTTAGTTAGTTTGTCCGCCAGGTCATTTTCTGATTCCCCTGCAATTAGGACGTCGTCAAAATATGGGCAGACCCCGGGAATTCCCTTAAGTGTTTTCTCCATGATTTCCTGGAAGATTCCCGGGGCTGCAGAGATGCCGAATTGAAGGCGGTTAATTTTGAATGCTCCCTTGTGGGTGACTATTGTTTGAGCCAAAGCGGTGTCAGGGGTGACAGGCAACTGTAAATACGCCTGCGCCAAGTCTAACTTGGCAAATATGGCGCCTGACTTAATGGCCGCGAGGATGTCTTTGACAGCCGGGACCGGGTAGGCATGTGCGTTTAAAGCGAGGTTGAGGGTCGCTTTATAATCGGCACATAATCTAATTTGGCCGTTTGGTTTAACTGGGGTCACTATGGGTGTCTCCCACTCGGCCCCTTCTACCGGTTCGAGGACCCCTAAGTTTGTTAATCTGTCAAGCTCCGCTTCTATTTTTTCCCTCAAGGCGAAGGGAACCCTTCTGGCCTTGATTCTGACAGGCATCACATTTGGGTTCAGTTTAAGTGATACGGGCGGTCCCGTGTATTTCCCTAGTGAGCTGTCAAAAACGTCCGCGAATTGTCGGCAGACGGATTCCAATTTTGACAGCTGAATGGCGTTGACACCTGTCAACGCTATTCCTAGTGCCTCGAACCAGTCTAATCCTAGCAGGCTTATTCTGTTTTCTTGGGTCACCAAAATAGGAAGGGATCCTTTAAATTTTTTGAACTCTACGGGGACGGAAGCTTTTCCCCGGAGTTTAATGGGCGTTTTCTGGAAGTCGGCTAGGCGGAGTTTGGTGGGTCTAAGGGCGGGCCCTTTCCTACTTCGGTTACAAATGTCCTTGTACGTTTGCCATGAGATTAGCGAGACGGAGGACCCAGAGTCCACCTCCATCTCACAGGGAATTCCTTGAATCCGGACGTCCACCTTGATTTTGGGCTTAAGAATGCTGTGGACTGTATGTTTCTCCGCCCTCCCCCTTACATTAGACACTGGGGTTCTGGGGCTGTGCCTAGCTCTGAGTGTATATGGGGCCATACCTTCGGCTGTCACCTCCAGGTCGTGCAGGTTTTCCCGGCTCCGGCTGCGGCACACGGCTTTGAGGTGGCCTGTCTTCCCGCACCCGTGGCATTTGGCACTGCGGAACCGGCACGTTGCCCTAGGGTGGCTTCCGCCGCAACTGGCACACTTCGCCCTGTTTGTCGGGAAGTTGGGCCCCCTCTGATTGTTGGCAGGGCCCCCCTTGTAGTTGCGTTGCATCCTCAGTTTCTCGAACCGCCGTTGCACCGCGTCTATATCTGTGGGGCCGTCGTCGTCCTCAGACCCGCTGAACCTGCCGTTTTCCTGGTGCACGGACCCCCGTGGTCCGCTGTCCGGTACCCGTCGGTCGTCTCCGTGGCAGTCTTCGTATGCGATGACTTCCCTAGCCACATCGGTCATTGTCATTTCAGGCTTGGCGATCAGCTTCTTCCTCAGCCGTTCGTCCTTGAGCCCTATGACAATCTGGTCCCGGATTCGGTCTTCCAAATCCGGGAACCGGCACCGACGTGCGGCATGTCTGACCCTGGTTATGAAGTCATTTGCTGGCTCGTCAGGAAGCTGGAATTTCCGAGCGAAGTTCACTCTCCAGTAGAGTTCTGACTTGAGGGGCATGAAGTATTTACTCAGCCCCTCAGTGAGGTCTGCATAGGAGATGGTGGCGACCGGCTCCGGGGTGAAGATCCCCACAGCGGCATCATAAACGGCGGGGCCGCTGAGCCAGAGGAGGGCGGCCGCCTTGGCCCGGTCATCCGTGATTTTCTTGACTACCAGGTACCCTTCTACCTGGCCCAGATGCGATTCCCAGCCTTCTGGGTGGCGGGTATCGAATTCTCGAATGTGGCCGTGGTTCGTCATGCTGTCTGTAATTGAGGTGCCGCTGCTTGCGTTGAATGGAAGTTTGACTTCCAGTGACTTCAGCAAGTGACCAGCTCGGCTAAGGGAAAAAATCTCTTCTCCCCTTAGGTAGTGACTTCAGCTAAGCAAGCAGCATCCCATCCTCGTCGCCAGTGCTTTAGCTAAGAAGCAGGCGAGACAGCTAGTTAACAGTTTAACCTTTTATTCTGAACCAGGCAACGAACAAGGGAACATGACATCTATTTATACTGACAGCTGCCGGCGGATCGACCAATCCGGGGTGAGTCTGCTCCCGCGCCGTGGTCGCCGCCAATCGGGTTCGTTTGGTTTTGACAGCTCGGAGCTGTCATCTGTAGCGCGTGTTGAGCTGTCAATGGTTGGCGCTTGCGCGGTTCGCCCGGCAGCTTTTGACAGCTGTCAAAAGCTGCCGCGGTTTTACCTCAGCACTGTAACTTCTGTTTAACTTAATGTAATAACAATTAGTAAATACACAACAATTACATTTATGTAGATCATTAAAATTTCTGTCCTTATCTCTTCATTTACTTCCTCAACACTCTTCTCATAACACTCCCCTGGGTTAAAAATAACATCAAGGGAGAAAGCACACTCCCACAGTAGGGCAGCATAATAAAGTTGGATGTGACCTTGGAGGTCATCTAGTCCAACCTCCTGCTCAGGCAGGAAACCCTATACCAGGGGTGTCAAACTGCCACGCCCACCCCATTGCTGCCAATGGGGGAAAAAGTCACAATACGTCATGACACGTCATGTGATGTGGCAAGTTTGACACCCCTGCCCTATACCATTTCAGACAAATGGCTGTCCAGTCTCTTCTTAAAAACTTACAGTGTTGGAGCATACACCACTTCTGGAGGCAGGTTGTTCCACTGGTTAATTGTTCTAACTGTCAGGAAGTTTCTCCTTAGTTCTAGGTTGCTTCTCTTCTTGACTAGTTTCCATCTGTTGCTTCTTGTCCTGCTTTCAGGTGTTTTGGAGAATAGCTTGACTCCCTCTTCTTTGTGGCAACCCCTGAGATATTGGAATGCTGCTATCATGTCACCCCTTTATCCTTCTCTTCCTTAAACTAGACATACCCAATTCCAGCAACCTTCACTCCAGCTTCACATAATAAAACATAGGTCAATGCTGAGATGTCTTTCATAACAATGTGTGAAGCACAGGGAAATCAGGAGATTCAGGAAGTTCAAATGAGTATAAAGATAATGTGTTTCCCCAAAAGTAAGGCCTACTCTGAAAATAAGCCCTAGCTTGATTTGGGGGGTGGGCCTAATATATAAACCCTGCCCCCAAAATAAGCCCTAATTTGGGGGTTAGGCACACACTTAAAAATCAAGCTAGGGGAGATGTGGGGGGGTGGGAGCTGCCCCACACGCCCTGCACCTGCTTACCTGGCAGCCAGGGCTCTCCTCACCGGCCCATTTCTTCTGCAGCCAGGCCTTCATTTCTCAATCACAGGCCTTTCCGGAAGGCCCCTGCAGCTAAGAACTGAGCTATGGAATGAATCCATAGCTCAGTGCTGCAAGACCTCTGTAGCCAAAGACCGAGCTATGGATTGAATCCATAGCTCCGTACTCAGCAGCAGGGGTCTTCTGGAAAGTCCTGACGGCAAAATGTAGGCTGGAATGCAGTTGCAGAATGAAGCTGCTCCTTCAGCCACAGAAGTCGTAGCCCGGCTGGGCGGGCTGTCAAAGCTGGAGGTGAGTATAAAAGACACCCCCCAAAATAAGACCTGGTGCCTCTTTTGGAGGAAAAAAAAATAGACCTGGTCTTGTTTTCGGGGAAACACGATATATTGTGAACTTCAGCTCTCTACAACATGGGTGTCAAACTCGCAGCATCATGTGATGTGTTGTGACGTATCATGATTTTTTGTTTGCATTGCCAGAGCTAGGGTGGGTGCGGCCTCCACATGATGTAACCAGCCCATGGGCTGGCAGTTTGACACCCCTGCTCTACAAGAATCTGACCAACTAGTGATCAAGGAAAATGAGCAGAGATAAGAAAGACATTCAAGGTGGGCTGGATTTAGCTCTCTTGCATGCACATGCATGGACTCATGACTTATGATGCATTTGACACACACCCTTCCTCGAGCTCAGCCCGGTAATCTCCTACACTGTGACAAATCCTGCATCACTCTAGCTGAGTGTATTTCAACCTTGGCAACTTTAAGACATGCGTACTTCAACTCCCAGAATTCTGAGAGTTGAAGTCCACATGTCTTAAAGTTGCCAAAGCTGAGAAACACTGTGCTAGTTACTCTATCCCTCTGATGAAGGGAAATGCAGGTCACAAAAGCTGATGCTTTCTAGTAAAGTTGGCTAGTCAGAAAAGATGTTGCCAGACTTCTGATTTTTAACAACAACAAAAAAACTTAAAGTGATTGCTTATTAACAAAGAAATTTACAGAACCAAAGGACCTAGTTAATTTATGCACATAAGCCCAGCTCTAATTAAGAAATGCATATCATAACCTCTGCTGGGTTTTAATATTACCTAAACAGAAGAAAATGAGCAAGGCATGTTGAATAAGATGATAAAACAGTTGTTCAGTAATAGAACAATACAGAAAAGGGCAATGCTCACAGAGCTCTGGGAGTCCTGAAGTACCTTAATTATAGTTTTAGAGAATTCCATACAAAAGACAGATCTGATAAACACCATAGAAACACCACACTATAGCAGCTTGCAAAATAGAACATAGAAGATAAAATAATAGTGTTGGAAGGAGATCTTCTAGCCCAACCCCCTGCTCAGACAGGAGACCCTATACCAGGGGTCTTCAAACTTGGCCCTTTTATGACTTGTGGACTTCAACTCCCAGAATTCCTTAGCTAGGCACGCTGGCTGAGGAATTCTGGGAGTTGAAGTCCACAAGTCATAAAAGGGCCAAGTTTGAAAACCCCTGCTTTATACCATTCCAGACAAATGGCTGTTCAGTCTCTTCCTGAAAACCTCCAGTGATGGAGTATCCATCATTTTCAGAGGCAAGCCATTCCATTGATTAATTGTATTCACCGTGATGAAATTTCTCCTTACTTCTAGCTTGAATCTCTGTTTCATGTTACTTTTTGTCTTGTCCTCAGGTGCTCTGGAGAATAAATTGACTCCCACTTCTATATGACAGCCTCTCAAGTACTAGAAGACAGCTATCATATTATCCCTAATCCTTCTCTTCGATAGGCTAGATATATCTAGTTCCCTCAATCATTCATCATATGGTTTAGCCTCCTGATGTTTTATCTTTGTTGCTCTTCTCTGCACTGTATCTAGGATTTCAACATCTTTTTTTATATCATGGAGACCAGTAGTGGTCATGATGTCCTCACAAAGGTGATGCAAATGATGTAGAAAACTGTTTCACAATAGGACAGTCCTCCCCAGGGGAATGTTGGCAACTTGAAATTCTAGCACTTGACAGAAAAGAAATAGTTGACTAACAGGATCGAATGGAAAATGTAGCGTGCCCAGCCAGGACGACTGCTGGCCCTTCACGATGCAGCTGGCCAAAGGGTAAAAAATGTGGGGGGATAGATAAGTAAAGGTGAGTTGATAAGTACCTTGCAATCATAAGTATGGGCAGGATACCTAGCTCCCAGATTTTAATCCCATCACCACAGGTGCAGTAATTATAACAACTGTTTGATCAGTGCTGTCCTACAGCTGCTGAATAATGTGATATATTCTGGAATGTGGCATTATCTCCCTCCAAGTTTAGATGCCCAGATCCTTTTAATCTTCAGGAAGGTCTTTAAAATCTGTGTGTTTCTTTCCATGTTAGGGCTAGCTTGCCCTACAAGATGAAGTATGTCCTGACTGCGTTGTTGACTAATTTATAACATTTACATAGCTGCCCATTTCACCAAAAGTAACTCTGGATCAGGGGTCTTCAAACTTGGCCCTTTTATGGCTTGTGGACTTCAACTCCCAGAATTCCTCAGCCTGAAGTTGAAGTCCACAAGTCATAAAAGGGCCAAGTTTGAAGACCCCTGCTCTGGATTGTTGTGTTTTCTGCTGGGTGGGATTGTTGAAGTTCACTCATCTTCTTTTCTTTTGAGAATTAAGTCCTCAATTAATTCTTTATTGCACTATGATTTTTAATCTACAGTTTTGAAATCCTTTGAGTGTTTAAAGTGCTCCTCTCTGCACATTACTCCTCCCACTGTTTAATTATTTACCTATGTGTTTTAATTTCAAAACCACCTCAAAATGTACATTTTCTAAAACAAGTAACTGATTATTCAATCATTTCTGTTGACAAAGAGGAAAATGGAAATGGAAAACAAGTCATAAGTTGATACCTTCATAGGAATATATATTCTGTGCAAGCAAACCTAATATGGCACTTGTTGAGTCGTGCCGTGTAGTTTTAATTATTAGTACAGTTATATCTGACCTTCGATTATTACTTGAGGATTTAGGTCAGGTGAATTTTACATACAAAATATGGTGGAATAAAATCCTTCTCCTATCTGGAGAAGCAAAGAACATGAAGTAACAGCAAATATCATATTTGTATTCTAGGGTCTGGGTAAGGCTACCAAGTGTATTACTGAAGACAGAGAATACTAAATTTTGCTTGTTTCTTTTAAGTCATTAAATGTTCCAAATAATATCTTGTGAATGATTTGAATAAAAAAAATCTGTGTCTTATGGAGGCCTAATAAAGGAAGAAAGAGACAGTAATAAAGAATTGTTTTAATTGGAGTCATTTTTAGAAGATGTTCAAATTGTAAGCTGCTAAAACAGACTTTTAATACTACATAAATCTGCCACTTTCTGACAAGGAGACAAAAAAACAGCATAACTTAGATGCTAAACTGCTTTTTCCTATGGTTATTTTCTTGAAACAAAGCCTGGAAACTATGAAATAAGTTTTCCACTCATCCTGATAGTGTTGATATAACTTTTCAATCAATAGTTGAAAACCTTTAGTTAATTCTGTGCTTTTTAAAGACTAGGCTTAGTTAAAAAAAAAGAAAAAAAGAAAGAACACTAATATTTTATATTTATTCTCTTTGCTCTCCTAATATTATATGACTCCAACTATCTCTGCAATGTTTTATTCTTTCTGCAAAGTGAATATAGAGTGACTGTCGCATTAGATTATGCACAACTAAGTGCTATCTATTTCAGAGATGCCAATAAAATATTGTCAATAGATAATGGCTGTCTTTTGTTCCTACATAATTGCTTAGGTAAAGACATTGTTTTGGAGAAATATTCTATTGTATCTCTTTTACCAAATCCTGACACAAATGGAATGTCTGTTCCATGGTACTGAAATTTGTCCTCTACTATATGTCTTTGTGAGATACCAGCTGGAAACTGATTATTTAAGTTGCA
This sequence comes from Vipera berus, assembly GCF_964194415.1. Lineage (NCBI taxonomy): Eukaryota > Metazoa > Chordata > Lepidosauria > Squamata > Viperidae > Vipera > Vipera berus. Next base: position 88,211,008 of record NC_138207.1, on the reverse strand, counting down.
ATTTGCAAATGACTTACACAGCAGACTTGCACTTAATCTGGATGGCCTTGTCTTTTCCTTGAAAATGTCTGTAAGGTGTGTAAGTGTGTGTGTGTGGGGAAGATAGAAGCAGAGAAGCAGTGGGCAAGGGGTACCAACTATTTTGGTATTATAATCATGCACTCTATGACATGGAGATTTCGTTATTATACATTTTTTAAAAAAAAACAGTAGCAAGTGGAGGATACTATTAATTAGACCCCAAATGGGACATTGACATCTAGCTTAGAACTGAGATCTCAGAATGCAGAGAAGAACAGGAAAGGAGCTGTCCCAATGCATAATTGAGAACCATATTGAGAAGAACAGCCCTGTATCATTCATTTTAAGATCATGAATGCTGCTGCATAGTGTTCTGGAAAGTGGGCATCACAACAAGAAAGGGTCTCTTCCTGGGTCTGGATGCCAGATGGGCTCTGTCTCAGAGCATGCCTCTCCTAATGGATCTAGCAAGATGGGCAAATATCACTGGGAAGAAGCTCCATGCCATGGAAAGGCTACATACGAAAGTAGGAACCCAGAGATTGACAACAGCTCATGTTTGGCTCCAGTGAATAAAGACAATGGAAGAATCAGGGATGAATTTGGGTGGAAAATGTACAATACCCTGAATGTGTATTGTGTATTGGCGGAATGTGCATTATGACATCGCAATGCATGCTTTATAACTTTTCTCTCACCAATCACTGCAGATATCAATGCATAATGAATATACATTTACATACAAATACAGATATTTGGCATTGACTGCTAAAGAATAAGGCATTTACATGTTTGACAGATCAGTATTTGAAAAATATAAGAAACGTAAAGGTAAAAATAAAGGTTTCCTCTGTCTAGCCATGTCGAACTTCAGCATTGCTAAAGACATTTCTGTGGTCATGTGGCCAGCATGACTATACACCGAGGCATACCGAACACTATTACCTTCCCACTTAGGTGGTACCTATTTATCTACTTGCATTTGCATACTTTCAAACTGTTAGGTGGGCAGGATCTGGGGCAAGTAATGGGAGCTCACCCTATCACGCGGCACTCAGTACTCAAACCTCAGCTGGCAGCTTTCCAGCTGATAAGTTCTGCATCTTTGACCACTGAACCATTGCTTCCCTTTAACCACTGAGGCATTGTGCCCCCAATAAGAAATGTATTTACTGCTAAATCTGAATTAGGTTGCCCAGATATATATATATATATTTAAAAATATAGAGAACAGCTGTCTCATCAGCCCCTACTTTTGCATGACCTTGTTTTATCATACCATCTAATCAAACTTTATTGAGAAAACGCAGTTTGATTTCCTGGAAAGACATTCCTTGCTTTTAAATGTCATAGCATGAGAGGCAGTCTCACATCTGTTCTGAGTTCCATGCATTGCTTGTTTTTGTTCTTCTGCGTCTCCCAGTCATCTTTACTGAACATAATGTTTCTGGTTTGCTATCAACAGTTCCTATTGCATTGCCTATTTTTTAAATTACAAGTCAATTTGCTTTATGCAACCGGGCAACCTGAAGATGGAAAACATCTATTAGTTGATTAATCTAGGGAAAGTCAATAGAATTAAATTGGATGCATTCAGCCTTACTCCTATAAATCAGATGTAATATAAACAGCAATCATTTTATCTATCTTATCATTCAGAATAAAAGAAATACTGCATTCTAATTATAATTCAAAAAAAGGAAGAAAGAGATTAAATTTTAGGCTTTTTCCTGACATAGTTCATAGTTTTTACTTTAAATTATTTTATTGCTAAGTATGTATACAGCGCTTTGAAAATTCCATTCTTTGAATCTCCATTCTTTCAAACAACCTGCCATTGTATATGGCCTTGAGAGAAGTTGGCAAAGATTCAGAGGAGGGATCTTCAAACTTGGCTCTTTTGGCACGCTGGCTGAGGAATTCTGGGAGTTGAAGTCCACAAGGGCCAACTTTGAAGACTCCTGGCTTACAACATATTTGGCATAAGCAGCCCCTCAGATAGCTAACAAAATGGATGGGATGGGGAGTGGGATGGCATCTGCTAAGCATGACCCAGGCAGCAGTACTCTAGCTAGTGACACACTCACGGCACTGCTACATGTTCTTTGTTCAAAAGATTGGACAGAGCACTCAGAAATTGTTGAAGGCTACCCATTGAATTCATATAATGATTATGAAATTCAAACAAAGGATTTCCCTTGACTAAAATATTGTTATTCATGCATGAGCATTTTTAGAACACCTGCAGATATTTTCTACCACTATTTCTACATATTTTATATTGATCAATCTTTAAAAAAAATCTAAAACCCATTTTTAAAGTATAAACATGATTACAGAACAAACCTTCATTGTGTGTATACCTAGTATTAGGGCCAATCCTGGATGATTAATATACTTCTCATCCAAGATCCAGTTTATTGCTGCTTCCATCATCCCAAAATGAGAATATGCCAGCTAGCTTTCAGACTGGCATCTCATTCAATATTTCTCTCTCACCTAAATCATTTATTTAAAATTGTGTGGAACAGTGTTCCTGGCGTTCAGACTGACACGAACCTGATAAAAATGCTACGCACATTTTCCTTCATTAATCTCATTCAAGCTCTCTATTGCATTAGTAAAATAGTAGCATATGTCCAAATGAAAGGAAATGTCTAGGCCTGCTGCTTTTCACTAAAGAGAGAAGCAAACAGCAACAACAACAACAACAAAACCCTATCTGCAAAGACTATGCATCACAAGAATATTTATGAAGGTAAAAGATATAAAGACAAAGTCTGCTATGGTCGTAATTTTATACATACCTACTTAGAAGCATTACAACAGTCAATTGCTTCAAAGTCTGAGCGTATAGACATATAGAAGCATGCTTTAATGCTGTTCATCTTGTTTATTTAGAAGCAAAAATAACAGTTATTATTTACATATACTGTAGTTTGTCTAGGCATAATAACTCTCCTGATTCTTTGCTTACTTTGAGAAAAGGACTAAATAGAGATGCAAACAAGCAACACGAGGCTTTTTTTTCATTTTACTCTCTGCAGACTAAGACCTCCAACATACAGGATGAACACTCAGAATGGGACAAGAATTCCTGATCTATTATTATTTGCTCACAATCCCCAAGAGACCTTAATCTACCCCAGAGCCATTATACACTAGCATTTTTTTGCTAGACAGAATAAGAGGAACCTCATTAATGTCCTCTGTGTTTGCTATTATGCTCAGCTGTAGGGAGTTTAATAAAAGTATCTCTTAGTCAATGATTAGCTTGTACCATGTGTATGTGTCTCTGCATGTGTGTGTGTGTGTGCGCGCACACATGCATGCTACAGAGAAGCAAAATAAAATATATCCAGATGGTTCCTTTTAAATTGTTGAAGAAGAAAGCAGGACTGGAGAGGAAGATTGAACAACAGAACAAAATCTATTTTGAGAATTTAAGAATAATTTCTGAGAATCTATTTTTATGTGATTTAGTTCTTGTTGAACTGAAATTCACTACCCCAAGAATAGTGGAAAGATGGCAATCTGGACTCAATTACTTTGAGTCCAGATTGCCATGTTTTCACTATACATTCAATTACACAAGAATTAAATTCCATAAAATCAAAAAATTGTGTGAAAGTGGTACAGAGCCTTAAGGACATGCTTAAATGGGCTGAAGGGTATCAGACCAAACTTCAGATATCAGCATTCAGTTTTGCTTACTATAGGATTATACCCACTCAGCACAAATGAGGGCCCCCAAAAGTTAAACTGAGTTAATCCAACAGAAAAAGGACAGCTAGTTAGGAAATACTGATATGCAACTTTGGAAAAGCCAACTAGAAATATAAATGGATATTTTACAGTCAGGTTGTCAAAAATTCCACCTGTAACTCAGTTGGCAGTTTTGTACTGAACTCAACACTCTGTCTGGTGTCTTTGGGAGTAGTTCCAAGACTCTAAGGGAATATAAGACCGTTGTTGCCCATAATCTTCTAAATCCTCCAAAGATAGAGCTTCCTAAGAAGAGTATGATAATAACTATTGCATCTACACTTAATTTGTTCCTTAATCCTGGCAGAGATGAGGAAAAAGATTATGTCCAGTTAACCAAAGGACTGAGATGCTCTTAATATAATCACAATGTAAAATTCTCTCTAAACAAAAAGGGACAAATGACTGCAGGTAGGAAGAACTGAAGAAGGATGTTTCCATGCTCACCTTCACCTTTCCTGGAGAGTTTCTTTTTTTCTGACCCTTTATTACAATTTCTTCACTCAACACTAAGTCAGGGCGAGCCTGATGATTTATTTTCCTTTCCTGGTATCACTCTATCCATCTGATGAAGTAAGACGCAGCTCACAAAAGTCTTTCAATCAAATGTGTTAGTTAGAAACGATGCTACCTGATTCCTAATTTTTTGCTACATGTCCAAATTCCTGATCCAAGGTATTTCATAAAGTCTGATCACAACCAGTTCTTCCTTTTCTTGAATGGGTTTGGGGGGCAGAATTACTCCATGTACAGGTACTATTCAAAGTTTATTTTCTTTCATTCTTCATTTTTGAAATCAAATTGCTACAACACATTTCCTTCTGTTTCCTTTATCATCTTCTCTTTCTTCGTAAATATTTTAAAGTAGAGCAAGAATTGCTGCCCCAAGTGCTTTCCAACTTGTTTGCTTCTCCTTTTCTTCAATCTTGCACATGATCCCGTTGCAAGAAAAATGAACATTTAAGATGAACACCCCCCCTCCACATACATACTAAACATTGTTTTTGTTACCCTTGAAAATCAATACATTTCAAAAGATTACATGCACTCTTAGCATCCAGTCGATTAGCCAGTAAGCACCTTTCCACATTTCTGTATTTGGATGTTCTGACAGCTTTTTCAGGAACCCTAATGAGCCTGAAGGGAATCCTTCCAGCCATCACTTCCTACTAGTCATTAATCCTCCGCGGCAAAGCTGTTACTCTTCACCTAGCATTCTACGTTTACAAAGGAAATTTGAACAAGAATCACACACAACAGGTGAAGCTTTATAAATATTCGAAGTCTGTTTTCCAGGAATCTAGTTCGTGGAAGGGATACTTGAAAAATATAATGGAGATTGCTCAGAGACCCTAGTGTTCCTATTCTTAGATTTTACGGGACCACAGGGAGACAGCGTTTATCAGCAGCCCTAAAGATATTTCATGCTAAAGCCAGAGCTCAATGGTACTAACTCTGTATTTATAAGGATCATAATTCATTAGACAAGATCTAAGTTTTTAACAGTTTTGCTGTCCATTGCACATAGGATATTCAGTGGAGGTTTACACCTGGATTTAGGATTGCAAAATGTCAAGGTTTGGCAATATGCCTTTAAAAAGGTAAAGGTTCCCCTGCACATGCATGCTAGTCGTTCCAACTCTAGGGGCCGGTGCTCAATTCCGTTTCAAAGCCGAAGAGCCAGTGCTTGTCCGAGGACGTCTCCGTGGTCATGTGGCCGACATGACTAGATACCAAAGGTGCACAGAACGCTGTTACCTTCCCACCGTAGTGGTCCCTATATGCTTTTAGTGATTGGCTAAAATTCCCTTCAAAGGTCCAATCTGATCCTCTTCCAGCATCCCCTGTTGTAGCTCATGATCTTATTGCTGTCTTCCATTGCTTTTTGAATATATACTGTATTTCAGTGCGATCAGATTGAATTCTGCACATATTTATGGATTAACTACACCACTATCACATTTTTATTAGCACTACCAACAAGCCTCACAGGCTCTAATGTTTAAATAAAGGATTCTGAATGATTACTTCTGACAAGTTGCATACAATTGTACTCAAAATATACCTAGAATTAGCAGCATGTGGTGCACTCATCTGAAAGGTGATATTATAATGGCAGCAATATAATGTTAGTCAGATCTGTGATAAGCGCTCAATCCTTTCTACCATTTGGTTGTTTACAATGCACTTTGTAATTTAATTTGAGTGATTTGAATTTATCAGATTATGATCTTAATATTAGCAACAGGTGAAAACTAATTTGAAACATGAACTTGTGCATAAGCTAAAATTTATTGTAACATAATCTTGTTATCAAAGCTCCTTTACCAGCACAAATTCTATTCATGTGTTGTAGATTTGCAGCGAGAGGAAATTTAATGTTTTAATACAATGATCTGGCAGATAATGCTTTAAGCAGCATTGTGCAAAGTGAGCTCTTTCCCCCCTTTTCTATTTATTTAATGTTTTGGGGGGAAGTGTAGCATTAGCAATTCAGCTTGGGATGTTGGTGTCTGAAAGTCTCCTATGGAATTTTTGTGTAAAAATGAGAAAAATGAACTTGTGATTTATGGTTCTGATGATTTGATTCAATAATTTATAGAAAGAAGAGAGTCAAGATGCAACCTTTGAGAGAAAGATTAAAGTATATTTGCACTTATAATTGCTGTAAAAAATATTGGAAGCCAGTTCTTTAGATCTTTCTTTTTTTCTATTTTTCATCAACTGTTTTTTTCTTTTCTTGTAGTTTTTCCTTTTCCTTTGATTAGATTTTTCTTTGTGTGTGTGTGTGTGTGTGTGTGTGTATATATATATATATATATATATATATATATATATATATATATATATATATATATATATATATATATATATATATATATATATATATATATATATATATATATATATATATATATATATATATATAATGCATATCAGTCTCCCTTTAATTCTTTGTTTGTTGTTGTTAGTTGCGAAGTCGTGTCCGACCCATCGCGACCCTATGGACAACCTTCCTCCAGGCTTTCCTGTCCTCTACCAAATTCTTTGTTAGCAATCTAAAATTTACACAAATATGAGCTGTCACTGTTGTGACTACTGCCTGTGGATGGGCTTCGGTTAGGCCGAAACAGGAAATAAAGATTTGTCCCATGTTTGGGGCCTAGCAAGGTAATCTAAATAGTTTTTTTTTATTAAAGAGTTTTACAAAAACAAAATTTTACAATATATCCCAAAATCCCTCCCACCCCAAACCCACCCACTTCCCCCCCCCACTTCCCAGAGCTAAATACAGGATTATAGTTACAATAATCATATTCTAAATAAAAATTATGCATAATATACAATTAACCAAATTTATAATGCGCTTTAACTCTCTTTTAACATAACTACGAACAACGTACCAATAACAATATCCCACTAAAATCTACTCATAAGCTAAATGGTACTTTTTGGTCCCATATTTGTTTTGAATATAATTTATCCATCTCCTCCAAACTGAAATATATCTTTCCTGTGAATGATCCTTCAGATAAGCAGAAATCTTAGACATTTCTGCAAGATTCGAAACTTTAAACACCCATTCTTCTACAGTGGGCAAACTATCCTTCTTCCAATATTGTCCCACCAGTAACCGTGCTGCCGTTATCATGTTCAGCATCAAGTTAGTTTCTTTAACATCACAATCTACAACAATGCCCAATAAAAACAATTGCGGGGAAAACTTTATCTTTCTCTTAAAAATCTTTTGAATGTTCCACCAAATTTTAATCCAAAAAGCTTTTATATTTCTACAAGTCCACCACATGTGAAAATAGGTAGCTTCTAAACTACCACACCTCCAACATTTAGACTGTAAATTAGGATACATGTTGGACAACTTCTTGGGATCCAGATGCCATCTATAGAACATTTTATAAAAATTTTCTCTTAGATTTTGAGCCTGGGTAAATTTAACATTTCTGACCCAAATTATCTCCCAGGTGTCCAGCAAAATTGGTTCCTGAATATTTTGTGCCCACTATCATGCAGTCTTTAACCAGTTCCGTTTCCGAATCCAATTCAATTAAAGCATTATATATCCTCTTTATATGTGCACAATTTGAATCTCTAATTTGCTTTACTAAATTTTGATCTGTAGTTATGATGCCAACCTTTTGATCTGACTTCCACCTAGCTTTCAATTGGGTATATTGAAACCAAGAGTAACTTATGTTTTCTTGTCTTAACTCCTCTACTGGTTTAAGTTGCCAATCATTCCCTTGCAATCTGAGTAGTTCCTTATAAGAAACCATATCCATACTCACTCCCATAGATACGCCCTCTATCGTGTGTCCAGGAATTCCCCAAATCGGTATTTTATAATTTAACTTATAATAATACTTTTTCCAGACACGCAATAAAGCACTTCTAAGAATATGGGATTTAAAAGCCCTGTCTACCTTCTTATCATAAAGCAAGTATGCATGCCATCCATATACCAAATCCCTCAAGATGAAGTATTCTCTTGTTAGTTAGATTAAGCCAATCACTAACCCAGGTCAAGGCAACCGCATCATAATACAATTTCAAATTCGGTGCTTTGAGTCCCCCTCTTTCCCTGGCATCTTGTAAAATCTTGAATTTAACTCTTGGTTTTTCCCCCGCCCAGATAAATTCGTTAATACCCTTCTGCCATTGATCAAGGTTGGCATCCTTTTTCAATATAGGTATCATCTGAAACAGAAAGAGAAACTTTGGTAGAACATTCATTTTAACAACTGCAATTCTTCCCAGTAACGATAATTGTAATTTTTTCCAATTATTTAAGTCCCTTTGTACCTTCAACCATAGTGTTTCATAATTATTCTTATACAATTTTACATTTGAGGCTGCAATATATGCTCCTAGATATTTAACCTTCTTCACTATTTCAAAACCTGTTAATTTAGATAACATATCCCTTTCACTCATAGATAAATTCTTGGATAGTATCTTAGTCTTATTACTATTCACCTTGAACCCAGAAACCTTACCATACTGAGTTATAATTTCCATCAAGTCTATAACCGACTGTAACGGTTGGGATACTGTCACAACCAAGTCATCAGCAAAAGCTCTCAATCTATAATCATTCTGTTTTATTTTAATTCCCTTTATCAAAGAGGACTCTCGAATTTTAATTAGTAAAATCTCTAATGTTAAAACAAACAATAATGGTGATAGGGGGCAACCCTGTCTTGTACTTTTTTCAATTTTAAAAGTCTCTGTTAATCCCCCATTAACTATAATTTGTGCAGTTTGTTGTTGATATATAGCTTTAATAGCATGTAGAAAACCTTCTCCAAAATTCATCTCCTCAACAACTCTTAATAAAAATTGCCAATTCAATTGGTCAAAGGCTTTCTCTGCATCCAAAAATATCAATGCTGCAGAGACTTGGTTGTTCTTATCCAAATATTCAAGCAAGTTAACAATTTGTCTTACATTATATTTCATATACCTCCCAGATATAAATCCCGATTGATCACTATGAATCATTTGTTTCAAAACTTGCATTAATCTATTAGCCAGTACTTTAGCAAAAATCTTATAATCTGTATTTAAAAGCGATATAGGTCTATACTTTTTAGGTTGAGTAAGATCTTGATCCTCCTTTGGGATCAACGATACAAAAGCTGTCCTCCATGATGGAGGAACTGCGCCTCCAGTCTGAATTTCATTAAACAAAATCTTTAAGGGTTCAATCATTTCAGGCAACAACTTTTTATAATAAATTGCTGTTAATCCATCTGTTCCCGGAGCTTTGCCCAATTTCAACTGTTTAATAGCTAAAGAAATTTCTCCTGATGTAATTGGGCAATTCATCTCAAGTTGTTGTTCTTGTGAAAGTCTTGGAAAATGAGCTCCCTGTAAATACTTGTCTACATCGAAAGCTTGTATATTCACTTTAGAATATAATTTCGAGTAAAAATCTAGAAAACTCCTCTTAATCAAATTTTGTTGGTAGACTTCTTTTCCTTTATATTCTATTTTGTCTATAGTACGTAATTTCTGTTTCTTCCTTAATTGATAAGCCAACCATCTACCAGGCTTGTTGGCGTTACAAAAAGTATTGTGTTTGGCATAACGCAAATTAGTTGCTACTTGATCAGCCAATAGCATATTAAATTGTTCTTTCAATAAGTGTATTGAGATCTTTAAATTATTATCCAATGGATTCAAAATAAACTTTTTCTCCTTAGTTTTAATCTCTTCCTCAATATCTAAACGTTTTTGCACTTGCTTACGCCTATAAGCATTATTCATATAAATCAAAACCCCTCTCATATAGGATTTACTAGCATCCCAAACCATTTCCGTCGAGGTGCCTTTATGCATATTCATGACAAAAAATTCTTTCATATGTTCTCTACATTTCTGCAAGAACAAGTCATTTCTGCAAGAACAAGTCAGAAATTCTCATTCAGCCTCCTGGATCTCCTACTAGTGTCTTCAGCAAAGAACTCCAACCAAACAGGACTATGGTCAGACATTGTCCTAGGAAAAATCTTAACATTCTTAACCGAAGAGGAAAGATCAGTAGTAATCAAAATGAAGTCAATCCTTGAAAAAGATTTGTGTCTATCCGAAAAAAAAGTAAAATCTCTGTCTCTCATATTCCTTTCCCGCCATACATCTCTTAATTCCAGATCTTCCTTCAAATCAAAAAAAGCTTTAGGCAATTTTGAATTAGAAAATTTTTTAGAAGATCCCTTCTTATCTTCAGATGGCACCAAAACCCCATTCCAGTCCCCCATCATAATAACAGATTTGTAATCCAGTTCAATTAGTCTCTGATGTAAAAATTTAAATTTTTTTTTGCTGTTGCTGATTTGGAGCATATAATCCAATAAGAAGAACTTTCTTTCCTTGTAATGTTAATTCAATACTAACATATCTCCCTTGTTTATCCGATTCAATCAATCTTGCTGAAAAGTCTTTTCTTAAGTAAATAACCACTCCAGCCTTCTTGTCCGGAGCAAAAGATGCAAAATGTGTTCCCAATCGGGAATTAATCAAATATTTTTGATCTTTTAATGCAATATGTGTCTCTTGTAAGCAAACAATCAATAAATAAATCAATAAATAAAGATTGATTGATTGACAATGAAGAAGCTGCACTGAATCTAATATGGCAGGAAGGCTTGCTGAGTAATGAAGAGACCAAACAGGCTTACAAGAAAGACCAAGTAAAGAATAGAAAAGAGACAAGGAAAACTTTTGCATGGTCAGTACATTAAAAAAAACCAAAAACAGTCCAAGCAGATAACAAGACCTGCCAATGGCTAAGAACAGAAGGGATACATATATATATATGTTTTCTGAGGTTTTCGCGGGTGTTTGTATGTGGAACTTTGGTCATTCGGGTTTTTTCCCGCTTAGAGTTGAAGGTGTAGGAGCAATGTTTCGACGGCAAAGCCCTCCTCCCATACTTAAAAGGGACCACAGACAGAATCAGCAAGATCCTCCAAAAACACAACATCAAAACAGCATTCTACACAGAGAGAAAAATATCCACCATCCTAAGAAACCCCAAAGACATAATTGGGTTAGAAAACCAAGGAGTATACAAAATCCCATGCACCACCTGCCCCACCACATACATCGGACAGACCAACAGAAGAATAAGTGCACGCATTGAAGAGCACAAAAACTCACTCAGAAAGGGAGAACAAACTTCATCCCTGGTCCAACACTTTGAAGCCACGGGACATGAAATTGATTTTAAAAAAACCAAAACTATCGCCAAATTTGAACATTTTAACAACAGAATAATCAGAGAAGCCATTGAGATAGAAAAACACCCCCACAGCATGAACAAACGAGATGATACCTCTCACCTACCAGCCATTTGGAAACCCGCCTTGATTGACAGACGAGTCCCAACCACCAAGAATGATACCAGACCCAAACTCATGATAACATCACATGACACCACCACCACACAACCATTCAAAAAGCAAAACAGTATTGTTCATACTGTTCAAACAAGCGAGACGACACCTCCCGCCTACATGCCATTTGGAAACCAGCATTGATAGACAAACGAATTTCAGCAAACAAGGATTTAAAAAACCAACAAACAACCCCAAATGCCACCAGCCCCAGCAAGACTCATCCACACCCAGAACAAAAACTCTCCCACACAGAAGATAGAACAAGTCAAGCAAAAGTGCTATCACCCAAGCAGAAGAATGCACACACGAACCTGACTGACCCATACCAGAGATGCATGGCGGGTCCTCGAACTCGGAGCCAAGCCAAAGCTCTGGAGGCCACTACACAGCCCACTCCCCAAGACACCAAATCACAACACTCAGGATATTACGACACAACAAAAAACCCCACCCATTCAGAACACACCCCACCCAATCAGAAGACAGCCACGCCTCCAACCAATCGGAAGACAACCACACATCCACCCAATCAGAAGACAGCCACGCCTCCACTCAATCAGAAGACAACCACGCCTCCACCCAGTCGGAAGACACCCCCACCCAATCAGAAAGCAGCCACGCCTCCACCCAGTCGGAACACAGCCCCACCGGCAGTTGAAAGGAAAGGAACAGACAGACCACGCATTGCTCCTGAAAGCAGCAGGAGGAATACTCCGGCCTGATGATGACGGATGGGATTTCGTCGAAACGTCGCCACAACTTTCTGAAGATGAAAGGAACGCGGGAAGAAACCCGAGACTCTAGACCTACATATATATATATATATATATATATATATATATATATATATATATATATGTGTGTGTGTGTGTGTGTGTGTGTGTGTGTGTGTGTGTGTGTGTATACACACACACACACACACACATATATATATATATAGCCAGAAGATAGCCACAGATACTAAATGTCATCTCTGCAAAGAAGCTGAAGAAACAGTAGACTACACAGTTACCTGCTGCAAGAAGATTGTACACATGGATTACAAACAATGTCATGACAGTAGAAACAATGGTGCAATGGAAAATCTGCAAGATATACTATTCACCTGAAAGCAGGAACCGATGGGGCCATAAAATAGACAAAGTAATTGAAAATTAAGAAGCTAAAGTGCTCTAGGATTTTAGAATTCAAACAGACAAGCATATGTTGTTAAGATCTCAAACTTAACAACCGCCAATAAGAAAAGCAAAAAAAGTCTACATAGTGGATGTGGCAATATCTGGAGACAGCAGGCATTACACATAATGTTCAAAATTTTGATACTTTTAGAATAATAAATAAAGCTATCAGAATGCCCTGGAAATTTAAATAAAAGAAATTTAATCATATCATGGTGAATGTCCCTGTAGAACCGGCAATGTAAAAGACCATGGGCTGTGGTTTCTTTGGTAACCATATCACAGGGGTAGTATTAGGTTTCATAAGGGGTTTTCCTGTAGTTTGTTCCCAGGACTGTGGTGGGAAGAACTGTTAATGGCAAAATAAAACAAAGTACCAATAATAATAGGGATCTTGGGCGCTCTCCCAAAATAACTGGAACACCATCAGCATTGACAAAATTGCCATCAATCAATTGCAAAAGTCAGCTTTACTTGGAGCTTTACTTACATCCTGTGACAATATCTTCATTACTGTCAAACAACAACTTCTGCCTATCCTAACTCCTTGGGAAGGGCTTGATAAGTGGATAAAAATGTCAAATCCAATCCAAACCTCCAACTGTGCCATGAATCATAAAAATTATTTACTTTTTTTTTTATTCTAGTTTTTTATATATAGTTAATATTGTTAAGGTGTGTCTTATCCTATATAAGCTAGAGAGTAATGGATTTTAGATTTTATAGTGGGTAGTATATGGTTGTTTATGATTGCCTTTTTATAGATATATACCTTGTATTTAGCTCTGGGAAGTCGGGGGGGGGAGGGGGGATGGAGGGAGGGGAGGAGGGAGGGAGGAGGGAGGGAGGTTGGGGGGAGGTAGGGGGGGAGCAGGGAGGGGGAAGGTGGGTTTTTTAAAGGAAAATTGTATTTTAAAACTTTTCAATAAAAAAAAAAAAATTATTTACTTTTCAGACCCTCCTCAGCCAGCCCTTCAATCTTCTCCAGATGTAGACAGTAAAGATGACCTTGATGGAGATATGACTCACAGAGGGACAGTACCCAACAGTGAGGGCAGTTTAGTAAGAAAACGAGTCAGAACAGATTGGAGCAGCCTATAAAATAAATTATTAAGCAACCTAGAAAGTTACTGTACTTTCTTTCACAGGATGTGCTTAAGTAGAGGCCAGACAATTTCTGTTTAGGATGCTTTCATTTGGATTCCTACACTGATAAAAGGGTGGGATTTGTTGGTTTAATTAGTACAGCTCTAAAGTAATCTAGATTCTAGGGGGAAAAGATGATTGAAAGCACAGCAGTGTTCTCCTTGAAAAAGTCATTTATTTTCCTGGCCTCCTGCAGCTGAGTTTATGAAATCCCAGAAAGATGTGTACTTGGTATAAGGAGGTGCCAACAGGTGCTAAGTGAGCCCCCCATGGGCTGAGAATAACTTATTCTCTCTCCAGTCCAGATTGCTACACAGCTCTTCCGAATAGTTCCTTCCAGATCTATGAAGCCAGTCTTATAATTGAAAATGTGCATTTTTAGCTCTTTCAGATTTACAGTGGCTTGCCCCAGACTTGCTCTTATATGACTAGAAGTCTTTTTAAAAACTACTATGATTTCTAAAGTTTCACTGATGCAGAAAAATAAATATCATGTCTCATTGTTAATCACTTTTATTTACTAAATGTAAGTTCCACTTTTCCTGACGGAGGCCACAAACCTATGAATAAGTTGAACTGATGGGAAATAGCTGGTTCAAAACCACTTGGTGACATCCATGGTCAAATGGAGACATGAACTCTCCCTGGCTGAAGTTCAGCCGGTTGTTTTTATCACAGTTATTCTTAGCTCAAAAAGTAAGAAAAGTGAAAATTGCCTGAAGATAGAGGACTGGAAGAAAAAAGTCTGGGATATTATGAAGAATGGGAAAACAGTTTGTGAGCTCTCAGATTGAAGGAGATCTGAGTCAAATTATTTCTTTTAAAAAATGCCACATTTCCTAGTTAATTTAAAGGAAACTTGGAACATATCACACATTTCTAAACTTCAAAGGTGGCCATCTGCCTTTAGGGGAAGGCTGTGTAATATTACTGATCATTTCCCCAATCTTCCGAGGAACCATGACATTGGCAGGAACGTGACTTGAAAATTACTGGCTTACATATGCAACACTTCCACCTTCTTCCTCTGCTACAAAACTGTGATGGAAGAAGGGCTACAGCTTTCAAACCCCTTTTTTAACGTGGCAGAGAACTGAATGTGGAAGCCATCCATTTAAATGCCCTGTCAATACTGTACCAAATCTGTTATCGCTATGTGCGCTGTAATCAAGAAAAGATAAATTGAAAATGATTTTTCTGATTGTTTTAGTTTAAGAAATTATGTTAAGTTGAAGACTGCCAATGACATGTCTTTAGAGAACATTTTCAATTACAGGAAAAGCTATCCATTTCAACCCTTATCAGTTACAATCTTCAATACAAGGCAGCAGGAGCCACATTATCAAAGAACATCCATCCACAAAGCCCCTGCCTCAGTGAACGCCTTCTTCTGAAGAAGCAGAGCTGATGACTCTCATTGGTTAATAATGTATCACTTTTAATTGTGCCGTTTGAAGCTATTAGAAATCACCTAAAGCAGAACAGTAAAGAGGAAAGTTGAAGTTAATAGTTAAAGCTAAAAGATAGCAAAGAACCCTACTTGTTTCCATCATGCCAGGATGAGGGAGCTCATCAAGGATTAACAATCATACCAGATGTCAGAACCCATATCTCCAGGGTTCCCCTTCCCAACCCACTCCTTCTATCTCCTTTTACATCCTGACCTGAAGCTCACTCTCTTCTCTTCCTGGGTTCTGCCACACTCCTAGGGGGGAGGGGGGAGTGCTTGTGGGTTATTGTCTTGACTTCCTCTATCGCTACAATGCAAAACTTTGCCTTCCTGCATTATTCTTCTGTGAACTTTCTCTTCTCTTCCCTTGATGTCAGCTAGTAAAGGAGGGAAGGAAGAATGGAATGCAACCTCCAGCAATGCTCTCTCAGGAGAAGGTGCGAAAAGCCACCAAAACATTGCTGCTACAGTTCCCACGAAGGACTTAACACCTGGGGATTGGTTCATTTAAACTGACTGGATGAACTATGGGGTGGGGTTTTGCTTGGGACGCTTTAACCTATTGATCTGAGTGGGAAAGCCTCAACCTTTACGAGGTCTTGTCTCGCGGCATTGAGGAGGGCAAGGTCTAATTACTTTGCTACCCTTATTGCATGCGCAGATAATCGCCCGGCCACCCTGTTTAGGGTGACCCGCTCCCTCCTTAATCAAGAGGTGAGGGAGGAACCCTTGCAGGGTCATGCCGAGGAGTTTAGCCAACATCTGTTGGACAAAATAGCTCGGATCCGGACCGGTTTGGACTCCGACTGGGCAGAGTCTGACAATGAGAACATGGACAGTCTTGTTGATGTTATCTGGGAGGAGTTCGATCCTGTGACTCTGGACGAGGTGGACAGGATCATGGGGAAGCTGAGCTCCACTACGTCCTTATTGGACCCGTGCCCCTTCTGGCTGGTTTATGCGGCTCGGGATGGAACGAGGCTGGGTCCATGCAGTGATACCTGCTTCATTGAAAGAGGGTAGTTTTCCCGCCCCCTTGAAAGAAGCGGTGGTGAGACCCCTCCTTAAAAAGCCTGTCCTGGACCCAGCTGTATTAAACAACTTTCGTCCGGTCTCCAACCTTCGCTTCCTTGCGAAGGTTGTTGAGAGCGTAGTGGCGCATCAACTCCCTCTGTTCCTGGAGGATGCTGATTATCTGGACCCATACCAATTGGGTTTCAATCCCGGACACAGCACGGAGACGGCATTGGTCGCTCTGATGAATGATCTCTGGTGAGCTCGGGACAGGGGTTGTTCCTCTGTCCTAGTCCTATTAGACCTCTCAGCGGCTTTTGATACCATCAACCATGGTATCTTACTGCGGTGTCTCAGGAGGTTGGGAGTGGGAGGCACTGTTTTTCAGTGGTTCTCCTCCTACCTTCTGGAACGTTCACAGTCGGTGTTGGCAGGTGGGCAGAGATCGACCCCGAGGCCTCTCGTTTATGGAGTTCCTCAGGGGTCGGTCCTCTCACCTCTCCTGTTTAACATCTATATGAAGCCGCTAGGTGAGATCATCCGTGGTTTTGGAGTGGGGTATCATCAGTATGCTGATGATACCCAGCTTTTCATCTCGACCCCAAACCACCCCAGTGATACCCTCGACGTGATGTCCCATTGCCTGGAGGCGGTCTGGGTCTGGATGGGAAGGAACAGGCTTCAGCTCAACCCTGACAAGACTGAGTGGCTGTACGTGCCGGCATCTCAGGAAATTTATATTATTCCATCTCTTACTATGGGGGGTGAGTTACTACCCCCCGTAGATAAGGCTCGCAACTTGGGTGTCCTCTTAGATTCACAGCTCTCCTTAGAAGATCATATAGGAGCTGTGACTAGAGGGGCCTTCGCCCAGGTTCGTCTGGTGCGCCAGTTGCGACCCTATCTGGACCTGGATGCCTTGCGTACAGTCACTCATGCACTTGTGACCTCTCGTTTAGACTACTGCAATGCTCTCTACATGGGGCTGCCCTTGAGGACCACTCAAAAGCTTCAGCTGGCACAGAATGCAGCCGCGCGAGTTCTGTTGGGGGTCTCCCGATACTCCCATGTTACACCTCTGCTCCATGAGCTGCATTGGCTTCCAGTTGCCTTCCGGGTGAGATTCAAGGTGCTGGTGATGACATATAAAGCCCTACATGGCATGGGTCCAGATTACCTACGGGAGCACCTGCTGCCGGCGTCAACTTCCCTCCGTCCAGTGCGCTCCCACAGAGAGGGCCTCCTCAGGGTACCACCGGTCAGAGAATGTTGACTGGTGACCCCCAGGGGGAGGGCGTTCTCGGTGGGTGCGCCAGTCCTTTGGAACCACTTACCGGCTGAACTCCGGATGGCCCCCGACCTTCGCTCCTTCCGGCATGATCTAAAAACTTATCTATTCGAACAAGCCGGCCTGGTCTGATGGGTTTGGGGTTTTAACATTGTTTTTAACTAACTTACTGCATCGGGCACAATCATTTAATTTTAAATCTTGTATCCTGTATTCTTATTTTTATTGCCCTGTACACCACCCTGAGTCCTTCGGGAGAAGGGTGGTATATAAATCAAATAAATAAATAAATAAATAAATAAATAAATAAATAAATAAATAAATAAATAAATAAATAAATCCCATCTATTATGCTTACTATCAACTTCTCCTAATAAAAGATCCTTTGGGAAGAAACTGCTTCCATGAGATCTACTTTCTTGGGATGAGGTCTTGAAGTGGGTTCTGACACCACTGCTCTATAGAATCTTTTTTAAATTAGCAAACTGTGTGTGTGTGTGAATCACTGGAATCCTACAGTACAAGGAAAAGGAATTTAAAACTTCATGCTGGCTATGATTTCAGATAAAACTCCCTTCCCACACAAGGAAATCAGCATAAGGAATTACAATGTCCCATGAGATGAGATTACCCCCTTCCCTCCTGATATTAAATATTTATTTTTAAACTATAATATGATTGCTCAGTACACATGATTCTGTTTAAACCTCACTATGAAGCTGCTCATGAGCAGTCATGTATGTTTGCCCTAGTCCTGTGCCTAGTGAAGGTTCTTGTTATTTGAACAAGGCACAATTTTAGCTATCTGGGCAACTCCTGGCTTAAGCTTTCACAAGTAGGTTGCCTCTCCTTTATCAGCGTGCAAAAGAACCCCAGAAGGTGTGGTTGAGCTTCTCTGTGGACTGGAACCAAGCAAGGAATCTTCATTTGCTCTCCATTTATCAGAGCAGGAGACAGGAGAAGAGAACATGAACTGTACATGGGTTTATTCTTCTCTACTTTGTCTCAGTATAAAAGACCTCTTCAATCCTTTGCATCTCTAGGGCAAGATGGGTCATCACAACAGCATTTGTACTTCTCTGGAGAATCCATGTTGAGGTAAAACAGCAGAAAAGAGGACGTATGAAAATACCTGGAAGGCTCTTAAGATACAAAGGATAAATGGGCAGACAGTTCTTGTGTGTGCAACACAGACCACCGAAATCTAAGGATAGATATTATTAAAGTTTACACATCTGATAAATATAGGGCATGTACACACAACACACAAGCACACACATGAAACTGGAATAATGGGTACCCAGTTCCATGTGTGTGCTTGTGTGTTATGTCTACATGCCCCATATTTATCAGATGTATGAACTTTAATAATGCATTATTGACTTCCGGTGGCGACGCGACGCCGAAGACAGCCGTTTTCGGGCTGCCTGCTCCGCAGCTGTGTTTTTCCATCGTAAACAGCGCCGATCAGCTGTTTAGATGGATTTGAAGCCCCCTCCTCGGGAGAAGAGGAGGGGGTGAGGCCCCAGGTAGGGGTTGAGCTCTCCGGGGCCGCCTGAGCTGAGAGTTTGGGCGGCTGAAGGATTGAGCCCCCCCGAAGCCTGGGTTGCTCCGAGCTGCGCAGCGCCCCTGCTCCGGGATTTATGGAGCAGAGCCAGGCGTTAGCAACCACCCCTGCCGAAAGGAAATACTTTTGATTGTTAAGATGCAGGCAGAGCGGTACAGGAGGTCAAGGTGATGTGGACTCTTATCTTTACTCTCTAGCTCAATGGATTTTATAGCTTTAAAGTGAAAGTGCGCAATAAGTGAAAGTGGGGGAAGATGGCGGCTAAAACTTCTAAAGCTCTTCGGAGTGCGGGGTCTTCCCTGGTGCAACAGACCTCATTGCAAGCTTTGCTTCCTCCTGCACTTCCTCTGGCATTGACGCTTAAGGATTTACAAGATGCTCTTGGAAAGCATTCACAATTGATGTCTGACATGATGGATGAAAAGTTGAAAAAGCTGGAGGAGAAAATGGAGGAGAAAATGGAGAAATTGGAGAAGAAGATGGAAGAGACGTTTAGAGCAATGAGGGTGGACATGTTGTCTATGATTGAATCTGTAGCTGAATGTGTGCAGCAGCTGGATGTAAAAGTGAAGGATCTCAGTCAAAAGAACTCTATATTAGAAGCAAAGGTATTAGAAAATGAAAATATAAGGGATAAAATGGACGGAGAATTGAGCCTTGTTCAGTATCATCAGATGCAGTATGCTATTAGAATCAGGGGTTTAAAGGAGAATTGTAAAGAAGATTTAAAGCAGCTGATTTCTGAGGCTCTGGAAGGGGTATTGGGCCAGCCAGCATCTGAAATTGAGGGAAATATGGACAAAATTTTTCGTGTAAATTCATGGATTGCAAGACAGAGGAAGTTACCCAGAGATGTGGTGGTCTATTTTACAAAGAGAGTAATTAGAGATGAAGTCATTCAAGCTGCTTATGATACTAAATTGGTAGTGGCTGAGCAAGAAGTCTTGGTTTTAAAAGAGATTCCTCCGAAGATTTTAAGGAGAAGGAAAGATTTTGCATTTCTTGTACAGGAACTTAAGAAATGTGATATTAAGTTTAGATGGGAGATTCCAGTTGGACTGGTGGTGACGCATGAAAGTAAAAGACATCGTCTGGTTACTGTGGCCCAGGCACGTGATTTTTATAGCAATGTGTTAAAAGCAACCCCCCTATCATTTTTGGAAGCTGTAAACGGATACGGCGAGGGAAAGATTCAAGATGTTGCAGATAGACAGATAGAGGACAATGGTGTTGGAGGGGATCAAGATACAGTTTCATCGGATGTTGCAGGAGGCCAGAGGATGACGCGTGCCGCCCTAAGAAGAGCGAGACGAGAGCAAGAGCAAGACCAGCAGAAAGTTATGGAATCTCCAAAGTGTACTTACAGTGAAGCTGTGGGAGGGGCGCGGTCCAAAGAAGTTTTGGGGGTCATGACAGACGTGCTCCAAAAGCTTTGGGGCGTTAAGATTGGTGATTAAATTTTTAAATTAGAATGTCAATGGATTAAATTTATCATAGAGGAGAAAGAAAGTTTTTTTTTTAATATTTAACACAATTTAAGATTGATGTTATTTGCTCGTTAGAAAAGTATATTAGGGTTATGGACTAAAAGTATGTGTTGAACTAAGAATGGGTATGCAAGCTCCTAATTAACAACAAGTTGTCTTACAGACTGCTTAAACCTTTTTTTTTACTCTTTTTATTTGAACTTAAGGATGATTTGGAACTGCGAGACATTTGGCGTGATACATGCAAGAATTATTTTTGATCATGGTTTAGTTTGGTTGGAGATTATTAAGGTTAATAGAGATAGGCGCTTTTGGCGCGTAACTGAGAATTTGTTTAGAAATTAGAGAAAGGTTGGAGAATGTAAATAGTAGGTGAAAGTTTTTTTTTCTTCTTTTTTTTTGAAATTAATATGAATAAGGACTGGGATTAAGAAAATCTATTCTGAGTAAAGCTCTTTTTCTGTTTTCCTCTTTTTCTTTTTTACTTTATTTGTAATATTAATATTGTTTGTATTCATTTTACATGAGCTAGAGAGAGATAGAATTAATAGTTTATTGCTGATAACATAGGGGTGCTTATGTTTGTTTTTTGATTTTATACCCTGTATTTAGCTCTGGGAAGTCGGGGGGGAGGAGGGAATGGGGGAGAGGGATAGGGAGGGTTGGGTGGGGGTGGGGGAGGGGGGGATTAAAGTCAAAATGTATTGTAAAACTTTTTAAATAAAAAATAAATAAAAAATAATGCATTATTCATTTCAAGGCAATTTCTGATCAAACTGGTAATAATATTACACATGCCCTGTGAACTCCAACTTAATTCTACTAAATTGAGGTTAGTTATATTTCTCATCCCAGAAAAAGTGATAGTAAGCTCATTAAGCAGCAGTACGAGTTATGTATAGCACAAAACTGAAAATTGCCAGAGGCTGTAAAAATGTCACGCTGCATTCATAAATGCGAGATGTGGCAGCCAAGACTTTGTTGAATGAATTTAAGTAACAAAACAAGATTTTGGATATGCCCTATGGGTCTTATTTCTAATTAAGCTAAGCCATACAAGTGATTGGGCTAGGTTCATAAAAGCAGGAGGACATATGTCATACACAAAAGGACAAACATGGATGAGAGTGGGGAAGTACATCTCTATAGAATTTAAATCTAATTTTTCATTTGAGTCTAGAAACTTTGAGTTTCTAATTTTGACCCTAACTCTATTCATTTGTAAATTTAAGCAAATCCTTTGTACAATATATTGCACTTTGTTTCCTTTCTTTTGATTTTTGTTTTTTTTTAAAAAAAAATCACATCCAGATGCTGTAAACTATAAGAGAATGGGTTTGCCATTAACACAAGATCTTAATCACAAAAAACAGAATCTGTGTAATATTTTTGTTAACTTACTAGTGAGTAAAGATTGTTATATACCTATACATACACACACACACAAACATGTGTGTGTGTGTGTACAGTTGCATTCTGATACATACATACATACATCAAATTGTTGTACAAATAAGCTGTGATGACATCGTAATGAGTGTGATGTCATTGCCCCTCCCTAACACAGCTATAAGGCATATTTATATTTTGATTGTAAAGAAGTGTATTGGCGCATACAGGAGTGTCTGTGGAAGCAAGGCATTCTCATAGGCAAACTCATAGCCTCTGTGTAGTCAAGAAGTCTGCTAGTCAAGGATCTCCCGTCACATGAAAAGAGCATATTTTCTAAGAAATCATCCTTAATGAGTGAAAAATTAAAGTCAGTATTAGTAGGCCAACTTTGTCTTTTATTTCTATTCAAACAAACTGAGTAGAACTTTTAACTGATTTATTCTGACTTAGATGATTCCTGTTATCTAAAATAGATTTTTTTTCCTATTTACCAAATCTGATGGCATTAAGAAATCTTTAAATATTCTAGCAGATATCTCAATAATGGAAAACATAGATAAGCATAATGGAAAAATACAGATAAGTAAAAAAGTAATGAATCAGGATATTAACACTCTTCACACATGTACACATATACTGAGAAACAGCTTATTCGTGGAAAGGAAAAAATGTATTATCAAATAAAACTAAAATAAGACAGATTTTTAATGAAGCAAAAAGTGATGCCAGAGAGGACTGATAGATCAGATGACAAAAAAATGCAAAGTGGAAAGATCTTTGGCATAGGAGACAGGAAAAGGAGGCAGCTATGATTTTGAATTACATCTCCAACTATGTCACATTTTAAGATGATGGGATGGGATGGGATGGGATGGGATGGGATGGGATGGGATGGGATGGGATGGGATAGGATAGGATAGAATAGAATAGAATAGAATAGAATAGAATAGAATAGAATAGAATAGAATAGAATAGAATAGAATAGAATAGAATAATAGAATAGAATAGAATAGAATAGAATAGAATAGAATAGAATAGAATAGAATAGAATAGAATAGAATAGAATAGAATTCTTTATTGGTCAAGTTTGATGGGACACGCAAGGAATTTGTCTCCACTGAATAAGCTCACAGTGTACATATAAACAGCAAGTAATAGGTCATAGTTACAATCATTAATCATAAGTTACAAACAACAATTGATAAATCATAAAAACCAATAGGAGAAGGTAGTAAGGAAGACAAGAAGATGAGAAAGATGAGAAGATGACAAGGATAATAGCAATACAGTCTACTACATGGGTAAATATCTTTAGGCATAAGACAGTACAGTGGGAGTTAGATGTTTAGCAGAATGATGGCACAGGGTAAGGAACTATCTTTATGTCCAGTTGTGTTTTGTCAGGCAATGCTATATAGTGGCGTCCTGAGGGGAAAGGTTGAAATAGATTATGTGCTTCCTTCCTGGTTCATGCAGTATACAGATCCTCAGTGGAAGGCAAACTGGTTGCGATTGTTTTTTCTGCAGTCCTATCTGTTGAAGTCTGTACCTGTCCTGTTTGATTGTTGTGGCAAATCAGACAGTTATTGAAGTTCAAATGACAGGCTCAGTAATTCCTCTGCAGAATTGTATCAGCAGATCCCTGGGCAAGCTGAGCTTTCTGAGTTGACACCTTTGTTGTTCCTTTTTAACGATGGTTCTAATGTTAGATGTCTATTTCAAGTCCTCGGAGATAACAGAACTAGAAACTTGAAGGTTTCCACTGTTGATACTGTGTTGCCTAATATTGTAAAAGGGGGTAGAGTAGGAGAGATTCTTCTAAAATCTGCTATCGTCTCTACAATTTTAAGTGTTCAGCTCCAGATTGTTCTGGCTGATCTGGCCACAGGGCCAGTTGATCTAACTCTTGTCTATATGCATTGTCTCAAATGAGACCAATGACTGTTGTGTCATCTGCAAACTTCAGTACTTTAACAGAGGGATCCTTCAAGATGCAGTCAATGGTATATAGAGAAAAGAGTGATGGAAAGAGCACACAGCCCTAGGGGACTCCTGTGCTAATTGTATGGGTGTTCGATGTGATTTTCCCTAGCTTCACCTGCTGCTTCCTATTAGTTAGAAAGCTTATAATCTATCCACAAGTGTTGTCAGTCACAGCTAGCTAGGTCAGTTTGGAGAGGAGGATTTCAGGAATGGATGGCGTTGAATACTGAGCTGAAGTCTACAAAAAGGACCTTACATAGTTCTTTGGGGATATATAACTATAGTACTGTACTACAGAATACAGATCCTACCCTTGTGCTACTTTACTACAAATTAATTTGCAATGACTTGCTTGGGGTTTTCAGAGTGGTAGCCAAGAAATTCCTACCTTCTAGTAAGGCCCTTCATACAGTGGTGGGATTCAAATACCTGAACAACAGGTTCTATTATGTGATGCAGGCCTGGGCCTCCGATGCCTAGGAAGGACTTCCACAAGTGGCATCATGCACTTCTGGTGGGCTGTTCTAGGCCTGGGAGGCCTCCTCCAGGCCTCCGATGCCTAGAACAGACTTCTGGAAGTGGTATCAATGCACTTCCAGTGGGCCATTCTAAGCTTGGGCAGCCTCCCAGGCCTAAACTGGACTTCCAGAAGCCAGCTGGTTCTCCAAATTCAGATAAATTTAGCTACCGGTTCTCCCGAACTGGTGTGAACCGGCTGAATCCCACCACTGCTTTCATATAGGTGTAGTTTTGATGTGTTTATCATTTGATTGTTCATTCCATGATGACTCAGTCCTCGAATATTGTATGTGACACTCATTCACAAACTCAATCTACTATTTCAGGGGTGTCAAACTGCTGGCCCGCGAACTGGATGTGTCATGCCGAAACACAGCCACCCCATTGCTGGCAATTGAGAAAAAGTCATGATACGTCACAACACGTCATATGACGTTGCGAGTTTGACACCCCTGTACTATTTAATGCTGAGGTTACTAAAAGCTAAATATTCAATTTGAACCTACCCATGGATGTACATAAAAATAAACATAAACTCCCCAAATAATCTCACTCACGAACAGTAACTTTATTTAGAATGCCAATTGTAAATTGTATACATTGTTTTATTTGTGCACAAGTAATTCTCTTCCTCCTGAAACAAGCAAACCTTAACAAAGAGAAGGCTCAGGGGTGACCTAATAACTGTCTTCCAATATATGAAAGGCTATCACAGGGAATAAGCATTGATTTATAGCACCTGAGGGCAGGAGAACTATTAGTCAGTGGAAGAGCTTGGCTCTCAGAGTTGTGGGTGCTACACTGCTGAAGGTTTTCAAGAAAACAACTATTTGTTCAAGATGGAATAAGGACTCTTCCCCTGGGCAGGGAATTAGACTAGAAGATCTCCAAGGTCCCTTCCAGCTCTATGATTCTATGTTTTTGCTAATAGGACTCAATAGGATATAGATAGCCCTCAGTTACTTACTGTAATTGGGAGCAGAATTTTCATTGCTTAACAATGCAGTCACAAAATGTGGTATCATGTGACTGTGCTACTTAGCAATAGCATCTCTGGAAGTCCCCATTAACCATTAGCAGGAAACGTGAGAGTCATTAAGCGAGGACCTCATGTGATTATGACTTATGATTTTCTATCAGATTTCCCATTGACTTTGCTTGTGGGAAACAGCAGAGAAGATCATGATCAAGTGACCACAAGATGTAGAAATTCAGGCTGGCTGCCAGGCACCCGGATCATGATTACAGGTCCACAGAGGGCACTGTGCCAGCTTGAACTCTGAGGACAAGTCATAACTACCAGTCACCATTTCACCAGTTTGAATCATCACTGAATGTTTGTTAAATGAGGACCACCATAGATGGATATCTTGAAGAACCTTGTGGAGCATTCTGAAATCACATGTGTATTTTATATGTGTGTATTCTAAAATCATATATTTGGTGTTATTTTTTAATGGAACACATGCTATATTCCCAATAAAGTTGATGTCTGGTTGGGAAAAGATTATGTTTGATTCCCTTGTCCTACCAGGCTACTTGTTCCTTGAGCATGAAGTGAGTTGAGCTTTCCCAGGTCCAATTTTTTACATCCTAAACCCCACATGCAGATGGAAATTATTATTCTGAGTTTTATCTTTGTAGGTAGCCTTGAGTCACAGAACGATAGGAGGGAATTTCTTATATTTTCCTAATAGATTGCATATATTTCCTCTCCTCTGGAATAATGAAAAGCCTTACTTGGCATGGGACTGGGTTACTTGAGGGACCTCTTCTCCCCACTTACATCTATTCATCCCAAAGATCTGGCAACAGGGGGATGCTTCAGGTCCCGTCAGCCAGGGAGTGTCATCTGGTGGGACATGTGACACCTCCCCTGTGGAATATCATTCACTTGCGATCACCTGGGCCCCATCCTGCTTTGCCCAAACCAGCATTGGGACCCAGAATGGCCAGTACAATGGCTGTACCAGTTGTGGGATTCAGCCGTTTCGCACTGGTTCGGTAGATCTGGTAGCTAAATTTTGCTGCATTTGGAGAACTGGCTGGCTTCCAGAAGTCCAGTCTAGACCTCTGAGGCCTGGAGGAGGCCTTCCAGGCCTAGAACAGCCCACTGGAAATGCATGAATGCCATTTCCGAAGTCCGTTCTAGGCCTCAGAGGCCCAGGCCTACATCGAATAAGAGAATCAGTTGTTTAGGTATTTGAATTCCACCACTAGGCTGTACAGATTGTTCTGATGAACTGGATAATCTTGCCTGTGAGTTTTATGTATTTTACTATAATATTTAATTTGTTTTTATTCTGCATTTTTTTTGTTTTAAATTGTATTGGTTGTAGATTTGTTTTAATTTTCTGTAAACTGAAGAGTCATACATATGAGATGGAGAGTGATATATATTAGAATTATAAATAAATAAATAAAAGAGGAAGCATTTTTTTAAAAAACTGAGGGCTGGATTTGTACATTTAGAAAAAAAAATCAGATCTACCAAAATTGCGTATTTGGTAAGGAGCCATTTTAATTACAACGAAAAAAAATAGAACAAACTTTTATACAGAAGAAAAAATTAAAGGGAAGTATCAAAGGCATTTGCAAAAATGTTAAAATAGTCACAGCTGTATTACCAAAACCCCAACTTGACTTCTTTGCCATCCTTCCCTCTGTAGAAGTTCCCAGGATTTAGTAGCACTTTTAAATCTTAACTGTCTTTAGCAAAGTGTGCTGTTAGTATTAACTTCTGTAACATTTCAAGTAGTTTGAAATTTTCTAACTATTTGTTTTTTCCGACACTTATGTTCTACCAAAAATCCCTCTTCACCTTTGATGCTGCGAGATTTTGATCCCTTAATGGCATTTAAAAATTCCAGTTCCAATGATCTTTTCAAGTTACCAGACCAAAAGCTCTGTTGGTTTAGTTTTTAGAGTTCAACTGATGCTTTGCCATTTATTTTTTCCTCAGAAGAGATTCTGATTCATTTCCTTCATCGTTGGAGTTTTGCCTTAACTCCCATGTTTTTTCTAGTGGATGCCTATGAATCTAGCTAGAAATGTATTCTTTTATATTGACAGCAAATGCGTTCTGAGTTCCCACCAAGTGTAATCTAATAATTATTTGACTCTCCTCACCATCCTTGCCTGTATTTTAACATTTTGGGTGTGGGTTAAAGCTGATCTGATCCCTTCTCCTATGATGACTGCTGTCTTGCCACTTCATTGCCCAATTGCTGTCAGGGTGATGGAGAAACCTTAACGATAAGGTATACAAATTGCTGTCATTCCCAAAAAAGGATTAGCAGGCTTGCTTTCATTTTGGCCTTTTGCTTTCCCTGCATGAGAAAATAATCCCACTTTGATATGCCAGGCAAAAGCATTCTTTTTCTAAATCTGGCTGTCAGTCTGAACTATCTGCCATTACCCAGTTGGCCATAATATCAAGGTGAATGCCAATTTGCCTCTTCTCCCCTTCTCTACAATCACTATTTCTTCTTCAGTGTAGGCAGGATAAATCTCCTCATGCAGGCATGTATCATTGCCTTCCCTGCATAACTCCTATTTGGTGTCAACATTCTGGCTATGTTTGCAAATACTGGGATATTGGCATATTGGACCCACTATGTTATAAGAAGACGCAAAATGTTTTATGATTAATCACAGTGTGCCTTATGTGGCTGAGTGGTTATCATTAGCTCTATTCAACTAAATCTCAAGAAATCGTATTTTTTAAAAGCAGAATGATTTACACATAAAATGGCTATTGTATATCTCATTTTATAGCACAAAATACATCTTCCTAGTGCCCAGCATCGGGCATAATGAATTAGTGGTTAAGCATCTGTAGTGATTGCCCTTCTAAACAGAGCGGTATGGTGGCCTAGTGGTGAAGATGCTCACCTCCCACTCAGATGATTGAGAGCAAAATCCTAGGTAGATGTTTCCTTCCTAGGGCACAAAGAAAAAAAATCAGTTGTGAACTCCTCATGGCATCAGGAAGGGAATCTGGCTAGTAAACACTCAGCTCTTTCCAGTTGCCTCGACTCTACCCCTAATAGGGATTACAGAGTTGTAAAAAAGGAAGTGATTGCCCTTCTAAAGGCAATTCTATAAACTTAAGTAAGATCCCAAATGGTTTAGATACCATTTTTTGCTAGGGATCAAAACATTCCCTCTGCCTCATCCCAATCTCTCAAACTGAGTTGCTGGCATTTCCTTTCAAATAGCAAACCCTTCATATCACATCACATCAAATCACAATCTGCTTTGAGAACTTCCTCAGAGTCACCCAATCCACTTGTTGGCATTAGCCATTTTTATAGAAGATGAGGTTGAAAGATCTATTCTGAATTTGTACAGAGGTTTGCAGCACAGGCATCATGGCAATGTGTCATGCTCAGTTATATGTTCACACTTTGATTACACACTCCTACCCCCACAAGCCTTCTAGTACAGCTATATAGCACTTATTCATCCATGTTTACCAAAGTGTTTTATTTAACGCCTTAATTTTTGCATCAACAATTTACTTTCAACAAATCATCAGACACAAACTGCAAAAACACCAAAGACGCAGTGAATGATGATTTTAATCAGTGTTCCAAGCCTTAGAAAGGTCAGCATGTACAAATAGATATATATTGTGTTCTACCTGAATAGGATTTAAACAGAATGGCAATATTAATCTGATTTCTTTTTTTTTGTAATATATTTTATTGATATTTTTTAAAAACATAAATCACTTAATAATTGGTGAGCAGTGTGTTGTCTGGGTTACATTTGTAAAACAATCACTAACAATTGATTTCTATAATCCATAAGCCACATAATAGTTTAAGTTGATTTCCTCTTTTCCCAAAATATCCTCCTTTGCAAACATTGAGTTAATACAATTCTTATTGTTTTGATAGATAACAATTAAATATATATTTTTTCTCAATAGACCTAAAAATAATAATCACATCTGTCAGAATCCATTTATATTTCATTTCAAACTATCTCTACTCTGCAAAACCCAAATCTCACCCTCCCCT
Source organism: Vipera berus (assembly GCF_964194415.1). NCBI lineage: Eukaryota > Metazoa > Chordata > Lepidosauria > Squamata > Viperidae > Vipera > Vipera berus. Next base: position 88,181,252 of record NC_138207.1, on the reverse strand, counting down.
GGATTCTGCCATTCCCAAAGAGGAGAGGGAACAAGCATGGGGTTTTATTGCTTTCACTTCCTTCCTTAAATGTAACCTTTTGTTTATTCCACCTACCTGCTATCCATCACAATATAATCAATTACTCTCTCACTAGGCATTTCCCTCTTATTTTGCAGGCAACTAGGAAAGAGGGTGGAAAGGGAGGAATGAAAGCCTCCGGAATCTGGGTTGTTTCTCCAGATGAAATGTGAGGGGGTGGAAATGATACTGCTATGAATGGACTGTTGTCTCTCCTTTTCCCAAAAGGGGCTTACCACCTGGAGCTTGGCTGATCTGGAACTAACCAAATGAACTGTGGGGTGGAGTATGCTTGGGGGCACTTTAAAAATATCGATCTGTGAGGGGATTCCTCAGATCCTGTCTATTATGCCTGCTATCTCCTATTTCCTGGTAAAAGTTCCTGCTTGGAAAACCTTGTCTCCAAGAGTCCTTCTTTCTTAAGATGTGGGCTGAAGTGGGTTCTGACAACACCAATATAATATTTCTTTAATATCCAATCATTCTGGTTGCCTTATCATAGATCCTGTTACAGTCCTTATTTTAATTTGTTTCTCCCACCAAATTCTAGATATTCTTACTAGTTAAGATTTTCTCAAACATTAATTACATTTAAGAATTTAACTCTATTTTTCCATATGAACCATCTCATGCTTTTACATTTCTTAAAAAATAGATAAAACAGTAGACTAAAAGAAAGAAAAGCAAGAGTAAAGTATACTACTTAAAATATATATCCCTCCTAAGCTAATATGTATTTATTTCCTAAATTTCTTATTCTTTTTAACCATAATTAAAAATATGTTTAATCTTTAAACATTCCATTTAATACATCTAGTCATCTAGTTCTTTAACTCTTATTCAAAACATTTTTATCCATTATGATTTTCTTAAATTCAATCACATCTAAATATCTAAAATATTTCCTTTATCTAAGTCATTTCAACTTTTTTATATTACTCATATCAAGAAAGAGAACAAAAAAGGGGGGAAAAGCATACTATATTATATTTAGAGAATTCATCCCTCTTAGAGTGACATATATAATCCAAAACTTTTCTATTTCTTTAACTATATTCAAACAAGTGTTTCTTTTTTAAGTATTCTCTCTGGTAAGTCCCATCATCTATTTTCTTAGGTTCCACTTTAGTCTTTTTCTTTTGCCCACGGTTTTTCTTAATCAATGTATTTTGCTGAATCAAAAAGTTTTTCCGTATGTTCGTAAATGTTGCTGTAGATATAAAAAATAAATCAGGAGAAGTTTCTTTGTACCGGACTTCTGTCTTTCCTTGTTTGTTGAAAATCTTTTTCTTTTTCTTTCTCTCCACTTCTCTTATCATTACTTTTCTCTCCAATGTTCCTGACATCTCTACAGTCCATTTTATCTGATCTGTTTTCTTGTCCTCAGATTTATTTTGTAGTCTTAAGGGATAAGTTGTTTTTCCAATTCTTGTGATTTTTCCCCCACTAGGATTAAATCATGTTTCCTTGTTTTGTTAACTTCCATCTTTAAGTCTCTATTCTCAATCTATATCCATTTATCTGTTTTATCTGCTCCTTCTCTGTAGTTGTTTTCTGGGAATTTTTTTGTTGTAGAGTTAATTTGGAAATAGATTGATTTATATTTTCAAAGTTGTTTTGGATTTCTTTGTGGTTTAAAGTCATTGTTGTTTGAATTAGTTGCAGTATACTATATATCTTCTCCTGTGATGTATTTATGTTTTCTTGATATGTTCTTTCTACATGTCTCTGATCCATGATAGCCAAGAATTTGAGTTTTCCTTTTCCTTTCTTTTCTCTGTAAATAGCTTTAGAGTCCCAATTAGACAGATATTTGTAATCCAAATAGATAAAAAAAGATATTTTTTTCTAAAATTTATAATTCTCTCTTTGTTTACAGCCCAGATTGTCTTTTTTCCCCACAGCTGTTCTCTGTTGTTAAAGCTTTAAAGGTCACAGACACAGATTAGCTTTTCCCAGATTTTGCCAAGTCTTATATTAAAATCATAGCTGTCATAGATTTCATCTGCCAGTAGGTGTCAGCAACTATTTGTTTTTCAATTTCCAAAATGAACAATAATCTTTGAAATGAGAGTCTTAACCATTAAAACAATTTTAGATTTATCCAGATTTAAATTTTAAGTTTCAGGTTTTATATTTATTTCACTTCCATATATTTTTATCATCCATAAAAAGATTAATTCACCCCTTCCGTTAGTATAAGGGTGGGGCAGAAATCCCCCTCCTTCCCTTTCAGAGGTATTTTACTTCTTGGGGATCTTTTCCAGGAAATTAAATGTAAAATAGAAAAGAGAAAATCAAATTCCTCACCCAGTTTCAAGCACGCTGTTCACACTTGTGCTGGTTAGTGCTTTTGGACTTCGCTTGCAAGTAGCTTGGGCTGGTTGATGCAATATGGCCATCCTTTCTCCTGTCGGTTTAGAAGGCTTTCCCCAAGTTGAATGGAATGGCCACTGCCATTCCAGAATCTCTGGAGCACCCTTCTTTCTTCATCGCCTCTCCAGGGCGACTTAGACCCATTTAGGATCCCCAGGCAGGGTGAAATTAGCCACGGGGGTTGCGGAGAATCCACAACCTTGTGAGTGGTCGCTACCATGCAAAACTGGAAATCCTAATCTGATTTCTATTGGGGAGCTTTACTCAATCTGATGCCCTATGTACCATTTAGATTTTAACTCCAAATTTCCCAGAAAGCATCAACAGAAGATGGGCTGGCTGAGGAAGATGGGATTTGATATTGAGCACCTTGGAGGGCATCAGGATAAGGAATGGCACAAGGCAATTGTTCATTATCAGCATAGGTACCTGAGAGACCAAGTCTCTGAATCTGCTATAATTATTCTAACCTACTCCAATAATTATGATTTAAACAAAAACACAATTGACTCAAAATCTTCATCAATGACTTAGATGAGGGAATTGAAGGGGAACTCATCAAATTTGCAGATGATACCAAACTGGCAGGAGTAACCAACACCCCAGAAGACAAACTCAGGATCCAAAAAGATCTTGACAAACTTGAACCATGGGCCCTATCCATCAAAATGAGTTTCAGCAGGTGGCTAGACTAGAAGACCTCCAAGGTCCCTTCCAGCTCTACTCTATTCTATTCAAAATACACAATCCCCAAAGATATATATATATATATATATATATATATATATATATATATATATATATATGTATGTATGTATGTATGTATGTATGTATGTATGTATGTATGTATGTACTGTATGTATGTGTATGTGTATATGTATACATATATACATATGTGTGTGTACACACACACACAAACACACACATATAATTTGTTCTTAATCCTTTTGAGAATTTCTAAATAGTTTTACTGATCAGTTATTATTAATCATCTTATTTTCAATAGTTCTACCACATCTTCTAATAAAATCAGTTGCCTCTTTTAAAAAAAATCTCATTATGGACTAAAGCAATGCTTAAACATCAGTCTCACTGTAGCATCAAGCAGACTTAATTTTATTTGATTCTGCTTGATTTTTTTTAACTTTATTTTTTAACTTTTTACTTCTTTGATGGAATGTTACCTTTCAAAACCTTTCCGATTGTGTCATCTTGAACACTGATATAAAACAATTATCTTAGTTAACACAAATGACTTCAAAGACTTCCTGCAGTATATAATAAAATTAAGAAATAAATCTGTCTTACTGAAAGATTTCAGAGTACATTTTTAGGTTAGAAAACAGTATAATACAATTGATCTCAACAGCAGCCATTTTGAAGACTTGGTTTAGATACTCTATTAGCACTGACCTGCAGACTGTTTTTTAGGCAACAGTAATATAGATGTCAAGGGACGCGGTGGCTCAGTGGGTTAGGATGCTGAGCTTGTCGACCAGATGGTCGGCAGTTTGGCGGGTCAAATCCCGAGTGCTGCGTAACAGAGTGAGCGCCTGTTACTCGTCCCAGCTTCTGCCAACCTAGCAGTTCGAAAGCACGTAAAAATGCAAGTAGAAAAATAGGGACCACTCCGGTGGGAAGGTAACAGCGTTCCGTGCACCTTTGGCGTCTAGTCATGCCGGCCACATGACCACGGAGACGTCCTTGGACAAGCGCTGGCTCTTCGGCTTTGAAACGGAGATGAGCACCAGCCCCTAGAGTCAGAAACGACTAGCACGCATGTGCGGGGGAACCTTTACCTTTACCTAATATAGATGTCAGATTTATTCACTTATTTGGTGAAAAAAAGAAGCAATATGTAACCATTAATGTAAAACAGTTTTTGAACCATCCCATTTTGGCTGGAAGGTTTTTCAATAACTAAAGGATAATGAGAAAAAGAATAGTTTTGTTTCCATCCTGTCTTCAGCCTTCATGATGAAAGTATTCACAAATGACTTGGTTTTCATTCAAGGTTATCTAAAACACTTTCAAAAGGAGATTGTTGGAGACAGATCTTGGTAATGGTGGCTTCTACCTGGGAAATCACACACCAGCATTAAGACAATAAATGGTTCTCTATAATTTAGAGTTCTTGTCACAGCGTGTCAGATCAGAATCTTATATCAGTTGAAGAATGTCCTTTCTTGTGAAAGCACATTTCAATTCTATGCCAAAAGTCCAACATTTTGATTCCTTTCCTTTCCTTTAGCCTAATATGGCTCTTATACACTCTCAGCATTTTCACAGATTTGTTCATTCCCACCTTTGAGTGGAATCCCAGGATTTCAACAATAATCAAAGGAAATTTAATTGCTCATATCTGAATAGGGTCATTTTTGTGCAGGCAACAATATTATTTTTTTTAAAAAAGTGTTATATCTTTGGTTCTTTAGGCATTAAGCGAGACGAAGTGTTGAAACAGCAAACAAGTTTATTAACTCAGAACAGAAGCAGCCCTAAAGACTGCTGCACAGCTATTTATACGGTTAGCCTCTAGGTGGCAACCAATAGGTTTAAAGTAACAGTTTCCCACCCAGAACCTAACTATCAGCCTCAAGACAGCAAGTCTGGTCTTTCAGTAACAGCAACCATTACATAACACAGAAATCTAGGTCATACATTAAGCAAGTGATGAGACATTAAGCAAGTTATTTAAAATAGTTATGGCCAATACATTACAAAAAGTATAATAGAAACATTTTTTTTTAATTCTGTGCAATGTTGTATTAAAATGACCATGCCACCCTTCCCCCCACCCTCTATTCTACACCCCAACACCACCACTACCCTGCTGGGAGCAGGGGAGCCTTGCATTTCCTTCCATCTTCAAGAAGCATCCTCTCAAAAGCTTCCTGTCCAGCTGAGACGTTACAGCAGCAGTTCCCGACCTTTTCTATACCCCACACCCCTAGAACACTTCTGATATATTTTTGCACCCCTTACAAAAGTTTGAAATAACGGCAACAAATTATGCATATACACTATAATTTTGAAAACCCGAGTTTTTGCATCACCTGGAATATCATCTAACACCCCGTGGTTGGAAAACCCTGCTTTACAGTGCACATTTCACAGTAGCAAAAGCCTTTCAGAAGGCAATGCAGGAGAACTTCCATGCATAATAAACCCTGCACCACTGCATTATATTGTATATAGTATAAAGTACTTGGTTTTTGTAGGAAGGGATAGTGCCTCAAATGGTTATGCTCATCTTACTTGCTTTGTAAATCTGTAATGTATACTGGAATCATAACTGCAACCTTCTCCCCTATTAAATGCCAGCAGCTTGGAGAGAGTTGGTTGTAAAAGACTTTACTCCTTGTTAGATTTGCTATGAAGTTTATTTCCCTAGAAAGAGCACAGAAGAGACAAACAGAAAATACCATAGCAGCTGTCATTTGAAGAAGTTATTTATAATCTGCTCAAGGCCAGGCAAAGCTATCATTCCACAGTCCTAGAAGAAGAATCTGCAATAGTTTCATTGTGAAATGATATTGCTATCTTCAGCGTAAAGTGGCTCGTTTCCTGGAATTTGGGATGAATGCTACAGCAATGAAACTCCTTCAGAATTTTATCCATACATTTGTTCAAGCGTATTTTAGACTCAATGAATATCAAAATAACAGAGTTGGAAGGGACCTTGGAGGTCTTCTAGTCCAATCCCCTGCACAAACAGGAGACCCTATACAATTCCAGACAAATAGGTGTCCAGTCTCTTCTTAAAAGCCTCCAGTGATGGAACACCCATCAGCAGGCAAGCTGTTTCCCTGGTTAATTGTTCTCACTGTTAGGAAATTTCTTCTTAGTTCTAGGTTGCTTGTCTCGTTGATTAGTTTCCATCAATTGTCTCTTGTCCTTCCTTCAGGTGCTTTGGAAAATAAGTTGACCCCCTCGTATGGTAGATAGGCAAATACAGCAGCCTAAGTTTAACTAAGGATTTATAAAGAATATAGGCTTTATAGAAATCCTAGATGTCACCATATGTGGGAATGACTTTAGCAGAAAGGAAGAAGAGACACATTCTGGACAACTGACATGTAAAATATTTTTCAGCTCACAGAAAGAGAGAAAGTGTGAGAAACCTTTTAGAAGGATCCTTCCCTACTTTTCTGAAGAGTAAAAGGAAAGGAGAGGATAAATACTTTCAGTCTTGCAATATTCTGTTAAAGCAGGGGTGGGCAACTTTGGTCCCTATGCTGGCTCAAGAAGTCCGGAAGCTGAAGTCTACAGGTCATGAAGGGGCCATAGCTGCCCACCCCTGTGTTAATGTCATCTTACAATAAACATAGAATTAGCATTCATTATTGTGTTTTTGGCTGGACTATTTCAAGAGACTAAAAGACAAGCTTTATCACATAAACATACAATTAAAAAGGTAGGGACAGAGGAACAATTTATGTTTCCTTATCAGTAATCTCTTGCACTCAGCATCTACAGTATATCTCTTCTTGTTTTTGTTAGATGTTTAGTGCCAGCCATTGGCAGTTCCCCAAAAGGGTCATCAGATGGAGGCAAAGAGGCTTCCTTGCTTCCACTGATGAGCCAAGGGTCTCGGACCCACAGCCCCATTGGTGAGAGTGTTTTATGGTCAAGGAGGGGCCAAGACCCCCCATAAATACCTCTGCACGAGGGGCTGCTCTTTGTTCTCCATTTTCTACTTCTTGTTCTGCTTCTACTCCTAGTTAGTTTAGTCATGTAATCCTAGCTTGTTTTGTTTTATTTTATTTCTCTCTCACATGCAGGCATGAATGCTTTCATGCCAAGTATTTCTTTCTCTTTGATCTATCATGAATAAAACTAATATGATTGCATCTCTGCGTTCTGCCTTTGCTTGGGAGCTCCTTTAACGATTCATTGTGAGAAAACCTCACAAGTTGGTAGTCAGAGGATGGTTTAAAGGAAAGCTTCCAAGCCAGCCAGGAACTAGCCAATGAGATGTCTGAAAAGCCCGGCACCAATCCATTTATAACAGATGGCAGGACTTCTACTATCGTGACCAGGAGTCATCGATCGAAGACAGCTTCCCTGCCTACATCCAAGACTTCAGTCCCTGAAGCAACCTCAGCTGCAGATGAAAGCACAAATGGCCTTCATCCCGTCAGAGGATCCAGCAGAGCGTCCAGGACCCCTTCACATGCCTCTCTACAACTGAACGCCACAGAGGAGAGCATACAAGGTTTGCAAACTGTCCAAGGCTGCTCAGATGCTGCAGAGACGGACCTGGCTGAGACCAAACGCCGCGTGAGTAAACTGACTGCACAGAAACGTGAAGAGCTGCTTAAAGAGATCCTTGCAATGCAGGAGGAGGGAGGGGCAGCCCAGGGAACAGCTCAGAAAGCCTCAGAACCCCTGGTGAGCCTCTCCCTAGAGACCACGAGGCCCCCAAATATGGCGCCCGCCTCCCTTAGTGACCCCGGGACCCCAGGGCTTTTGGCGCGAACCCGCCCTCCCAGCCGTGAGCTACAGCTTCCGGGGGCAAGCGGAAACAAGATGGCTCCGCCCACATGGTCTGGAACAGGAAACAAGATGGCGGCTGCCAGTAACCCCACTATATCTAACAAAGACTTGATTTCTTTAAGTCTGGAAAGCCAACAGTCCCTGGCTTCCAACCAAAATAGCCTGCAGTCCCTGGCATACAGCAGAAATGACATGCATATTTTTGATTTCTCCCCCCCACAAAGCCTAAAATGCTATGATAGCAATGATGTCTGTCCAGCCAAAACTGTTACAACGGCCCTCCAGACGGCCATGCAAGCTCTGGCCACTGCCTTAGAGGCTAACAAGACAGCGGCCAAACAGACATCGGGGGTGCCCACCCCCCCTCCAAGGCCTCCCATCCTCTCCCCAGAGCCCAACTGCCGGGGGGAATCCAGCCTGCAGCCTCCCAACAATCAACCCCCACGGCCTCCCACCTTCTCTTCAGGTCTTCATGACCAGCGAGGGCAAAGAGAAACAGACAATGATGAAAATCCATGTGCTTGCAGCAACAAGAGAGGGATGCCGGCCGGCAAACCTGGGCTCCGCCCCCCCAATGCCTCATGGGAAGAAGGGAGAAACCCTGAACAACGCCCTCCCCCGGGTCACATGGTTCCCGGGCACGCCCACCTGGAGTCAATAAGTAATCAAGAAAGGATTCCCTCCTCGACCACTAGAGGGAACCCTTTCACTGAAGGATTCACTCAAGAACTCACTTCAGAATTAAGCATTTTTCCGCTTCCTTTTACATCAATGGACATATCAAAAAATTTTGAAAGTGGGTCTGATAAAGACTATATTCCTGCAGCGAATTTGCCAAATGATTTTAAAAAACTACAGCTGGATGGGGAGAATTATAGCAGTTGGAGCAAAGATATACAGCTACATCTCTTAAAGAATGGGATTCTACAAATGGTTCGGAACCCCCCCCCCTCCCCCATGGGGACGTCAAGAAGAGCTGCGACACTTGCAGGCTTATTCTGCTCTACTCAGTTCTCTGGACAATAACTTGTTCCCAAGCATTCCAACTGGTCTCAGAGCTGCTGAGGTCTGGAAACTGTTATACAACTTATTCAACAGCAATACCATTGGTTCCATCACCAGACTTACAACTGAGCTTTATACAACCAAACTGAAGTTTGGTGCCAGCATGCCTGAACATCTTGCAAAATTAAAGGCACTCAGGGCAGAATTGATTTCCAGAGATTTTCCTGTGTCTGATGTGAGCATGCTCTCCATAATCTTTACTTCTTTAGACAGGAGTTGGAGCAATTTCATTGTTTCACTTGAAGCGGTCAAGAGGGAAGACATAAATCTGTCCTACCTCACAGGGAGACTGATCGAAGAAGATCGGAGAAGGAGAGATGCTGGAGAATACGCTAGAGTCACCACTCAGCAAGCCAGAAGAGGGCGCCACAACTCAGAGCAAATTAATGCTCTGCTTAAATGTTTCATCTGTGGCTCTGAGGAGCACCTCAAGAAAGACTGCCCCCATCAACATCAAGCCCCTAAACGTGGTCCCATTCAAGTAAGAAGCAAAGGGGGAGGAAGGGGGCGTGGCAGGGGCAAAGGAAATTCACTGCATACTTGTTCCCTCACCCCCACAACAAAGGCTGATAGCTCCACTGACTTATGGTTACTGGACTCTGGAGCTTCTTCTCACATTACTAATATGAGTCAAGGTTTTAAAAGGTTAAAGAAAATTAACTCATCTGTCAAGGTTGCAAACGGTGATACTGCCTCAGTTGTTGGGGAGGGTTTCGTTTCTCTACCTGGGCTTGGCAAAGTTGAGGGTGTCTTGCACGCGCCTTCTATAGCCAACAACCTTTTGAGCATCACCAAATTGTGTGACGATGACAAAGTGGAAGTCCTATTTCGCAAGGGGGGAGGTCATGTCACCCGGGACCAGAAGGTCATTGGAAATATTACAATAATAAATGGCTTGCCATATTTTTCTCCCAAGCCACCACAGCCTGCCCCAAGGCTTTCCAAGGGCAGTGTGGGCAAGAAGCCTGAATCTCAGCAGGCACCCACAGCACCACTCAAAGCAACCAGAGCCAAGAGAGTGTCAATGGGAAAGCCAATTCACAATAAGTGCGTCCACCTCATGCACAGAAGGCTGGGTCATGCAAGCTTCCCTGTAGTTAAAAAGATGGGAGAATTTGCTGAGGGAGTCCAGCTCAAGGACTGTGACGTGTTTCTGGACTGTGCCATTTGCAAGAAAACAAAGAGGAAGGCTGCTCCTATATCAAAGGTGTCATTACGCAAGACTCAACACCCTTACCAACTAGTACATGTTGATTTAGTTGGGCCTTTTACACCTTCCCTAGGAAAGAAAAGGTATTTTCTCACTGCTGTTGATGATTTTTCACGTTACGGTCATGTGTATACTCTCACAGAGAAATCTGAAGCCTTTGACGCCATAAAGTCGCTGTACAACTTCGTAGAGACCCAGTACAAGACCAAGATCGCACAGTTGCAGAGCGATCGCGGGGCTGAGTTCATGTCTCAGAAGTTCCAGGACTGGGTAAGGCGTAAGGGCATCCGCCATTTTCTAACTGCACCGTTCACCCCGTCGCAAAATGGTGTAGCTGAGAAAAGGAATGGAATCCTGCAAACCATGATGCGTAGTCTGATTGCAGACGCGGGTGTCGCAGAATCATACTGGGGGGAGGCAATTCATTATGCCAATTACACTTTAAACCGCACCTGGAGCAGTGTTGTGAACCAGACCCCATATTTCCTGGTTCACGGTAGGAAACCAAATCTGGCACATTTGCGCGTGTTCGGTTCCTATGCATGGGTACACATCCCCAAGCAGCTGCGGAAGAAGGGGAGATCTGTTTCTCAGAGACTAAGGTTCTTGGGCTATGCTCCTGGCTCCAAGGCCTATCGTTTCCTGGGAGAAGGGGGCAGGCCTGTGACTTCCCAATCTGCCTCTTTCGAAGAGGATTCCAATTGGACTCAGATCCACTCAAATGATCTGAGCCCATATGCCAACCGACCCAGCAAGGACACCCCGACCGCGACATCACCAGAGGCGACCTCGTACCCTGCCACCGACGAAAGTGAGGAACAAGACGAAGATGCGTCCAGTCCCATGGAGGAAGACACACCGTCTTCACCCCCAGCGACACCTCAGAGACCCGCGGAAGAAAAGAGCGGTGAGTGGCAGAAGGTAAGGAGGTCAAAGCGGTCCAACAAAGGAGTCCCGCCAAAGAGAATTGACATTGGCCACATCGCGTCTGTCAACAGCGTTGTGGTCACCCCAAAATCCTTCTCTGACATCCAGGAGCTGCCCATCGAAGAGCAGGAGAGATGGCAGCTCGCGATGGAGAAGGAAATGCAGAGCTTAAAACAACTCAAGGTCTTCACCCCCCAGCAACCTCCAAAGGAGAGGAAAGTCATTGGCACAAGGTGGGTTTACAAGGCCAAACCACTTGCCAATGGCCTCTACCTATACAAGGCCCGTTTGGTAGCCCAGGGCTTCGCTCAGCGTTATATGGAGGACTACTCGGAGACTTACTCTCCAACCGTCCGGGCAGAGAGCGTCAAGGCCGCCCTCGTGACTGCAGCCGCTCTGGGAGAAGAAGTCTTCCAATTTGACATCCAGACGGCTTACCTCCACGCCAACTTGGACCGGCAGATCTACGTGAAGGCTCCTCCTGGCTACCAGCAAGAAGGGGGAAATACATGGTTGCTTCACAAAGGGTTATATGGTCTTAAGCAGTCAGGGAAATTATGGTATGACTGTCTTAGAAAGAGTTTAGAACGAGTTGGTTTCTCAGAATCTCATGCAGATCAATGTGTTTTCACACGCAATTCCAAGGGAACCACAGAACGGGTGTTAGTTTATGTGGACGACCTATTATATGTAGGGCCTAACAAGGAAAGGTGTGATGAATTTGCCAAGGCCCTGGAAGAAAAGTTTACTCTGAAGTCTTTGGGGCGGGTTGACAAGTACTTGGGTGTGCATATTTTGGCCACTAAAGGGGGGTTCGCTCTATCTCAAAAAGAAAAGATAGAGGAATTACTGGCCAAATGCAAAATGACAGAATCCAATCCTACGCATAGCCCAATGCAAACCGATTTTTACAACCACACCCATAAGGACGGTCCTGAGTTCACAGATAACACGCTCTACAGATCTGTGATTGGCTCCTTGCTATACATCAGCAATTGGAGCAGACCTGACATAGCTTTAGCTGTGAATCTATTGTCCAGGCACGTGGAACACCCAAAGGAATTCCACTGGACTGCTGTCAAAAGGGTGCTCAGATACCTAAAGGGCACAGCTGATGCTCTTCTCATGCTAGAACCAGAGAAGGGGAAGACGGCCCAGCTCTCCGCTTACTCAGACGCAGACTGGGCTGGCGACTCCAAAAGTAGACGGAGCACTTCTGGTTTCCTCATATTGCTAAATGGCTGCCCAATACATTGGCATGTTAGGCAGCAAAAATTTATTTCTTGCTCCACGGCCGAGGCTGAATTTGCTAGTCTGTCAGACACGGCCAATGATTTGACTTGGTTCAATGAGCTGATAACAAACATCCGGGCAGGGTCAGGGGCCTCCAGCATAAGCCCAACAAGAAGCCCCTGATTAAGTTTTTAGTTAAGTTTTTTGTGGGGTTAGGGAGGGGGGAGGGAGGAGACTATGGTTGCGCGGGAAAGGCACGCCTTCCAGCCACCATAATGCATGCCAGGCCCACGGCCGTCCGCGACGGCGTACAACGAGGACCAGTCGCCGATAACACCCAGTGGCGTCCCATCCCTAGGATGGTGGGGAATGGCAGAAGGTGCACAGACAGAGGGCCGTATCGTCACCGGGAGTGTCATCTCCGCCCTGTACAGGCGGTGAGACGCTCCGACCCTCTGTTCTCCCCCGGAGGACCCGGGAGCAAAGGTGCGCACCCTCCCATGCTAAGGCTGGTCTACCTGAATGCAAGGTCCGCAGCTAACAAAGCTCACCTCATTCGTGACCTAGTGGAGAGTGAGCATGCGGACCTGGCCTGCATCACGGAAACCTGGCTGGGCCCAGAGGGGGGTGTTCCTCTGGTTGACCTCTGCCCGCCAGGTTTCCAGGTACTGCACCAGCCCCGGGCTCATGGGAGGGGCGGGGGAGTGGCAGTTATCATCAGGGAATCCCTTAGCCCGCGAGAGACCACCGTCCCTCAGATGGTCGGGTGTGAGTCTCTCCTACTGAGATTCGGCCCAGGGGCGCAGTTGGGTCTGCTGCTGGCGTACCTACCACCTAATCGTGCAGCGGCGGCCCTACCCGAGCTACTCGATGTCCTCTCAGGGTTGGTGGTTGAATTCCCAAGACTCATGGTCTTGGGCGACTTTAATCTACCGTCCCTGGGAGGATCGTCCGAACTGGCTCGGGAGTTCATGGCTTCCATGACGGCCATGGACCTGTTGCAAATAATTTCTGGGCCGACTCATGAGAGAGGCCACAACCCAGACTTGGTGTTCTTGTCTGGACGGTGGCGCGATGATGTCGGTGGGGGTGCCACAACTATTACGCCCCTGTCATGGACCGATCACCACCTCCTGCGGCTAGACTTCCCCCTTGCCACTCCCCACCGTGGGTGCACGGTGCCAGTCAGATGGTACCGCCCTAGGCGCCTAATGGACCCTGATAAGTTCCAGGCAGCGCTTAGGGACTCGCATGCACCCCCTGCTCACAACTCGGTGGAAGCCTTAGTGGAAGCCTGGGAAAAGGCAGCCACGGAGGCTCTGGACCGAGTTGTACCCTTGCGGCCTCTGACCCGACGCAGATCCCAGCGAGCCCCATGGTTCACCGAGGAGCTCCGGGAGATGAAGCGTCGGAGACGGGGCCTAGAGAGCCGTTGGAGGTCCAGTCGATCCGAATCCGACCGATTGCGACTAAGAACCCTCACCAGGTCTTATCTCGCTGCGATAAGGGTGGCAAAATCCAACTACTTTTCCACCCTCATCGCGTCCGCAGATAATCGCCCGGCTGCCTTGTTCAGGGTGACTCGCTCCCTATTAAACCAAGAGGTGAGGGAGGAACCCTTGCAGGGTCGAGCCGAGGAATTTGGTCAATATCTGCTGGATAAAATCGCTCGGATCCGAACTGGTCTGGACTCCAACTGGGCTGAGATGGAAGAACAAGACTTGGACAGTCTTGTCGACGTCATCTGGGAAGAATTTGATCCTGTAACTCCTAAGGAAGTGGACAGGATTATGAGAAGGTTGAGCTCCTCCACATGCTTACTGGACCCGTGCCCTTCCTGGCTGGCCTATGCAGCTCGAGAGGCGACACGAGGCTGGTTCCTAGCGGTCATCTCTGCTTCTCTGAGTGAGGGTCACTTCCCCACCGCCTTGAAGGAGGCGGTGGTGAGACCTCTCCTCAAGAAGCCCACCTTGGACCCATCCTCTTTGAATAACTTTCGTCCAGTCTCCAATCTTCGCTTCCTTGCGAAGGTTGTTGAGAGCGTGGTGGCGCACCAACTTCCTCAGATCCTGGATGAAGCGGTTTATCTAGACCCGTACCAATCGGGTTTCAGGCCGGGCTACAGCACGGAGACGGCATTGGTCGCTCTGATGAATGATCTCTGGAGAGCCCGGGACAGGGGCCATTCCTCTGTCCTAGTCTTATTAGACCTCTCAGCGGCTTTCGATACCATCGACCATGGTATCTTGCTGCGACGCCTCAGGGGACTGGGAGTGGGAGGCACGGTTCTGCGTTGGTTCTCCTCCTTTCTCCAGGGTCGCTCGCAGTCGGTGCTGACAGGGGGACAGAGGTCGACCCCGAGGCCTCTCGCTTGCGGAGTCCCTCAGGGGTCGGTCCTCTCGCCTCTCCTGTTCAACATCTACATGAAACCGCTGGGTGAGATCATTCGCAGTTTTGGAGTAGGGTACCATCAGTATGCTGATGACACCCAGCTTTTTATCTCAACTCCTAACAATATCAGTGATGCCCTAGACGTGATGTCCCGCTGCCTGAAAGCGGTCCGGGAATGGATGGGGAGAAACAGGCTTCAACTGAACCCGGACAAGACTGAATGGCTGTACGTACCGGCAAGCCAGGAGATTCAGAACGTCCCACTGCTTAACATTGGGGACAAGTTACTTCCCCCTGTTGATAGGGCCCGCAACCTGGGTGTCCTCCTAGACTCGCAGCTCTCCCTGGAAGACCACATTGGAGCTGTGACCAAGGGGGCCTTCTCCCGGGTTCGGCTAGTTCGCCAACTACGGCCTTATCTGGACCTGGATTCCTTACGTACAGTCACCCATGCCCTTGTGACATCTCGCCTAGACTATTGTAACGCTCTCTACATGGGGCTGCCCTTGAGATCCACTCGGAAGCTTCAACTGGTGCAAAGTGCGGCGGCACGGACACTCTTGGGAGCCTCCCGATACTCCCATATCACACCTCTCCTCCGTGCGCTGCACTGGCTTCCGGTTGCCTTCCGTGTGAAGTTCAAGGTGCTAACAATGACATTCAAAGCCCTACATGGCATGGGTCCGGACTACCTACGGGAGCACCTTCTGCCGATGTCAGCACCCCACCGTCCTGTGCGCTCCCACAGAGAGGGCCTCCTCAGGGTGCCACCGCTCAAGGAATGTCGGCTAATGGCCCCCAGGGGGAGAGCATTCTCAGTGGGTGCGCCAGCCCTCTGGAACACCTTACCAACCGAAATCCGGATGGCCCCTGACCTCCGTACCTTCCGTCGCGACTTAAAAACTTTCCTATTCCAGCAGGCTGGCCTGGCATGATAACGTTAATTGGGGTCCCAGTTTGTGTTATTAGTGTTTCTTATTATTTTATTGTTCGGTCTGTATACCTTCCTTCCTCTGTACACCGCCCCGAGTCCCTCGGGAGAAGGGCGGTTTATAAAAACTAATAAATAAATAAATAAATCTCCTCCTCTGCCCATCCAAATTCTAGAGGACAACACAGCTGCCATTGCAATCTCGGGCGCTGAAGCAGTAGGATCTAGATCTCGCCACATAGACATACGCTACAAAAATGTCAGGCACCTTGCGAAAGAGGGTTTTATACATGTTGAGCACTGTAACACAGCTGACCAGATAGCTGATCTGTTTACCAAGCCTGTTCCCGTTGACCGGCACAACCTTCTGTGTAAGCGTTTGTGTTTGGCCTTCTGAATGTTTTTCATGCATGTCCATGACACCTGCTCAACCCTTACATACATTCACTGGTCCCTGTCATTGGCTGGCAAGAAGGGGAATTGTTAGATGTTTAGTGCCAGCCATTGGCAGTTCCCCAAAAGGGTCATCAGATGGAGGCAAAGAGGCTTCCTTGCTTCCACTGATGAGCCAAGGGTCTCGGACCCACAGCCCCATTGGTGAGAGTGTTTTATGGTCAAGGAGGGGCCAAGACCCCCCATAAATACCTCTGCACGAGGGGCTGCTCTTTGTTCTCCATTTTCTACTTCTTGTTCTGCTTCTACTCCTAGTTAGTTTAGTCATGTAATCCTAGCTTGTTTTGTTTTATTTTATTTCTCTCTCACATGCAGGCATGAATGCTTTCATGCCAAGTATTTCTTTCTCTTTGATCTATCATGAATAAAACTAATATGATTGCATCTCTGCGTTCTGCCTTTGCTTGGGACCTCCTTTAACGATTCATTGTGAGAAAACCTCACAGTTTTAAAAAAATAAAACAATGCATATATAATTGTACTATTCTTTTATGTTTGTTATGTATGCCCCTTGAATGGATTTTTTCAGTATATGTATTTTGTTGTTGTTGTTGCTGTTAGTTGCGAAGTCATGTCCGACCCATCACGACCCCATGGACAACGTTCCTCCAGGCCTTCCTGTCCTCTACCATCTTCTGGAGTCCATTTAAGCTCACACCTACTGCTTCAATGACTCTATCCAGCCACCTCATTCTCTGTCGTCCCCTTCTTCTCTTGCCCTCAACCTTTCCCAGCATTAGGCTCCTCTCCAGTGACTCGTTCCTTCTCATTAGGTGGCCAAAGTATTTGAGTTTCAACTTCAGGATCTGGCCTTCTAAAGAGCAGTCAGGGTTGATCTCCTTTAGGACTGACTGGTTTGATCGCCTTGCAGTCCAAGGGACTCGCAGGAGTCTTCTCCAGCACTATAGTTCAAAGGCTTCAATTCTTTGGTGCTCAGCCTTTCTTATGGTCCAAATTTCACAGCCATACATTGCAACTGGGAAGACCATAACCGTGACTGTACACACTTTTGTTGACAGGGTGATGTCTCTGCTTTTTAGTGTGCTGTCTAGATTTGCCATGGCTTTCCTCCCCAGGAGCAAGCGTCTTTTAATTTCTTGGCTGCAGTCCCCGTCTGTGGTGATCTTGGAGCCCAGGAAAATAAAATCTGTCACTACCTCCATTTCTTCCCCATCTATTTGCCAGGGATAGTATATGTATATGTGTAATTTTTGAGCTAAAAATTGCATCGTGTTCTATGCAGCCTGCAGTTCAAAAAATTATAGTACAGTACTAGCCTGGAATCTACAAACCAGTTCATTTTAAAATGTGGCCCAAAGAAACTTTCTGTCAGACCTGCCCCAGTTTAGGTCCCTAGGAAAGAAAGATCCTCAACTCCTTTTGGTTGAAGGGATAGGTTCCTTTACTATGGTTAAATGGTTGCAGCAAAAAAGAGGTTAGATCTGAATATTCCCATGCAAAGATTACACTTTTCCCCTTTTCCTGGCCCTCCCCCATTGACCAGTCCATCAGTGTCCAATGGCCATTCACTTAGATGTCTTGGGAACAGCTTGGATATTTGGAGCCACTCAATGCAATTTTGCATTCCATTCTCAGACCAGGTGTCCTTGAAGTCCTGGTGTGTTCTGCTTCTGGCATCTCTGGTTTCCATCAAGTCTGCCACCACCACCCCTGACATTTGTCTTCACATACCCGTTCCCATCCTTACTACTCTACATTCCATTGTCCCCTCTTTCTCCCTTGCATTTTATGGCAGGATGCCAGTAAAACGTAAAGCTGAAGATGACAGATCTGACACGTTCCCCCTAACTATTATATTCCACAGTTAGCATGGTAACATGAAATTGAACCAAGGTTGAATCCATAATCAGATCTGAATTTTAGAAATACACAGTGGATTACGGAAATCTTGTCCCATTTTCCTACACAACTATCAGAAGGTGCATCAGCTTAACCTTGTCTGTTTACCTGGGGCTTTAAAGCAATCATTTCCCCACTGCTAAGCCCTGAGTTTTCTGAGACAAAAGGACAGTTTTAATTAGTAACTGTAGGAAAGCATGGAGAAGAAAATATAGTTCCAGCTAGAACATCAGTGTAGGATCAAGGTGGCTGTTTTCCAACTAGCCTGCTGAGAAAGTTAAGACTGTGAAGAAAGGGGATAATGATCTGTGGTTATCTGTTCTCTCGATCTCCTTACTTATGATACTCTCATGTTTTCATAAAGGTAGTCCTTGACTTACAACTATTTGTTCAGCAATTCGAAATTATGACAGTGCTGAAGGCACAACCCACTGCCTGAAGTTACAGCTGTTGCAGCATGCCATGGTCATGTGAACAAAATGTGGGTGCTTAGCAATGTGCCTACCTTTACAATCAACTTCAGGGATACTGTAGTGCCTCCCAATTTCCCCCCATGCCACCCCACTGGGTCCCCACAGGCCTTGGCTATGCTTCTCATCCTGCTGTATCCCCCACCCTCCCCCCATCCTTCCATCACAGCTCATTCACTTACTTTTTCCGTATAGCTCTGAAATGTTGCCTACTTCTGGGATGCTACCATGCAGCTCCGTACTGTATAGCAGGGCTTTTCAACCAGTGGTACGGGTACCACCTGTAGTGCATTGGCACTTGGCAGGTGGTACGTGACCATCCTAGAAAAGTGGTAACGGGAGAGGGGAATGAGCTGAACCAGTGGCAGCACCGCACAAGCCTAAGTGAAAGATGGCTGGAGCTGCAGGGCTGCCAGGGCTCAGCGGAAGCACCAGGATCCAACTGGAGCTCAGCGCTGATCCTGGTGCTTCTGCTGAGCCCAGAAGAAGCACCGATCAGCTGGAATGTTGCAGCATCCCCAGGGTCTTGTGATTTACATTTAGATGCTTGGCAACGGATTCATATTTATGACGGTCACAGTGTCCCAGGGTCATGTGAAGTGACCAAAACCTGCTGCAACCACCCAGCAGATGGGGGGGAATAAAAACCAAACACCTCCCCCCCACACACCACTGCCAATCCTCAACAGAAATGTTCACAACAATGAAAACCTCGGACAAGAGGAAGAGTGCTGCTGGGCGGGTAGGCAGGTGTCTTGCTCGGCTGTAGCTTGGGGCACTTTTTTCAGTGCCATTGTAACTTCAAACAGTCATTAAGCAAACTGTTGTAAGTCAAAGACTACCTGTACTTCATCACTTTTTTCCTTTTTTTTCTTTTCTTCTTTTTTTTTTTGGTCATCGAGTTTTTGACACCTTGCTAGGCAACTGGTAGTACCCGGATGTTGCCATATCCTAAAAGTGGTACAATGGGTGAAAAGGTTGAAAAACCCTGCTGTATAGAGAAGCTGAGGGGCAGATCAGCCAACTCTGCTTCCTAAATACATGGCAGAACAGCTGCTTCCCAAAGAAGATCTACAAAAAAGACATAGGTGACCAAGACATGATGGAAGGTGGGGGGAGGGTGTGGCCTGCCGCTTGCATGGAACCATCCCCCTCCCACCCACTCCCACCAGTCCACAAAGCTGGAAAGGTTGTGGACTGCTATTCTAAAGTATTTTTTTTTTCTAATCAATGTCCAAAGGTGTAGAATCCTGTTAACCTGTATTTCAAAAGCCTCCTCCACAGCAACTCTCTCTTTGGACATAAATATCTTCATTAATCTGCAAATTCACTTGGTGTCCTGAAATCCTGACCTTAGCATCTCAATATCCTCAAATGTTATATAAAGGTAAAGGTTCCCCCGCACATGTGTGCTACTCGTTTCCAACTCTAGGGGCCAGTGCTCATCTCCGTTTCAAAGCCGAAGAGCCAGCGTTTGTCCGAGGATGTCTCCATGGTCATGTGGCCGGCATGACTAGACACCAAAGGCACACGGAACGCTGTTACCTTCCCACCGTAGTGGTCCCTATTTTTCTCCTTGCATTTTTACATGCTTTCGAACTGCTAGGTTGGCAGAAGCTGGGACAAGTAACAGGCGCTCACTCTGTTATGCGGCACTCAGGATTCGACCCGCCGAACTGCCGACCTTCTGATCGACAAGCTCAGCGTCCTAACCCACTGAGCCACCACGTCCCTACCAAATGTTATATACCAATGATATTTGATTTATTTAATTATATGCCATTAAAAGTATCAATTATTTTCAACTTTCTTCATATTGTCTTTTTATCTGGTGTTTTCTTCACAGTCATATATTTAAAGCACAGCTATTTTATAAACCCAATCCTCATGTAAGACAAAAAGTAGTAGAGTTCATTACTATGGTATCTGCTTATTTGCAAATGTATGCAATGACCAGGAAAGATCACAAAGACATGGAAAGCAGCTTTAGTCTTCAAAAATGATAACATGCCCCTTGAGTCATCATAAAGTTTATTCTTGCGAGAAAGCAGCAACAACAATAAAATGGTCCCTTTCCCCTCATCTTCTGTTGCAAATATGTTTTGTACAGCCCCTACCAAGCCAAAAATAATAAATATAAAGCAACTGATAATAAATTCAAGTAATTGATTTCTACCTGCTTTCAAAGGCCATTAAACAAATACCTTCAACTTGTAAGTGAAAATCTGAAGATTATTTTGTAAATATATTGTTGGAAATGAAGTGTGCAACAACATATTTGCATGATCTTTACTGGAAAAAGTCAAAGCAATTGTTTTAATAGAACATGATGACAGCATTTAAATTAACTAACATAAGCTGAATCCCTAACATTCTTTTTTAAAAAGTGAAAGAAGATGCACAGAAATAAAAGCAGTCCGAAGTATTGGAAAAGGGGTTCTTCAAAATTTGATCCCAGTGGAGATTATTTAAAACTAAGCTAAAACTAGTTCTAGGTTTGCTGTTTTGCATTAAGACCAGGAAAAAAAAATATATCTCTGAAAATTACTGCTGGTTATAACCAATTTTTGTAAAAAAAAAAAAACAGAAACAAAAAACCGTCTGGACAAGGACAGGATTAAATAATCTTGAGAAAAATAGAAAAGTAACGCTCAAATGGAACAGTTAAAGGTCTTAAGTGACACAATTATTCATATTTTCAGCACATATAACATTCTTCTATTTTTAAATGAAAATCAATCCAAAAATAGAATGACTCTTTAACTAGAATAGTTGTGCAGTAGTCTTTGGATATGATGCTGTAACAGTGTTTCAGTGACTAAAGGACATGGGGCAAACTTTACTCTTAGTGCTATAGAAAATATACTGGAAGTTGATTTCTTTCTTTTCTTTTCTTTTTCAAATCTCTGCAGGCAAAAAAATTCAGAGAAAATTTTCCATACTGCCAATGAAAACAAGAACTTCCCACTTTCAATTGGCTTGTAAAACACCCTACAGTGTCAAACATATGGCTGAATTTTCACACCTAAAACACACATCTTTCATCCCGACTTCTGGATAATTAGCAAGCAGACTCCCACAATGTATTCTATTTCATACAGTCTCAATCTTCCAACCAAGTACATTCAATACCTTTTACCCCATTGAAAGATTGTATATGACTTGTGCAAGAATTCACCGTTCATGCTCACCAGAAATCATAGAAACGAAGACCATCAACAATTGTTGGATTAGGAATTATTCAAGATTCCACATGCTACCAAGGCCATTGTTTTGTTGATAACAGAAGATAATCTTCAATATTTTGTGGTTGAATTTTTCGGATATCTCAGGGATTGGCTCAGTAGAGACACAATGACAAAACCAAAGGGTGAACATCAGAGCAGCAGAGCATTACCACCTTGAGTTGTACCTAGAAGCACATTGGTAGCCAACTCAGCTCACAGAGCAGAGATGTATTGTGCATCGCTCGAGAGATGAACATCACCAATCATGCTACCTCATTTTGCAATAGTTGCAGCTTCTGAATGCTCTATGTCAGCGGTCTTCAAACTTGGCCTTTTAATGACATGGACTTCAACCCCCAGAATTCCTCAGCCAGTATGCCTGGCTGAGGAATTCTGGGAGTTGAAGTCCACAAGTCATAAAAGGGCCAAGTTTGAAGAGCCCTGCTCTATGTAGAGTGCATGACAGTAACACACTGAGGAAGTAAGTAGGGCATGAGAGACAGACAGCAGAGCCTCCTGGTTCAAGACTGAGCACAAATGGCACACAGGAATTTTTTAAAAATCAAGACAGAAGCAAACAGTCTTTATATGAGAAATACGGAGCAAACTGGCATTCCCTGTTTAAATGCAGAACAAAAATATTGCAGAAAACCTTCTATTCCAATCAATACCATGAATTTACATATTATTGTCACTGAATACTGTTTCACTGTTCATTTTCCATGACTACATATTATCTCTCTGAGACTCTTTGGTATTTTTATTTGATTTAGGAAGCACTTCAAAAACAAAGAAACAAACAAACACTAATCCCTGGAATTTGATCTAAATATACATTGAGTTAATGTTCATCTGGATTCAAGACTAAGTAACCATAGGCGAACTTTTTGTTGATGCTGAATTGTATTTAATGAACGGACGTTAAAGTCCATTTTCGATCCATTTAGCTCTATAAATCTAATGCTACTTCAAAACAAATGTTTTAAATACTTTCCCCCATATTTATCTGGAAAGGAGGTTTTGAAGCAGAGCAACTATATTCTGTAACAGCTTTGTCCCAAGACTCTTTTCCCACTATGTATTCAATATGGATTATGACTGATATAAATTTTGCTGTCTTTTTTGTATAGCTTGGCATTTTTGATGCTGGTGCTGTGATTATATTATTATTGTTGTACTAGGGATGGTGAGATTGTTTGATGGGTGGCATTTCTTCTTTCAAGAGCCGGGCATCAGAATTTCATTTGAATGTGTGCCATTGTGCATATAGGTAAATGGCAATAAAGGTTACCTTACCTTACCTTACCTTATCTTGTCCTGTCCTGTCTTATCTAAATAATCACACAAGAGATGGTATGGTTAGCAGATACTGTGGCTGAAAGATAGCTGGATGTGAGATCCATACTGCTGATAATTCTTCCTGGAGTAAAGAGAGATCTTGAGATCACCCTGATGTATTCTGAACAGCTGGACATTTCTGTCAGTTGACCACAAAAACTGAGGTTTTTGCAATTGCTTCTGATCAGCTGGGAATTGCAGGTTCCATCCTGCCTTGACCCATTAATGTGGCTTTTTTTTTAAGGACCCAAAGTTCAACCTAGCCTCACTGTTTAATCACCTGTTTCATTTCCTTTTTATTGCCTCTTTTTAAGATTGAAAAGCCTTCAGTCCTGCAAACATTTTATTTGCTGGATGAGCCCCTTTTAAATCTATTTATAAAGAAAGAGAAGCATGTTTTTTCCAGTTTTGTGTTTTTTTATTTTGTAATATGCAGCAAAAGAATGATTACATGTTGTCTTTGGAAAGTTTTTAAATGTGAAGAATTTGGATGAAATTGATTTAAAGAATGATGTGGAAGTTAAATAAAAATACTGTATCCTCTCCTGTGGAAAAGAATTTATGTGTTTATAAGTTGCTGATAAGAAGGCTTTGAAGCTTAACTACTAGAAAGTACCAGATGGCTAAGTTACAGAAAATTTACAATCTGTAGTGTAGACTGAAGAATGGTGTGAAGTACTTAACTCTATATTGCAACCAAAAAGAACCAGATAGATCAAACCTCTTAGAATAAAATTGAAAATGATGTTCTCGAGGATCCTAAACTTGTAATCTACAAGTAATAGATGAAAATATTGGATTTAAACATGGAGCTGGAGTAATATTTAGAATAGAATAGAATAGAATAGAATAGAATAGAATAGAATAGAATAGAATAGAATAGAATAGAATAGAATAGAATAGAATAGAATAGAATAGGAGCTGGAAGGGACCTTGGAGGTCTTCTAGTCCAGCCCCCTGCTCAAGAAGGAGAATCTATTCTATACCAACTCGGACAGGTGATTGTCTAGTCTATTCTTAAAAATTTCCAGTGAGGGAGCACCCATGATTTAAAAAAACAACAGAGATATACTAATAAGATATCAAAAGAATGATTCATATTTATTTAAATTGAAACATAAAAGATTTACTGGGAAGACTAGATTGAATCTATCAATGGACTTTGATAAAGATGATAAGAATGCTCAGATAAAAGTACAAGAAAAAACACTATATATGAGATTTAAAGATTACTGGAGAAATGAAAAAAAAATGAAAAAATGATTTGTTTGATTATAGTTAAATAATAGGTTATCACTTGTGGTAATATTTTGACTGATTGATTGTAAAAGTTTAGTTTTCAGTATCTATGATGTCACTTTTGGGATATACAGTAAGGGGTTGTTATAATAATGCGTCCCTGGCTTTGGTGAAGTTTAATGCCTATTTTGACTGCATAATTTTTGCCTTGGAAATGTTTAATTGGGATTGGTTTTTAAAATTTATGTTAGTACCTTTGATATACAAATAAGAAATAATTCTTATTTCTGGTAACATTTAATAATTTTTAATTTTGCAATATTCAATTATAATTGAAATTGGATTTATTTATTATAGAAAGTCATTGGCAGAATAGGTTTTAAACTGAAGTGGGGATATATATTTGTTAATTAAATTTGATATCTTTTACTGAATCTTTGCTGGCTAATAAGCTGAGCAGAGGATTTAAAAATGAGTTTGTAGAAAATGAGGTAAAATATGGAATGAAGCTATATCTGGTTGTACTTTAAGAGACAATGCTAAATTGTTAATGTTGAATATAACTGCTGGGGAAGTTTCCTTTTGTTATGGTTAGTCTACTAAAATAAATAAATAAATAAAATAAGACTGACTGACTTACTGCTTATCAGGCACACACAACTACATCCACATTTGAAGATTTCAATTATACTATTTCTCATGCCTAAGCACAGGAATTTTCTCAGACTGACCATTTGCTTGTGGGTTATACTAGATAAGGTTCAACTGCATTCAAGGAGGGGGGGAATTTTACCCTGTTGTGCCCAGTAGGGATTCCAGACTAATTCCCCATTTTATTACTCCCTCTTTCTTAGCCAATCTCTCTCCAACAGAGGAGTTATATGGAAGTCTTCAGCATTTAAATATTGTCATATAGAAAACAGAATTATTGTGTCAGAAGAGCACTATTACCAATGGGTTAAAACTACACAAAGGAGGGTCAGCTATGCAACAGGAATGATTTAACTGTATGAGCTATTAGCCATCTGTCAGGCGAGTGGTCCTCAACCGTGGCAACTTTAATACTTGTGGACTTCAACTTCCAGCCAAAGCTGACTGAGGAATTCTGGGAGTTGAACTCCACAAGTCTTAAAGTTGCCAAGGTTGGAGACCCCTATGTTAGGCGATCACATGATCTCCAGACAAAGGCTGAATGTGATTAGGTCTCACATGGAGCACCAGATTGAACAAGATGGCATCAAAGAGACTTTCCAACTCTATTGTTCAATGATTCCATGACTCCAACACCATCAGAATCATATGACAGAACTAAAGAGGTTAAAAATAAATGGCAATTCCTCCATTTCACCAGACTAGGACTTGCATTTCAGATTGCTTGCATCCCTGCTTACATTGTTTAGGAATCTGCTTGAAATAATGTAGAATTGTATCACATTTACAGATCTAGGGTCCTTCGGGTTTGATTTTAAACCCTCTGTTGGAAGAAAGGTCTTCATCGTGGTTCATCCAAGCTGGGAATAAACATGGCAACTGCTTTGGGAAGAAGGTTGTAGTTTATTGGAGAGGAGAAACAGACAGGAAGATGTCTGGCAGAAAAAGGGCTGACCACATGGAGAGAGTGGGTTTTTATACCCTCTGGAGCCTTTTGTTTGGAGCTGATTCCTGTTCCTGTTTGAGGCTATTTCCTGTGTCATAAACTTTTGACCTGAGCCTGACTGTGCCTTTCTGGTATTCTGATGGTGATGGGTTAATCCTATTATGTCCAAAGGTCATGTCCTGCTTCCTTGGGGCTGGGCTTCAGTTTGGGTGAGGTATGCAGATTTTAGGTGTCTTTGACTTCTTAATCTCCCAGCTGGGGGCCTGCAGCCTTCCTGATGGTTTACATCTGCATTTCTATAGAACTGGTTTCTGCTTGAGGAAGGGAGACCTGGGTCTATTAAGAAAACTGGGCACGTTTTCCTGCCTCTTTAAGATCCTTTGAGGAAATGTATTTTTCTGTCTTTTTAATATTTCCTTCTCTGGGGAGCTGACTTCCCACACTTCATTTTTGCAGAAAGAAATTTCAATGCCAGAACCTCTTTAGAAAGGTTTTGTGCCAGGGACTATTCTAAACACATATACTTTTTTTTTTGCCAACCATATCTTTATGGACATTCCTCTATAGCTTATACCTTAGATAAACCTTTCTCTATTGTCACCAGTAAAATTATTTATTATTATTTTAAAGCCTTTTACCCTGTTTTTTATTTGCTAAGGCTCTCAATGAGGCACCGCAATGCTCACATAAGCGGGGCTGAGCATGTGCATACACACACTAGCTAGTCACTCACCCAGCCCAGTTGCGAATAGGCCCAGTAGTGAACCACAGCCCACAGGTGGGGACTCCTGTTCTAGACAACTCAGATAAAACCATGAGAATTAGGAGGCACAAATATTTATGTCCTTGGCAGTTCTTTTCTAAACTCACCGAAAAAATGACAAAGATGACATATGAGCAAAAGGGCACTGATGCATATCGGATTTACACAGATCTCTAAGTGTGGGTCAGTAATTCTAGAGGGAAAAGGAAGAACTTTTATTCCCAAATTCTTTCTCTTGTTTCAGCCGAATTTAATTTTCTAGATATTTATCCATGTTTCATTTCCTGCTTTGTAATTTTGACACCTTATTAGAAAAGCAATCTGATCAAGGAGAAGAACTAAAATTGGGCATATTTGCATTGTCAGTTGCCTCATTAGAAATCCAGAGTACTAACCATTTTTTGAAGGCAAAGTAATGATTTCTTCTGCTCACCACTAGCCCATAAATACAATTTCTGTCTATGTTTTCCTGCTCTGATTTCAAAACAGCATTTTCCAGTTTGAGTTGACTCAGTTATGGCTGTTTGATTTGCCTGCTGCACTTAACTTTGATCTACTGCAGTGTTTTTCAACTTTGGCAACTTTAAGATTTCGATTCCCAGAATTTTGAGAGCTGAAGTCCATGCAGCTGCCAAGAACGAAACATGCTGCTTTAGAGAAACTCTGCACTTTGGCTGGCTATTGTGCACAGTAGCAGGAGAGGCCCCTATCCTGATAAGATGGTCACCAATATCCACTCTGTAATAACTGCTATAGCTACATATCTACTGCACATTAGTTATGTCACAGTAGGACTGCGGTTATAGCATTTGCCTGATAGGCAGAAAGTCACTAGTTCAAAACTTAGCAATTTTTTTTAAAAAAAACCTCCTCTTAAGGTACCCATTCTCTGCTGGCTTGTATTTTTTTAAAAATGTCCATTAGTGCATCATTGAAACACTGAACTTCCTTCCTTCCTTCCTTCCTTCCTTCCTTCCTTCCTTCCTTCCTTCCTTCCTTCCTTCCTTCCTTCCTTCCTTCCTTCCTTCCTTCCTTCCTTCCTTCCTTCCTTCCTTCCTTCCTTCTTCTCCCAGATAGCCAAATAAGTTCCACAAAGTCCTTTGCATCTCAGAGAAACAATAAAATGATGCATTAGGGAAACCTGTCTATTGGCTTTTTTGTTCGTTTAAGCCAGACATGTCAAACACAAGGCCCGGGGGCCGGATGCGGCCCGCAAAGCGGTTTCATGTGGCCTGCGAAGCCATCCTGGAAACAGTGAGGGAACGGCCCCCACTGTCTTGGCCCCAGCCCAGGCTGGCCAAGAGCCAATTTACAATTTTGTGGTGGTCATCTATGCTGAAATACATAGGGCCATCTGGAAACAGTGAGGGACTGACCAGTGCCGTGTCGTCACTGCCCCCTTGGCGCATGCTGGGGAGGTATCACCCTTTGTGAGGAATGAAGAAATGCACCATTGCCTGGAAGTGGCCAGAACATGGCCCTGCCTACTTCGGGCAGGCTAGGGATTGGGCAGCATTGTGCTTCTCTTCAGATTCATGCCACCCGGCTCAGCCTCTTGGCACTGTGAGTAAAGCACCCTGCTACCTGCCAAAACCGGGCAAGCTAGGGGCTGGGCAGCATTGCACAGGTAACATCGACTCTCACACTACTCATGGCATCCCCTCCCATAGAGCCCACCAAGCCGGATATGTAAAGTAGGCGAGGGCCATGTGCTGGCCATTTCCAGGCAATGGTGCATTTCTTCATTCCTCACGAAGGATGACACTTCCCCAGCTGTGTTTCTTGCCTGTTTTTCTCCTTCCCTCATCTGAAATATTTTCCCACCACTCTGTTCTTTGGAAGGAAGGAAGGAGAGGGAAGGTCTGAGGGAAGTCCTACCTTAGTCCTGCCCTGCTGCCCTTTCACCATCCCCTTGCCTCCTCCTCCTAGCCTATCCTGGAGGGGGGTCTCCCTATTGCTAAGGAAGCTTTGGATACAAAGCCAGGTCTCCTCACATGGAGAGGGAATGGGCCTCCCTCTTGGTTTTGCCCTCGTACCCATCATGAGCAACCTGGCTAAGGAGAGCAAGCACAGCAGCAGCAGCCTTGAGGAGGAGGTAAATGCAGCTGGGCACCCCCTTGGTGAAGTGGGGCTGGGCTTAGTGCCGTGGGTGCTTGAGGGCTGGGCTAGGCATTTGACCTCCGCGCCACCGTCCAGCCCCCCCTATGGCCTGAGAGTAACAGTGAGGCTCCTCAGGTGGGCCATGCCTTGGCACTTCCCTGGTCCCATCTCCTTCTGCCAGAGACCCTCAGATCTGTCCCACTCCTGCCCAGGCCCCATAGGCACCCTTGACACAAATGATGTAGAACTGGCCACGCCCACCCAGTAGGCCATACGCACTCCAGCCACACCTACCCAGTAGGCCACGCCCACCCTGGCCACACCCACCACCCCCCCGAGGGCAACCGCAATGCTGATGTGGCCCTCAATGAAATTGAGTTTGACACCCCTGATTTAAGCAGTAAAATGGGTAACTTGGGAAAGGAAAATAGTAACTAAAAAAAGTCTGCAGTGTTTTGGCCAATGATATTCTATATTCAGGCAAATGTTTTAACCACCATGCAACTGACAGACATTTGCAACAATGACACAAACTGACATTTATCATTGGTGTTTCTTTATTTTTCCGATACTCTGTAAATGTAATAGTTCTGGTTTAAAATCTGCATGCTTTTTAATATTTAACATTTTAACATTTTCTCTAGCCTCATATGTATTTTTGACAAGAAAAGCTTTTTGCTTTAAGACATGTCTACCAAAGGTTTTTGCTTACATTTCCAACAATTACTAGACATTACTGATAATCCTACGGGTGGTAAATGCCATCTATAAAACATTTTATATAAATTGTCTTTCTAAGTAGCTGCCCTTGTTATTTTATAGTTTCTTTCCCACAGGTTTTGCCTTTTTTCTAATTCTACATTATGCCCATTTTTTTTGTTGCTCAAGTTATCATTGTTTCTTTGACTTGTTCATCTTCCATTTTCAAGTTTAACAAAAATGTATAGAGTTTCTTAATCAGTTTTTCATCTGATGACAAGAGCATCTGGCCAAACAGTGTCTGATCTTTATAAAAATCAAGAGGTTTTAGCATCTTTTTCGTATCTCATTTGCATTTGCAAGTGTGGCCACCATGATAACTCAATGCCCAGTTAACCCTCTTACCATTTTTAACCATTTTAACCAGGTAAGTTTGATTCTGTTCCTATATAACAGACATGTCAAACTCGCGATGTCACGTGACATGACGCAACATATCGGGACTGTTTTGCCATTGCCGGCAATGGGGTGGGCACGGCTTCTGTATGATGCATCCGGCCGGCAGGCTGGCTATATAGGATAATACAATTTGTATATGTCTTGTATGTTTTAATTGCTTTTAGATTTTTGGAGTTTTTCCACTGATAAATAAGTCCAATAAATGAAATTAATCAAATGGGTCACAATATGGGCACATGGAGATATTCTAACATTAGTGTTCCAGTGTCTGTCACATATGAGACCTTGGTTAAACTCAACATCAATGCTCAAGTTGGCTAAATTGTCATTTTTACTTTCTGAGATTGTCTTGAATGCTATGGGTTTCTTCTGAACTTTGCTGCTAATGGATATTATTTGAAGTGTACCAAACTTTTTACTGTACCATATGGCTAAATAACTCTTTCAGAGCATATTTACAATTATGTGCAATTAATAATTACTTCTACCTTAAAATCCAAGTGTGAATTAGATCCACCAGTTAGCTTCCTCTCCCCCCCCCACTTAAAACATCTCAAAGTTACTTGGGATTGCTACTGATTTTTATTAAAAGACATCCCACAGTATGTTAGATGATTCAAGGCATGCTGTGTTTCCTCTAGTAGAGGACAGGTGAAAAGAGCAAAGAGCTTCTGGTATCTTTTGTCAGTTCCTTTGGGTACCAGAAGGAATTGCATTCTTCTGTCTTCAGACCCACTTTCCTTCACACCAATTTCACACTTGGCTAGGTACTAGAAGGTGGATGATACATCTTAGCTTCCTAAGAAATTGTGCCATCTCTCAAATAAGAAAAAGAAGGCATTTCAAAGGGAAAAGAAGAAATTATTGAAAGAGGCACACCTGATACTCCAAGAAAGTCATCGATGCTTGTAATGTCATCCACAGCTTCTGTGAGTACACGTATGTGATTCTCCCAGGTGGCTTTATACATTTCCATGTTGCTTTTTATTACCTGGCTTTTGGGCTTGGCTGCATAAGCTACCGCAGCATTGATAACCTATGGAAAAATAAACAGACTGACATGTTGAAAAGATCCTAGAATCAAATGGAAAAGCAATTGACTGTAATCAAAGCACCGTGTATAAAAGAAGTACACTATTATGCACATTGCTTAAGGAAAAAATATACATATTGAAACAATTTTAAATCCCCCAAATGGGGGGAAAATGCATTTTAATTTCCATGCAAAGTAGAAGTACAGTATCATCCTTCTCAGCAATTGAAACTTGAGTTACAGATGATGGGATAGGATACAATGAGAAAATGTCAAGGATTCTGAATCAAACAAGCTAGACTTTAGATCTAAGCACCTTGGCTTTTTCATAATTTGGTAGCTTTCTGATAGAAAAATAAGCTTTCTTTCATAGTCACATGGATGACCAGAATATGATACTCTAAGTCCAGCTCAGAAATTATTCAAGTGACAGAAGGCATCCAAACGTAGTCTGGAATGAAGTATAATCCTGGCCACCTTACCTGCCTGATGGATGGGAGGGAGGGAGGGAGGGAGGGAGGGAGGGAGGGAGGGAAGGAAGGAAGGAAGGAAATAAGGGTTTTTGATGATCCCTGCCAGTTTCTTAACAAGGAAGCAGGAAGTTAGACATTGCTCCTGCTCCTACTGGTTTATTTTGCCCATCTGTGGTCATTCTGTTTCTCTATTTAGGTAAGAAAATATCTCTGAAATGATGACCCAATAGGGCATGGATTGTCTAGTTCTTTACATAATTTGATCATAAATTTTAAAACAAATTGTATTTGGAAGGAATACAGTCATATTTGGGCGCTCAACTGCTTCAAAACTTGTCAAATTCGGTATTCTACATGTTTTGAAGCAGAAATCTTGTCTCAGAACTCATCTTTCTCTGGGTAGTCAATGCGCAAGGAAGAACTTGCTGATGTCGGCTGCCTCGTGATTCACTATTTCTTCCAGCTAAAATAGCAGGTCTAAATCATCTGGTTTTCTCAGTACTCATCAGTTTTACTATTCATTACATCTTCTGGAATGAGTTACTGATGAATACTGAGGTACCACTGTACTTTTATAAGTTTGATTTGGGAAGTCCATTGTCTTTTGCACACTGCAATGCTAAATTGTTCAATGCATACTATGGAAGCAAGATTTAAATATATTTCATCCCAATGAAAAGTAGAATAAAAGGTTAAATAGCATACAAGTATACATTACACTAAGCCAGATTCTATAACTAACCTCTTTTTGCCTTTCAAGAAATTTAATTAACAAGACTGTGAGAATAAAGCCTTATTGGGCAATAAAGCAACTGTAAGGAGATTGAAAAGTACCCCAGGTTTAGCTGGTGGATAGTTGTATTAAAAAATAAAAGAAGATGTTAATTTACCAGAGTTAAATCAAAATTCCCCTTTCACAAAATTCATTGATTACAAAAGGTTCTCTTTGTAACAAAATACTCAACATCTTTTTTTTCAAAAAAGTTTTATTAAATTTTAAGAATTACAATCTTTAGAGCTTCGTAAACAACATATTGTCTGGGTTCACATATTTAACATTAACTTCTTCAGTGTAAATCTATTTAGTAGATCTATTTATAAATCCAGTATTTTTTCCTTCATCCTTCTTTCTTCCCCATATTTTTCCATTTTCCCTTCATTACACGATTACAATTCTTGGTTGATGTATACAAAGTTAGATATAAACATCTTCTTCATCTTTTACTAATATTATACAAATAACAATAATATCAATTCATAAATCAATATGTTGGATTTTGTGCTCTTGTTAAACTTTGCTTTCCCATCAATATTTAAAGTATCTTTGTCAGTTATGATTTTCTCAATATTAATTACATTTATATAGCTAAAACCTTTATTCATACCAATCCTCCTCTTATTTTCATATTTCCCATATCAAAAGAAGAAAAAATGCTATTTTAATTCTAAAACATATCTTTCATTATAAAAGTAATTATATCTAAGGGTCATCCATTCTTTTAATCATATTCTATCATATTCAGTTTAATCATATTCAGATTTCATATTTAAACATATGATGCCCCCTCTAATAGGTCAAATCTTCTATTTTTTTAAATCTAACTCTCACTTTCTTTCTTTCCCAAGTAGCTTTCCAAGCCAAGGAAATTAAATCACCCAGGAATTTTCTTTCTATTTTTATGAAAGTTGCTTGCCATGAGGGAGACGATTTAGGTAGGGTATTTTGGGGAGGGGGAATTCTGGCCATTTGTGTTCCTTAAGCAACTCCCACTTTCCTACTCCCTCAATTTCTCCCCTCATCTTTTGTCTCCCAAATTGTAACATTTCTCCTGACAGCTCTATGTTCCATTCCCCAAAATCTTCTTCCTTGTCATCAGGTGCATCTTGCAGACTTAAAGGGTAAAGGGTCTTTTGCATTTTCATTGTTATGGGTAAGTCTTGCAGTATTTCATTTGTTTATGGTAGTTTATATTTCCCTTCTTTATCTCTTCCGTCTCTAGGTCTATGTCCTCTACTTCATCTTCTGATCTCTGGTTTATTTGTTCATACTTTGTAGTTGTTGTCTGGGAACTTTCTAGTTGCAGATTTAATTTGGAGATTTGCTCATTTATATTATCTAAATTATTTTTATCATTATGTTTTCTTTTTATGTCCTCTTTGTATGCAACAATTGTTTGGTGAATAAACAAATTGTTTGGCATCATTCCTGGAGATTATCTAATATCACCAGTCTCAATAAGAGTAGAACAATGTTTCCTCTAGCTTTCTGGTCTTTATATGTAGCCTTTATAATCCAGAATACAGGTCCAGTCCCAAAAGCAATATTTTATAGTGATCCTTTGTCCCAGGCATCCAAAACTGTCAGTGAGGCAAGGTTATAATCCACAATGTTCAAAGTGTTCAAAGTGTTCAACCTCCCTGAAAACAGCTCAAAAGTCTCTCCCAGCCAGACATAATCAAAGGTATTTTTTTTTCCTTTATGTCCCACTAGCTCTTGAGATTAAAAGTCTAAGCTCAGTAGGTGTCTATAAAACAAAAAGATCAGGGTGATAAGAATGCCAAAATGTTGCCCTTTATTGCCAGCTGTTCTCCCTTAAGCTAGGAGTCACCAAGCAGCCAGAAAGCTAGATATAGTGGTATACTCAAATCTACCACTAGATGCCATTCAAAATCCATTTTCCACTCCTAAAAAAAAAGGATTGATTTCTTATATTTCACCTCAATGTTTTATTTTCAAAGAGAAAATCTTAACAATTATATTAGTTCTCACATTTCAAAACTATAGCTTTATGTTACTTCCACTTCAATAATGTGTATTTCTGTCCCCCATAAAAATTAAAATGCTGCTTCCATTCACATTCAGAGGTTTTTAGCTTCTTGGGAGCCTTTCCCAGGAAATTCAGTTGTAAAATATTAAAGAAAGGATCAATATTCTCACCCACTTCCAAACATGCTATTTACAATGTGTTGATTGCTGCTTTTCTTCTTCAGTTGTCAGCAGCTAATGGCTGGCCATAGGAATGTAGCCAGTCTTTCCCCTGCCAGTTTGGTGGGCTTTTCTCAGATCAAACGGAAAGACCGCCATCTCTCCGTGATCAATGAGACACCCCTCCTTCTTCATCACCTCTTCGGGGCAACTTTAGGCCCTTTTTAAGGCCCCCAGCAGGGTGAAATTGGGCATGGAAGGCAGAGCCCTGCCTTCCTGCATCTGTCTTGACATGATGCAAAACTGGAAGTCCAAAAATACTCAACATCTTTATCTATGCACAACTAATAAAGACAACCTATTTCAAAATATGTTAGGAAGTCATCCTTTCCATATCCTTACAATAACAGGAAGCAGCCTCCACTCTCCTGGCCTTTTAGAAAACCTGGAAGTCCTGGCTCTGTGGACTTGCTTGGCACTCATGGAGAAGCACAAGCCACACTATTGGTAAGTACCTTGAAGGTCTTCCCAGCTTTTTAAAACTTGAATTAGTTGGCTGACTGCATGATGAACCATAATAACAAAAGGCCACACTACTTGGACTGCACGTTCCCTACACTGGGGGTGTCAAACTGAGAGAATTATTCTATTCTCTCTTCCTCCACATTAGAAGAAAAGTCCAGCTTCTTTGGAAAGTTCATAATCTTAGAAAAGGTAGAAGGACAATGAAAAAGGGGATGAGCAGTAACAAGGTAGATGCATAAACCTGAAGGATGAGTTTGGGGACAAATCATTGTGGAGTAAGTCTATCTCTGCTATCACAAGAGTCAACACCTATTTAATCCATAAGTGAAATCAATTTCTACAATTTTTTTACAGATAATTTGGACAATAGTTGTAATTAAAAGATACCATCAGAGTTGCTAACAGAAAACAATTGCATCCACTATCACTGATGTAGCTTCAACAATTCTTTATTGACTTAGCCGGTTTTGGACTGCCAACCTTTTGAGTCAGTCTATACATAAAAATTCATTTTTAAACATTTGACTTCTCCCTAAGTGAATAATTCAGTACCTATTTGCTTAGACCAAGCTTAGTTCATACATTTAATATTCCATCAAGAGACACACATGGATCAAAGACAAAGGCAGAACTGTTAGTCAAGGGCTGACTAGGAGAGCACAGGGATTTCTTATTATGCTCCAACAGCTGTTAACCTTTAAGTCAGGTTCCATCCTGTATCAGCTGTATCATCCATACCTGCACTGTTTTTTCTTGCTTAACAACTTGATTCTAATACTTTGAACAGAATTTCCCTGTGTTTTGTGAAATTTATTCTCTGGTATATGGACAGAGTCTTAAAACAGTCATAGAAATGTACAGTTAAAACAACCTAAAAACCACCAAGCCAATTCTTGCTCAACTGAAAATCCATAATGCAGGTTTATAACTACAGGTAGTCCTTGACTTACAATAGTTTTCTTAGTGACAACTGACTCACATTTATGACAGTTGCAGTGTCCTAGGGTCATGTGATCCCCTTTTGCAACCTTCTGACAAGCAAAGTCAATCGGGAAATCAGATTCACTTAACAGTCAGGTTACTAATTTAAGAACTGCAGGATTCACTTAACAAATGTGGCAAAAACAGTCATAAAATGGGGCAAATCTCACTTAACAAATTTCTCACTTAGCAACATAAATTTTGGGCTCAATTGTGGTCATAAGTTGAGGTTTACCCATACACGCAGGATGTAATATATGAGTGTCCAGCCTATTCTTAACTACCTTCAGTGAAAGAGAATTTCTCTCCCTCAAGGTGTTTGGTTTTACAGTCAAACAAATCTTAAAATTAGAAATCTACTTTTCATAGCCTAAATCTGCTTCCTGCAATTTCCAACCATACATTCTAGTCCTGATTTTTGGAGTAGATAATAATTTTATGCAACAATGCTATCATATTTCCCCTTAACTCATTTTTGCTAATGTAACTTAGTGCCTGATTTCCAAGCCTACAATATTCTGGTCACTATAATCTGGACAAATTCCAGTTGATCAATGTTTATTACAAAATGTGACTCAGAGAATTGAACATGTTTCTGGATGTCACATGGAGTTACTTCCAAACCAGCACAGAGAGTAAGACTGTAACTTTTCAGCCTCAGTTTCCTCTTCCTTTTAAGCAGCCATATCTTAATAAATATTGCTATTTGTAATTCAGTTCCTGCACCTCCTTCTTAATATTAAATGAAACAATTAGGTTTGTTTATTAATAAATACTTACACTAGTCAATACCAGGGCTGAATGAAAAATAAGGACCCAATCTTGTAAGTCACCAAAAGATGACAGTGCTGATGTACTAGACATTCTCATGCACACTTTAGCATTTTGTCATGGTTCCGATAGATGAGACCACTAAGAACAGAATTCCAAGGCAAAACTCCTTAAAGAACATATTTATTGGCTACAAAGTATCGGCAGGATCAAAAGTGAAACCAAGACTGAAGTTCCCTCCCAAAGATTACAAAGTTACAAAGTTGAACTTCCCACCCCCACCAACGTGTCATTAAACACATTCCCCAATAACCTATGTTGGCAGGCTTTCTAACAGAAGCTTCAGCCCGCCAAAACCCAGGCAGCAATGATCTTGGTTCCCACAGGACAATTTATTGTTTTGTCTAAACTTAAAAGTACACATCCCCACTCCCAACTGAAAAAAAATCGGAAATGGCTTCAGCCAAATTTGTTGCAGCGTTGACACATTTGTTCTTTCACTTCACTTAGTGGGACATTGTTGGGAGAAAAAAGTTATATTGCCATTGTTTGTGAAATGAAAACCTGCGGTGAATATTTGTCAGTGTCCTTTACGCAATACACTGTGACTAAATTTTTGATTGCCAGAAGTCACTTAAATTGAAATTCACTGCCAAAGGCAGGTTGACTGTGTTGCTGTGAGTACTGTGCATCACTAGGCCAAAAACATGCAAAGATTTGTGTGGTCAAGAAAAAGGAGATGACTTGTAACAGCAGTTGATGAGTTTCAGATGACAATGTTTGATGAATTAAGAACAATTAGTGGATTACTCAAATGGAAGTTGTTGTCAGTCTCATTTGATCTGTGTTATTTTTAGATCATTTTATCTGGCCTACCTGTGTAGTTTGAGATTTTATCAGTTTTTGTTGTTGTTTTTGTTATTGTTGTTGTTTTGTATGTGCCAGCCAATTGTCAGAGGCAAATGGACTCTCTACATATATTATTTAAATTTACTGTCTAGTTAAATAGCAGACAAATAATTGCCAGACAGAACCTTCAATAGCAACTCTTGAAGGAGACTATGGTCACTGATTCAGAATTTCACCAAAAGGCCTAATAGGGGCATTTTCCTCTTTTCAGGACCCAGTGAACATCTACCCAAACAGCACTCTTCCTGACCCAATCTTGCCATAGTTAGGAAAGCCAAGAAGAGTTGGCTTTTTCAATAGGCCCTATGACTGGGTTTGTTATGTGGCCAATATAAGCTGTCTGTGTTGTTGTATGCTGCCTAGAGTTGGGCAACACAATATCATGCCTACAAATTAATTAGGCAATAAAATATCTTCACCCATATGAACTTTTGGCAAAAGTAAGGTATCTGTGTGCAAATTAATAGTTTGGGGTCAACCTATGACCTTTAAGATAATGTAGTTTTTAATAGTAGAAAAGAAATATTTGTGGAGACAAGATGCAAAGGTGAGAAAGACAAAGATACAAAAGGGTTCCCTAAAAGTCAAAAGAACTAAATAGGCTTCTAGAAGTAATAAAATATGAGGAAGATACTGTCATGGTTCCGATAGATGAGACCAGTAGAAATAGGAAATCTGAGGCAAATGCTTTCCTCAAAGAACACATTTAATGGCTACATGGTATCAGCATGAACAAAGGTGAAACCAAGACTGAAAGTACCTCCCCCCAGGGTTACAAAGTAACAAGTTGAACTTCCCACCCCTACATTATGTCATAAATCACAATCCCCAATTAACTACTTCGGCGGGCTTTCTAACAGAAATTCCAGCCTGCCAAAACTTAGGTAACTTGACCTTGGTTCCCACAGGAATGTTATTGTTATGACTAAACTAGAAGAATACATCTGCCCCCTCCCATTACTGTGGCAACCAAAAACAAAGTGAAGATGGCTGCAGCCAGAATTGATTGAAGGTTGACAGTTACCTTATGATGAGGTGGGGCAAATATATTAAAATTGTGATTAAGTATATAAAAAGCCCTAATGCTGGCTAAACAGAGAGAGAGAGAAATTATTTTCTTGGAACTCAAGAGTAGTGAAATCTGAGAAAGTAACCTCTTGTCATGAATCTATCATTTTAGTCATAATGAAATATTGCAATCCAAATGAGTTATTAGCTTCCTACTAATCAAACTTCTTAGTACTTTCTTCATTATAGAAGTTTAATAATGAAATGAGGGCAGAACCTATGGACTTATTATTTTCTTATATTTGTCCGAGGCATCAAAATATTCCTTATTATTGCGTTATTTTTTAAAGATTGTTTATTTTTATTTGGATCAACCCAGGGATGTTTCTGCAGAACACCTATAGAACCATAGAATTAGTCAAACCATAAGAAGAGACCATGCAAAGCATAATAATATAGTTTAAGGTACAGAACCACTATTCCCCCTCTCTCTTTCAAATCATGTCAAATCTTGAACTTAACCCTTGGATTTTTTTTTATTGGACCACCTGTAGTTCATTACTCATTTATGTCACTCAATACCTTGTTTTCAATATATATATTGGAATTGTTTGAGGAAAAAAAATAAAACAGTAATGCATAAAACAGGATATATAAACAAAGCAATATAGTACGATTAGAAAAAAACAAAGAAACCACTTAATCTCAACAGCGTGTTACTTACATATGTCGTGAAAAAACCCAATGAAAAAGACAAGAGACAGCAACACAAAACAATAATTCTTACTTTAAGATTCAGAGATTTATTCTGCTAATAATTTGGAACATAGCAAACATAATAACACAACTTCACTTACATTAGAAACCCATTGCAATGAGGTCCAGTGACATAGCAGGTCCAGCAAGGATAGCTATAGGCCAATGGCAAATCAATCAGGTCCAGTACAAACTCTTTATACCCTTTTCTGTTCTAAGACTGTAGACTGTCAGCAATCTTACTCTTTCTGCTTTCTGCTGACCCACTGCTGAACATAACATAACTTTCCACATACTTGTATACATTGGAACCCATATCCATCAGCTACTTTCAGTTCCCTATTTCTTACTGTTCCAGTCCTTATGTTCTAAACAGATTTGAAAAAAGCAAGCTTAGCAAAATCATATTAAATAAAATACAATTGTAAACTGCAAAATGAAGCATAGCACGGACTTTGATTCAAAACTTTTTCCATGAGGCCTGATTTAGTTCACCTGGGCCTAAATATTGCACAGAAGAACAATACCCAATATTTTCATCTTCCACACATATAAACAATCAATGTAATTACAATGTAATTGTAAAGGAATTAAATGGATTAAACAAATATTTTTACTGATTTCCTAGTATTCCCAGTAATAATATAGGCTGCTGTATAACCATATATGATAATGGAAATCATAATAGGCATGTGTTTCTGGGAAGACTCATTGGTACCAATAACTTCAATATGGGGATAGAGAGTGGAAATAAGAGGGGAACATCTCATTTTAATGCAGAAGGACAAACATAAGATTTTACAATTTCTTGTAGAACTTTGATGGGCCTGGCAATCCAAACTTGAAGCAACAGGCTTCAAGTCTTGAAAAATTGAGAGTTTGGGACTTCAGCAAAAGTCCAAAAGTATAAAGTGGACCTGTGCAGAAATTAAATCTTTGTGGAATCACAGGACAGTTTCTGGGTGGTGCATAGAATCACAGAGGTGGAAGGGACTTTGGAGGACTTCTAGTCCACCACCCCTGTCCAAGGCAAGAGACCTTATTGCATACCAGACAAATGTTTGGAAAATCTCCAGCAATGGAGCAAACAGAATTCCAGGAGGCAAACTGTTCCATTGATTAACTGTTCTCACTGTCAGGAAATTTTTCCTTAGTTCTAGGTTGGATCTTTCTTTAATAAGCTTCCATCCTTCTTGTCCTGCCCTCAGGTGCTTTGGAGAATAAGTCAAGCCCCTCCTCTCTGGGACTGCCCCTTAAGTACTGGAAGGCTGCTATCATGTCACCCCTAATCACCCTTACCTTAATCAACCCCTAAGCATTAATATTGATTGACTTGATACTGAGATTTTCAAAGAAACTGGGAAGGAACCCAGGCCATCCATGGATAGCATCCTGCAATCACAAGAGCCTGATTACTCAGCAAAAGTACTACACAATCATGTTGGAAGATTTGCATTTCAAAGCCTCTGTCTTAGACTGTGAATGCATGATACCATAGGAACAGTGTGCTCATTACCAAATGGTGCCCAAAGATAGATAAACCAATCATGTGATTTGCTCAGTAAAACTTAGTAATGGGTGTTATTCTTAACAACATAATCTTCCACAAACAAAAAATCATAAAGGAGGGTATCAGGCAAGATTATCTTACTGATGTGCTTTGCATATTTTTTAAAAAACAAATCTTCAATCTAATTGTGGCACAGGCAATGCAGAGCTTGCAAAAGTAGCACCTCAGCTGTGAAAACACACAAGAAGAAGAACAAAGACAGTAAAAGTGTAAATAGACTTAACAGTTGAGATATACTTAAGAGTACATATTTAATGGATAGTTTAACTTAAAAGCTCTTGAAGACGCTAATGCTATAGCACTCAAAACCAAACTGTACATACAATGGAATGAAGAGGATTTTTTTCTTATCACACAAAGCCGAGAAAGCACAGCTTCCAGAGTCCTTCCAACCACTTCATCAGCAGTAGCCATGGGAGCCATGCATGGTTTCTTCAGAAGTTATTTATTTTGTTACAAAACAATGTGCTTCATTTATGCGTGTGTCCGTGTGTGTGTGTCTGTGCACTTTCTCCCGAGAGTCTAATCACAATGTGTGCATACATGTTGCCTCTGTGTTAATCTTTCTGTGCTTGTATGTACAAATAATCTTCTTTTAGTGGCTACAGCAGTGATAAAAAAAATAACTTTATGCCCAATCCTTGCGTGTATGATCTTTGTAGGTCCATAACACAACGAAAAGCTGAAATAAGCATAGTCACAATTTCACTTAGCAAATGCTCCATTTAACGACTGAGTTGCTGGCCCCAGTTGTGGTTGCTAAATGAGGACTACCTGTGTTGGGAAATACAGGGTGAGCTGCATATACTCCACACTAGACTGAGGGTTTAGAAAGGAGGTCTTAGTACCCGGGTCTTCAGACTTCAGCCAGCATGCCTGGATGAGGAATTCTGGGAGTTGAAGTCCACAAGTCATAAAAGGGCCAAGTTTGAAGATACCTGCTTTGGTAGAATCAGTAGAATCAAGATGCTTTCCAATTGTGCAGTGAGGATTTTCTTTTTCTTCCATGTTTTACTTCATAGCCCTTGGCCTGCTCTAGCCAATTATTCAATCTGAGCCTTTCTCTAGCCACTGTCTTTCATCTCACTGTGTTTAATTTTTTTAGATAATTATCTATGGATGGACAAATAGATGGACTCCCAAGCTCCTTTATGTTTCCTTTCAACCTTCCATTGGTCAGCCAGTGTGCTTGATATGGACTAAGCATTGTCCAGTTGTGCAAAACATGTATTTGTAATCACTAGAGATCCCAGGAAGGAACTTATATTTTGGCTCAGATTTCAAAGCTTCCTTGTTAATTGTTTCTGCTGCAAATCTGTTTTCTATCAGCAGTTGGCAAATGAGAAGTAATAAGTGTTCTTGCAAGAATGTTGCAATGTCAAATACATATTGCATTTTAATTTATATGCTAAATTTGCCCATCTGGAATTGTTTGATGGCTTTTGTGAAAAGGATAACCATTACCCCACGTCATGGTTTATTATCATGTATTATTCCGCCGTTCAAAACCAACTCAGAAAATGCAAGCAAAACTATGGCAATGTATAACCTCTATCCTCCTATGTTTGTTAATTATTGCTATAGCTTGCTTCAGTTGTATATTTTATGCTGATTCAATGTTACCTTTTGAAACTGTGGGATTGTGTCAGGTTTAAATTATTATTCAAATGGAATTTCAGTACATATTCCTGACCCTTTCCTTTGAATTAGGTTTTTTTCCCCCCTTTTAATCTAACCAGATATACTAAGGGCAGCTATAGTTAGCTGAGGAACATTGATTGTAATCCTAAAATAGAGCACATACGATAGAAAGAAAAATAATGGTGCAATGTACTGGCCTTATATGCTGTAATTACTTGCTGTGTGTTTAAACTGTTTGTTAATGGCTGACTTACTTGCATGTTTTGTAACGGCTGCTGGGCTGAACTAGACTGGCTGTCTTCAACTGGTTAAGTAGGCTTTGGGTGGGAAACTGCTGCTTTAAATCTATTGGTCACTGCCTAGAGCCAACCGTATAAATAGCTGTGCATTAGTTTGCTTCTGTTATGTTCTGACTCTCAATAAACCTTGTTGCTGTTTGAATCCTTTGTCTCGCTCAATGCCTGCCAGAACGAAATACATAATAAATGGTATCAGCTATATGTATCCCCTGGAGGTGGGCAGTCAGTAAATTTTAAAAAATAAACATACCTAGCCATAATCAAAGTAGTCAAACTCAATGTTAGGTGCCCATAAGCAAGGCTCAGATATACTGTAAATCACATGCCTTCTAATTTTATAGAGCTTAGCCCCTGCCTTAGGTTAGGTTTTGGCAGAGGTCTCATAAACATAATTTAGCTAGATACAAATCTTTAGTGGAAACAATGTTTCCATTGTTGTAAACAAGGAATAATGTTCTTGCCCACAGTCAGAGTGATGGTTCAATCTGCCATAGCACTTTCAACCTGAAGCTTTTCTTTCTGCCCTTCCCAGGATTGAACAGCTATTTGCTTGGGACTTGCTGTCCTTCAAATCTCAAGGATTTAGGGTTTAGAATGTTGCTCTTTCAACTGCTATTGAATTCTCTCAAAGACTCAGTCCAACTATCTGAGGACCTTCCCAACACTGTCCAAGGACGCCTTTGAGTGCACAGGGAATACTTTCCCTTGGATTGCTACAACAGAGCTCTCCAAATGATTCCACTAATCATTTAGTAGAATTTATACCGTTGTCTACACTAACAGCAGCAGAGAAATTCGAAGAATGCCACATTAAGGAACCTAGAATACACTTCATGAATAACAGAATAGGCTGAGTTCACCAAGGCAATGTAAACAAACAAATAAACAAAGAATACCTCCCAAACCTCATATCTTGTAGAAGCTGAACAGTTTTGGTTTTAAATTATTATGAGTGAGGCTATTTACTTGATGTTCCATTTTCTGCAAACCAGCCATAGCAGGAGTAAGAAATCCATATTGGAAAACAACTGATTATCCAATTAATCTAACTTAGAAATAAATTTGCTAATTAAAAACTTTTCTCAAATAAACTTACAGTTCTGGCCATCATTATTTTGCTTTAATTAAATATAGATTTACTGAATTCACTTATACCACTCAGATTAGAAGTAGAAATAGGCTTGTTAATAAGAGCAAAAGAACGACCCTTGCATCACCATTCACTATCATTAAATCTAAGCTCTTAATGCCACCAATTATACAAAGATTTCCATTTTTAATATGACTGTTTAGAAATGGAATAAAAGCAGCTTATCATAAGCTATTTTTTAATTTAAAGAAAAGCCCTATGATACTAGTAGCAAGAAGTTACATGATAGATGGACCTTAAGGAAGAGGAAATGAATACAGAAATCTTTCTTTCCCAAGGCTTCTGACAAACATGAAAGAAAATGTGACCTTATAAATGTGCAGAGGCTAATTAAATTTGAGGGCAATTACCTTTTAAATATACTGCTACACCTTAGAACTGCCAAGGGTTCCTCCTAATATCCTCCAAA
This sequence comes from Vipera berus, assembly GCF_964194415.1. Classification (NCBI taxonomy): domain Eukaryota; kingdom Metazoa; phylum Chordata; class Lepidosauria; order Squamata; family Viperidae; genus Vipera; species Vipera berus. The sequence goes on along the minus strand of NC_138207.1, from coordinate 88,136,904 downwards.
CTGTAGCAAAAATATAGCCTGGCAACTGTTTGAATGCAGTTCATATAGTAGTTGAAGTTCATATAGTATGTTTACTAACAATTTCCCACTTACTCCAACATGATTTGTACCACAAAGCTAACCTAGTATGCTTGATGATTCAGTTGGGACTGGGATCTGCCCAACTACTGGATGCTTTAGACCAGGGGTCTTCAAACTTGGCCTTTTTATGACTTGTGGACTTCAACTCCCAGAATTCCTCAGCCAGGCATGCTGGCTGAGGAATTTTTTTTTTTTATTATTATCATTTCTATACCGCCCTTCTCCCGAAGGACTCAGGGTGGTGTACAGGGCAAGAATAAAACACAGAAATTTACAAAAATTAAAAGATAATTAAATGCATGCCCGATTAAAATACAATTGATACATAGTAAAAACCCCAATAAGAATGATAAAAAACCCCACCAATCCCCCCTCAGGCCAGGCCGGCTTGCTCGAACAAGTATGTTTTCAGATCGCGGCGAAAGGAGCGCAGATCGGGCGCCGTCCGGAGCTCAACCGGTAACTGGTTCCATAGCTCCGGGGCGCCCACAGAGAAGGATCTCCCCCTGGGGGCCACCAGACGGCATTCTCTGACCGGTGGCACCCTGAGGAGGCCCTCTCTGTGGGAACGCACAGGGCGCAGGGAGCTTGATGCCGGCAGCAGATGTTCCCTGAGGTACTCCGGCCCCATGCCATGGAGGGCTTTGAACACCATTACTAGCACCTTGAATCTCACCCGGAAGACAACTGGCAACCAATGCAGCTCACGGAGCAGAGGTGTCACGTGGGAGTATCGGGAGACTCCCAACACAACTCTCGCGGCTGCATTCTGTACCAGTTGGAGCCTCCGGGTGGTCCTCAAGGGAAGCCCCATGTAGAGAGCGTTGCAGTAGTCAAGACGAGAGGTCACGAGCGCGTGAGTGACCGTGCATAAATCATCCCGGCTTAGATAGGGCCGCAACTGGCGCACCAGGCGAACCTGGGCGAAAGCCCCCCTAGTCACGGCCACCATGTGATCTTCCAAGGTAAGCCGCGAATCTAGGAGGACTCCCAAGTTGCGAGCCCTATCTACGGGGGGTAATAATTCACCCCCCATAGAAAGAGATGGAATATCCGAATAGACCCGGGATGAAGGTATGCAAAGCCACTCGGTCTTGTTGGGGTTGAGTTGAAGTCTGTTCCTCCCCATCCAGACCCGAACCGCCTCCAGGCAACGGGACATCACGTTGAGGGCATCACTGGGGTGGTTTGGGGTAGAAAGAAAAAGCTGGGTATCATCAGCGTACTGATGATACCCAACTCCAAAGCCATGAATGATCTCACCCAGCGGTTTCATATAGATGTTGAACAGGAGAGGCGAGAGGACCGACCCCTGAGGAACTCCACAAACGAGAGACCTCGCGGTCGACCTCTGCCCTCCTGTCAACACCGACTGCGAGCGTCCCTGGAGATAGGAGGAGAACCACTGTAAAACCGTGCCTCCCACTCCCAATCCCCTGAGACGCCGCAGCAGGATACCATGGTCGATGGTATCGAAAGCCGCTGAGAGGTCTAATAGGACTAGAACAGAGGAATGACCCCTGTCCCGAGCCCTCCAGAGATCATTCACCAGCACGACCAATGCCGTCTCCGTGCTGTGCCCGGGCCTGAAACCCGATTGGTACGGGTCTAGATAATCCGCTTCATCCAGGACCAAAGGGAGCTGATGCGCCACCACACTCTCAACAACCTTCGCAAGAAAGCGAAGGTTGGAGACCGGACGAAAGTTGTTCAATACAGCTGGGTCCAAGGCAGGCTTCTTGAGGAGGGGCCTCACCACCGCCTCTTTCAAGATGGCAGGGAAGCTACCCTCACTCAAAGAAGCTGATATAACTGCCTGGAACCAGCTGCGTGTCCTCTCCCGGGCTGCATAAACCAGCCAGGAAGGGCACGGGTCCAATAAACATGTGGTGGAGCTCAGTCTCCCCATAATCCTGTCCACTTCCTCCGGAGTCACAGAATCAAACTCCTCCCAAGTGATATCGACAAGACCACCCGCGTCCTGATCGCCAGACTCTGCCCAGTCGGAGTCCAGACCGGTCCGAATCCGAGTGATTTTGTCCGACAGATAATTGTTAAACTCCTCGGCATGACCCTGCAAGGGTTCCTCCATCACCTCCTGATTAAGGAGGGAGCGAGTCACCCTAAACAGAGCGGCCGGGCAATTATCTGCGGACACGATAAGGGTAGCGAAGTGATTAGACCTCGCCACCCTTATCGCAGCGAGATAAGACCTAATATGGGTTCTTAATCGCAATCGGTCGGATTCGGATCGGCTGGACCTCCAACTGCTCTCTAGGCCCCGTCTCCGGCGCTTCATCTCCCGGAGCTCCGCGGAGAACCATGGAGCTCGACGGGATCTGCATCGGGTCAGGGGCCGCAAGGGTACAACTCGGTCAAGAGCCTCAGTGGCTGCCCTTTCCCAAGCTTCCACTAAGGCATCTGCCGAGCTGTGAGTGGGGGAGGCAGGTGGGGACCCCAGCGCTGCCTGGAATCTCGCGGAATCCATTAAGCGTCTGGGGCGGTACCATCTAACTGGTTCCACACACCCACGGCGGGGGGTGGCAAAACGGAAGACCAGCCGCAGGAGATGATGATCGGTCCATGACAGGGGCATAATAATTGGGGAGCCCCCACCAAGATCATCTAACCACCGACCAGATAAGAAAACTAGGTCAAGGGTGTGGCCTCCCTCATGAGTCGGTCCTGAAATTACTTGCGTCAGGTCCATGGCCGTCATGGAAGCCATGAACTCCCAAGCCAACTCAGATGATCCTCCCAGAGATGGTAGATTGAAGTCCCCCAAAACTATAAGTTTCGGGAACTCAACCACCAACCCAGAGAGGACATCGAGAAGCTCAGACAGGGCTGCTGCTGCGTGACTAGGCGAAAGGTACACCAGCAGCAAGCCCAACTGTGCACCAGGGCCGCATCTCAAGAAGAGAGACTCACACCCGACTATCTGCGGAACGGTGGCCTCCCGCGGAGCTAAGGTCTCCCTCATAACAACAGCCACTCCCCCACCCCTACCCTGAGCCCGAGGCCGGTGTAGCACCCGGAAACCTGGTGGGCAGAGATCAGCCAGAGGAATACCGCCCTCTGGGCCCAACCAAGTCTCCGTGATGCAAGCCAGGTCCGCCTGCTCACCCTCGACCAAGTCACGGACGAGAGGAGCTTTATTAACGACAGACCTGGCATTCAGGTACACCAGCCGGAGCTCAGGAGGCTGCACATCCTCACTCCCGGGACCTCGGGGTAGAACAAGAGGGTCGGAACGCCTCACCGCTTGCAAGTAGCGGAGAGGCCTTCCCTGAGGTCGATACGGCCCTCTGTTCCTGCACCTGCTGCCATTCCCTAATGTCGTGGGAATAGGCATTCCCACGACTTGCCCTGGAGCCCCGGGGGCGACCGACCCCCGCTCCTCCCCTCCGCGATCAATCCCGGCCCTGGCCTGAACAGTGGTTGCTGGACTGCCCCCCATATCCGAACAACCAAAAGAAGTTCCCACCCCCCTCCCTAACCTCCTAAAAAAATTAACCAAAAAACTAACCAGGGGCCTCCTATTTGGCTTATATCGGAGGCCCCTACCCATGCCCAGCCATCTCTCAGGGTCCCAACACTCGGGCCCTTCATCAAGAGGAGGTGTAAAAAGTAAGGCGGGTCGCTCCCAGGATGGGGGGGCCCCCCTGAGAGCGTATAAGGTCGTGCTCGAATAAGTCAGACGCATGATCTTAACAAGTCCGACAAAAAAACAGCAAGGCAGACCAGATCAACTCAACATGGGAGGATCTCAAAATAAATAAATCGAAGACAAATGACCAGAGAGCCAGCCCAGCTCCACTGCCACTGGAGCTGGGAAATCCCGGGATAGATCGAATCCCGCCCTCTCACGGCGGTCAAAGCCGGGGGGCAACCTGGTACATACAAACCGGGGGAGCAATACCCCCCAGAGCTCTCACCTCTGGGAGGCAGCAGATGTAAAAACTTAACCACTCTCCCACAGTGGTTACAACCCGGGCCTTCTATTATAGGGGAGGGGGGAGAAGGGGAGGGAGTTAGAGCAAAGAATCTATGAAATACATCAGGATTAATAAGCCGGCATGGTCACAAAATGGTAGGAGAGATTCTGGTTACATAAGTCACTTCCATGTTGCAAAAAAGACTGGATGATAGTCAGTCAAGAAGGGAAACCACAACATGGTCCAATGATTTTCTGGCGGCGCAGAGATTAAGTTTTGCCTCCCAAATGTCCGAGGCAACAGCGTCCGCGTTCCACCACCAGGCCAGGTCACCATATCAGAGAGGCCCACTCCCTTCACCGTCAGCCATCTCGGAAACCAGCTAAACGACGTCTCCACCACTCCAGCATTTTCACGCCCCCGCCGCTCCAAGCCGCGATTCATAGTCATTCCAGCAACACGCGGCTCCCCAAGCAGCAGGAAGGCGTTCCGGAGCATCACCGAGCTGTAAACAATTAATCCGGGCGTCACAGATCTCAGGAACACCACCAGGCTCCGTAGAAGGGGTCTCGGGACCTCCGTTGCACAAACGGTCAGCCGGTCGGAGCCACGCTGAGCGGAGCTTCAGCAAAAAATCAAGGTCTTTCCAGGCGCCTCAGCAGCCTCCGCAGTCTCCCTCGGGGCTCCGCCCAGCTCCTCCGCCTCCAACAGCCTCCATCGGAGTTCGCCGGGTCCCTGCGGCACCGATAAACAGCTGATCGGCGCCATACAACACGGGGCTCTGTTCAGCTCCTCCACGTCCACCAAGCCGTCCAGAAACTCCCGAAACTCCTCCGGGCTCCTCCAGGCTCCTCCGGGCTCAGCTGGCAGTCCTCAGAAAGTCCCCAGAGAGTCCTCGGAGTCCTCGGAGCCCTCGGTGAGTCCAGGCTCCCAGAGCCAGGCAAACCATGTAGGCGTTCTAAAGGCAGGCACCAGAGCTCAGCTCCCTCGTCCTCGTCCTCCTCCTCCTCACCCGAAACCTTCACAGGACCCAAATATCACTGTGAAGCTCCCCAGGGTCGCCACATTGCTAAAATTGCCGAAGCTCCTAACGGAGCTCAGCCATGCACGTCCGCCATCTTGGGCATGCTCAAATAATCTGGGAGTTGAAGTCCACAAGTCATAAAAGAGCCAAGTTTGAAGACCCTTGCTTTAGACATTTGTAGACATACTTCTGGGATGCTGTCCTTTTTGATTGCTTTGCTTTGAGCTTGCAGGAAAGAATGGATATCTGGCTTCCAGCAAGGTGTCTGTCTGTACAATGCCTGATCTGCACTTTCTGAAGCACATGTAAGCTTTTGCACTGTTTGGTATTACTATTTACTACAATTTATCCTTATAAACATTGGCTTAATGTACTGGGAAGAGCACTAACCCTGGGTATAGAGAACTAGATCTAGCAGCCTCTTCAGGGAACACTAGTCCAGTGCTCCACACTCAGTTTAAATCGGGTCCCATCAGAACCGGTTTTTAACTGCATGACGAGACAGCTTCCCTCTACTTATACCTGCAAGATGCCAAGAAAAAGGGACTCATTGGTGAAGGCTCTAGAAAAAGCAAAAGTTTTCCAAGGACTCAAGTGATCTCAGGAAAGCAACTGGAGCAAAGCGCAGGACATAAGTACTGAGAGATTTCAGGAGAGAAGAAGCTGCTGAATTTTGACTTTGCCACCTTATGTCTCTGTGAGCATCGGAGAGAGGCCGACTGTGGAGATTGCAGCTAACAATTCTACCTCCAGAGTTTTGCAGGCTGCCTAGTGCTTCCAATGAGTTTACTCCCATCTCAGTGCATACTAGACGGCTGACCTTGGTTTAATTTCATTTCCAGATAAATAGACACTTGTTTTTGCTGGATTCTTCTATGCTTGTAAGATGTACAAAGGTCCTCTCAGAAAAAGCAGAGCTAGTAGGTCATGCTACATCAAGTGGGCCTTTAGATAATGGGTTGTCCATAGATCAGAGTAAGCGAGTTTTTGATCACCTGCCAGCAAGACTCTTTTGAGATTCGGCTTGTTTTGTCTCCCCTGGCACAGGGTTCCACCTAGATTTTCCCTTCTTCAAAGCAGATAAGAAGAAATGCAGAGGGACAACCTTTGGATTCCTAGCTTCTCCATGCCAGCTTTTCCAGCAGCAACCAAAAAAGCTAATGGAATCCAGGGTTGTATAAACAGAGGCATAGAATCAATATCACGCGAAGTATTAGTACCGCTTTACAAAGCCCTAGTAAGACCACACCTGGAATACTGCAGCCAATTCACAAAAAAGATGTTGAGAGTTTAGAAAAAATTCAGAGAAGAGCAACTAAGATGATCAAAGGCCTGGAGGCTAAAACATACAAAGAACGGTTGCAGGACTTGGGTTTGGCTAGTCTAAAGAAAAGAAGAAATAGGGGAGACATCTGTTCTGAACCAGCCCTCTTCTCGCAACCCCTAATTAAAAGAAGAGTCTGGAAAGCGTCCAAGGCTAAAAGGCTTCTGCCAAGATTTAATTACGCAGTTAACAAAAACACAAGAGCTTGTCTTCTCAAGCGGAAAAGTTGCTTTCAGCAACCAGCCCCTCCCCAAACACTTCTTTTATAGAGAGCTCAGGGCGTGGTCTCCCTGTGCCTCCTCCCGAGGAGTCCCATAGTCTTTCTTTGTTTGTCCCTGCTCGTCTGCCTCCTGCGTCGGGCGTCCTTGAACAGGGCCAGCTGTGGGTCATCATCCTCCGCACTCTCGGGCTCACACAGCTGAGAAGAGGTCCCCGGCTGAGGACTCTGCAAAGCCTCCAAATCATCATCAGCCGGTTCGTTTCCCTCCTCCCCCACATCTGAGTCCTCCGATACATCGGACCCGGCTGTCGGACCCACAGGCTGGCCCTGAGTCACAACAACATCATAGCAGTGTTCCAGGACCTGAGGGGCTGCCACAAGGCAGAAGGGGTCAGGTTGTTCACCAAAGCACCAGAGGAAGGACGAGAAACAATGGCTGGAAACTGATCAAAGAGAGAAGCAACCTGGATTTAAGGAGAAACTTCCTGACAGTAAGGACAATTAACCAGTGGAACAGCTTGCCTCCAGAAATCATGGGTGCCCCATCACTGGAGATCTTTAAGAAGATACTAGACAATCACCTGTCTGAGATACCTTAATTCCTTGACTCCTAAATGAAAATTAGAGGATTGCATCTTTTCCCTTCCAAATAAGATACAGAAACTGCCACAGCTTAGGTGGCACAGACTGGATGTGGTATAATACCACATAACCACACAGATTTGTCTCAATCCTGGTTTAATGCTATGCCGGTAGAAATATTCTATGAAGTGATATTAGTTTTCCTATCATCATAGAATCGAACAAATGATCAACTAGTATCTCTATTTGTTCATTTATCAATAGATCCATTGTACTTGCTTTTACCTTTTCTGGGTCTTTTTTGCTAATTCCGCTAACACTCCTCTGAAAGTGGTCTTATCATATAAGTGTGCATATACCTCAATTGCATATCAAAGCAATGTTTCTGTATTGTATATTGGTTATGGCCGATACAGAGCTTAGACTTGGTCTGTAATTTGAAACTATGAGAAGGAAAAAATCTGAAGAGGAAGCACAGATTGTATTATCTCACAATGCAGAAGAAAGTCACATTTTTTTAATGATCCCTCAATAAAGCAAAAGTTTCTATTGATTGTAAATAAGCCCATAAAACTCTGGGCTTTGGGCTGGGCAGTTCCATAGGACTTCTAGAAGTAAAGAATGGAAGCTTCCTTGCAATATAAGGGAGGACTCTGGAAGTGCCTACAAACTGCACACAGTCATGTCATTTCCCTATGGGAAAAGTGACTGGCTTACTTCCGACATCTTTTAAGGGGTACAAGGTAAGATCCAAAGTTAAGAGAGTGGCCAGAACAGGTATGACTGAATCATACACAACATATAAAAAATGAATGGAATTTTAATTATACCCTTGCAGCCACCTGTGGGAAGAATCCAGAGAAAGAAATATTTTGGAAAATATTGAAAAGGCAGAATATATTTTCCCAAAGGATTTTAAAGGCAGAAACCCCCCCCCCAAGTCTCTCTGCCCCAGACAGAAACTGGTCTGCAGAAATGAAGATGTGATAATCTTTTTTTCTTCTTCTTACTAATATATATTCAAAATAACATAGCACATTCATTTCTCACTAGTTCGTTTTCCTAACCATTGGTAAAAATTATCCCATGTTCTATAGTAAATTGAATCTTCTTTATAATCTTGTCAGAAAGATTGGAATCAGGAAGCTGGGATTAGAAAGAAAGATCCCTAGAATCAACAATCCCTCACACCAAAAAATCTGTCACCAGCCACACCCCCAGGATGTAGGATATGATGTTTGGGACATAACAGGATTAACCCACCACCATCAGAATACCAGAAAGGCCCACCAACTCAGGTCAAAGTTCATGCCACAGGAACAACTGCAAACAAAAGCCCAAGAAGGTATAAAAACCCATCACTCCTTACTACATGTGGTCAGGTTTTTTTCCAGAGCCATCTTTCTGTCTGGCTCTCCTCTTCAATAAACTACAACCTTCTTTCTAAAGCAATCACCATGTTGTTTATTCCCAGCTTGGACTGGACCCTGATGAAGATTTTTTCCTTCAACACACCCTTTTAACTGTTTTGAGGATATTGAAATCCAATGTCAGAGAAGGGCTGGATTTGTGACTTTGCATGATTACTTCAGGCCCTCACAACTTGGCACCTACAAGGCACAGTGATGTCTACATAGGACAGCAGGAATTTCTTTGATATTTTTCACTCTGACTGCAATTGCTAATCTCAGAGGCTTGCCTTCTTGCATGCTTGCTCAGTAACTGATAGGATGATAGCTGGGAGCTAGGGTTTGCTTATCCACCCATACATTTCCTGTCATAAGTCTTTTGTCTGTTAAAGATAGAAAAAAGCTGCTTCGGGAGTCTTTGCTCAGATTTTTCACGCTTCTGGAGCACATCCCAACAACTTCCTCCAGCAGGAAGATCCTAATTCAGAGATTTCTCCAGTAGCTGGAAACAATTTGGAGACCTCTTCTTTTCTCTCAGAGGGACAGAACTGAACCTATCCATCCATCTTTCCAAATCATGAGATTGTGGAATTAATGGCACTATTTTATTCTCTTTCTGCTTCTCCTTTGCTTATGTTTAAATATTATATGATTGCAAAACAAATTAAAAATTCATGACATAAAAGAGGTACCCTAATGATATGCATCACTTTGAATAAGCAAGTGTCAAAGGCATAATTTGTTCATAACATAAGTGGTATGATTGACTGTTTGGCTAAATATAGAAATTAGCTCCAGGTAAGACATCTGTCCCCAGTTATTCGCAGGAAAAGAAATGCAGAGCTCCATGACTACAAACAGGAGCAAACAACTTTCAGGATGAGAAATCTGTTTTATTGAAAATATTCCAATTGTAAGGGGATGTTCTGTAAGCCATGATCTCTCATAAATATTTTTGTACGTTACAACATAGAGGGCAATAAATAGCTAGTAATTATGATTAAGGAACATTTAATTCCAATCCATACAGATACCCATGAACATAACATATTTTGTATTGGATGCCTCATCCCCATCCACCAAATTACTTCTTTAATAGTACACAGAAGAGGAGGGATCACCTGATGTCCTACTTTTCTTTCCTATTCCGATACTTTTATGTTTTGGTTAGAACAACCAAAGCTACTTCCTTTGAATGCTAATTACCAACATGGCCGTTTTCAAAAGCCCTGTGACTTTTTTATTGATTGTTATAGATCATGTAGACTGCTGGAATTAACTCTTCTGCTCTTCTGTATCTTGCTGTTGTTCATTTCTCTTTCTTGGAGTTTGCTGATGTTCAATAAATTTATTTATTTATTTATTTATTTAGATTTATATACCACCCTTTCCCGAAGGACTCAGGGCGGTTTACAGGATATTTAAAAGAAAATCAATACAAAAGCTAAAAACAATTAAAAAAGATTACATCATTGCGTGAGAAAAAATAAAAACCCCAGTTAAAGTTAAAAAATTCTCAGCCTGGGCCAGAGAGCTCGAAGAGCCAGGTCTTCAGGTCCCAGTGGAATGAACGGAGGTCAGGGGCAGTCCTAAGCTCCACGGGCAGCTGGTTCCAAAGGGCAGGCATGCCCACTGAGAAGGCCCTCCCCCTGGGTGTTACCTGCTGGCAATCTTTTACCGGCGGTATCCTGAGAAGGCCCTCCCTGTGGGAGCACACTGGACAAAGGGAACTTGATGCCGGCAGCAGGTGTTCCCTCAGATATCCCGGACCCAAGCCATTTAGGGCTTTATAGGTCATCACCAGCACCTTGAATCTCACCCGGAGGGCAACCGGAAGCCAATGCAGCTCGCGGAGTAGAGGTGTTACATGGGAGTATCGGGAAACCCCCATCACAACTCGCGCGGCCGCATTCTGCACCAGCTGAAGCCTCCGGGTGGTCTTCAAGGGCAGCCCCATGTAGAGAGCATTGCAGTAGTCTAAACGGGAGGTCACGAGCGCATGAGTGACTGTGCGTAGGGCATCTCGGTCCAGATAGGGTCGCAACTGGCGCACCAGGCGAACCTGGGCAAAAGCCCCCCTGGTCACGGCTCCTATGTGATCTTCAAAATTGAGCTGGGAATCCAGGAGGACGCCCAAGTTGCGAGCCCTATCAATGGGGGGTAACACCTCACCCCCCATCGTTAGAGATGGAATAATCTGGTTGACCCGAGATGCCGGTATGCACAGCCACTCATAAAAATCAAACTTTATTTTTGATAGCTGAAAGTAGATAGATGTACATGCTTGCTTTGATCAGGATATAAGAACTGATTCAGAGTTTGCTGGGTACAAACTAAACTGAAAATTACACATAGCAACTTAAAAAATTTGGACCCAGAGGAGTAGGGAAGAATAGATTCCAAGTCTGCCTATGACAAAAGGAAATTGATGACTAGATGTGCCCTTGTTATTTCACAACCACTGGCTCTTTTGGATTGGCATTCAGTCCCTTAAGTCTTATGATGAGCTCTAAAAAGAAAACCTTCATCTATACGTGACTTCTAATTTAATTGATTAGCTAGGAGTAATCCTTATGCAATATGTATATTGTTTGTCTGTTTGTGTGAGATAGATAGATAGATAAATAGATAGATAGATAGATAGATAGATAGATAGATAGATAGATAGATAGATAGACAGACAAACAGACAGATATAGATAGGTAGGTAGGTAAGTAGGTAATTAGGTAGGCAGGCAGGCAGGAACACAGACAGACAGAGATGACTCCCTTGAACGATTCCCCTGATACCTTCTTAGATGTCAGCTCGGGGGAGGATGAACCAATTCCTGGCACATCAGGAACTGACTTGGTTGATGGCTCTGAAGGCCATCCAGAAGGGATATGGCTGAGACTCCAGCTAAGGAAAAGCTTGCAATGACAGACAGCCAGTGAAGAGGAGGAACTGTCTTCTGCACCTGATCCAAGAACACGTAGGGCAGAGAAGGTCAGCCAGACTACTCGAGAGGAAAAAGCCCTGCCCATCTTGATGAGTTGCACCAGAAGCTGGCTATTTATCATAGCAGAGAGATGGAGGCATTGCTGGGAACAACGTATTTGTTTCCTAGCTGTGTGTTTTCTGGTAGTCATGATTCCTGCTTCACTCTGCATTGACACCATGTTTGGAAAGGAATCATGCCTTGAAAACTCTAGATTTTTCTTGCCTAATGAGCTCCCATGTGTATAGATTTAAGTTTGCCTGGTGGATTTAAGTTTGTCTGGTGAAACTTTCAAGTGCTTTGTGGAATAGAATAGAATAGAATAGAATAGAATAGAATAGAATAGAATAGAATAGAATAGAATAGAATAGAATAGAATAGAATAGAATAGAATAGAATAGAATAGAATAGAATAGAATAGAATAGAATAAGACCATGGAGGTCTTCTAGTCCAGCCCCCTACTCAACCAGGAGAACCTATATGATTTAAGACAAGTGACTGCCCAGTCTCTTCTTAAAAATCTCCAGTGATAGAGCACCCATGATTTCTGGAGGCCATTGCTCTGTGGACTACCCTGGATCTGCTGATGGCTGGACTTAATGGGGACAGTTCTGGGTTTTGGTGAAGGGAATTACTGGGGAATATAGACAGACAGAATTCAGAATTCAGTGATGCTTCTCATAGGGAAGTGCCACTTTAGATCTGATTCTTCACAGCCCTTACAAGATTCTTCATACAGTACATATCTGTGCCTATAATCCCCACAAAGCCAACTGTCCTAGAGAAAGCCTGTTGTGTCCAAACAGATGTGTGTACATGCAAGTCCTCAGGAGGCCATCAAGTGGCAACAGTGACTCTTTGAGAAACTGTGGTGCTTCGCAGTTTTGAAGAACAATCCCAGAGGGGCACCATTGTGTGATGTGCAGACGTCTAATATATAGCAAGAGTAGAAAAGGGATTTGTAGATGATTATGTAAATTGCAGTTACCAGTGGGATCCTAATTTGTTAATGGGATTTTCTGCGAATTGGGGCAAAATATTACAATAGTCCAGTGGGTAGTGAATGACACACAATTATCATCCCTTTTTATAGACTATAATAACCACCTTGTTATTCAGCTGCAGAAATCACTAAATGTGAATTAACAGCTATTGAAATTACTGTGGAAAACTGGCTGAAGGCAGAATTCAGTAATGTGACCTAATGTCACTATAGGGAATTTAAGAGGACTCAGATAGTTACACAACACAATTATCCATGCATTCCTTTTCAGCCATAATATTCAGAGGAAATGTGATATTATTGCCCAAAATCACATTGAAAACAGTATCTTCTCAATTTATTCAAGGTGACAAAAATGTTTAGATTTATGGGTTAAAAAATGAAGAATGATCCAGGAAATTTTACAGTCTATGCAAATCATTTCTTTTCCATGGATTAAAGAGTCCTTGCATTTTATATAAACCTATCCAGACTGGGCCTGGAGTTCTGTATAAGCAATGCAGAGTTTCATTTCTCCTTTCCCTCTGCACACAGAATTCCCCAACAAACAAACAAAAAATATTGCTGAATATTAAAGCAAGCACAGGACCAGAATCCAACGAACCATACCATTCTCAATAAAAATGAAAACATGACAGTCTTCCTGTCCCACCTCATCTCCCCTCTGGAGGGAAAAGCCCCTTCCTGACACTTGTCATATTGTTTCAAATCCAATCACTATTGAGTGCTTTGAAAAGACAGAATGAGACATCATAGAAGCATTATTGCCAATGGCCTAAGTGGTATTGGTTAGTAAAGTAAAGGTAAAGGTTCCCCCGCACATGCATGCTAGTCGTTTCCGACTCTAGGGGCCAGTGCTCATCTCCGTTTCCATATTATCCCTACATTTAAAGAAGCGCATAATAAGATATTTGAAATAAACCTATATATTTATTTTCTAGGGGCCCAAAGGAATCCATATAGTTAGAGTGTCAGCAACTGGTTAAGAAAATCCAAATAACAAGTATATCCAAATGATAAAACTATCCAAATGCGGGGATTGTTATAAAGTATCAATTATTACTATATTCCTAGAGCATGTGAGAAGAAAAGGACTTTACAAAAAGATAAGTATGTATTGTAGAAAATAAGATTTCATAGATTAGAATAACAGAGTTGGAAGGGACCTTGTAGATTATCTAGTGCCCAAGGAGGAGTCCCTGCACCATTTCTGACAGATGGCAGTCCAGTCTCTTCTTGAAAGCCTCCAATGATGAAGCACCAACAACATCTGAAGGCAGCCTGTTCCACTGGTTGATTGTTCTCACGGTAAGGAAATTTCTCCTTATTTCCAGGTTGAATCGCTCCTTGATCAGTGTTTTGGAAAATAGTTTGATCCCCTACTCTCTGTCTCAGCCCCTCAAATTATCTCCTATAACATTGCTTAGTTTTGATTTACTTGATTTGTCTGCTGACTCACATCATAGTCAGTCTTAGCTTATTTTTTTTAGATTAAATATATAGGTTCATAACTGAACTACTTGATATGACTGGATGTTTGATTAATTCCTCAGAGACTGTTATCCTGATGATGCCAACCAATAAGTAATATGTAATGTATAATGCACATATGCATACAAATATAATAATGCATGTAACACAGAGCATTATAAGAAGTCTTTCAGTGCTCCAGCCCACAGTGGATCGGTTGGTCATCTTTATCTGTAGTGAATTGAAAAACCTTCCTTGACATTAACTACCAAGGAGGCTTTTGCTCTCAGAGTCTTCCTGAAAGAAAAAGAAGAGCCCCATCCAGCTTATTACACAGTGAGAATTTTGTGTCAATTGTGTGCAGACTTCATTACTACAAGGTGGTACTAAAATAGTAATCCCTTTAATGAGCACTGGACAATTTGCAGAAAACCTAGGATAGTAGATTGCCAACCCTTATCTGACCTGGATATCATCCTAAAGTTCTAGATACCTTTAGAACCGAGAAAAGAAGAAATATTGTGAGTCTTTCACCAATTACTATTGAAATGAGAAGCCCAGTGGATACAAGAAACAAGGAAAAAATGACATTGCTTAACTCTTAAGGAAGTATTTGGAAAATGTGCTAAATACCAAAACATTGATCAATTTATAGGCACCATAAACCATTCACCATCACCTTCACTGCTGTGTAACCAGAAGACCTTAAGCAATCATAGCCTGAAACTGTGTGTTTCTCTCCTCTAGTAACATTTAATCATTTTCAGAGGAAGGTGTCAGCAATTTTATCACTGGAGAAATCAACTTGGAATTGTTCCTGGGATCCTATGCCATCATAAAACAGTGCTCAGCACTAGATAAGTTTCATATTCTGAGGCCACCTTGCTTAGAGTAATAGCTAGATTGAAAGACTCATAATGGTAGAACAGTTTTATGAATTTATACTAATTGTCCTAACACAATGTTTCTCAACCTTGACAACTTTAAGATGTGTGGACTTCAGCTCCCAGAATTCCCTAGCCAACTCCCAGAATTCCCCAGACGCTCCTAGCTAAGGGGAGAAAATAAATCATGCTGATGAACAAGAGAAGCTAAGGAACCATCACTCTTTATTTATCAGACAAATCTGGTGACCGGTAACTGGTGTTGCCCCCCCAAACTAGTGTGCTCTGACTTAATCAGGTCTGTTTGCAAACTGAATTTAATTTGCTCCATAAAGACTGCTGGCTGGGCAGAAGAGGAATAATTAAGTCTCTAGATAGCCTGTTAAGATGTAATCAACAAGCTATTGATTTGAGAACAATAGTTTAGAATCCAAGCCTCCCACTTCAGAAAAGGCTTCTCCTTACTTACAGGAAGCAATTTATCTCAGCAATGCTGCTATATATAAAAGTTGTTTGGGGCCTACTTCTTTATTATTCCCAAAAGTGTTTTTAGAGATCAATTTTTATAGTTTCTCCTTCAAGACAGAGTAAATAAGGAGACACATATGTTCCACTGGAGAGCAACAGGTCTTGTAGAGAAGACTTACTCAGCCTTAGTGCTTCAAGCACTCAAGCATTTTCACCATTTGCTGTATGAGTTAAGCAGGAAGGCTGCAAAGACTAGACCAGGAGTCTTCAAACTTGGCTCTTTTATGACTTGTGGACTTCAGCTCCCAGAATTCCTCAGCCAGTGTGCCTGGCTGAGGAATTCTGGGAGTTGAAGTCCACAAGTCATAAAAGGGCCAAGTTTGAAGATCCCTGGACTAGACCATATAGTTCACACTCTTAAGTCAGCTGGGAATGTGTGTATGCAGAGAGAAGCTGCTGTCTGCCTCAACAAGTTAACCTTAACTTTAGGAAAGTTTTGGGAACAGGCAGAAGCTCTAAATGCTGATCACTCGAAACATCAAAGAGTTAAGGATAAAGTGCTACCACCCATTCCACTCACTGCCTATACAGCAGGCATAGGCAATAGCTTGAGTAATTGCCTAAAGGCACAAGAAACAATCTCTCTTCTCACAAGGAGGACATCATCAATTTCAAAGGAATCCTCTAATCTCACTGAATTACCTGCTGACTCTTAAATCAGATTCCTGGAATAAAATGTATTAAAAATTATCTTTTTTTTTCAGGAATCTATCCAATTTTGATTTGCCTTTCCTGCAAAAGACTTAGGCCATGGAATTAGAAGGTTATCCCATCAAATGATGATTGGTATCTGAGAGCAAGACAGGTAGACATTCCCAAGGTAGGGAAGCAATTTTAATTAGCATGGGATTGGAAACAAATTGCTTATCTCTTCCACCCTTGGAATTCTTAGTGATAAACTCCTTCCTATACTCTAAAGCAGGGGTGTCAAACTGCTGGCCCATGGGTTGGACACATCATCTGGAAGCCGCGCCCACCCCATTGCCGGCAATGGCAAAACAGTCCCGATATGTCTCGAGATGTCACGTAATGTCATGAGTTTGACATCTCTGCTCTAAAAAGATGGAAATTGTAAAAATTAATAACTATCCCTCTCAACTTAGAATAAAGGCACAGATCATCCTCTAAAGGAAGTGAATCAATAATTTTCTGACCTCTGACCTCTGTACTAAATCCCATCCAGCAGCCTCAGTTTGGGAAGTGATGACTTCATAGTAATACTAACAACACCATTCATAACCTATCAATTGATAGAAAGATTATTTTTTTTGCTTTATTATTTATATACAGATCAAAGCATCATTATAGCCTTTTGGGCCAGGAAGACACAACTTCATAAAAGTCATGTCCTTCCCAAAAGGATTCCTCTGGGTCAGAACAGACATTCAGGGAGAAGCAGATCAGAAATGCATCTTGTCGCCCTCCTTATTCTACCTACATACGTATTTGATGGCATTCACTCTCACAATTCTGAGTTCTGCAGCTCCAAAGTGGCCCAATTCACCCATTTGCATCTAAGTAGTACAGCCATGGAATCCCAAACTGAAATTAGGCACAGAACAGCAATGAAAACCATTGTAAGGTTCTCCTCTGAACCTCACAAATTTCCCTGTGCTACTCAGGAATTTTAAAGAGCCAAAGAAACTCCTGAGCTGAGGTTTCAGCAACCAAACGACTTTTATTTTGATCAAAACAGAGTCGGGTGTCCTCCTCCCTTTTCTTGGCTGCTTAAAGGGATGAAGGCACACACAGGAAAGATTTCTTCCACTTTTTATACCCCTTCAGAACAAAGAGGCTGAAGTCTCCGTATCAGGAGCAAGAAAGTACAGAAAAACAAATGCCAAGATGGTGACTCATACACATCAATTCAGGCTAGCTCACCTTCCCCCTCCCTATTTCCAGGACCATGAATTTCATGTTGCTCCTTTCATGTAAGCAATCTTCTGTATATAGATTATGAGACATATAAAGGTAAAGGTTCCCCCGCACATGCGTCCTAGTCGTTTCCAACTCTAGGGGCCGGTGCTCATCTCCATTTCAAAGCAGAAGAGCCAGCGCTTGTCCGAGGATGTCTCCGTGGTCATGTGGCCAGCATGACTAGATGCCAAAGGCGCACGGAACGCTGTTACCTTCCCACCGTAGTGGTCCCTATTTTTCTACTTGCATTTTTACATGCTTTCGAACTTCTAGGTTGGCAGAAGCTGGGACGAGTAACAGGCACTCACTCTGTTATGCAGCACTCGGGATTCGACCCACCAAACTGCCGACCTTCTGATCGACAAGCTCAGCATCCTAACCCACTGAGCCACTGCGTCCCTATGAGACATATGCTTTTATATAATAATTTCCCAATATAAGGCACCTAAAAAGCTGCTTGCACGTAAATATATATATATATATATATATATATATTTATAAAATGATTACAAAATATCACTACTACTATCAATGCTATTAATATCAAGCTTATGCATAATAAAATCATAAGCATGATAAAATCCCTTCACCATCATTCTCTATAGCAAAAAAACAGGTTCTACACTCAGTTATAAAAAAAACTTGACATTTGGGAAAGGAACTGAACAGAAAACCTGTATCATAGAGGGGAATAAAATGGATAAATATTTTGGAGTGGTTTTTGATGCTAAATTTTATTTATTTATTTATTTATTTATTTATTTATTTATTTATTTATTTACTTACTTACTTACTTACTTACTTACTTACTTACTTACTTACTTACTTACTTACCTACCTACCTACCTACCTACCTACCTACCTACCTATCTATCTATCTATCTATCTATCTATCTATCTATCTATCTATCTATCTATCTATTTATTATTTGGACTTATATACCGCCCCTCTCCCGAAGGACTCGGGGCGGTGTACAGGGTAATTAAAACACTATATACAACACATAATATACAAAAATTAAAATAAATTAAACCAAGTAGCCCTAAACAATAAAACACATTCTAAAATGTAAAATTTAAAATTTTAAATCTAAAATCCCAGTCCCTCAGTCCAGGCCGGCAAGTTCGAATAGCCAAGTCTTCAGGTCGCGGCGGAAAGAGCGAAGGTCGGGAGCAATCCGGAGCTCAACAGGGAGCTGATTCCAGAGGGCAGGCGCGCCCACAGAGAATGCTCTCCCCCTGGGGGCCGCCAGTCGACATTCCCTGACCGACTGCACCCTGAGGAGGCCCTCTCTGTGGGAGCGCACAGGACGATGGGAAGTTAACACCGACAAAAGGTACTCCCGTAAATAATCTGGACCAATGCCATTAAGGGCTTTATAGGTCATCACCAGCACCTTGAATCTCACCCGGAAGACAACTGGAAGCCAATGCAGCACACGGAGCAGAGGTGTTACATGGGAGTATTGGGAGACCCCCATCACAACTCGCGCGGTCATATTCTGCACCACCTGGAGCCTCCAAGTGGTATTCAAGGGCAGCCCCATGTAGAGAGCGTTGCAGTAGTCTATCCGACAGGTCACGAGTGCATGAGTGACTGTGCGTAGGGCATCTCGGTCCAAATAGGGCTGCAACTGGCGCACCAGGCGAACCTGGCCAAAAGCTCCCAGCTCCTATATGATCTTCTAAACTGAGCTGTGAGTCAAGGAGGACACCCAAGTTGCGAGCCCTATCTACGGGGGGTAACACCTCACCCCCTATAGATAAAGATGGAATAGAATGGACAACCCGAGATGCTGGTATGCACAGCCACTCGGTCTTGTCAGGATTTAGACGAAGCCTGTTCCTCCCCATTAAAACCTCATCATGATTATGCCTTTCAGGTATAATGTTTCTTGTTCCCCAAACTGTAATTTAAAATATTACTCACTTTTTGGATTTAAATTAATCCTAGTTTTTTTAATAACAATAAAGATGTAACAAAACCTTTCAAATCTGATTACAATAAGAGAGGAGCTGCTAAAGCACATGGTTCATCTTAGATCATTTCTTTTTTTCCCCGTCTTGTAAGCGCTACATCAACATATACTTTCAATTTGATGGTCTACAAACAATTCAAAGGGGTTCCAGTAGGATGCTGTATGTAATGACTTGCGGCTATAGCCTTCCCATTAATAATACATCACAAAATAGGCATTGAAGGAGGGTGTCTTCCCTGCCGCCTTGAAGGAGGCGGTGGTGAGACCCCTCCTCAAGAAGCCTGCCTGTTTTAAATAACTATCGTCCAGTCTCCAACCTTCGCTTTTTGGCGAAGGTTGTTGAGAGTGTGGTGGCGCATCAGCTTCCTCTGTTCCTGGAGGAAACTGATTATCTGGACCCGTACCAATCGGGTTTCAGGCCCGGATACAGCATGGAGACGGCATTGGTCGCACTGGTGAATGATCTCTGGAGGGCTAGGGACAGGGGTTGCTCTTCTGTCCTGGTCCTATTAGATCTCTCAGCGGCTTTTGATACCATCGACCATGGTATCCTACTGCGGCGTCTCAGGGGGTTGGGAGTGGGAGGCACCGTTTTACGGTGGTTCTCCTCCTATCTCCTGGGCCGCTTGCAGTCGGTGTTGACGGGAGGGCAGAGATCCGCCCCGAGGCCTCTCATTTGTGGAGTTCCTCAGGGGTCGGTTCTCTCGCCCCTCCTGTTCAACATCTATATGAAGCCGCTGGGTGAGATCATTCGTGGTTTCAGGGTGGGGTATCATCAGTACGCTGATGATACCCAACTTTTTCTTTCCACCCCAAACCAACCCAGCGATGCCCTCACTGTGATGTCCCGGTGCCTGGAGGCGGTCCAGGTCTGGATGGGGAGAAACAGGCTTCGTCTCAATCCCGCCAAGACTGAGTGGCTGTGCATATCGGCATCTCGGGTCAACCAGACTATTCCATCTCTAACGATGGGGGGTGAGGTGTTACCCCCCGTTGATAGGGCTTGCAACTTGGGCGTCCTCCTGGATTCACGACTCAATTTTGAAGACCATATAGGAGCCGTGACCAGGGGGGCTTTTGCCCAGGTTCGCCTGGTGTGCCAGTTGCGACCCTATCTGGACCGAGATGCCCTACGCACAGTCACTCATGCGCTCGTGACCTCCTGTTTGGACTACTGCAACGCTCTCTACATGGGGCTGCCCTTGAGGACCACCCGGAGGCTTCAGCTGGTGCAGAATGCGGCCGTGCGAGTTGTGATGGGGGTCTCCCGATACTCCCATGTAACACCTCTACTCCGCAAGCTGCATTGGCTTCTGGTTGCCCTCCGGGTGAGATTCAAGGTGCTGGTGATGACCTATAAAGCCCTACATGGCTTGGGTCCGGGATATCTGAGGGAACACCTGCTGCCGGCATCAAGTTCCCTTCGTCCAGTGCGCTCCCACAGGGAGGGTCTTCTCTGGGTGCCACCGGTAAGAGATTGCCGGCGGACGACACCCAGGGATAGGGCCTTCTCAGTGGGGGCGCCTGCCCTTTGGAACCAGCTGCCAGTGGAGTTGAGGACTGCCCCCGACCTCCGTTCATTCCGCCGGGACCTGAAGACCTGGCTCTTCGAGCTCTCTGGCCCAGGCTGAGGATTAATCTTATTTTAATCTGGGGTTTTACTTATACAGGGACAATTTAATTTTTTTTTAAACTTGTTTTTAACTTTTGTATTTTGGTTTTAATTACCCTGTAAACCGCCCTGAGTCCTTCGGGAAAGGGCGGTATATAAATGTAATAAAATAAAATAAAATAAATAATAAAATAAATAAAATATGTAATATAGATGACATCTTTCTCATAAATCAGAAAAGAACAGTTTGAAAGCACATATAACCACACATTTGGTAAAATGAAGTTCACACAAGAAGGAGTTACCTTTCTTAGACCTCCTTAGCAGAGGAAATAACAAACATACAACAACCCACGCAGTAAAATCTCTTCACTACAGCACTAACAACATCACATCACAGAAAAAAGTACATAAAAATCCTATTCAGAGAAACCACAATGCACTGAATCACGCCAGCAATTTTACAAAGTGGAAATAAACTGACAGTAAGATATCCTTCAGTACATACAACTTCATCAAAATCTGCATGCCCATCTCAGTGAATATAACACAAATATCACAATCTACCAAAACAATAACCCTCTATTATATCGAGGTATCTTTGAGTCCACCAACAGATTACTTTGACCATTTTAATAATTTTAACATACCAGCCAACCAAGTCCATACTAAGCATTCTATGCAAATCTAAATATCCAGTGCTAAATAAGATAAATCAGGAGTCAAAATAATTTAGAAGGGCAACATTATAGGACTAACAGGTAAAATGACTAGCGGAATGTTGTAGGAGCACGTATTAGCAATCAATACATTTGGAATCAAATCACTAATCTCCCTCTAGTCCAGGGGTGTCAAACTGCCGGCCTGCGGGCCAGATGCGTCATACCGAAACCGCACCCATCCCATTGCTGGCAATGGGGAAAAAGTCATGATGCGTTGCAACACATCATGTCACGTTGTGAGTTTGACACCCCTGCTCTAGTCTATAAAGACAATTTAGAACATAACCTTCAACTGGGAAACAATAGAAATTTTAGATCAAACAATACAAGTCTCGCATTCCAACCAAGTCATGATCAAGGGAGATATATTTAAATCCCATTTATGGCCTTATGAAAACATATAATTAAAAACTACATTCAAATGAAAATTACTTGTCACTCACTGTACTGAAGGGTTCTGTAACTGGAACAAAAAGAAATTGTTTAGCCTAACTATTTCTATCTCGCTTTTGTAATCAATGTTTGCATCAGGGACAAATTTCATGCAAGTGTGGGAAACATGCACATGGATGGGATGTACTGAAGGAGGGAATAAGGGAGTGTACAGGAATGATTGATGTCTTCCTTATGATGTGAAGTCTCTGATGTATGATTTTCATTGGCTAACAAATACTAATACTAATTGGAAAAGGGGAAAATGGAAAAAATCTGAATAAATGAAATGCATGAAAGAAATTCTTTCAGTGAGTAGCAGAATGGCTATAAACATGTATACAGAGCAAATGGGTACTTGAAAAAAAATAGCCAGAGGCTTCGTGTTCATATAACAAGGATTTTTTTTGTCTCCTACAACATGTAGGAAAATGGTTTCATATTGAAGGAAAAGGTGATGAAAAGGAATTAAAGAGTATCAGCTAAGGAAACAGAAAAATATAACATTACTTTAAAATCTCCAACATGTACACATTTCTACACTATGATTTATTTGCCTAATTTGCAGGAGCATAAAACATGCATTCTGAATGATGATATCAAAAATTAAAGACAATTACTTCTTCAAACTCAGTAAAAGTTAACAGTGCTCAGGCTATTGCCCTCAGTTATTTTTTAGCCACTCCTGGGAACTTGAATTATTCCTTCACAACGATGTTATCCAATGTTCACTCATCTCTTCTGAAAATACATCTGGAGTGTAGCTCACCTTCAGGACATGTGATTGACAATAATATAGCCAGCCCTAGAAACTTAAAGTCAATGAAGGGCACGCCAGAAATTGACTCTAATGACTGCAAAATAGTGCAAAGCAGTAAGGATGATTCATGTCTTAGAGAATTACAAAATAAATCTTTTCCAGTTCTATTCACATCTTCTCCAGTTCATGTCTTCTCCAATTTTATAATTGTCCAAGTCTTTTCTAGTTCTGTGATTGGACATTGTCTCCCAAAAGTTTCCAATCAAATTTAAACAGATTCATTACCAGTCTCATCTTTTGCTTGGATGCTTCTCCTTTGACTCTCTTATGAAGCTGATCTACAAGTATGGCAGAGAAATTCTCCAGGCCGCCTGACTTCCCTTTATTTCCAACAGATCTAATTTCCCAAACTTTGGATTTCAAATCAAAATCAAATTCTTTATTACAGTGTAGAAAGTCAGCACACACACACATACACACCCTCCTAGAGAAGGAAATGTTTTGGAGGATATTTTTTAAAAAGGCAGAATATTATATTTCCCCAAAGGAATAATTGAGAACAGTCATCTCTCAAGCTGATAGTGTCTGACAAAAACAGATAATTCTAATGTAAAATCAAGGTTAGGGAGATGGAAAATAGTTGAGAAATAGATAAACCTAATACAAACTGGGATTGCCACAAGAATTGACTTGTTAAAGGAAATGGGGAATTGAATAAATAGATATAGAAACTGTTGGTGGACAATGAGGAATGTGCGTGGGGAAAAAAGATCAGAGGACTCAAGAAAGGAAAGAGAGGTTCTCCTAAAAAGTAGAGTGGGAAGCACTCAAACTCAGAGTTTGAGAAAGATATAAAGAACTGTGGATGCAAAGGACTTCACTTTACCCAGAGACAAATAGATACTCAATGGGGGAAAGATGCAAAAGCCTAAAGGCAATAGCTAAGAGAAGAAGAAAGAAAAGAAAATTGTTTGCCTGTGGGCAGCTTAAGGAGATAAAGGGAATAAGAGATAAATCTTTAAAGCAAGGGAAAGACAGGACATCTTGTGAAAAAGAATTAAAGGGGGAAAAACACAAGGTTTTTCTTCCATGCACTTCCATGCACTCCTTTGGCTACAAAGGGACTGCTGGGGGCTGCAAAAGAATTTGAACTACTTGGTACACTTGCCATCATGGAAAAGAGGTTGCCATGTTTCATCAGTAGGACATGCTTGATATGTGTTGGCCAGGGAGCATTGCCAGCAAGATGTAGATGAGCATAGAGGATGCAAAAGATGCCAGGCTGAAGGAAGAAGAATAAACTGGTCCAAGGAGAAGGCTGAGGAGAAAATGAGATGAGTTGCTACCAAAGACTTTTGCAATCACAGCTGTGGTGAGTGGTGAGGATGAGATTTGTATTGTTTCAAAATGCACCATGCTTTGAAATGTACGTCCCTTTAAGGAGGCCATTTAGATTGTTGAATGAGAGAAAGTTAGTTTGATTGAAGTGTTTGACATAGCATACTGAGATTCAGGCTGACTGTGAGTTAAGGTATCTTTATTCCTGCATATTTTTACACTTGTTGGTTTCCAAATACAATTTTGTCTACAGGGGGGGTTTCTTCAGGGGAAAGGGGAAATGTCGCTTAGAGCTCCCCTTTCTGGAGAATTGGCAGAAGACCTCCTTAAATTGAATTGGATAAAAGGTCCCTTCCAACTCTATTTTTCTATATTCTGTATTCTGTAAGTCACATTGAGTTATAAATTTGCTATTTTTATACTGTATCTGTAATTTGTCATTATTTGGGAAGAGAAGCAAAGGTGATTAGGGGACTGGTGACTGTAACATATGATGAATAGTTGAGGAACTGAGCATGTCTAGTCCAGGGATCTTCAAACTTGGCCCTTTTATGACTTGTGGACTTCAACCCAGAATTCCTCAGCCAGTGTGCCTGACTGGGGAATTCTGGGAGTTGAAGTCCACAAGTCATAAAAGGGCCAAGTTTGAAGACCCCTGGTCTAGTCGAATGAAGAGAAGGACTATGGGTGACATGATAGCAATCTTCTAATATTTGAGGGGCTATTACAGAGAGGAGGAGGTTGACCTATTCTCCAAAGCATCTGAGAGCCAGATAAGAAGTAATGGATGGAAACTTATCAGAGAGAGAATTAGAACTTAAGGAGAAATTTCCTGACAGTGAGAACAATTATTCAGTGGAACGGTTTGCCTTCACAAGTTGTTGGTGCTCCATCGCTCGAGGTTTTTAAGAGGAGATTGGACAGCCTTTTATCTGGAATAATATCGGGTCTCCTGCTTAAACAGAGGATTGGACTAAAAGTCCTCTAAGATCTCTTCTACTTCTGTTATACTATTACTGTTACGGTTACCTTCTGCTTCTATGAACAAATCATGCTCCAGGAACTGTGCATTTTAATGTATCATTGGAAAAGAAATTAAACATTGAGATTTAGATAGGTGTATTAAATCTCTCCAATCTGAATGGCAATAATTCTCATCAAGATAGGCGTTACTAAAATGGATATTTCATTCCTAGATACATCCCCTGGAAAAATTTACCCTGACTTCCATTCTATGGGCGTAAGATTGCAGCAGTCGCAATAAAAATAGCATTAAAGCATTTTCCCTGCCTTTTCAAAAAGTCATTATTTTTAACACCAACCTTTAATTAATACTCTTATTGGATGGCTGGAAATGGCACTTAAGAAAATGTTGACATTGTTAGAGAAACAACATCTGCTTTGCCAGGTTGAAGGCAGATGGTGAGCAGCTCACTGACTCCTTCTTTTACCCAATTTCTCTGCCCTTGTTCAGTGCTCAGTATGTGTGGAAAACAGTGTTCAGCAGGAAAAGCAGTGGCTCTGTGTATATAACACATAGTATATGTGTTAATAAGGGACGCGGTGGCTCAGTGGGTTAGGACGCTGAGCTTGTCGATCAGAAGGTCGGCAGTTTGGCGGGTCGATTCCCGAGTGCCGCGTAGCAGACTGAGCGCCTGTTACTCGTCCCAGCTTCTGCCAACCTAGCAGTTCGAAAGCACGTAAAAAATGCAAGTAGAAAAATAGGGACCACCACGGTGGGAAGGTAACAGCGTTCCGTGCGCCTTTGGCGTCTAGTCATGCCGGCCACATGACCACGGAGACGTCCTCGGACAAGCGCTGGCTCTTCGGCTTTGAAACGGAGATGAGCACCGGCCCCTAGAGTCGGAAACGACTAGCACACATGTGCGGGGGAACCTTTACCTTTACCTTTATATGTGTTAATAGATTCAAGATGGACAGAACTAGTAAACGTTTCAATTACTTGTTGAATAATATTTACGATTTATAAGGGGATCATTTAGGGGGAAAAACCCCAAGTATATACCAGGCATTTGTGGAAAGAAAGCAAATAATATATAGGGAAAAATGGAGGCGCTTTTAGCTGCAATCCATAGTAGCACAAATTGGGGTTTGAACAGAACAAAACAATTATTACCTATGCAAAACATGTTATGAGTTAATCTATTAAAAATGGACAATACCAACATGCACTTTTTAATGCAGGTTTTCATGTATTATTCCATTCTGTAATTCTATCATATGAATAAGCTACAATTTGGAGAGCTGCATTTATATTATTCCTCTTAACATAAGTAGTTTGCATACAGCGTTTCTTACCATATTTTTACCAACTCATTATACATTTTATGCTTTTAAAAATATAACGCTGACATGAAGTTTCGATTTTTTACAGGTACAGACTATGTCTTGTTTTCAGTCATTTCCAAAGGCATGATTTTTTTTCCAGGATGCATCTTTTCAAATATATGCCCTTTTGAATATATATTTTATGCAGATAATTCTATGCCTACTTTCTGCTCCAACTGAATCAGCTCACATTGATATACGTAAGTATCAGGGGTGTCCACTGGGTATGGGTAAAAAACAAAACACGTCAAGATGCTAGCTGTGATGGTGTGATTGAAGCTTTGCTTGATTTTTATGTGTGTGAGAAATGAAGGCCACATAGGAAGAACTGGTGTGAAGGACTAGAGCAGGGGTAGGCAACCTTGGCTCTTTTATGACTCGTGGACTTCAACTCCCAGAAGTCCACGAGTCATAAAAGAGCCAAGGTTGCCTACCCCTGGACTAGAGTGACGCAGCAGCTTCCTAGGAAGGAGGGAGCACATTACAGAAAGTGTGTGTGTGAGACGGGAGAGACAATAGGCAGCACAGCCTGGAGATGGATAGGAGGCAGAGAAAGAGAATATGGATAGCCACTCCAGGGCTATTTCTCAGGGTATATCCATTAGGCTGAGGGTGGTTGGGGTTAAGTCTAGCAAGATTCTGTCTGTTATGTGTTAGCAAATAAAGAACTGAACTCTGGCTGAACTGTTCCATCTCGTTCTTGAGCAAACACTCTGGTAAATATTAAAACAAATGATAGATATCTAGAAAAAACTACAAATTTCTATATCTGAGTAAACTGGTCGTCCTATTCATAATTTGATCTGCAAGGACAATCATAAATAATCCCAGATAACTTTCTAGTTTTCAAAAACCAAAGCGGGAGTGGATAACGTGCAAATTGGTAATACAATGGCATTAACTAATGTAAAGTTGCATTTGGATTATAGTAAATCTGCTCACTGAAAATGCTCCAACTATCCCACACATACTTTCAGCATTTTCAACATTTATTGGCTACTATACAAACTTTAATAGGCTTTTTGAAACAATAAATATGGTTCTATTCATACAGAGGTTATCTTTGCCAAGTTGCTTTCATAATCTAAAAAGGCAAAGTATGCTTCTGAAAAGTCTTGTGGTTGATGTTTTTAATTGTCATATAATATTGGATTAATGTTAAAATATATTTATAGCATATAGAGCTCAACTGCATTGAAATAGGAGGATGTTAAGAAAAATATTACTATGGAGAAATATTTGTGCTTTCATAAAGCAACAGTGGATGTAATGATAAAAACAGATGGTTGCAACATTCTGCCCACATTACAACACCATTCCTGATATAAGCTGGGATAAAAATTGAAATTTCCATAAATACCTGTATTTTAAACTTTATTCCACCTGGATGTCTTAAAACTGTAGTTCAGCCATGTCAAACTTGCGACATCACATGACATTGCGTGACATATCTGAACTTTTTCCCCATTGCCGGCAATGGGGTGGGTGCGGTTTCGGCATGATGTGTCTGGCCCACAGGCCGGCTTTTTGACATGCCTGCTGTAGTTCATGTGAAAGTCCTAGGTCACAGATACCTGCTTAGACACAGGTGCTGGCCAACTGGCAATTTTAATTAGGAATCAGGTCCATTACACCTTCTCCAATGTGACATTCTTGCAAACTTGTTTATAAATTGTTGACATTCCTGTATTATTTTTAATAAATTCAGTTAGCACTGCTATGGCTTCCGTGAGTAGGCCTCGGATCATAACAGCCTGCTAGATACTCTAACTGTTGAAAAATTTCACTAATGTCAGAACTCACCCCAATCCACATCTTAGGAAAGAAGAACTCTTGGAGACAAGATTGTCCAAACAGAAACTTTTACTAAAACATGGTTGACAGTGGATAACATAGACAGGATCTGAAGCTGTTTCCCAGATCAATACTTTTAAAGTGTCCCCAAGTAATAAGCCCTCCCCTCAGTCCATTTGGTCGGTCCTAGATCAGTCGAGTCTCAGGTGTCAAACCCCTGGTGGGGAAAAAAGAGAATCACCAGTACATTTGCAACATTATTACTTCCTCCCTTTCACATTCCATTCAGAGATGCAAACCAGAATTCCCCCCTCACTCCCTTCTTTGTTGTTCAGTCTTTTGTGATGGCCACCAGGCAGGCTGAATAAACAAACATTATATCTAAGGGATAGAGAGGGGCAATTAGCACCCCTGTCTTCTCTTTCCTCCTTGGAATGGCAGAATCCAGTAAGGGGGGTGAGATTTAGGTTTGCACAGATAGGGAGTTAGAAATGAAATATAAATGGATTCTGACAACTGAACAGCAAACCTAACATAGAAGGAATTCATAATAATTGAATATAGACTTTTCTGAGTGAAATACTTTACTTTCCTGTTGTAAAGTCTTTTGCAAAGTTTGTTAATTCTACTTTTTTAAAAAATGAGCTGCACAAAATTTGCAGCTAATCCTTTACAAGTGTTCCTGTGTTGCCTTTTCTTTTTTACTCCAAGCAAAGCAACAAAAGCACAGGTCAAAGCCAGTGGCCCAGGAGTTAAAGATAGAAGAGCTAGAACTCATCAGAGTGGGAGATAAACTAGGAGAAAATCAGGATTGGGATACACACTGAAATCAAAAGAACAATGTGAGAGTCACAAACTAGGTGCTGTGTTCACTAGGCTGGCTAGCTTGGTCACTCAACAGCGAGACACTGGTGAAGCAGGCACAGCAGTGCTGGCATTTTCTGTGTTGCATGAGAAAAGCACAACTTCCTTCCCCTGTCCTGACCACTTTCTACAGGGGGATGATTGAGAGCATCCTGTCATACAGCATCACAGTCTGGTTTGGAAGCATCACTGCTTCAGACAGGAAGGCGGAGCAGAGAGTGGTGAGGATGGCTGAAAAGATCATTGGAAGTTCCCTCCCTCCCATCCAAGACATAGCACAGAAGCGTTGAACTGGCTGGAAGACATCCTCCTTAGCCATTTCAAAGACGGGCTAAACTATGACCTGTATGATGCTTGCCTGCCTTGAGGAGACCCACACCACCTTGATGACTGGTATGTCCTGGCAGAGGAGGCAGAGATAGACCTACTGAAGAGGCACTGCTGAGGGAAACCATGGGCCCACCAGCCGCCCAAGCAAACACGTCAGCCAGCAAAACCACCCGCTACAGCTAAGAAATCAACAGGCTGTTTCAAATGCAGGAGAGAGGGTGACCACGCCGCAGAATGCCGCTCAAAAGCCCCTCAGCGCAAATCAGACCCATCACCAGCCAGGAGATCAGGGAAGTCCTCAGCACAAACCAAAAGAACCTGCCATGAAGGGGATAGAGGCTGTAGAGTCCACAACCCCTGCCAAGGACTGGGAGGGGACTCCGGCCTACACCACAGGGGTGGTGGATACCTCAGAGGACAGTTTGAAGGGCGAAACTCTGATATGTGGATCCATTCCACCTATCCTTAAGACAGTGACTATATTAGCTTCCTCCATGCCTGAAGCTGTCAAAGTCCTAATAGACTCTGGCTGCACCCGCTGCCTCATTAGCCTGATGCTAGTGGGGAATTTGGGCACTCCGGTGAGGAGACTAAAGCACCCAATCTCCCTTGGCTAGTTAGATGGGTCCATAGCAGGGGGGGTACCAGCTACCCTAGCCACCTTACCAGTTCACCTGTCCTTGGGGACCCATGAGGAAGACATAACGTTTGTAGTGACCCCAGGCATGGAATGCCCAATGATTTTAGGGCTGGAATGGTTAAAGAAATGGAATCCCTGGGTAAATTGGAGGACAGCAGAACTCAACTTTCCGGAAGGGGAGCATAGGAACGCAAAACCCCAGAGGACACCCCCCCAACCCGAGGAGTGGAGACAGCATCAGTGGGGGAAGAGAAGGGGTTATCAGAAATACTGGAAGAATACCGGGACCTTGCTGAAGTTTTCAGTGAAGAACGGGTGGATGAGCTCCCCCCTCACCGACCCAGAGACTGTGCTATAGAATTCAAACCCAGGGCAAAACTCCCAAAGCCCAGGCTGTACTCCATGAGCCCTAAAGAGACGACAGAGATGGAAAGATTCATAAATAAAAACTAAGAAAGGGGATTTATTGAGCCTGCCAAACCCAAAGAGGCCACTCCAGTCCTGTTCAGGGAGAAGAAGGATGGCACTATGTGCTTATGCATGGATTATCGGGCCCTAAACACAATTAGTGAAAGTAATCTGTATCCCCTACCCCTAATAAATAATATGCTATCCCACCTATCGAAAGGAAGGATTTTTACCAAACTAGACCTAAGAGAAGCATACTACCGCATTAGGGTCAAGGAAGGGGACAAATGGAAGACCGCATTCAATTGTCCAATGGGTTGCTACCAGTTCAAAGTTCTGCCGTTTGGACTGCAAGGGCCCCCTGCAGTATTTATGCAATTAATTAATGAAGTACCTATATAAGGGGGTCCTGGTTTACTTAGATGACATTCTTATCTTCACTGAGACCAAAGAGGAGCATATTAATCTAGTCAGACCAGTTCTGAAAAAATTGCGGGCCGCCCACCTATGCAAAATTATCGAAATGTAAATTCCACCAGGAAAGAATAGACTACCTGGGATATCTCATATCCCCACAGGGCATCGAAATGGACCCCAAGAAAGTCAGGGCAGTATTAGAATGGCACCACCCCACACAAGGAAGCAACTGCAAAGTTTCCTGGGGTTTGCAAACCTCTACCACCAATTAATCCCTTCGTTTACCCAAATAGCCCTGCCACTCACAAACTAGTTTAAAATGAGGGGGGTGTCCCCCAGTGAAGCCCAGCCAGCCCCTGAAGTGGACAATGGAATGTCAAGTGGCATTTGAGAAGTTAAAGAGACTTTTTTCTACCAAACCTGTACTGAGACATCCAGATCCCGATAAACCTTTTGTAATACAGGCAGACATGAGTGATGTGGTGGTGGGAGCTGTATTATTACAGGAAAATGATGAGGGGACATTGCAACCATGTAAACTCACGACATTGGGTCATCTGGGAGAAGGAGGTTTACGCTGTGAGGTGGTCATTACTTACATGGCGTTATTTCCTTGAAGGAAATAAAATCCCCTTCCAGGTCTGGACAGACCACAAAAATTTGGAAGCACTAAAAACACCCAGGAAGCTCACTCCTAAGCAAGCCAGCTGGTCTCAACTTTTTCACTGATTCCATTTCACACTCAAACACTTACCGGGAGGAAAGAATTTCCTGGCGGATGCATTATCTCACATGCCCCAATATAACAGCACACGAGCCACTGACTCTAAACCACTTATGCCCGAACAACAACTGGCAGCACCAGTAACCACCAGGGCCCAAGCTAAAATAAAGCCGCAGGTGGATAGCCAAACTGGAATAGAATTCCGAAAGTCTTTAGAAACTGATGAATGGTTCCAGAAAAATAGACATGTGTGCACAATCAAAGACGGACTACCCTGGGTGGGTGAGAAGGTATACATACCTGCCACCCAGAAGATCAATTTCATGCAGTTGTGCCATCATACAAAATCAGCAGGACATTTTGGGTTTGTAAAAACCTTACACTTAACTAAAAGGCAATTTTGGTGGCCATCCATGAAAAAGGACATAGAAGGCTACGTGGCCAGCTGCCAAACGTGCGCAATAGCTAAGAGGCTGCAAGGAAAGTGTCTCGGAATTTTACAACCAGTGGTGAACGCTTCAGCCCCCTGGAAAGAAATTTTATAGTAGAATTACCAGAAAGCAATGGGAACACTGTCATCTGGGTGGTCACAGATTTGTTTTCCAAACAGTTGCACTTTATCCCATGCCGAAAGATTCCCACCGCAAAAGCCTTAGTGAAACTATTCATGCAGCACATTTACAGACAGCATGGAGCACCCCAAAGCATCATATCTGACAGGGAGTACAATTTACATCAATGTTTTGGAAGATTTTTTTGTCCCTCTTTGGAACTACTCAGGGACTGACATCTAGTCACCATCCTCAGGGGAATGGTCAAATGGAACATGGGAACTCAGTACTGGAGCAATATTTAAGATGCTTTATTAATTTCTAGCAAACAAATTGGACAGACCTACTCACTTTCGCAGAAGTTGCTTACAATAACACAGTCCACTCCAGCACAGGCTACACTCCTTTTCAAATAGCCACTGGTCAAAGTTTCAGCCCTATGCCAGAACTAATCCCAAATGAACCAGAAATCCCATCGCTGAAAGAATGGATGGCACAATTGAAAAACACCTGGCCAATCGTTAGGAAAGCTTTAGATGAAGCTAGACTAGCAAAGCAGAGACATCACCCTGTCAACAAAAGTGCGTATAGTCAAGGCTATGGTCTTCCCAGTTGCAATGTATGGCAGTGAAAGTTGGACCATAAGAAAGGCTGAGCGCCAAAGAATTGAGGCCTTTGAACTGTGGTGCTGGAGAAGACTCCTGCGAGTCCCTTGGACTGCAAGGCGATCAAACCGGTCAGTCCTAGAGGAGATCAATCCTGACTGCTCTTTAGAAGGCCAGATCCTGAAGCTAAAACTCAAATACTTTGGCCACCTAATGAGAAGGAAGGACTCACTGGAGAAGAGCCTAATGCTGGGAAAGATCGAGGGCAATAGAAGAAGGGGACGACAGAGGATGAGGTGGCTGGATGGAGTCACTGAAGCAGTAGGCGTGAGCTTAAATGAACTCCAGAAGATGGTAGAAGACAGGAAGGCCTGGAGGAATGTTGTCCATAGGGTCGCGATGAGTCGGACACGACTTCGCAGCTAACAACAAGACTAGCATACAAAGCACAAGCAGACAATAAGAGAGTCAATTCCACATCATTCAGGGTGGGAGAGATGGTATATTTATCCACAAAATCCCTAAAATCCCTACAACCCTGTAAAAAACTCGGACCAAAATATATTGGGCCTTTTCCAATTAAAAGAATCATAAACCCAGTAACAGTAGAATTAGAACTACCCAAAAATCTTAGGCAGATACACCCAATTTTTCACTGCAGTTTACTAAAAAGGGAACAACAGTCACCCTTACGACCAAACACCCCACCACTGCCACCTCCTATCATGGTTGAAGGAGAACAACACTTCGAGGTAAAAGAAATCCTAGATTCTAGGAAACACCACAGAGCAATTCAATACTTAATAGCTTGGAAACACCTCCCCCCCTCAGAAAATGAGTGAGTCAATAAACGTCACATTAGAGCACCCAAGTTGCTAAAGAAGTTTCATACAGGATATCCCAGCAAACCGAGCTAACATCTATATTTTTGTTTCCTCTATAGGTGGATGTCTCCTATTTTTAAAGGGGGGCAAGATGTCAGAATCCATTTATATTTCATTTCTAACTCTTTTTTCTGTGCAAACCCAAATCTCCCCCCTCCCCCCTTGGATTCTGCCATTCCCAAGGAGGAAAGACAATAAACATGGGAGTTTATTGCTTCCACTTCCTTTCCTTAGATGTAACCTTTTGTTTATTTAACCTGCCTGTAACCCATCACAATAAGATCGATGAGAGGCATTCTCCCTCTCATTTTATGGGCAACTAAGAAAGGGGGTGGGGGAATCTGGTTTGTTTCTCTGGATGGAATGTGAAGGTGTGGGATTGATTCTGCTACAAATGGACTGATTTTCTCCTTTTCCTGCAAGGGGCTTGCCACCTGGAACTTGACTTATCCAGAACTGACCAAATGAACTGAGGGGTGGAGTTTGTTAGGGGTAGGCAACCTCGGCTCTTTTATGACTCATGGACTTCAACTCCCAGAATTCCTGAGTCCATGAGTCATAAAAGAGCCGAGATTGCCTACCCCTGATCTAGGTCTTAGTAAAAGTTCCTGCTTGGATAATCTTGTCTACAAGTCTTTCTTTCTTAAGATGTGGATTGGAGTGGGTTCTGACAATTGCATTCACACCCCAAAGACCCCAAAGAGTGGAGTTCTCATGCCTTAAAGTATGGATATGTTGATGTACTAACTTGTGTTTCAATGTTTTAGTTTTATAAACAACAACAGTCGCTATCATGGTTAATCTAAGAAGAGAAGCATTATTTACTCAATCTTCTAGGTAAAGAGATAATACAGAAATCAGAAATTTCCTATTGGACAATGACAATGCATCCAAATTTATTTAGATGTTTGAATCTTCTTTTCAAATTGCCCTTGTTCAATGCTCAGTATGCGTAGAAAACACTGTTAAGCAGGAAAAGCAGGGAGTGGCTTTGTGTACGTATATAACATGTAGTCTGTGTGAATCTTGCTCTGGCAACCTGCATCATTATATTAATGCTAGCTGAGAAGATAGTTTTATAACAGATATTATATAGACTCGCTCATAAACCAAGAATTTTAAGTTCCAAAATACACCCCAAAATTGGCTTTGGCTTTTCTGCAAACCCGAGGTCAGATTTTTAAAGCCTGTCATGATCTTAATATCACATGATTTTATAAATGATGACATAACACTTTGCAATTTCCTGCCTGTGATTCAACGGTTGCTTATCCATGGATGACACATTTTTCATAATATTTTGGTTGAAATTTCAAAAGTCAGCTTATATCTGCAGATGGACTTATCCATGATTATCCATGGTATCTTGCATGTGTTTATCAATAGTGAAACTGAAGCCACATCCCTATACCAATTTTACCTGGGAGTAAGCTTTGTGTGGTTTTATGTTCCTACAAATATGCATAAGACTGTTGTGGCTATTTTCTAATATTAAAAAGTTTCACGCCTAGACAAAATTCCAGGTGGCCTCTGGAGGCACATCCAGTTCCAACTCTTTGGCACCATCTAACAAACATTCAAATTGTGCATCCCAGATATGCCTTCCTAGGTCATACAGTGGGGGCCAGCCTTGCTGTTTATATAAATTTATTTGAATAAAAACATTTATAGAACGGCACACTTTTAAGAAACTCTGGGTGGCTAGTAACCAATAAGATAATCTAAAACAATATAAAGTGGCATAAAAACCAATAGCAATAAAACTAAAAACAGAAAAACCTGGTGCTGCAGCCAGCCTTCTTTAATGCACTCCCATTCTCATCCCAACCTGCCCTTGCATTATCCCAATGCCTGGGGGAAGAACCAGGTTTTAAGTGCTGTCTAGAAGGATAAAAAGACAGAAATCTATAGGATCCTAGGGGTGAGGGTGTTCCATAGGGCACGGGCTGCAATGGGAAAGGCATGCTTCCAAGGGCACACAAGATGACAGTATTTGAGGGAAGGGACCTGGTGTGAGATAGGCAGGTGAACTCAGGGACAGGGATCCCGTATATAACCTAGTCCCGTGCCTTTTAGAGCTCAAACAGTTACAGTCAGATTGATTGGCAGCACCCAAAATAACACATAATACAGAAAGAAGGCAAAGTGCCTCTGTATTATATGCACAAGTGTACTCATGTAAGCATCTGATTAGCTTCATGGAGCTCAAGGGTGGAGCCAATGAAGAGATCCTGATTCTCTCCTACATTTTAACTACAAAAAGCAATTTCAGTCCTGAATAATGAAGCTATGGTGAGGGAAACTCTGAGGGGTTTGTTTAAGTGCTAATAAATTATACCGTCAAGACTTTTGCTTTAAGGGAATATATATTCTGATCAATAGAGGGAAAGATTGCAGCTCAAATGAACAGGACTTGAAGGCTGAAAGTATGATCTGAAGCAGACTAAACCTTTTTCAGTTTAAACAGCACAGAGAGAGATAATGGGGGGGGGAATCACACGTCACACAAGAATGCATTTGAATCTTATCCTCAAACTGCAAATAGCACAAGGACTACTGAGTGAATGAAAAATCATTCTATCTATGTACTTATGTATTTACATGTAGTAAAAAGAGAAATCATACCTGAGGGCACAAGGTCTCCAAATGATTGGCTGCTGTTTGGACAATGTTAATTCCTTCTTCATTTGTTGATACCGAGCAAGCAAGATTAGCCACCTGAAGAAGAGCAAGGAAAAACACTATTAGTAAATTTTGATACAATCACGGAAAATTTTACCTGATCTTTTGTCCTCCAATTGCTTGAGTTATAACTGATATCAGACTGGTTTGGTGTGATACATTTTATTAGGGGTAGTCATTACTTAATGACTGGCCTGGTTAAAAGCCATTCAAACTTACAACAGCAACTGAAAAAATAAAGTTACAAACTAGTCCCTGGATTTATAATCACCATGGTATCCCCATTTAAGTGAATCTTAAATATAGCAGTATTAATTGCGAACGTTACAGAGAATTTCAAAAAAATACCTCCTGTAAGAAAAACCACAAGCCACTTTTTAATTAGTTGTCGCAGAAGGACTTGTTATCATGGAAGAAGCCCACTGCAGTCTAATAATAAAATGACCTTATCACAGGATTTGTAATCTGTAAATCTGTGATTCTGTGTGTGACCAGCCATACGCTAAATAAATAAATAAATAAATCTGTGATTGAAGGTTCAGTAGACCTCAGAAACCTTTTATGCTCTTTGTTGCCTTTTAATTCTCCTTTATGCTGGCAGGTGTAAACACTGTAGACTGTTGTGTACTTGAATAGGATAACTGTTGTACTGCCATAGTGAGAAGTGTTGCATGTGAAGACTAGTGAAGAATTATGTTATATTCTTCCAGTACTGTATTGTACTTTCCTTAGGTTGAAAAACCTTTGTCTCAGTAAAGACTGTCAAGTTCTATTGAATAAAATCCTTTCAGTTTATTAAAAACCATTAAGACAATTTGCTTAAAAGGATAAAGAAAGAAATGGCAACAGTGATGTGTCAAATGTAATTATAGCTTCAAAACATCTGCAGTTCACATTGGTAGCATCTTCTCTTATTGTTATAGTCTGATTCGATATTGCATGCATACCCATTCCCCTCTATCACTAATGATACTATTAAAGACACAATCAACAAGTAAAATGGTCAATTACTTGCATATGCAACATTTAGCACATACACATCTAAAATGTATTGTGAAATCATTGACTCATTTAAAAATGTAATCATTGAAAACATTCTTTATTCTAATTGGAAAATATCTGAAATATCATCAGTGAAATGGTATTAGCTGAATGGTATAAGCAAATACAAGGGCAATCAAGATTATTTAAATAGGAAGCAAAGATACCTGAATATATTTTAAAGATAAAAAAGAAACAAATAAGGGTATATCATCAAACATGGGGATATGTAAAATATTTCAGAGATGGAATGTAATAGGGAAATGCAAAACATTCTGTTTTTCCCCTAGACTATCTCTGGAATATCATAAAACATTTCCTGTTCTGGAAGATTTCCTTTTAAAAACCTGCAAAATATAGTCTTCTTTTAGCTTACTTATAAACCTAAACTGATTCTCTGAAAGGAAAATGCAGACATCCGGATGATTCTTCTAGTCAATTATTAGCATCTAAGAATATACAGTAGAGCATGCCTGTCATACTATTTCATTTGCTGTTCATACAACTATTACTTGGAATGTTGATATAGCAGAAATGGGTAAACATGAGAAAAGAATTGTTGGGACTTAATCTATCATTTGCAGTCCTGTGAAGGCAAAGTATAACAAAAGTTATATAATACCTTATACTGTATAACTTGGCTGACAAATTTTATTACTGCATACAATTTCATTATCCCATTCACTTCTGCAAATGAATTTGTATAAAGAAGATTTTAGAAGTAAATATCAGGGAGGTAATAAGGATGTGAATCTGAGTCAGTGTAAATTGTTGGATTATCCTGAGGAACAGGAAATAATAACAAATTAGATGGCGGATGTAAATAAAGTAGTGGTATGCATATTATCTTGGTCAGATACTTTTCCCTCATAAAGAAAAAATTTGACCCAAATGTAATCCCTCTGTGCAGATGATACAAGACTGATCTCCCCACCAAAAAAATTGGAAGAAAAATGGACTAAACATTCTACAAGTTAATATGCTGACAAAGAAAAAGTTATTCTTTCCCCCAAAATGAATGGTATTATATACTAGAAAATCCACTGGTCCACATAGGAAAGTCTTTGGGAACAAAAAAATATCAGGTATTTATGATTTTTTTAAGAGATAGGGGATTTGATGCCTTCAATGACGCCTTTGACAAGCCACTGCCAGTTAAGAGTAAATAATGATGGACTGCATAAATACAGAGATTATGGCAGAGTAAGACGGCTTCATCTATTACACAAACTGGGAAGGTCAAAAATTTTTAGCTTTAATAACTAAAAAATTACAAATCTTGTTTATATGGAAATATCCTCTTAACTTGTCACAGACGTTAAAAAAATGTCATGATTGTATTATTTTTATACTGCTGTTTTAGATATGCTAGAATTGCATTTGCAATTTTTTATCTCTTTGCCTTATAAAATAACCTTAGAATAGCTTAGAGAGTCTTTTAAAATATGAAGCAAAGAGCAATTCAACCAACTGAAATCATTTTCTTATAATATATCAGATAAGTAATTCAGTGCCATATGAATAGAAAATCTCCATCTTCATCATTTTAGGGTGTTACTTGCATAATTCCTAGATTCCTGGGTCAAACTCAAATTTCCAAAGAATACTAGTCAGTGAAGCAATTATTTTTGTTTGTTGTTTCTGCTTTGGGAGGAGGAGGAGGAGGAGGAGGAGGAAGAGGAGGAGGAGGAGGAGGAGGAGGAGGAGGAGGAGGAGGAGATGATGATGATCAATAGCTACCTTTAGCTCTGAAGCTACAAATAGTCTATTATGACTCATGAAGGTTATATGCTTTTAAGAGTCCCTCTTTCCCACAGTATTCTTCCCACTGAAGCATCAGGAAAGTGTCTCTGTACAAAATATAAGACATAAGTAGATAAAGACAGGAAGAGATGTTCAATCAGGTCCTGAGCTACATAAAGTTTTATAACTCCAAATCATCACTTTGAATGGGCCCAGCAGCCAACTGCTCTTATACATCATACCATTTTCTTCTCTCCAATTGTCATCAACACTTAAAAATTCTTGCTACACTGAGAGACTCTCCAATTAAATCCTGAAGACAGCAAGTGAAACTCTCTTGAGGTCCATGAGAGTTGAGGTGATTTTTATTTTTACATGTTTCATTGAGATGACCAAATCCTCAGATTTCACTAAAATGAAGTCAACTAGTGAGCTTACCTGACTGACATTTAAGTAGCTGAATTACCACGTGAAAGTGGGGAAGAATTGACTCTAGTGAGGGCAGAACAATATTCCCACAAGCACTGAGAGAACACAGGGCATTAAAGATAAATGGCTGCCCTCAACCCCCACCACTGGCTTCTTCTGCAGCTTTTTTCTCCTTAAATCGAGCTGCATTTCATAGGTGTTGTACTCCAGTTTCCATCATCAGTGGAAGTTGTCACTTTATGGTTTGGGTTTGGAAAAATCTATCTCAAATGAGACCTTTTTCGATCAATCAAAATAGAGTTGGAAGAGACCTTCAAGGTCCTCTAGTCCAAGCCCCTACTCAAGCAGGGCACCTATCATTTCAGACAAGTGGCTGTCCAGTCTCTTCTTAAAAACCTCCAGTGATGAAGCACCTACAACTTCTGAAGGCAAGCTGTTCCACTGGTTAATTATCCTCACAGTTAGGAAGTTTCTCCTTAATTCCAGATTTCTTCTATCCTTGATTAGTTTCCATCCATTGTTTCTTGTCTTGCTTCTAGTGCTTTGGAAAATAAATTGACTCCCTGTTCTTTGTGGCAGCCCCTCAAATACTGGAATACTGCTATCATGTCTTCCTAGTCCTTCTTTTCTCTAGACTGGCCATACCCAATTCCTGAAACCATTCTTCATGTGTTTTTGTCATCTTAGTTGCTCTTCTTTGCACTTTTTCCAAAGTCTCAACTTCTACTTTGTAATGTGTTGACCAAAACTGGATGCAATATTCCAGGATTTATAAAGTGGTACTAATACTTCACATGATTTTGATTTATGCCTCTGTTTATAGAACCAAGGACCCTTTAAGTGATTGTCCACTAGGACTCCAAGGTCCATCCCTTCCTTCCTTCCTTCCTTCCTTCCTTCCTTCCTTCCTTCCTTCCTTCCTTCCTCCCTCCCTCCCTCCCTCCCTCTTTCTTTCTTTCTTTCTTTCTTTCTTTCTTTCTTTCTTTCTTTCTTTCTTTCTTTCTTTCTTTCTTTCTTTCTTTCTTTCTTTCTTTCTTTCTTTCTAAACAGGGCTATAAACATGCATTAACCCAAGCACTTTATAATCTAAAATTGGTTCTGAATATCTTACAGACTAAAGATTAGCACATTTAGCTGGTACATAATATTTGTCAGCCCATTCCAACATTTGTCTATTTCCTTCTTTCCCATCACTGGTTTGTGTGTGTATATATATATATATATACACACACACGTCAACACGTCAACTAGGGAAAAGCGGAGTGAGTGACCTTTCTTGTCACATCTTGGATGGCACAAAGACTGAGTTGAAACAATACTTTAAAAATAATTAGAAAAACAGCAATTAATTTATTAACAATATTGGCTTATAATGTCAGGATATCATGAAGAGAGAAATCTGAAACGTCAAAGAGGTTA
Organism: Vipera berus; assembly: GCF_964194415.1. Classification (NCBI taxonomy): domain Eukaryota; kingdom Metazoa; phylum Chordata; class Lepidosauria; order Squamata; family Viperidae; genus Vipera; species Vipera berus. Next base: position 88,095,823 of record NC_138207.1, on the reverse strand, counting down.
TATGTACAAAATAGTTTCTCCTCTAATAATAACTGAGAAGTAAATGGAATCACTATAACAAACTGTGGATGGAGAAAAAGGAAATATAGATCTTGGAGTCTTCTACCTACAGCATTTGGTTTTTCTATACTTTTCTATTATCTGTCCAGCCAGTCAACCAGAGATAAACTTTATATTATTGCAGTTGCCATGTCAAGGACTAACTCAGTAATTGGAAATTCATTCTTGAAACCAATTCGATTTTTTTGTTACAGGTTGCTAGGTAGATTTTCCTACACTAAAGCTGTAAAAAGGCCTCACCTGTACTCCAAGAGGGAAACAATGAATAATAATGCCTGAATATTGCCTAAAAGCTAGCTAATTACACAGAGAATGCCAACTATTTTCCCAACTCTTCTTTAAGTCATTGATGATAAGATAAATAGTAAAATAGGCTTTCAAAAACATGGGGGAGTGGCTAGTGTGTTTTTTTAGTTTTGTATTAAGTTCCTCCAGCAATGATCCTAGCTTGATTTTCCAGAGTGAGAGGGATATCAGGTTTTGCCCAAGTATCTGCCACTGCTCATCAGGTAAAGGGTGCACTCACAATTGAGCCCAAAATTTATGTTGCTAAGCAAGATAGTTGTTAATAAGATTTGTTCCATTTTACAATCTTTCTTTCCACAGTTGTTTCATTTCATTTCATTTCATTTATTATATTTGTATACCGCCCTTCTCCCGAAGGACTCAGGGCGGTGAACAGGACACATAAAAATACAGAATACAAAAATTAAAAAAAGAATTAAATAAGAGCCCAAGCTAAAAACAGTAGAGTAATAAAAATCCCCAATAAAAACCCCAGCACATCCCCCATCAGGCCAGGCCGGCTTGCTCAAATAGGTAGGTCTTCAGGCTGCGTCGGAAGGAGCGAAGGTCAGTTGCCATCCGGAGCTCAACCGGCAGCTGATTCCATAAAGCCGGGGCGCCCACAGAGAAGGCCCTCCCCCTGGGGGTCACCAGCCGACATTCTCTGACCGGTGGCACCCTGAGGAGGCCCTCTCTGTGGGAGCGCACAGGGCGGAGGGAAGTTGACGCCGGCAGCAGGTGGTCCCCGAGGTACTCTGGACCCATGCCATGTAGGTCCTTGAAAACCATTACCAGAACCTTGAACCTCACCCGGAAGACAACTGGTAGCCAATGCAGCTCGCGGAGCAAGGGTGTAACATGGGAGTACCGGGAAACTCCCAAGACAACTCTCGCGGCTGCATTCTGTACCAGCTGGAGCCTCCGAGTGGTCTTCAAGGGAAGCCCCATGTAAAGAGCATTGCAGTAGTCCAGACGAGAGGTCACGAGCGCGTGAGTGACCGTGCACAGGGCATCCCGGTCTAGATAGGGCCGCAACTGGCGCACCAGGCGAACCTGGGCGAAAGCCCCCCTAGTCACAGCCACTATATGATCTTCCAAAGTAAGCCGCAAATCTAGGAGGACTCCCAAGTTGCGAGCCCTATCTACGGGGGGTAAAAACTCACCCCCCATGGAAAGAGGTGGAATATTCTGAATATCCCGGGATGTTAAGGGAATCAATGCAGTGGTTAAGTTAGTAACACGGTTGCATTAATCTGGCTTCCCCATTGACTTTGCTTTTCAGAAGGTCACAAAAGAGGATCATGTGACCTGGGGACACGACAACCATCATAAACGTGAGTCAGTTGCCAAGCATCTGAATTTTGATCACATGATCATGGAGATGCTGCATTGGTCATAAGTGTAAAAAACAGTCATAAGTTCACTTTTTCAGTGCCATTGTAACTTTGAACGTTCACTAAATGAACTGTTGTAAGTCAAGGTCTACCTGCCTGTACTGGAAAATGAAAGATGTGTCTGGAGGTCTGACACCAACTGCAATTTTGGGCTTTGCGCACTCTCAAGTTAGCTATAGGGATCCAAAGCTGGCTTAGATCTTTTTATTCAATTGGTATGGAATATAAAATCCCTGCTCAACTATCTCTACATGTGATATGAAAAAGACCTTGGTAATTGTGTAACAGAATTGGAAGGGACCTCCAGCCCCCTGCACAAGCAGGAGAACCTATACCATTCCAGACAAATGGATGTCCAGCTTCTTCTTAAAAACCTTCAGTGATGGTGCAGCCACAATGAGTTAACGTATTGTTCTTCTTCTTAACTTTATATAACATGTATTCTTAGAACATGGGACATAGAATCTAGGGCTGGAAGGGACCTCAGAGGTTAATCAAGTAATACCCCTGCTCAAGACAGGAGACCTTATACCAGTGTAGGAAACCTTGGGTCTTTTATGACTTGTGGACTTCAACTCCCAGAATTCCTGAGTGAGCCATGCTGACTCACGAATTCTGGGAGTTGAAGTCCACAAGTCATAAAAGAGCCAAGGTTACCTACCCCTGCCTTATACCATCCCAGTCAAATGGTTGTCCACTCTAGTTTTGAAAACCTCCATTGATGGCACACTCACAACTCTGGTTATACCATGTCTTTGCATTGGGAGTAGTGGGGTGTATCCAAGGTGAGATAAACAGGTGGACAATCCTGGAATGGGACAAAGCAAGAAGTGTTTTCATAGCCTGGGCTCAATACCCCCATCATCTGATGATATGAAGTAAACATTTGATCTGTTCATGAAGAAGCTTGTTCACAACCTGCTCCTTCTGTCTATCAGTCCAAACTCCACAAGGAAAATAGAACGAGGCTTTATTGAGATAGGATGTAATTATAAAATCTTCGAGTCTGATTGTAATTTTCCTCCCCTCCCCTATGTACCTCATTGAGTCAAAGAGAAGCCAGTCTGATTCTCTTCCCAGCACTATCCTTTTCCCAAGGTTTAAGAATGTTTCTGCACATTTTTTGAATGTTACAGTTTCTGATATTTGCCTCATGACTCTGGAACTGGGTTCCAATTATGTAGCCAGGAGCTTTGTGGATAATATACTGAATGTAGATCCAGATCCATGTGGCATCAAATATAATTCCCCACTTTTCTGAAGCCTGTCTGATGTACCTGATGCATCTCTGGTTCTAGATGAAGAATTGCCAGGAAGGAAAATTTTAAACAAAACCTTGCTCATTCCTATTCAAGATGTCTTGCTGTCCTTTGTCGTTACTCTGTGATCTAGGAGGCCAAAAAAAATCATCTACCCACTTTGAGTGTGTAGTGTGTACTTTAAAAAGGAATAATAGGTAACTTTAGGTTGTATTTTATCTCATTTGGAGAGAAGGTAGCACCTTGGGAAAGGCTGAGTTAACAGTTAGGGGCATTTATTTGAAAACCTGGAGCTATTCCCAGGCAGAATTCCTCTGAGAATAGAAGGAGCACTGCCAAGTTTGGTAAGTGTAAAATTTTGCCCTATGCCAGATAAAAGAAGAAGAATTTCCCTAAATTGCAGAGGGATTATAACAATGCTGGTGGCCCTAGTGTTTACATGATGTCAATCAAGCATATGTTTCACAACTGGGGTTCTTTTCCTAGCTGATGAGGAAATCAGCCAGAAATATAGATGCTAAGATTAATAGTTGCTGATATACTGTACATGATAAAGAAGATCAGATCTCAACAATACAATAACTGACATTTGTGAATCTTCCTGGATTTGCTTAAGCAGCATTACAATTAGCACAAAAAATAATTCTCATTGTTTATGCCTTTTAAAAAGCAAAGCAATAAACTGATAGAACTGAATAATATGCTATAAATTAATGTTTCCAAGCCTTGATCAATTTGAGATGGGTGGACTTTAACTCCCAGAATTCTCCAAGTAGCTGTGGAATTCTGGCAGTTGAAGTCCACACATGTTCAAGTTGCCAAAGTTGAGAAATACATAAACAAATAAACGGTTCACAGTCACTCTTGACATTTGGATAGCCACTGAACCCTTCCACCTCATAGATATCCTGACTGAGGACATTTATTGTTTTTTACATTGAATCCTTTAGCAGATCATTGTTGATCACCAATCATCTAAATTAACCTTTAGTAATTATATGATCTCCATCTTCATATGACTTAAGTGCATGCTATTGCTGTACTCCATGATGAGTATAATTGAATTGGAATGTAGCTAGAAGTTTAGCATGCAAAAATCCCTTACTGTTTTACTGTAGCACACCCTCCCCCCCCCCCATTTTTCCCTTCTATAGTAAAGGTTGTGACCAGGTGATCAAAAATCTGGCTTCTTTTTTATGCACATTGATTTTTTTTAAAATTTTTCTCTGCAAAACCTCTTGCAAACAGATCTTTCTGAATTTTTAAAAAAATGTAAACTTAAAGCTAGTACCAAAGCAAAAAATTGTGACCCAAACAGGTCCAAATACTTCCAAAGACAACAGCATGGAAATCAACTCCAGTATGAGCTATTAATTCACTAATGATCTTATGACAGCTAGCACAATCTCTCTCTCTCTCTCATCTGTCTGTCTGTCTGTCTATAAGGCTACCCAATGCATAGTGCAACATCAGACAAAAAGCATATCAGGTCTGAGGCCATTCACTTACCTATCCAAAGAAACCTCCTATGGTAATAGCCGGATATAATGAGATGGTTGTATGGTTCGATGATGTTTTGTTTGTAATCATTTTGATTACAAATATTCTCTATATGCCAAGTGCTAGTTCTCTTCAGCTGCAGTTCAGAATAAACAAACTCTAATTTTCATCCCCCCCCCAAATGTTGGATTCCTTTGCAGTGTTATCCACAAACAAGGCGGTTCATCTCCTCCCACCATTCCCTTTCACATAATGAAAAAAGAGATCAAAATATCTTTCAGAAGTTTAATGAAATAGTCACCCCATGTCTACAATCAGCACATTTCTGCTTGTTTCACTATAGACAGCTCTGGATTTCCTTGTCTTTCTTTCTTTTTCTAAAAAAGTTTTATTAATTTTCTAATTTTATATTTAAATATTTAAAAAGCAACGTGGCGGCTGAGTTAATCGATAATTCAATAACATACAAATATCTTTAGTACAAGTCTCAAACTACTACATTAAGTATTTCCTCTCTTTTCCCCTTAGTATTTACTGTCTCATGTTTAAACTAATACAATTCTTATTATATCAATTAAATAAAAATAACTTTCTTACATTTGTCAATACTTTTTAGTTTATACATATCCTGGTTATTCTAACATTCAATCTTTATAGACAATCAATGCCCTAATTAGTTTTTCCCAATTTTTAGCTTCCCTTTTAATATTTAATCGTTTAACATTTAATATTTATAATTTCCAAGTTTTAAATGACCACAATTCCCTTTATTCCAATTCGTCACAAAATCTAGTATTCAGAATACACATCTTATCTATTTAAATATATTCTATTTCTCACCATCTTACATCAACTAATTAATAATACAATATAACATTCTTATTTTCTATTAATTTCCAGATGTCTTAAATTTAGTAACCAAATTTTTCTCTTATTTCAACATTAAATACTTCCTCTCTTTTTCTCTTGATGTCTACTATCTCATATTTAAGCCAGTCATTTTTATTATAAGCTAAATAAAATCATATTTATTACATTATCAATAATATATATATATATATATATATATATATATATATATATATATATATATATATATATATATATATATATATATATATATATATATATATATATATATATATATATATAAATTACTTTTACGTTCAACCTTTATAAGCAAATCAATATTTGAATTTCCCAAGTTTTAAATGACCAAAGTTGTTTTCTTTATCTCAGCTCATAACAAAATCTGGATTTCCTTTTCTGATTCAGATCTCCAGCATCATAGTTAAGCCAATCCTGAAAAATTACAGAACATCACATTTGGAAGATGTTTGGGTTCAGAGCATAAAAGGACCTAAAGCTCATCCTTCCAAATGAACTATGTAGAACGAATGAAGAAAAGCATTTCAGATGGCTATATCTAGACAAGGATTGTCCATTTTATTAAATGTGCTTCCTACTGCATAGATTCTGTAAAATCTTATTTTGTCATCTAAATATAAACAAGACTTGTTTTATAGATACTAAAACTGATGATGTTTCTAGAGGGGATAAAAATGGGAAAATGTGATGAAGTTTTAGAGACATAAACTGGGTGGCCATATAGCAATATACTCTTGAGAGAAAAAAAATGACTTAAGGTATAATAGACACTACCCCTTATAAATAGTAGTTTTATTTTTCTTCTGAAGTTAGTTATCAAGAAATGAACTACAAACTGAAAGAAGAACATATTTCATTTAGAGTTTTCAAATGCAACCGTGCTGAGCTGAGAAAATGCTTTTACCATTTCTCGGAGGCAGAATAGAATTGGCAATATTAAGACAGTCATATTCTACAACTCTAAAAGAAAAAAGAAAATCTTCATTTCTATTACTTTACAATAGGACACATAAGTAAACAAATACTTCTTATTGTGTATTACTTAATTATATATGTGAGTGTCACCTCAGAAAGTAGTATTTATTGTGAATTTATATTTTCTGATAATTTATTGTATTACACTGATAAAACTGGATTCTACCATTCTGCAACCCATCTATTTTACAGCCCTGCCCTAAGGTACCTTTTCAATAGTTTGTGCTTTTTGGAATACCTTATTTATATGGAGAGGCTAGAAATGATTGCAGTGCAACTGTACAAATTCAACATTGGGCTCAGGGATGCAAGCAATAACTTGCATAACAAAAAAAATATTGTAAAAATATTGTTATATACTGTATATAAAAGTTCAAGTCATTCCTGAATGTATCTAGAAGGCCAATTTAATGCAATGAAGATGCGCCTCATACCTGCAGTTTTCATAGGCATTAGCAAAAGGTATTTAGAATTTTTAAAAAAATAAAATGGTAAAAGCTTGTACTGCGACTGTTGTAGGAGACTGCAATTCTATAGGTGAAAGCTGGCATAGACCATTTAAAATAAAAAGTAGCAGAAATTTCAGACCAAGGATTTCTGCTTGCATTTCTGATACATAAACTAGAAAGTTGATGGGGAGCAGCAGAGTCTGAAAGAAAACAGACCTAATTGCCTAATTATGATCACTTTCCTCAGCATGGGAAATAAATTGCATGTCATATAAAATTTGAGAAATATGTCCTGTGTGTGAAATGTGCACAATTTGTAAAATGTGCTTTTGTTAAGATAGCAGTGAGAGGTTTGCCAAGAAAATTTACTATCTCCTCAAAGTCTCTTTTTAAAAAGAAGACACATGACTCCCATTTAAGGTCTGGGATTATTTGGAGTTTAAATCAGCCTTAATAGATTGGCTCATATATAGTCCTTTGGAGAAATATTGATTTCAATTTGGTCTAGGTAACTGATCTGAATTAAGAAATACGTATCTTATTTCTTTTATCAGAGTTCAAACATTTTTTGAAAATGCAAATCATCTGCAAGCTTCAGTAAAAATTTCAAGAAGCACAGTGAAAAATGATGGGCCAAAATAATAATAGATACAGCAATCAGCCTTAGAACTGTCAATGAAGATATTAAAGTTACTGATAGCGTTTGCTTTTAGGATCAACTATCGATAGTAAAGGAACCAGCAGACAAGAAATATACCACAGTCTAATATTAAACAGAGTAGACAAGAAGATCTTGGGATCTTAGGACATGTCTATACCTATGAAGAATTGTGTAGGCAATCATTTTCCCCCATAACATTCTAAGGAAGCAAAATTGGACTTTGAAGACACAAGAGTATTGACACTTCTGAACTTTGGTGCTGGAGAGACTCCTGAGAATACCATGGATAACCAAGAAAACAAATCGACAAACAAAACTTAAGGCACAAATGACTCAAATTAAAGCATAAAATACACACATTACACAAAATACCTAGATTCTGGAGACATCTACAATAGAGAAAGGTGGAAGGAAAAGAAAAAAAGGATGACCAACAACAAGGTGGATGGATTCAATTATAGTGGTGATGGATGCATCCACTGGAAAACATGAAGGACACAGGTAGGAACAGATCATCCTGGAGGAAATTTATTTATATGGTTGCTAAGAGAAGCATTGACTTGATGGCACATAATCAGCCAATCAATTAGACATTCTCCTGCAGAAAGGATAGAGCCATCATATGTTTCAATAGTTTAATACCAGAGGTCCCCAACTTTTGGGGCACCAGGGACCAGTTCCATGGAGAGAGGTTTTTCTGCAGACCAGAGGGGGCATGGTTTTGTGTGCTGCCTGCATCATGCGGACGGGGCTTTGTTTGTTTGTGCGGACTGGTTGCTAGCATGCTACAGCCCAGTATTGGTTCATGGACTGGGGGTTGGGAACCCCTGGTTAATACCATTTAAATATAGAAGACAACAATCAGTTGCTCCCCCAATGAGCAGGCATCAACGGCAAATGACCACAATAAAAGATGATATTATCACACAAATGGCATGAGTTATATTTTTGTGTCAGGCATAAGGACACAAGCACATCATGACCAAATTTCTGTGATGTCACCATCATGAACCTGTCATTTTAATGTCACTGCTATGTTATGGAAGTCACCAGGGCTTTTTTTCTCATAGAACGTTCAGAACAGAGTTCCGGCACCTTTTTTGGATGGAACCTTGTAGGGTAGGCAAAGCGGGTTGTATGACACGTGTGAGTTCCGGCACCTTTTTCTTTTACAAAAAAAGCACTGGAAGTCACCATCTGCTAGAAAAAAGAAAAAAAAAATAACCGGCATTACAGATGGCTAAACATCAGATAAATTTGCATTTCCACAGTACTTCTAGGAAAAATAACTAAAGGATTTGTAAATGTATTTTCCAAAGCTTACAAAATAATAATGCTGCAAACAATATCATACACAAAGGCATATCTCAACCTGTGTTGCATCATTTCTTTGTGATGAATGTGCTAATTTAGATTGTTTATAGTGCAATGTAGTACAAGTAAAATTTGCTTAGTTCCATACACTTTTGTACAGTATATGTTTGAAAAATAAAGAGTACATGGAAATTGCTCACCACAATACTGTATACTTAACTGTTCCTTGTTTGCCACTGCAATAGAAAACTAAAATAAAAGTTGCATTAAAATGTGAATGGCAGGCTTTTCACTTTTCACTTTTATCCAAAGGCTTCCATTCCTTCAAATGCTGGGCATAGCATCATTCATTTTTTCTTGTAGAGACAATGTCAAGCATATTTATTCTATAAGGCTTTACTTTTTATTTATTTATTTATTTATTTATTTCTCTACTGTTTCCAATTAGGCTCTGAAAAAATATTGTTAATTTATTTAAGGTATACGTAGACATGTATTTTTGAAATAATCCATTTTAAGGAAGAAAAATATGGAAACTGAAATATTATTTATTTGATAAATAATTATTAAATTATTTGGCTTCCATAATAAGGCTACTTTTTTAAAAAAAAGTAGATTGGATATTCGGAATAAACAGAAGAAAGTAATTTTTCATATAATGAAACTTCTAATAATTTAGGAATCAGTAGCCACCAAATGGGTGAGGAAATCAGTGGTTAATAAATTGATTAATAGTATGATAGTTCAAAAACAGAATTTGTCATTCATTTCCAGTTGTTTGGAGAGATCTATTTCTTTGAAGTCCTCCGAGGAACTTTCCAGAAACATCTTCCTCTCTTGGTTTGATCTAGCTAAGATCTTGTTAATCTTTCAAAGATTTCATAACTATGAGCAAAATTCACACATAGTATATGTAAGTTCATTTTAACTCCACTGATAACCTGAGATGGATTTTGCAAATGATGTCACTTTTTTTAAAATAAATCCAGAATATCTTTCACTTATGGGGACATTCTTTCTGCTCAAAAAATCCATTTCCCTTCCAAAAGTTTAATCAGAGCTGTTTCCATTTCCATTTATTTGATGAATGCTACAGGGGTTTGGGGGTTTTTTTGTTTGTTTTTTCTAAATCACAAAAAGGGCAGTTCTTGAGATCTGAACAGCCAGGAAATCAATAGACATTTCTCCCTTATCTCTGCAGGTAACATTAAAGCCAGCACAAGTCACAGCAATGAATTCAGCAAGGAATTGTACCTTCATAGCAAGGAATTACAACAAATGTGAGAAGACTAAGAACCGTTCCACTGGAAGACCAGTGGGTGATCCTTTTAGCCTTGCTCACGTCAAGGGGTATTTTATCTTCCCTCCAATGGTAAGATGAAACCCAACCTAAGATGGGATGTAGAATAACAAATTGAATTGCATTCCTGATGGTATTGGTCTATAAGGAAACCCACAGTGGTGGGATTCAGCCAGTTCGCACCAGTTCGGCAGAACTGGTAGCTGAATTTTGCTGAGGTTGGAGAACCGGCTGAATGCACACTGCTTCCAGAAGTCTAGTCTAGCCTGGGAGGTCTGGAGGAGGCATCCCAGGCCTTGAACAGCCACCCACAAGTGCATGGATGCCACTCCTAGAAGTCCGTTCTAGGCTTGGGAAACCTGAAGGAGGCCTCCAAGGACTAGAACGGCCTGCCAGAAGTGCCTGGATGCCACTTCTAGAAGTCTGTTCTAGACCTGAGAGGCCCAGGCCTGCATCCAATAAGAGAACCAGTTGTTCAGGTATTTCAATCCCACCGCTGGAAACCCACCTATGATTTAAGATACCACTAGTCTTGGCAGTTCTTTTATGTGGGGAAAGGTATAAGGCTGGCAAAATGTTCTCTGGTGTCCTTTCAGTCAATTCAGAGCAGCCACGGATGACTATTCTTGACAACTGCCAAAGGCTAATGTCAGGTCTCTAAATTATCGGGACTCAGTTATGGCCAGTAAAGCCTTGTTACCGTCCACATGTCTTACCCACTATTTTCGTTTTAATATCCTAATTGTATACTCAGAAGGCAGTCAAGGGGAGTTAAATTCCTTCCCGAAAAAGAAAGACCTGGCCACTATAACACAAGCCTCAATCCCATCTAAACTGTATTTCTGCTAATTAGATTTTTTTTATGTCTAGATAGGATAATATGAAAAAGTGTTAGGTATCAGCTCATGAAAATATATAACCTAAATATGGCCCTAATGCTATTCAGCCAATAATAATAATAATAATAATAATAATAATAATAATAATAATAATAATAATAATAATAATAATAATAATAATAATAATAATAATAATAATAATAATAATTTTATTTATATACCGCCCTTCTCCCGAAGGACTCAGGGCGGTGAACAGGGCAAATGTATAAAATACAAAAAATACAAAAGTTAAAAGGAATTAAACATAATGCCCAAGGTAAAAAACAATAAATACAAATATTAAGAACAATAAAAAAAACCAACCCACCCCCCATCAGGCCAAGCCGGCTTGTTTGTTCAAATAAATGCGTTTTCAGATCGCGTCGGAAGGAGCGGAGGTCGGGCGCCATCCAGATCAGTCTGTGTCTGGGCATAATCCAAATGCTGTTATTATGTTTGTTATATATGCATTAATTGGGATTTGGATAACTTTAAAGCACAGTTTGTTGCCTAATACTTTCAAAGACTATGGAGTTCCATCCATCCACATATGGATTTCCTTGGCCCACGTATACATTTCACTTTTTCATTTTGCCAAACTTAGAATTAATTTAGTTATTGGATGAATGCAGCCCTTTCCTCCCATTTGCTATGTTTGATTTCTATTATTTTTCTATGAACAGAGTAATCTGCAATAAATTTTAATTTGGAATTACCTCTTTAAAGGTTGAAGATGAAACAGGACTATTTTAATAAACAAATACATAATGCAAAAGGTCAGATTGGCCATTAATTAAATTAAATCAATTTTCTTCCCAGAGATTCCACATGGTATGAATTGTACAAAACCAGGTTGCCTGGTAAATAACATGAAAGTCATAGTATTCACAGATTGCATATAAAACATCTCTTTTTCATTGACCCGATTGATGCTTGCTACAAATCATTATAGGCTTCTCTGTTTTCAGTACATTCATATGAAATCCTGACATCACAGTTGGGACTTCCAAATCACATGTATTTCTCCAACTCAGCCTTCATTTGTGCTTTAGACTTCATGTAACAATATTCTAAATGCATGATTAAAAGGGCAATTGTAATCCTGTTGACATTTTCTGATTCCTGCTCAGAAAGCAACTTGCACAAGTAGATAAAATCACTAGATGTCGGCAGATGCAGCTTAGAGATTAATTCTGAATAGGTGACAGATTCCATGGTGCTCAAAAATAATTTTAGCCTGATTCAGAGATTCTGATCAAAGAATTACATTTAAACCCAGCAATAGGTCTTCCCTTATGATTTATATTACATAATGCAAATGAACAGGTTGACAAGTTCAGTGTGTAGGCAAACTTTCCCACATTCTCAAATCTTAAATTTATAAGAGTGATTTGAAGAACTTATTGCAAAATTCTTCACTTTAATATTTGCCTTTAATCCAATTAGTCAATTAATGCAATAAAGGTAGCAAATTCTGAATACATTGAATGTATATTTCTACAAACACTACAGTGACTATCACTTTCTACTTCTGAATACATAAAGACAATAGAAGCTATAACAGTTTAATTTTAAACAAATTCTGCTTTGTTAGATGCTATAAAAAATTGGTCATGTTTAAACAATAAACCACATATTTTTGAATTAATCAAAGTTGACTGGTATTGATGATTTAAAAATTGAACATTTGTGTGTGCTTGCATATTTATTCATACATGTATAATTTTTAACACTGATATATAAATGCACACACACACACACGTGTACACACACATATTTGGTGTATCCTTTTATATGTTTCTATATTTAGACACTGTATAAACCTACACAAGCCTTCACAATATTATTGTATCAAATTAAACTTACTTACAATTAATATAATAATAGGTATGAGATCTAATTCAGTTCCAAACAAGGAACTGAATTTTTAATGTAATATACCTGAGACTTTTTGATCTAATAAATTTATAAAGTACTTTACTGTACTTTCCATTTTCAGCTAGTCCATGAGAACTGTTCAAGAAAAAGATGCCATCAAATAAATACAGATCTATTAAACTAAACTCTTATTTGGTTTGTCATTTTATTGCAAAGTACATTGACTGTAAATATTAATGCTCATATTACCCAATAAGGTAAGATATATCATTGAAAAAGCCAGGCAAATTGAAAGCAATACCCTTGAAAAACAAGATTTTCTTTGCCCTCACTTTATAGAAACAATTTCAAACATTTCTTCAATTAACATTAAGGAAATATGGTATAATCCTAGAAATGTTTTTCTAAAAGTATTTTCCAGAAAATGTCATGGGGCAAATTTCAAGTGTGTCTCACTGCAGACTTGTATAGGGGACTATTGAGAAAGGATGTCACAGATCACAAATATTCCCTCCATCTTACACACACACACACACACACACACACACACACACACACACACACCTATCTAGTTCCATAGCTATTCTTAATTCCTAGAAGCCATTTATATCTATAATGTACACATGCATAATTTCCAATTGGCAATTGATAGTTGGATGTGGATTATCCATACACTAAGACAGGGTGGGCAATCATGCTGGCTCAGGAATTCTGGGAGTTGAAGTCCACAAGTCATAAAGGGGCCACAGTTGTCCACCCGTGCCCTAAGACATCATAGCATAGGCAGAGCAGACCAGGAGAGCAGAAATCAGCAGGCCACAATGGAAGAAGCACAGCAATAATGCTGTAATAGCACTCAGTTGACTTTCCAAATATTACAACATGACCTTGGAAGGAACAAATTACCATGAATGGGACTAGGTTGTGGCCACAGGAACAGTGGAATCACAGAAAAGAGGGATGGGATACCAAGCACATAGCCAGAACCTGAAAGCTGAATAAAGTTGAAAAACCCACAACAATCTAAATTTGGCATTATTTAATCTAAAGACTTGCACAATATCAACTTTAGAGAAGGTATTAGAAGGCACAAATGAAAGTATATGATATCATCAAGAGAGTAAAACAATGGAAATGGAAACGGGGCTGCTCACATGACAAGAAGAACTGATGGCAGGTGGACCAAGGCAGTCACAGAATGGATTCCACTTGATCAAAAGCATCTGTCAATGCTGCAAACATTGACATGTTTTTGCACTGACAATATAAGAGGCAGCCTTTTGCACTGACAATATAAGAGGCAGCCTTTTGCTTTAACTGTTTGGCTTTGAATCACTAAAGCATTTGAGCAGGCTTCAGAAGGGAAGTGAAACTTCGTGTGTTAAACTAATTGGTGAATGTGATTTATGATGTGTAATTAAAGGAGGGATATTCTGTATGATATTATGTGTTAAGGGGAGGAGAATTCAGATTCTGGCATCCATCCATGAGAACCGATGCTCCGTTCTCATTATTATAGACTTTTTTGGAATAAACAATCATGCAGTGTTCTTTGATCTGTCTCATTAATCAGAACCATGACATCGTCCATGAAAGAGACCTAAAACAAGACGGGTTAATGCCATCAGCGAGTATTGCGGGCCCAATTGGCAAAAGAAAGTTCAGATTGGAAACATGTGGAAGAGGCCTTCATCCTGCAGTGGATAGACAATGGCTAAGATGATAATGATAATGACGATGATGATGATGATTAGAAGGGACAAGGGATACACAAAGAGGAAAATAAGTAGGAAACAACTGTATTATGTACCAAAGTAAAATTAGAGAATAAATTTCTGAAATAATGCTGTCTACCAGGACTCAAGATCTTTCAGAGAGCAACGCCTATATGTTTAGACTCACAAAGACTTTAATTTTGCCACTTATTTAAAACATTTCTTAACTTTTTAGAACTTTCATATTTTATTTTGACTTTACCATAAAGTTCAGCTATATTTCACTGCCATTGTTTTTGCTGCCTCTGATTTTAATCCTATTTCTTGCAGTGCATACTCTCGTATGGTATTGTGGTTTGGTATGCTGGTCTGACAGCCGCAGACAGGAAAGTATTACAGAGGGTAGTGAGCACAGCACAAGACATTGTGGGCTGTCCCCTGACACCACTGGATGACATCGCCAGGGCTCGTTGCCTTGGAAGAGTGAGGAAAATTCTCAGGGATGACTCACACCCTGGACGGTATCTCTTTACTCTCCTACCATCGGGTAGGAGATATAGGAGTATAGCCAGCGTACCAACAGGCTGAAAAATAGCTTTTATCCATGGGCTGTTAGGCTTTTGAATGGGATATAATCTCTGTGAACTTATGCAGAATTGACTTGGGAGGCCGGTGTGTGGTGTAGTTGGTTCACATGGTGTGGTAGGATGGAGGGTTTGTTGACACTGGGTGTTGGGGGGAGGGAGCACGGGGGGAGGCTCAGCTAATCTCAATGTACACATTTTGTACTTTGACAATAAAGGTTTATTATTTAGGTATTTATATTATATGCATTAACTTTTTTTCTTTTAAAATAGCCTACTTGAACCAACTATTCTCTCTCCAGAGAAGCATTACCATTGGGCAAAACAATACAATTCGTAACATGTACAAATGAGTAGCTTCGGGAATAGAAACATGGATTAGCAAGCAAGGGAGGGGAATGTCTGCATCCAATACTTATAGAATCTATTGACCCTCAGAGATGCCATCAATATCTTCCTTTCACCCTTCATGCTGTTAGTACGTATCTCTGTCTGACACCGAGCAGCTGTGAAGCCAACCTATAATCAAATCCAATTTGTTTCTGTTAGTTTTGAGTCACCACAATAACTAAAATAAACTTGATTAATTTAGCTTTAATTATTGTATTAGCTAAAATTCATGTCTCCATTATTTCATCCCATTAGCTTACACGGACATTCAGGCCTACTAAAATGTACACTAAACACAAATTCTTTGCTAGAAACAATTTATGCAGATGACTAAGATTCATGTAGATGTTTTTCCTTGAACAAGCTAGATGTGCAAGCTAAATTGGACTACTGCCTATCATTTGCAGAAGGTGTCTTGCTTTTTAACAATTTAAACTTGGTTTTTTAAAATTTCACTGAATATATTTACAGGCCATTTCCCAAGCTGTCAAGAGCATTCTAAAACCTAAATGATGATATTTGTGTGCATTTTATTTTTAATAAACTTTCTGTAGTGGGATTTATTGTTGGGGGCAATAAGCTAACTTTGCAATAATGCCGCTTGGAGGGGGCGCGAAAGCCCTAATAAGCAGGCATATACATAGAATGAAGGCTATTGCTAAGCACATTGATTTGTGCTTAGATTGTAAGCCGCCCTGAGTCTTCGGAGAAGGGCAGGATATAAATGGGATTAAAAAAAAATATTGTATGGTGTATGAACCTGGTATATGCTGATGAAGAATAAATGCATTCGTAAAACAATTTCTCCCAGGAAGTTGTCCCTGTTCTCATCTCATTTTTATCCTCTGATTTGTGAAACAGAATGAAAGATTATGAATGCCCCATAGTTATTATAATGAAATCCACCTCTAAGGAAATTGGTATGCTAAAAATGTTAGGATCCAAGAATTATGTGTTAAAACTGAATTCAGGAATTCTTTCCCATTCTATTTTTGTTTTTAAACATCTAATCACTGCATAACCACTGCTGCATCTCTGCCCACACCACTCACAATATTGTTGAAGTGCCATTCACAGCAGCTTCAGCCAAAATGACTAATGGAGAGGGTTCCTGCGAATTATAATTCAGCAATATCTGGACGATTAAGAGTTTCTTTACTCCTGATTTAAACTGACAATATGGGATTCCTGTACAAGAAGTCATCAACATACAAACAATTGCTTACAACCAAGGTCACGATGGAGCTCCCTTTTGTGATTCCGTGCCAGCCTGGGATCTCGACAGCTGAGTCCGGAAAATCTGAGGAGGAGGGGCCTGGAGAGCCATCAGAGTCGGGGGAAGGCTCTGATCAGCTCCAAGACTTATATTCCAGTGAGGAGCCTGGCCCTTCTGGTTCCGCCCCGAGGTCCCGGGAGTGAGGATGTGCAGCCTCCTGAGCTCCGGCTGGTGTACTTGAATGCCAGGTCTGTCGCTAACAAAACTCTTCTCATCCGTGATTTGGTCGAGGGTGAGCAGGCGGACCTGGCTTGCATCACGGAAACTTGGTTGGGCCCAGAGGGCGGTATTCCTCTGGTTGATCTTTCGGGGACTTCAATCTACCATCTCTGGGAGGATCATCTGAGTTGGCTCGGGAGTTCATGGCTTCCATGACAGCCATGGACCTGACGCAAGTAATTTCGGGACCGACTCATGAGGGAGGCCACACCCTTGACCTAGTTTTCTTATCTGGACGGTGGTTAGATGATCTTGGTGGGGGCTCCCCAATTGTTATGCCCCTGTCATGGACCGATCATCATCTCCTGCGGCTGGTCTTCCATTTTGCCACCCCCCGCCGTGGGTGTGTGGAACCTATTAAATGGTACCGCCCCAGACGCTTAATGGATCCCCAGAGGTTCCAGGCGGCGCTGGAGTCCCCACCTGCCTCCCTTGCTCACAGCTCGGCAGACGCCTTAGTGGAAGCCTGGGAAAGGGCAGCCACTGAGGCTCTTGACCGAGTTGTACCCCTGCGGCCCCTGACCCGGTGCAGATCCCGTCGAGCTCCATGGTTCTCCGCGGAGCTCCGGGAGATGAAGCGTCAGAGACGGGGCCTAGAGAGCAGTTGGAGATCCAGCCGATCCGAATCCGACCGATTGCGGTTAAGAACCTATACTAGGTCTTATCTCGCTGCGATAAGGGAGGCGAGGTCTAACCACTTCGCCACCCTTATCGCGTCCGCAGATAATCGCCCGGCCGCCCTGTTTAGGGTGACTCGCTCCCTCCTGAATCAGGAGGTGAGGGAGGAACCCTTGCAGGGTCGTGCCGAGGAGTTTAACCAGCATCTGTCGGACAAAATCGCTCGGATTCGGACCGGTCTGGACTCTGACTGGGCAGAGTCTGTCGAGCAGGACACGGGCGGTCTTGTCGATATCATCTGGGAGGAGTTTGATTCTGTGACTCCGGAGGAAGTGGACAGGATCATGGGGAGGCTGAGCACCACCACATGTTTATTGGACCCGTGCCCTTCCTGGCTGGTCTATGCAGCCCGGGAGAGGACACGCAGCTGGTTCCAGGCAGTTATATCGGCCTCTTTGAGTGAGGGCAGCTTCCCCGCCGTCTTGAAAGAGGCGGTGGTGAGGCCCCTCCTCAAAAAGCCTGCCTTGGACCCAGCTGTATTGAACAACTTTCGTCCTGTCTCCAACCTTCGCTTTCTTGCGAAGGTTGTTGAGAGTGTGGTGGCACATCAGCTCCCTCTGGTCCTGGATGAAGCGGATTATCTAGACCCGTACCAATCGGGCTTCAGGCCCGGGTACAGCACGGAGACGGCATTGGTCGCGCTGGTGAATGATCTCTGGAGGGCTCGGGACAGGGGGCATTCCTCTGTTCTGGTCCTATTAGACCTCTCAGCGGCTTTTGATACCATCGACCATGGTATCCTGCTGTGGCGTCTCAGGGGATTGGGAGTGGGAGGCACGGTTTTACAGTGGTTCTCCTCCTATCTCCAGGGATGCTCGCAGTCGGTGTTGGCAGGAGGGCAGAGGTCGACCGCGAGGTCTCTCATTTGTGGAGTTCCTCAGGGGTCGGTCCTCTCGCCTCTCCTGTTCAACATCTATATGAAACCGCTGGGTGAGATCATTCGTGGTTTTGGAGTTGGGTATCATCAGTATGCTGATGATACCCAACTTTTCTTTTCGACCCCAAACCACCCCAGTGATGCCCTCACCGTGATGTCCCATTGCCTGGAGGCGGTTCGGGTCTGGATGGGGAGGAACAGACTTCAACTCAACCCCGACAAGACCGAGTGGCTTTGCATACCTTCATCCCAGGTTTATTCGGACATTCCACCTCTCGCTATGGGGGGTGAATTATTACCCCCCGTAGATAGGGCTCGCAACTTGGGAGTCCTCCTAGATTCACAGCTCAGTCTGGAAGACCACATAGGAGCCGTGACTAGGGGGGCTTTCGCCCAGGTTCGCCTGGTGCGCCAGTTGCGGCCCTATCTAAGCCGGGATGATCTATGCACGGTCACTCACGCGCTCGTGACCTCTCGACTAGACTACTGCAACGCTCTCTACATGGGGCTGCCCTTGAGGACCACCAGGAAGCTCCAACTGGCACAGAATGCAGCCGCGAGAGTTGTGTTGGGAGTTTCCCGATACTCCCATGTCACACCTCTGCTCCGTGAGCTGCATTGGTTGCCAGTTGTCTTCCGGGTGAGATTCAAGGTACTAGTAATGGTGTTTAAAGCCCTACATGGCAGGGGTCCGGAGTACCTCAGGGAACACCTGCTGCCGGCGTCAACTTCCCTCCGCCCTGTGCGTTCCCACAGAGAGGGACTCCTCAGGGTGCCACCGGTCAGAGAATGTAGATTGGTGGCCCCCAGGGGGAGATCTTTCTCTGTGGGCGCCCCGGAGCTATGGAACCAGTTACCGGTTGAGCTCCGGACGGCGCCCGATCTCCGCTCCTTTCGCCGCGATCTGAAAACATACCTGTTCGAACAAGCCAGCCTGGCCTGAGGGGGGATTGGTGGGGGTTTTTTATTATCATTTTATTGGGGTTTTTATTAATGTATCAACTGTTTTTATGGGCATGTATTTAATTATCTTTTAATTTTTGTAACTCTTGTTTTATTCTTGCCCTGTACACCGCCCTGAGTCCTTCGGGAGAAGGGCGGTATAGAAATATTAATAAATTAACAAATTAAATTAATTCTGCTCGTGCTCAGGATGAGACTCAGCTGGGTGGGGAGGCTGGGTCGGACTCGGAGGACGCACAGCTGGAGGACATGAGAGACGCCCACAAACGAAGACAGGCCAGGAGAGTAGGATAGAGGGAGGCAATGGGGCAACTCCCGAGAAGCATTGAGAAGCCATGCCTTGAGGACTGAATTATAAATGGGGAATGTGTGGGCAGTGCTGGTTGCTGAAGGCAACTGTTGCAAAGTACTTCATGGGATCATGTTCTGTTGGTATTGCTGGTGACTAATTCTCTGTTTTGCATTGTGTTTTGTGTAGACAATTTCCTTCATTTGGATTGTGTTTTGTTGCTTGTTTTTGGACCATTTGGCAGGTTTCTTACCAATATTAAAAGGGGTTTTGTTATCTTCTGAATCTCCAGCCTACTTGTCAAAAGGGGTTTGTTTTCTTCTGAGTCTCCAGTCTATTTGTCAAAAGGGGTTTTGTCCTTGTGCATTTAACAAGGACCTACATAGGCTGGGACAGAACATTCCCCAATGCTACTTACAATTCAATTTCAAAGTTCCAATGTCAACCCCCTGCCCCAAGGTCACGTGACTGTATTTTGAGCAATGGGAAATTGGCCTGCATGTATGGCCGTTTGCATCACCCTAGGGTCATGTGACTGAATTACTACAGTTTGGCCGAAAACCAGTACTTACTTCCAATTTCTGGCAAAAACCCCTCCATGTTTATTTAATGATCATCATGAAAAAGGTTGTAAAATTGGGTCCAGACCTGTAGTGACCCCTTTATGACTATCACAACATAGCATCATAATTGCCAAGCTCCAATGGTTGTAACTCAGGGGCTACCTCTAGCATTTTCATAATAGGTGGAGCAGAAAAAAATGAAGGTTATATTCTACTATTAAACAAATCTTTGTTCTTTAGGTCAGGGGTCCCCAACCTTGGCAACTTTGAGACCTTTGCACTTCAAAGCCCAGAATTCCCCAGCCAGCCATGCTGGCTGAAGAATTCTAGGCGTTGAAGTCCACAGGTCTCAAAGTTGCCAATGTTGGGGATCCCTGCTTTAGGTGGTTACCATTGCATGCCTGCAGTGTGATAGGTAATTATTTTCTAAGACCTTTTATAAAATTACATACCCACAAGCCCCATACACACACAAAAAATGCTCCAAACCATAGCTTTACGACTTGCATATATAAAAATCAACAGCTCTTTTATGTTCTCCTTCAGTATGCTTTATATCATCCACATGCCAGCATCATTTATCTGCTTGTGATGGAAGTGGAGGCATTCCATATGTCTGTGTGTGGGATTCATTTTGTAAGAACACAACTTCAACAATTTAACTGAAGTAGATTTTATATCCATAATAGGAAGGCAATTTATTTAAAGGAAATACATTACAGAGGTCGCACCTAGCTAACTGTATCTTACTAGGAGGACACTCCAAGAGCCTGAGAAGAAAGAATACAGTATTACAAAATCATACAGTTCCTATAAGGCTTGAAAGTTGGACCATAAGAAAGGCTGAGCACCAAAGAATTGAGGCCTTTGAACTATGATGCTGGAGAAGACTCCTGCAAGTCCCTTGGACTGCAAGGTGATCAAATCGGTCAGTCCTAGAGGAGATCAACCCTGACTGCTCTTTAGAAGGCCAATTCCTGAAGTTGAAATTCAAATACTTTGGCCACCTAATGAGAAGGAAGGACTCACTGGAGAAGAGCCTAATGCTGGGAAAGGTTGAGGGCAAGAGAAGAAGGGGACGACAGAGAATGAGGCGGCTGGATGGAGTCACTGAAGCAGTAGGCGTGAGCCTAAATGGACTCCAACAAAAAAATGTAGACATTGTAGGATCTTAGTAACATTATAGTTTGCATTGTTATAAGACAGAGGTCTTCAAACTTGGCAACTTTAAGACTTGTGGAGTCTTAAAGGTCTGGCTAAGGAATTCTGGGAGTTGAAGTCCACAAGTCTTACATTTGCCAGGTTTGAAGACACCTGCTATAAGGCAATGCTAAAATTAAGTAGGTTAAAGTCTGATGTGTTACAAGCATTCATGGGTGTTCACAAGAATGAGGTAAACTCCAGCTGGAACCATGCAAAGGGGTTACCTTCCCAGGATTACATCAGCCTCCTTAGTCAGCACAAGAAGAGATATTTCCATGGAACAATTCCAAAGGGGACTGATTTACAGGAATCATTTAGTTAATTTTATTTGTAAAAGTTTATTTGTATTTCATTTATTTTATTTCATTTATTATCTTTATTTTTCTACATTTATATGGATTTCAGGATAGGATGGGGAAGAATATAGACTTCTGGTTGGTCCTAGCCTGACGTTAATGTTCCACTTTATGTATTATTTCTCCCACTATGTAATGGTTGCAGTCAGATCTTGTTATTTGAGGCCTCCATTCAATATGAAGCAAAACATTTTCTTGTATTAATCTTACATTAAGAACATACAAAATTAATTTAAAATTGTTTAGTGAAAGCCTCCATCAATTTAACAAAATCAATCAACATTCAAGCTCATTATACCAACAGCAAAATAAATATTATCAATTTCCTCAACTTATTTCAACTTTACATAAAAAGCATTGCTGGCTTAGAAGATATAAGTAATTCTCCAGATATCTTAATCACTGGAGAACTTCAGAAACAACTGTATCGGGACCACACTGCACAGGGGTCTTCAGACTTGGCCCTTTTATGACTTGTGGACTTCAACTCCCAGAATTCCTCAGTCAGGCATGCTGGTTGAGGAATTCTGGAAGTCCACAAGTCATAAAAGGGCCAAGTCTGAAGACCCCTGATGTAGCATGTACTTAGAATGAATATAATACCAAAAAAGTTATCAAATTCATTGCTTTTGAAACAAAGTGTTGGGAAAGGGGCTGAGGCTTTTGTCCATCCAGCGGGATGATTCTCCAAAAATTAAACAGAACAGAACCAAATTTGGTGCGAGGAAAAAGCTTGCAAAAGAAAAATGCATTTTACATTTAAAAATGGTCTGGATCAGACCAGGGGCTTTGTGAACTCTCAACTGGCTGTGCTCTAGCAAGCACAGTTATGAGGCTTTCTGTGATAATGGGTTTGGAGATATTTCCAAGACCAATATCTCTGAGGGGACTGGACTGCCGTCTTGAAGCAAGGAGTTTATGTAGAGATTTCCATGGTGTTGCATTGGATTCTTGTTCACAAGACATTCAGAGCTCTGATGTGAAAGATAATCATTTCAAGTATCACCTAGTAATAAATGCACTCACAAATGTGACATCTCTTTGTGAAGAGCCATGCCTATGGAACAGGGGCATTTACAAGTTGTTGTTTTTTTGCTCCCCCTCAGACCCTTTTTGGAGAGCAAGTATAATCCTAACATTACATTATTTAAAAGCTTCATTTCAAACATCACATATATTTCAATAAGGTTTCATAAGGTTAAATGAATCCATTACTCAGAAAAATAGAAAACTACCAATAAAAAAACTGGGGTAGAAGCTTTAAAAAGACAGAGATTATACAACCATTGCACTTTAGCACAATCATTTGCCAGATGCAAATCTTTTATTTCTCTTCTTTGGAAATGTAAGAGGGCTGTTTCTGTCCACTAAAAGAGAATTCAGACAGATGCGGCCTCGTGAGAAAGTGGAGCTCACCTATTATACAGCAGTGAGAGAATAGATTGCTTTTCATATACAATTATTCAAAATGCCAATTATCCCAAATTAAATTAAAGAGCCACAGAAGCAAGTCATATCTCTCCTTTTTGCACTCGACAATATTTCACAAATATGAAATCATTGCCAGGTATGTCATGGTTTGATTGTTAAGCTGTTAAGAAAAAAATCTAGTGGAATTGTACAGTATTTATTTATAAAATGGTTAATTATAGCCTTAATACATCCAGGTCTACCTTTTCTCCTCTTTTGATATGCAGATGGGCTTGTCCTTCATGGTAATGTAACCTCCATTTTCATTGCCAGGATAATGCATACCATAACAGAAAAACTGAGCACGTAAGATAAAGGTTACCTTTTAAAATCACTCCAGCACTTTAATTTACATAAACTAAGTTTACACATAATTTAATCATGGTTTATTAAACAAACCAAATTTAGCTTAGTTCCAGTAGCTGCATCTTATGGGCAAGTGTGCCCATTCCTGGACTGGGTAGCCTTGCTCATGATCATTGACACTTTGGTGACATCCCAGTTGGGCTATTGCAATGTGATCTACATGGGGTTGTCTTTGAAGACCACCCAGAAATTACAACTAGTCCAGAATACAGCAGCTCAACAGTACCTGGCACCTCTAAGTTTGCCCATGTTACACCTGTAAGAGCATGCAGTCTTATTGTGCTGAGGTAACCCGGAAGTAAATACAGTAAACAGTGGTTTGTAATTAAATGGTGGTTTATATTACACTATATCTACAAATACACACTAGAAATAAAATACATACATGTGGTGATTCAGCAAACTCCAATACATAGCAATTATAGCAGTCAAATGGACCAGAGAGAAAGACTCCAGCAAAAAAACTTCCCTTTTATACTCAGACTCTTAAAGGGATACACACACCTGCTGAGTCATTCCTATGATTGCATCATTCACTTTACATTACATCTTTACATAAGCTGTTTAGCTGTTAAATCATTAAACCTTGACAACACCATTGCCATGGGAGCTGTCCTGGCTCCCACTTTTGCGGGGGAGGGGGTTGTTCAGTGACACTTGTTGTTAGTTGCGAAGTCGTGTCCGACCCATCGCGACCCTATGGACAATGTTCCTCCAGGCCTTCCTGTCCCAGTGACACTAATGACCTTTAAAGCCCTATATAGCAGAGAACTAAGTTTCCTGAAGGCATCTGTCCATCCCACTAGATTCGATGTAATGGGCACACTCCAGGTCCCATCTCTCAAGTGTTGCCATCTAGTGGATGCAGGAGGTGCCTTTTCCACTGTGACTCCTACCCTACCCTATCCTTCAGATCCTTCAGATCCTCATCCTCTCAGTCTTCCAGAAAGCCATTCAGAGCAGGTTTTTTCTCCTGCACCTGCATAGCAAAGTTGGAGCTCAGGGGACAGTATGGATGAAGTAATTGGATTGGGTGGATGATTTCTCTTCTGTTTTTGTTGAAGTGTGTTTTAATTACTACTGTTGGCTGCCCGGTTATGTTTTACAAGTTGAGCAGCCATATAAATCTTTAAAATAAATAAACAAACATGAAAAACCAAAGATTTCTTTAGCAACCACAATGACTGAGTTTACAAAACAAGTCACACCTAAAACAACCACAATATAGCTAACCTTGAAGTGAGAAACCAGCCAAAGATTCCTGATATGCAGTGCTTCATATGATCATGTCAACTTGCTCACGTTATCAGCTTTTGGCTTGCAAGTTAGGATTTTATTTCATTTCTTTTGCTGATTGTTAAACATATTGACACCAATCAATTGTTCCATCTCACCACAAAATGAAGAATCTACTAAAGCTCCTCATGCTGATCTCCAGTCAGAGCCAGGTGCTTTAGTTTCATGGTGGCTGCTAAAATTTCTGCTGTTCCTTCACCATAAATGAAATTCCATATGTATGTATGTATGTTATATATACGCAAAGATATTCATACATTGATATAAATATTTGAATCCAGCATGAAGATCATACCAGTGATGGGATTCAAATATGTGAACAACCGGTTCTCTGTGTGGATGCCACTTCCAGAAGCCCCTTTTGGGCCTGGGCAACAAAAAATTAGCTACCGGTTCTGCCGAAGTGGTGCGAACCGGCTGAATCCCACCACTGGATCATACCCTCCTTTCTTATATGGCTCTACGTCCCTATCATATACAAGCAGACTGGAAGAAGCCTTTCATAACAAATAGAGTTGTAACAATAAATATGTGTGTGTGCATAATATATACATACTAATATTCACATTCATACACACTAAAAATGGAAAACCTTTAAATGTAACGGAAGTGTGATTAAAAAGCCATTTAAAAATTCATTACTAGCAGTATTAGCTCTGTTATCACGAATGGACAAACATCCCTTCCTGGGTGAGCCACATTTACAAAACACCCAGCCAAGCTTTGCTGCCGAGAGCAGATTCTTTGTTATAAAGTATTTATTCTTATGATAAATAACTCATCTATGGGTTATTCCATTAACATAAAATTATTTTCTGTATTTATATTCTACCCTTCTCACAAAAGGTAGATGCAGCTTCTTCAGAGGTTTGCAACTTGTTGTTCTCTCGGGATAGTCTGCAACAATCCAAGGACAAGGTTGTTGACCTTCTGGAGTTACCGTAGAAATGTTAAATGGAACTAGAAGTTCTGGTTCCTAACATTTTATACATATTTGTCCCACATACCTAATTTTAAAACAGTAGCCTCAGATTTATTTAAAACTTGCTTTCGAGCCCCCAGAACTAATTCTTTGGCCTTAATTCAGTTTAAAATGTTTAAAATTTAGTTTAAAACCCTATTTTTACAGGATTTCTTGTTCTTTACAATAAAAATACTGTTCTATAGAAGACATTAAGATTAGGTACCATAAAGAAACATACTGAAAAAATTTATACACATTATAAACAAACTGATCCTGAGTTCAAATCCCAAGAGAATATAGTATTTTATTAGTTGTGATTTGCAGGGTGTAAATAATTACATGGAGTTAATTTGTTTGACTTCAAGACCCAGAGAGAAATAGCTCACAGTTGATGACTTGGATCCACCTAAGTTTAATTTCACTGAAATCAATGGAATTGAAGATTTTCTTTGAAACTGCAGAAATTCAAAGGGTTTTATCCTTTATTTGATTGTTGCAATCAAATGTGAAACTCTCCCAATCCTCACTTGTTGAATAAGATACATATTGCTATACTGCAGAGTGTTATATCAACTAATAGATTGGTCTTTCCCATTTAATTAATTAATTCCTATTAATTGTTGTCTAAACAGAGGCAATAGAATCAAGATCACGCAAAGTATTAGTACCGCTTTATAAAACCCTAGTAAGACCATACTTGGAATGCTGCAGCCAATTTTGGTCACCATATCACAAAAAAGATGTTGAGAATTTGGAAAAAAAATTCAGAGAACAGCAACTAAGATGATCAAAGGCCCAGAGACTAAAACATACAGAGAACGGCTGAGGGACTTGAGTTTGACTAGTTTAAAGAAAAGAAAAAAAGGGAAGACATAATAGCAGTATTCCAGTGTTTGAGGGGCTGCCACAAAGTAGAGGGGGCCAGGTTATTCACCAAAGCACAGAGGGCAGGACAAGAAACAGTGGTTGGAAACTGATCAAAGAGAAAAGCGGGGGGCTGGACTAGAAGACCTCCAAGGTTCTATTCTATTCTATTCTATTCTATTCTATTCTATTCTATTCTATTCTATTCTATTCTATTCTATTCTATTCTATTCTATTCTATTCTATTCTATTCTATTCTATTCTATTCTATTCTATTCTATTCTATTCTATTCTATTCTATTCTATCCCAAGTGGAAGGGAAGTGCTCAGAATGTGGTCAGCTTGCGGGGCAAAACAGTCACCTAGGATGCCAGGTGCTCACTGCCACCTCTGTGCTTGCCCAGGCAGGTTCGGCTTCTCACCAGTTCACCTCACTCGGCCCTGCCTCTCCACACTGTGAGAAGAGTGTGCCACTGTCTGCCGAAACTGAGCAGGCTGGGGGGGCTGGGCGGCATAGTGCAGGTAATGTGGACTCTCACACCACTTGTGGCATCCCCTCCCCAGCTGGGTCTGTGTCCCTTTAAGAGCCTTTGTATAAAAGGGAAGGCTCTGTAGATGTGTTTTCTCTCTTCTGTTTTTTGCTGTAACTGCTGTGTGTTGGAGACTTCTGTATTAACACGTGTATGTATATTGTTCCTGGTGTATGATATTGTAGATAGTGAAAGATAAACCACCATTTAATATAGACCACTGTTTACTGGGTTATCTCAGTGCAATAAGACTGTGCATGCTGTGACAAAAACCATTGCTCACTGCAAGTATACTATTATCGATGGTTATCTAGCCAATAGTTATTTATTCAGTGAAACAATGCTAACTGATGCTATAATCAAAGTCCCCCACCCTAATATTCAACTAGATTCTTCTTTCTGTAACAAATATACAGTACCATATTTTCCAGCATATAAGACTACTTTTTAACCCATGAAAATCTTCTCAAAAGTCAGGGGTCATCTTATACTGTATGCTGAGTGCTGAAAATTTAGGGACAGGGCTGGCTGGAAAACCTGGAGAGGATCTCCCATTTAGTCTGTGCAGGGAAAGCGGGACCAATTGGAGAAGAAGCTGCAGTCTGTGATTTTTTACAGGCTGGGGTCTGGGCGTCTTTCCTTCTAAAGTAGAAGAGCAGCTGTAGTATATCCCAACTTGAAAAGCAGGTGGGGAAGGCAGCAGCCAGAGCAGCGGCTTAGCTCTAAGGACACATTTGACTCAGGAACTGGGCGGGCTGGCTGGAAAACCTGGAGCAGATCTCCCATTTGGTCTTTTTTTTAAAAAAATCCCATTTATATCCTGCCCTTCTCCAAAGACTCAGGGTGGCTTACAATTTAAAGCACAAATCAATGTCCTTAGCAATAGCCTTCATTCTGTGTATATGCCTGTTTATTAGGGCTGTCACCCCCCCCAAGCAGCATTATTACAAAGTGAGCTTATTGCCCCCAACAATCTGGGTCCTCATTTTACCTACCTTGGAAGGATGGAAAGCTGAGTCAACCTTGAGCCTAGTGGGATGCGAACTTGCACTAATTGCAGGCAGCTGGTGTTACTTCAGGCTCTGCACAGGGAAAGCTTTAGAGTGAATTAGGAAAAGTAAAAAAGTGAATTAGGAAAATAGGGAACGGTTGCTGGAATTGGGTATGTGTAGTTTAATGAATCCCCTTCATGGATTACTGCCTTGTCGTGGCGAAGGGGCTTGTGTAATTCAATGAAGCTATGAGCTATGCCGTGCAGGGCCACCCAAGACGGAAAGGTCATAGCAGAGAGTTCTGACAAAACGTGATCCACTGGAGAAGGAAATGGCAACCCACTCCAGTATCTTTGCCATGAAAACCCTATGGACAGTACCAAAAGGCAAAACGATATGACGCTGGAAGATGAGCCCCTCAGGTCGGAAGGCGTCCAATATGCTACTGGGGAAGAGCAGAGGGCTAGTACTAGTAGTGCCAGAAAGAATGAAGCAACTGGGCCAAAGCCGAAAGGACGCTCAGCTGTGGATGTGTCTGGTGGTGAAAGGAAAGTCCGATGCTGTAAAGATTTTTTCTCCATAGGAACCTGGAATGTAAGATCCATGAATCAAGGAAAGCTGGATGTGGTCAAACAAGAGATGACAAGACTGAACATCGACATCTTAGGCATCAGCGAACTAAAATGGACAGGAATGGGTGAATTTAATTCAGATGACCATCAGGTATACTACTGTGGGCAAGAATCCCTCAGAAGAAATGGAGTAGCCTTCATAGTCAATAAAAGAGTAGGAAAAGCAATACTGGGATACAATCCTCAAAATGACAGAATGATCTCAGTTCGAATCCAAGGCAAACCATTCAATATCACAGTAGTCCAAGTCTATGCCCCAACCACCAGTGCTGAAGAGGATGAAATTGACCGGTTCTATGAAGCCCTACAGCACCTTATAGAACTAACACCAAAAAACGATGTCCTTATCATCATGGGGGATTGGAATGCTAAAGTAGGAAGCCAAAAGATAACTGGAATACCAGGCAAGTTTGGCCTTGGAGTACAAAATGAAGCAGGGCACAGGCTGATAGAATTTTGTCAAGAGAATATGATGGTCATAGCAAACACTCTTTTCCAACAACCCAAGAGACGGCTCTACACATGGACATCACCAGACGGTCAACACAGAAATCAGATTGACTATATGCTCTGCAGCCAAAGATGGAGAAGCTCTATACAGTCAGTAAAAACAAGACCAGGAGCTGACTGTGGCTCAGACCATGAGCTTCTCCTTGTAAAGTTTAGGCTTAAACTGAAGAAAGTAGGCAAAAGCACTAGGCCACTCAGGTATGAATTAAATCATATCCATGTTGAATATACAGTAGAGGTGACAAATAGATTTAAGGAATTAGATCTGATAGACAGAGTGCCTGAAGAACTATGGACAGAGGTTCGCGACATTGTACAACAGGTAGCAACCAAAACCATTCCAAAGAAAAAGAAATGCAAGAAAGCAAAATGGCTGTCTGAGGAAGCTTTGCAAATAGCTGAGGAAAGGAGGGAAGCGAAAGGCAAGGGAGAAAAAGAAAGATATGCCCAATTGAATGCAGAATTCCAGAGAATAGCTAGAAGAGATAAGAATGCCTTCTTAAATGAACAATGCAAAGAAATAGAAGAAAACAATAGAATAGGGAGGACCAGAGATCTTTTAAAGAAAATTGGAGAGATGAAGGGAACGTTTAATGCAAAAATGGGCATGATAAAGGACCAAAATGGCAGGGACCTAACAGAGGCAGAAGAGATTAAGAAGAGGTGGCAAAATTACACAGAAGAACTATACAAGAATGAGCTTAACGTCCCAGATAATCACAACGAGGTGGTCACTGACCTCGAGCAAGACATCCTAGAATGTGAAGTGAAGTGGGCCTTAGAAAAGCTGAGCAACAACAAAGCTAGTGGAGGTGACAGTATTCCAGCTGAGCTATTCAAAATCTTAAAAGACAATGCAGTAAAAGTGCTACACTCAATTTGCGAGCAAATTTGGAAAACTCAACAGTGGCCACAGGATTGGAAAAGATCAGTTTACATTCCAATTCCAAAGAAAGGCAATGCCAAAGAATGTTCAAACTATCGCACCATTGCACTCATTTCTCATGCTAGCAAAGTCATGCTTAAAATCCTACAAGCTAGACTTCAGCAGTATGTGGATCGAGAACTACCAGAAGTACAGGCAGGATTTCGAAGAGGCAGAGGAACTAGAGATCAAATTGCCAACATGCGCTGGATCATGGAGAAAGCTAGAGAGTTCCAGAAAAACATCTACTTCTGCTTCATTGACTATGCTAAAGCCTTTGATTGTGTGGATCATAACAAACTGTGGCAAGTTCTTAAAGAGATGGGAGTACCAGACCATCTTATTTGTCTCTTGAGAAACCTATATGCGGGTCAAGAAGCAACAGTGAGAACTGGACATGGAACCACTGATTGGTTCAAAATTGGGAAAGGAGTCCGGCAAGGCTGTATACTGTCGCCCTGCCTATTTAACTTATATGCAGAGCACATCATGAGAAAGGCAGGGCTAGATGAATCAAAAGTTGGAATTAAGATTGCCGGAAGAAATATCAACAACCTAAGATACGCAGATGATACCACTCTAATGGCAGAAAGTGAAGAAGAACTAAAGAGCCTCTTGTTGCAGGTGAAGAAGGAGAGTGCAAAACATGGGTTGAAACTTAACATTAAGAAAACCAAGATCATGGCATCTGGCCCTCTCAATTCCTGGCAAATAGATGGAGAAGAAATGGAGGTAGTGACAGATTTTATTTTCCTGGGCTCCAAGATCACTGCAGATGGGGACTGTAGCCAAGAAATTAAAAGACGCTTGCTCCTTGGGAGGAAAGCCATGGCAAATCTAGACAGCACACTAAAAAGCAGAGACATCACCCTGTCAACAAAAGTGCGTATAGTCAAGGCTATGGTCTTCCCAGTTGCAATGTATGGCAGTGAAAGTTGGACCATAAGAAAGGCTGAGCGCCAAAGAATTGAGGCCTTTGAACTATGGTGCGGGAGAAGACTCCTGCGAGTCCCTTGGACTGCAAGGCGATCAAACCGTTCAGTCCTAGAGGAGATCAATTCTGACTGCTCTTTAGAAGGCCAGATCCTGAAGCTAAAACTCAAACACTTTGGCCACCTAATGAGAAGGAAGGACTCACTGGAGAAGAGCCTAATGCTGGGAAAGATCGAGGGCAATAGAAGAAGGGGACGACAGAGAATGAGGTGGCTGGATGGAGTCACTGAAGCAGTAGGCGTGAGCTTAAATGGACTCCAGAAGATGGTAGAGGACAGGAAGGCCTGGAGGAACGTTGTCCATAGGGTCGCGATGGGTCGGACACGACTTCGCAGCTAACAACAACAACAACAGTTTAACGAAGAGAAGGGTGAGGGGTGGCATGATAGCAGTGATCCAATATCTCAGGGGCTGCCACAAAGCAGAGGGAGCCAAGCTATTCTCCAAAGCACCTGAAAGCAGGACAAGAAGCAATGGATGCAAACTAGTCAAGGAGAGAAGCAACCTAGAACTAAGGAGAAACTTCCTGACAGTTAGAACAATTAACCAGTGGAACAACCTGCCTCCAGAAGTGGTGAATGCTCCAACACTGGAAGTTTTTAAGAAGAGACTGGACAGCCATTTGTCTGAAATGGTATAGGGTTTCCTGCCTTAGCAGGGGGTTGGACTAGATGACCTCCAAGGTCCCCTCCAACTTATTATTATTATTATTATTATTATTATTATTATTATTATTATTATTATTATTATTGTTGTTGTTGTTGTTGTTGTTGTTGTTGTTGTTATTATTATTATTATTATTATTATTATTATTATTATTATTATTATTATTATTATTATTATTATTATAGTTTAATCCACTTGCACTGTTTTATCTTTACATGTTTGATGACAAACAGCCTTATGTTTATAAGTGACAGTTTTCCTACTAAGCACCTGCATGTCATAAGCATTTGAATTAAAATTACCATATTAAAATCAAATCTGATGTTTTTTAATTTTTATTTGGTGTGCGTTGGAAGAGGGGTAGTCTAATATGGCGAGTATAGCCCAAACCCTATAATTTAACAGGAAATGTAGGGGGTCGTCTTATACGCCCAGTCATCTTACACGCCGGAAAATATGGTAAATAGACAGAAGTGTACACATAGAAGTGTGTGGTGAATAAAAAATTAGGTATCTGCCCTTCTTGTGGGGGAAGCCCATTCAGATATTTTAATTTTGATTGATTAAACATTCCTCTTCCTCAATTTCAATCTTTCTCTTAAGACTTAATTCCTGATTACTGGAAACTTGGTCTAGGTTTTATTCCTTTTTAAAGTGTGATACAATAAATGGACACGAATCTCAGTGTGGGGTCTGACCAATGCAGATGTCTACTTTTAATACACAAAATTTATTTTTTATCAATAAATTTGAAGGAACAGAATGATGGAAGATATGTTTTTGTTGATAGTATACTGTATTTGGATTTCCAAAATGCCTCTGACAAAATACCTCACCAAAGACTCTGGAGGGAAACTGTCAGAAGAAATAAATGAGAAAATGTCATACCGTTGAGATATGTAAGTGGGGTCTATCAGGGTCTGAAGTTGAGACTTGTGCTTTTTAACTTGTATAAATAATGTAGAGTTAGGACTGGGTTGGGAAGCATCTGTGATACCAAGTTGATGCAAGCAAAAATGGGTTTTTAAAAAAAAGACCAAAAAGAAACCACAAAACTTGATAAACAATAACCAAATCAATTGTATTAACACAGTCACTGACTATATTCCAAAAAAAGCCAATCCAGAAATATGTTGTCTATTTAATTATGATAAATTTGTTAATATGATGTGACATACTGAACCTCTGCTCTGTGCATGAATCATCTAGTTGTCCTAATACATTTTTTATTGGATAAAGCATTCACAAATCTTTATTTTTACATGATGTAAAAATCTGTATTTTTACATGATGTAAAAATCTGTATTTTTACATCCTTATTAAAGACAGCCATACTATAATGTTAATACAGTATTTTATAGGTCAGTACAACTTTTCAAAGTTTCTTGTTTGCACAGTGCAACCATCTGCCATGCCTGTCCATCTGCCATGCCTGTTAACTGTAGGTTGATTGACATTTTTATATGTTATTGAAATATCTTTCTTAGACACCCTGAAACAGGAATAGTTCTCATCTTATCGTCTTTCGTCTTATATAACTGTAATTAAACCAAGTAATCAGAATATAAGCATATGTAGCTTGAAGCTCAGTTTACTAAAGCCAAGTTATGGCTGAATAAATTATGTAGAGAACTGAAACAATAATCTAATTGTTTTCATAATGTAAGATGGACCAGTGGAAAGTGCAATTCCAGAGGCATTTTTGGCTTCATGATTGTCATAATCTGAACACACATTAGACAGGGAGAGGAGGGCAAGCAAGCATGAATGAATAGAGCCTTTACCAAGGGGCCAGGCAAAATGTGATTATCTTGTCCAAGCTTCAGGCCTTTGAAACAGGAGATTTTTTTTTTTTAATATGTGGATATTCTTGGCTATAGGGCTGCCTCAGAATGCTTTGACCTTGCGTTCTAGATGCCTCTAACAATGGCCATCTTAATTAGAGTCACAAGAGTGCCTGGATGGCCATGTTCTGGAGCACTTTTCCTGAGAAAATAATATTAGCAACAGCCAATATTTAGACAAATCCTTCACCACCAATGGTTAAGAATAAGTTGCTAGCTAGCAGATGGTTTTAGGCAGTGCGAAAAATTGCATGGAAAAATAAACGCTCAAGATGGGAGTATAACTTATTTAAGAAAATGTTCTTGATGCTGGTGCTCGCATGAAAGAAAATAAAGATGAGTTTTATTTAGGAAATAATCTGGTTACAAGTAGTCTTAGATCAGTTAACTCTTTCTATAAATTAGAGGAAAATGGTAAAAGCCCTGAGAAATTCATCTTAACCAGTAGGAAAGATGTTACATAGAAACACACAAAGCAAGTATTCAAAAGTAGAAAAGGAGTTGTAATAGCAGAGTTCCTCTTTTAACTATCTTTACAATGACTGTCCCTAGTGGCCAATAAATTTATAGAGGACAGAAAGCTGATTCGTGTGAAACTGAATTCCAGCTCTTTTACTGAATGACTAGTCAACTGGGGCTCATTGGGTCCTTATTTCAAAGATATTTTCTTACCTATACAGAGAAGCAGAATGACCATGGATGGGCAAAAAAGCAGTGGGAGGGGGAATGAATTCTGACTTTCTGCTGGCTTCCCCATTGAGTTTCCTTATGAGAAGCCTGCAGGGAGCATGTGAAATCCTTCCTTCCTTCTGACTAAATAGGTTTGTTGTTATAGAAACGTAAATTGTTATGTAAAGTTCTTATGTAAAAATGTAAAAAGTCAAGATTGTAAAGTATTACCCTATTTTACTGCACCAAAAGGAGTTGGAAGTCAATGCTTTTCTTTTTCTTTTCCCCTTTATCCTACTGTACTTTTCCTCCCCTTTTCCCATTGTTTTAATTTTTCTTTCTATCGCTGTACTTTATATTTGATGAACTAATATAGGTAGTCCTCGACTTACAAAAGTTCGTTTAGTGACCTTTTGAAGTTACGACACTGAAAAAAGTGACTTAGGACCATTTTTCACACTTACGACTCTTGCACTAAACTCATGGTCACGTGATCAAAATTCAGATGATTAGCAACTGGTTCATATTTATGTTGGTTGCCGTGTCCGGAGGTCATGTAATCAAATTTTGTGACCTTCTGACAAGCAAAGTCAATGGGAAAGCCAGATTCATTTAACAACCATGCTACTAATTTAACTTTATCTACTTCATCATCTGCTTCATACATTATGAAATATACTCAGGTATGCTTCATAATGATAAAGGATGGAAGGTTGACTCAGCCTTCATCCTTCCGAGGTCGGTAAAATGAGGACCCAGATTGTTGGGGGCAATAGGCTGGCTCTGTAAACCACTCAGAGAGGGCTGTGAAGCACTGTGAAGTGATACATGTCTAAGTACAATTGCTATTGCTATACCAACTCTCAACTCTTACACTGTCTTGAGGATCCATTAAAGTAAACTTGGGTAAATTGGATTTGCTGGTTGAGTTCTGGCATGCAATGTGTGATGTAATCTTGAATTGGCCTTTGAATAATCACAGGATGCCATCCATTTCTTGTTGAAACACCAAAGATGTCATTTGGGAGAAGCAGTTGTATTGTTTGATGTTCTCCCTGAACTCGTTTGCAATAGTTTTTTTTTATTGCTATATAAATGGAGAAGTTCATTAGGCAGAAGTTGTAGGTTGCCTATCCTTACCTTTCTCTTCATAGAGCAGAAATTGGTGGCTTTTTCAGGGAATAAGAATGCACAATGGGACAGGGCAAACTTTAGCTGGGGCACCATCATCAGCAGAAATATTATTGTATATTGTGGAAGTTGTGTATTTTGCCTTGCTCTTTTTCTCTGCGATCTTGCTGTTGCATGCAGGTATTGTGGTATTTAAGAACTCTTGAAATAGCCAGTGTTTGCCACATATTCTCAAGTTGATCTTCCTTTTCCTCCTCCAACTTTTCTTGTTTCCTTGTTTTGTACCTTTTGTTAGGATTCTGGAATCATACTTTCATTCTCCGTTTCTTCTCCTCCTCTATGCCACATCCCAAAATTTGTGTGATCTCTTAACCATGACGCTCCCCCTCTCTTTACACATGGCATAATTATGCTGACAATATTTTAATTTAATTTGATTTAATTTTTACCACAATGTTGTACATTGCCATTCTCACCTCAGAACAGTTTAGAATCTCTGCTGGGTTCTCCACTGAGTTGTAAGAAGCTGTCAGAGACAGTTTTAAAAAGCGATCACCTGACTTCCAGAGGGCTAGGGCAGGACTGGTCTACTTGATCTCCAGCAGCTGAAGGAGGGCCCAGTCTACATTCAGTTTCAGAGTAGGAAGCAGTTGAAAAATAAAACAGGATAGGTAAGGACTAAGGTGCTGTGTAAGCCGCTAATGTATTTGATTTAATACTAGAGGGATCCTTTTTCTACTCCATTTGTAGCTACAACAGGTGGCTTAGTGGGTTTCAGCCCAACCTACCTCACAGGGGTGTTTCAAAGAAATGGAGAACTATGGAGAACTAGGTATGTGCCTTGAGTTCCTGAACAAAAATTGGATATAGGTACGTGTGCATGTTTGGGGCACATAAAGCAATAAAAACATCCAGGATAACAATAATAACAATAACAACAACAACAACAACAACAACAACAACAACAATAATAATAATAATAAAAAAACAATAAAAAGTTGGAAGGAATCTTGGAGGTCAACTATTCCAGGGCTTTTCAACCAGTGGAGAGATGGCTGGAGCTGCAGGGCTGGTCAAGGCTCAGCAGAAGCGCCAGGATCAGCGCCAGGCTCCAGCTGGAGCTTGACACTGATCCCAACATGTCTCCTGAGCCCAGAAGAAGCACCGATCAGCTGGAATGTTGCAGTATTTCCAGGGTCTTGTGATTTACATTTAGATGCTTGGCAACTGATTCATATTTATGACGGTCACAGTGTCCCAGGGTCATGTGAAGTGACCAAAACCTGCTGCAACCACTCAGCAGATGGGGGGAATAAAAACCAACCCCCCCACCCCACCCCCGCTGCCAATCCTCAACAGAAATGCTCATAACAATGAAAACCTCAGACAGGAGGAAGAGCACCGCCAGGCAGGCAGGCAGGTGTCTTGCTCGGCTGTGGCTTGGGGGGCACTTTTTTCAGTGATTTTGAACAGTCACTAAGTGAACTGTTGAAAGTAGAGGACTACCTGTATTTCATCACTGTTTTCCTTTTTTTTTCTTTTTGGTCATCAAGTTTTTGACACCTAGCTAGGCAACTGGTGGTACTCGGATGTTGCCATATCCTAAAAGTGGTACAATGGGTGAAAAGGTTGAAAAGCCCTGATCTAGTCCAACCCCCTGCTCAGGCAGGAAACCCTATACCATTTCGGACAAATGGCTGTCCAGTCTTTTCTTAAAAACTTCCAGTGTTGGAGGAGCATTCACCGCTTCTGGAGGCAGGTTGTTCCACTGGTTAATTGTTCTAACTGTCAGGAAGTTTCTCCTTAGTTCTAGGTTGCTTCTCTCCTTGACTAGTTTCCATCCGTTGCTCCTTGTCCTGCCTTCAGGCGCTTTGGAGAATAGCTTGACTCCCTCTTCTTTGTGGCAGCCCCTGAGATATTGGAACATTGCTATCATGTCACCCCTCACTCTTCTCTTCATTAAACTTCATGCACCTTAAAGTGGTTGCTTCTTTAACAGCCCCGTGATGAGTCCATTCCTTGCTGCTAAGTGGGGGACGGTGTGAGGGATTGTGGGACTGGCTGGGAAAATTGTCTTGGAACATTGAAAAAGAACATCACATGATGGCAGCAGCAGCCTTAAGCAGCCACAACTTCACCAAATTTCATTCCCTCAGGAGTTATGAGTCCTGCAGTCTGTATGTTAGCCCATTTGAGGTTCCTTGGTTAAAAACTCCTGCCCTATGATGCACCATTTCACCCAATGACAACAAGTGTTTTAGTAGTAGACACATTTCTATAGTACTTTCTTCAAACTTTATGCAATTATTCCTACTATAAAAAAACCCCAGCCCTCTCTGGAACATATCAATCTTTTCCAATTACCTGACACATGTTAAAAACATATTTGGTATAGACTTAAATATACAGGCTATATACCAAATGTCTCCACATATTTTAATAGCAAGCATGGAATTAGTCCACCTCCTTGCTAAAAGCACTTACACTATGTCCAGTCTGGAAGCCAGTTAAGAGCCAATTACAATTTTATCTGCAAAGTGGAAGAAAAAGGGATTACCATGTCAAAAGCTCTCAAAGGCGATTTGGGATATATTCCAGGGGTTACAGATCATCTACATTACAAAACTCTTCCTAGTTACTATTGAATATATATATAATGAATGCAGACTTTCTTTACCAATTATCTTAAAACATCTGTCAACTGGAGTACTGTATGAATTCATTCACACCAACTTTCCCCATCTGGGTTCAAGTCATCATTTCAGTATAAGATCTCACTTTTCTTCAAAAGGAACAGCTCTTCTAGATCTGCTGCTGAAAGCCTCAAAGCAGTTAAGCTCATTGAAATTTGGGGTTCCTCTTGAAGAAGATACTTCAGCAGAATTGTCTTGTATGAATTTCCAGGTCATCTTTCATATCACAGAAATTCTCCAAAGAAAAAATCACTAGCTTTTTTTTTTCATTTGTCAAAGCTTTGTTAAATTTGTTTCACTATGTACTGCAATTATAAATGGATTTGTGTGGTGTGACACCAAAGGTGAGTAGCCCTAAATATGGAGGCAGCCGTGTGTTTGGTTACAATATCCCTAGAAAAATCATGGCATGTCATTGTTTTCATTGGGTACAAGCTTTCATAATGCCTGAACAACACCCAATATTACAAGAGGCAGAAAAACCTACTTGACTCTAAAAACATTGTAAGTTATTATTTATTAGAATTATTATGGCCACTCACTTTTTTGGAGTTCCTATTTAAGGGCTTTAGAAAATGTCCCTACTTTTGCATCAAGTCCATGGAGGTACAGTATTCATGAAGGTATAGAATGAGAAACATTTTTCCCCAAATTTTTGCCCATTTATCTTTTCCAATAATTCAGGAGCTTTAATCAGTATATCCTTCAGAATCCTTCGCCATCATTTTTTATATGAAACTAGGTGGAGGCAAAGCCTGGAGTTTATTTACATATCTATAAAGACTTCTAGACTTAAAACCTGAGGTTTAAAAATCTTTCTTACAGCTAATAAAAGGCTGAAAATCCATATTGTGCTTTCAATCTATTTTTTACTCTTCAGGGCTATAATTAGAATAGAGCACATTGGGAAATGATATGTGCTGTTTACACTTATTCTGACAAGGCTTGGGATCAGGTTAGAGAAAACCCAAATAAAATAATTTTCTCTTTGGTTTACTCACTGAACCCTTTCTCCATAATCTCTAATGCAGATTCAGGGAAGAAGATTGGTTCCTGTTAATATTTAAATAGGCTTCTGAAAACTATTTTCAGGTAATGAAATAGCATGGCTTTTGAACTTCAATCCACAAGCATAGTGCTCATGAGTGTTTCAATCTCTTAACTGAATTAGGAAATCACCAGCCTGTAAAACGGTGCATGTTCTTTACATCATCCTCCCATTTAGGTCAATTTGCAGAAGGCAGTTGGCTTCAAACAATTAACACTGCACAGTCGAAGCAAACTCAGATGAATGCATTCTTTTTCTAACGCACTATTATTTGCATGTAAGTGGAACTTGGATGTTCAAACGAAAATAAAAATTATGTGAGAAGAGCTGCCCGAAGTTGAAATATTTCTTCCCATTTCTATTGCCCACTTCCTGCTGTACATGTCTTTATGAAAGGAATACCTTTGCGTCGGTAAACTCCAATTTCCTGAACATTGTATTTGAGATATTGTCAGGACCCACCCCAAACCACGTCTTAGGAAGACAAAAACTCTTGGAGCCAGGTTTTTAGTCCAAAAGAAATCTTTACTATGACATGCTCGGTTGTAGGAAATGAGACAGGGCTTAATGGTTCCACGATGTAAATCCTTATAAAGAGTTCCCGGTTTAACCCCCCTTAATCCCCAATTGGTCAGTCCCCCCATCCTTCCTCTCGTATCATCCATCTCGTGGGAAAAAGGAAGTTAGGACCCTTTTGTTTATTGCTGTCTACCGTGACAAAAGCCAGATGCTAGCCCCCCCTTTTGTTTCCCC
Source organism: Vipera berus (assembly GCF_964194415.1). NCBI lineage: Eukaryota > Metazoa > Chordata > Lepidosauria > Squamata > Viperidae > Vipera > Vipera berus. The sequence continues at coordinate 88,055,523 of NC_138207.1, read as the reverse complement.
AGTTCAAAAGGCTTCTCCTTTCCTTTGAAATGCCTATTGCCGGTTCAATACACATCTATCCTCTTCTCTTCGGGAGATGGCAGAATCCATGGGATATGTTTGAAACATTCCATTTATGAATATGATATAAATGGATTCTGACAGATATACAATAGTTCCATAATATTCCATTATGAATAATAGCTTCATCTGATAACACTAAGTGGCAATAAATCTTATAAATCAGTCAACAGAAGTGGGCAACCATTTTTTGTGATAGTAGCAATGTTATAATTATATCACATTTACAGACGAAAAATATATCAACTGTCCTTCAATAGTATAATATTTAGCAGTCAGCAGTTCTGTAATGGTAAGGACATCTCTGTATGTGTGCAAATAAACATTTCATTAGCAAAGCAGGAAAAAGAAATAAAACAAAATGTGCGATGGTCTTTTTTAAAAAACAGCCCTTTTTTTTCAAATACAACTGATAATGATAAGCATACCAATACTCCTTCTTCCTCCTATTTTCCCCACAACTACCCTGTAAGGTAGCCTGGGCTGGGACAGAGTGACTGGCCCAAAGTTACCCAACAAGTTTTTCATGTCTAAGGCAGGACTGGAACTCACAGACTCCAGGTCAGTGGTGGGATTCAGCTGGTTCACACCACTTTGGCAGAACTGGTAGCTATTTTTTTTTTGTTGCCCAGGCCCAGAATGGACTTCCGGAAGCGGCATCCACACAGAGAACTGGTTGTTCACATATTTGAACCCCACCACTGCTCCAGGTTTCTAGTCTGGTGCCTTAATCATTACACTAAACTGACTCTTTCTCTTCCTCTAGTCTGGTCCTTCCTACATTTGTCTAAACTTACAGAATAGACCTCAATTACTGCCTTCATTACCATTCAAAGTACTAAAACGGAACACTATGACCATGCACACATTTGCAACCATCACAATGTTCCTCGTTCACACAATTTCCATTTTCATATTTCACAATCAGCTCTCAACAAGCAGAATAAATGGAAAAATTGGGAGTAAAATTGCAAGTCACAGTCGTGTGATGTGATGCCTTGCTTAACAACCCACAGTGGCTCACTTAATGAGTGAATGGGAAATGACATTATCCGTCCATCTTAGTCATGTGATGATTGCTAAGCAAGCACTGCCTGTATTCAAGTTTGCTACTTCAAGCAGTAGCAAGTTCCATGCAGTATTTACCAGAATATAACATGATCTGAATAAACCAGAATAAGAGAATCTCTTCCCCCAAAGGATGATTAGAAAGAAAATAAGTAAATAAGTAAAAATAAGTAAGATAGAGAGGATAAAAAAATAATAGTCTTTCTTTCACTAAGGATGGTATGAGCTCCGCAAAGAACTTCCTTTTATTGATTCTGAACCTGCCATCAAACACAAATTTGGAATTTTGTTGGTAACATTTTCATAAATGTGACATATTTTTGCTAATAGCAATGAAAACCAAATATTTCCCATCTGTCATGAATATGAAAATTGTATATCCTGCTTATGGAAGAAACGAAAATCTGTCAATTATACTTTCTAAAATACACATTGCATACACAAAAGGTATTTATTATGAGAATCTTTCAGAATGAGACAAACTGCTCCTTCAGAAACATGCAATTTTTAATTATTATTAAATATATACCATTGAAAGCAAAGATCACCTCTGCTATAATGTGTAAAGGAAATTCAGAAAATTAAACTGAAGGTGGCTCATCACAGAAGTAAAATGAGGAAATAAAGAATGAACTTTCCTTGGCTCTAGAACAGAAGCAGAAGGCCTTCGATTTTGATGGTGAGTGGGGGGGACCCAAAGAGGTAATGGGGAAAAAAAAGGAAATAAGGAAATAAAAGAGAAAAAGCAAGAAAATTCCAGATAAGAATACAAAGTGAGAAGAAAGAGAACTGTACCCATGATAAAGGAGAAATATGTCCTGTACAGGCCAAATATACACAAGCACACCGAAAGGTGGCTACAAAATTAACTGCTATGTTTTCTGAAGTAAATATAGGTAGTCCTTGAGTTACAACCATAAGGGAGCCTACCCATCATAACTTGTGATGGTTGTAAATTGGGTCACCCATGTGACCAATCTGATTTTAGGACCTTTTTACAGTGGTCATTAATCAAGTCACTGTGGTCTTTATCTCTCTTCATTAAGTGAATGCCACAGTCATTAAGTGAACCAATGGTTCACCATGGATGCAATTTTGCTGAAAATCGGAAATAAATGTCGGTTTTCTGCAAAAAATGTCATAAACAGCAGTGACATGACTGCAGGCCCCTGCAAACAGCCATAGAAGGGGCCAGTTGCCAAGTGCCTGGAACTGTAGTCACATAGCTGGGGGGAGGAGGAGGGAGTGGCTATTGGAATTTCAAATCTGGTTATAAGTACCCCCAGGCAACTTCTAACGATCACTAAGCAACCAGTTGTCAAGGCCCACCTGAAAATCATCCCCTTGAGAAACACTGTTCATCCTCTGTTAATTTGCCAGGACATCAGCTTTAATCTGTTCCAATCTTTTCCTATTCCAATGCTCTCTGGTGCAGTTATTCTTGCACAGAAGGGAAACCCTTAACAGACTAGCTCAACAAATTCATTTTAATGCAGAATTGTGACTCATTCCCAACCCAAGGACCTTTAGTAGAGAGAAATGAAAAAATAAAATACCCAACAGCACATGGAAAATGGATTTGTAGAGTCTGTTAAGTCCTAAGAGACTCCAAAACAACCTATACTATTATAATTCATTGTTTTCTGAGCCCAGGAGTGAGTGGAAATAACTAAAAGTGCCATATTTTTCAAACATTTGCATTATTTGAAGCAAGCCCCCCAAAATTTAGAAATCACTTAATTTGAAATATCCAATAACTCTGCTCCGCTTGCCCAGAACAAATATGTCAAGGGAAACAAGTCTGTTATGTTAGCTATTTCTGTTTTCTCAAGAAACACTCTGCCAAAATCAATCACAACTTAGTAAAACATTTTTTTCCAAATTCAAATGGATGAAATATGATCAAGTAAAGGTGTCTGATGACTGACAGCATCGTAATTTTTTTTTTTAACCTCAAGCCTTTTCTTGAAGAGTTTTAAAATAGTTTTCCTTTAAGAATCCCCCCTTCCCCCTCCCTCCTCCCCCCTCCCTACCTCCCCCCCTCCCCCCCTCCCCCCCCGACTTCCCAGAGCTAAATACAAGGTATATATATAAAAAGCAATCATAAACAATCATATACTAACAATTATAAACTCTAAAATCCATCACTCTCTAGCTTATATAAGATAAAACAAATAATAATAATATTGAATATGTATAAAAAGAAACTAAGATAATAAAAGAAAAAAAAAACGAAAGAAGACTTATTCAAATGCTACATAAAACTTCTTAACCCTATACTTGTTCTGGATAAAATCAATCCATTTTCTCCATTCCATAATATAGCGTTCTTGCGAATAATCTTTCAAATAGGCCGAAATCTTCGCCATCTCTGCCAGGTCGGAAACCTTTAAAGTCCACTCCTCTATGGTCGGCAGTTCCTCTTTCTTCCAGTATTGGCCTATCAAAAGTCTTGCCGCCGTAATTAAATTCAACATCAACTTGGTGTCCACAACTGTGGCATCTGTAATTATTCCCAACAAAAAGAATTGCGGACAAAACTTTAACCTCTGTTTAAAAATCTTCTGCATATTCCACCAGACTTTTATCCAAAAAGCCTTAACCTTTTTACAAGTCCACCATATGTGAAAATATGTTGCATCTTCATCACCGCACCTCCAACATTTAGGCTGATAATTCGGATACATACTTGCAAGCTTTTTAGGATCTAAATGCCATCTATAAAACATTTTGTAAAAATTCTCTCTTAAATTTTGAGCTTGTGTAAATTTTACGTTCCTCACCCAAATCTTTTCCCATGTGTCCATTGTGATGACTTCCTGGATATTTTGGGCCCATTTTATCATACAATCCTTAACAAGCTCTGTTTCTGAGTCAATCTCTATCAATGCAAGATATATCTGTTTGATATGTGCTGGTCCCTGATTCCTAATTTGCTTTATCAAATTTTCATCAGTCATTGTAAATCCATTTTTCTGGTCTTCTTTCCACCTGGCCCGTAACTGAGTATATTGAAACCAATTTTGAACAACCTTCTCTTCTCGCAAGAGGCTATATGATTTCAAACACCAAACATTTCTTTCCAAACTGAGAATCTCCTTGTACGTAGTCAAGTCATGTTTGAAGCCAGCATGTATATTTTCTATTGCGTGTTTTGGAATTGCCCATAATGGTATCTTGCAACTTATCTTATGTCTGTACTTCTTCCAAACTCTCAGCAATGCCTGTCTTAAAATATGCACCCTAAACACGTTGTCTACCTTCTTATCATACAACAAATATGCATGCCAGCCAAACAACAAATCATGGCCCTCAAGATTTAATAACCTCCCTTGCGTCAAATTAATCCAGTCACTTATTCCTACTAATGCAGCAGCTTCATAATATAATTTAAAATTAGGCAATTTAAGGCCACCTCTCTCACGAGTATCCTGCATAATCTTAAGTTTAACTCGTGGTTTTTTCCCTGCCCACACAAATTTATTGATACCTCGCTGCCATTCCTCCAGATTAGAATCTTTCTTAAGAATCGGTATCATTTGAAATAAAAATAAAAATTTAGGCAGGACATTCATTTTTACTGCTGCAATCCGTCCCAACAAAGACAATTGCAATTTTTTCCAACTCTCCAATTCTTTTTGAATTTTCCCCCATAATTTTTGATAATTATTTTTATATAGCTTTGTATTAGAGGGCGACAAAATCACCCCCAAATATTTAACCCTTTTAACAATCTCAAATCCAGTTAATCCTTCTAAAAGGGCCTTTTGCGATGTTGTCATATTTTTAGCCAAAATTTTTGTTTTTTGTACATTAACCTTAAATCCAGAAACCTTCCCATATTGTGTTATTATCTCCATCAGGTCCACAACAGAGTTCTCTGGCTGGGTCACTGTAACAACCAGATCGTCTGCGAATGCTCTCAATCTGTAATCCTGATCTCCAATTTGAATCCCCTTAATTTTGTCCGAATTCCGAATTTTAACCAATAATATCTCTAATGTTAACACAAATAACAAGGGCGATAACGGACACCCTTGCCTTGTGCCCTTCTCAATATTACATGCTTCTGTCAAGCTATTATTAACTATAATTTGGGCAGTTTGTTTTTGATATAATGCCCTAATCGGTTGTAAAAAATTTTCCCCAAAATCCATTTTATCTAAAACTTTCAACAAAAATTTCCAATTCAATTGATCAAAAGCTTTTTCAGCATCTAAAAAAATTAGCACCGCAGCAATCTGGTTGTTCCTTTCCAAAAACTCTAACACATCAACTATATGCCTCACATTATTTTTCATTTGCCTACCACTAATAAACCCTGTTTGATCCCCATGAATCACCTGTTGCAGAACCCTCATCAGTCTATTAGCCAAAACCTTAGCAAATATCTTGTAATCTGTGTTTAAAAGCGATATCGGTCTATAATTTTTAACTTGAGTAACATCTTGGTCTTCCTTCGGAATCAAAGAGATAAAAGCTGTTCTCCAAGACGGTGGCACCTTTCCCCCCCTCTGGATTGTCTGGAACAGTTCCTTTAACGGTTTTATCATTTCTAATTGTAAATTTTTATAATAGGCCGCAGTCAAGCCATCCGTACCTGGTGCTTTATCCACCTTCAATTCCTTAATTGCTATAAAAATTTCTTCTTCTGTGATCAGTTGATTAATCCCTTCTTTTTGTACTTGCGTAAGAACCGCGATGCTAGCATTTTCCAAATATATATCAATGTCCTTTTCATTAATTTTCTCCTTAGCATATAATTTAGAATAAAAATCCACAAAAGCATCCTTGATAAGGTCCTGTTGAAACACAACCCTTCCTTTATGCACAATCTTGTCTATATTAGAAGCCCTTTGTTTTTTCCTCAATCTGTAAGCTAACCATCTGCCTGGTTTGTTAGCGTTACAAAAAGTGTTATGCCTGGCAAACCGCAGAATGGTTGCCACTTGGTCAGCCATTAATTTATCAAATTGTCCTCTTAACAATTTAATAGCCTCCTTAGTCTTCACATCCTCTGAATTCAAAATCAAAGCCTTTTCTTTTTCCTTTATTTCATTCTCCAGTTCTTTCCTCCTAGCTTCCACAGCACGTCTATGTTTGTTGTTCATATATATCAACACCCCTCTCATATATGCCTTGCTAGCATCCCACACCATATCCATAGAAGTACCTTTATTCATATTAGTTTCAAAAAAATCCTTCATCCGCTGTTTGCATTCTTCCACATTTCTATGATTTCTAAACAAATTCTCATTTACGCGCCACGAGCGCCTATCTCTTTTCTCCTTATCAATCTCCAACCATACTGGACTGTGGTCAGAAATAGTTCTTGCACAAATCTTCACCTTTTTAGTTCTCAAAAAAAATCATTAGTCAACAAAATAAAATCAATCCTCGAAAAAGATTGGTGTCTATCAGAATAAAAAGTATAATCCTTCTCCTGCAAGTGTCTCTCACGCCAAATATCTCGCAATTCCAGGTCATCCTTCATTTCAAAAAAAGATTTAGGCAGTCTAGCATGACCTGGAATGCGCTTAAAAGCTCCAGCCTTATCCAACTGTACATCCAAAACACCATTCCAGTCTCCCATAAGAATAAAAGATTTGTAATCCAACTGGGTAAGCTTTGTATGGAGTAAGCTAAAAAAATCAGCTTGTTGTTGGTTAGGTGCATATAATCCAACTAGAAGCGTCTTTTTACCTTCTAACAACAGCTCAATCATAACATATCTTCCATGCTTATCTGCTTCAATTAAGTCTGCTGTTAATGCACTTTTAACATAAACAACCACTCCATTTTTCTTATTCTCTGCAGAGGCAACAAATTGCGTACCCAGTCTCGAGTTCAATAAATGCTTTTGATCCAAAACTCTAATATGCGTTTCTTGCAAACATATAACATCTATCTTAAATTGTTTTAAATATTGAAAAACTTTCTTCCTCTTCTGCGGTGAATTTAGTCCATTAACATTCCAGGTTAGAAATTTAGTTGCCATGCATATCCTCCCAAAGCTCTTGAAGCACTGCTTTGATAGGACTAATTTCTTTAGGCCGTGCTCCTCCCACAGCTTGACTATATGTACGTTGTGAAGAATCTGAAGACTTTTGCTGATCTTGTTCTTTTATTTTCTTTGCTCGTTTTAAAGCAGCACGCGTTACTCTTTGCTCTCTAGGATCATCCAAAGAAGTTGTAGCTTGATCTTCTCCAGCACCACTTTCCTCTGTTTCCTCCTCTTGATGTTCTCCTTCTCCAGATCCCTTTCCAGCTTCCAGAAGTGTTAATGGGGTTGCTTTTAAGACATTATTGTAGAAATCACGCGCTTGCTTCACAGTAATCAGCCGATATCTTTTACCTTCATGCATCACCATCAGCCCATCCGGAATCTCCCATCTGAACCTTATATCTCTTTGCTTAAGCTCATGCACGAGAAATGTATAGTCTTTCCTTCCCCTTAAAATCCTTGGAGGAATTTCTTTTAAAACCAAGACTTCTTGTTCAGCAATCACCACTTTAGCATCATAGGCAGCTTGTATAACTTGATCTCTAATCTCTCTTTTTGCAAAATAAACCACCACATCTCTAGGCAACTTTCTCTGTCTGGCAATCCATGAATTCACCCGAAACACTTTATCCATAGCTGCTCTTATTTCAGATGCTGGCTGGTTTAATACCACTTCAAGAGTCTCAGAAATCAGCTGCTTTAAATCTTCTTTAATATTCTCTTTTAAACCTCTGATTCTGACAGCAAACTGCATCTGGTAATATTGGGCTAGGCTTAACTCCCTTTCCACTTTGTCTCTTGCATTTTCATTCTCCCGTGCTTTAACTTCTAATATAGCATTCCTTTGAGCCAGATCATCCATTTTTTCATCTAATTCTTCCACACATTCCGCCACTTTATGCACTGAAGACAAAATGTCTACCTTCATCACGCTGAACTTCTGTTCCATCCTCTCTTCCATTCTCTCCTCCAATTTCTCCAATTTCTCCTCCATCTGCGCAAATTTATCACCCATTGATTGATTGATTGATTCCAAAAGTTTATCCAGAGCATCTCGTAAATCCTGCGGTGTCAGCGCTTCAGGAGGGTGCAACGCCTGTAGTGATGATTGTTGCCCCGGCGAGGATCCACCGCTCCGAAGAGTTTTAGGGGGAGGTTTCGCCGCCATCTTTTAGTCCTCAATTATGACGCACTTTCACTTAAAATTTAAAAAGTCCAACAAGCTAGAGAGTATAGTAAAATAATCCTCTTCACCTTTACCTCTTGCACCGCTCTGCCTGCTCCTTTAAATCATAGTCCTTTCTTCAGGCAGGGATGGTTCGCAGACGCCTGGCTCTGCTCCAAGAAGTTCGGAGCAGAGACGCCGGCCAGCTGGGAGCGACCCAGGCTTCGGGGGAGTTCAATCCTTCAGCCGCCCAAGCTCCAAGCTCAGGCGGCCCCGGAGAACTCTACCCCTACCTGGGGCCTCACCCCCTCCTCTTCTCCCGAGGAGGGGGCTTCAATTTCGCCCGAACGGTGGCGGCGCGGCGCCGAAGACAGCCTTCCCGGGCTGCCCGCGGCTCAGCTGTTTGTTTTTTCGCCCGAAACAGCATCGTAATTTTGAATATACTGTATATTGGTTAAGTAAGTTGAGGCTGGTTCAGTTGCCTAGGTGTTTTAATTCACATAATTCTGCCAGGAAGTCAATAATAATAATAATAATAATAATAATAATAATAATAATAATAATAACAACAACAACAACAACAACAACAACAACAACAAGAAGTTGGAAGGGACCTTGGAGGTCATATAGTCCAGGGCTTTTCAACCTTTTCACCCATTGTACCACTTTTAGGATATGGCAACATCTGAATACCACGTTGCCTAGCAAGGTGTCAAAAATTTGAGGAATGACCAAAAAAAAGGAAAAAAGTGATGAAATACAGGTAGTCCTCGACTTACAACAGTTCACTTAGTGATTGTTCAAAGTTACAATGGCACCTGGTCTGCTGGGTGGTTGCAGCAGGTTTTGGTCACTTCACATGATCCTGGGAAACTGTGACCATCATAAACATGAATCAGTTGCCAAGCATCTGAATGTAAATCACAAGACCCTGGAGATGCTGCAACATTCCAGCTGATCAGCACTTATTCTGGGCTCAGCAGAAGCGCCAGGATCAGTGTCAAGCTCCAGCTGGAGCCTGGCGCTGATCCTGGCACTTCCGCTGAGCCCTGACAGCCCTGCAGCTCCAGCCATCTCTCGCTCAGGTTTGTGTGGTGCTGCCATTCCCCTACCCTGCTACCACCTTTCTAGGATGGTCACATACCACCTGTTGGGTGCCAATGTACCACAGGTGGTACCTGTACCACTGGTTGAAAAGCCCTGATCTAGTCCAACCCTCTGCTCAGGCAGGAAACCCGATACCATTTCAGACAAATGGCTGTCCAGGCTCTTCTTAAAAACTTCCAGTGTTGGTGCATTCACAACTTCTGGAGGCAGATTGTGTCGGGAGTGTAAATCAAAAACTCTGTATCTTTGTTTATCAGAGGTCGATGAACCATGGTTCATCCGAAACATGGTACAAAACAAGTAAGATAAGGAAAACCCGAAATATATTTACTATAACAACACTTTAATCAAAAAACTCTTAACTGACTACATGTTCTGGCTTACCGAACAGCACAAAGAGAAGTAAGTAAGTAAGTAAAACAAACAATTGTTTTTTCTTTTATGTGCACGCAGTAGTAGAGACAGAGATTAAACCAGAGACATGCGCACGCAATAGTAGAGACAGAGATTAAACTAAAAACATAGTTGGATATGTGACAAACACCATAGTTACAATGATAACAACACAGCTGGCAAAGAGCAAACTGCAACGTGCTTAGCTGACAAACACAAAAATGCAGTGACAGATTGTTCCACTGATTAATTGTTCTAACTGTTGTGTACTGGGTTCGTTGCTTGAGAGAAGAGACGAGGCAAGTGAGTTCAGTCAGGAACATTCTTTGTTTGCTTGCAGGAACTGAACTGGGAAACAGGGCTGCGAATGCAGCTATTTATACCCTGGCCTCTAGGTGGTGGCCAATAGGTTTAAAGCAACCTATTGCTGCCCTAGAGGCAGCCAATGGCAGTGCTGGAGATGGGTTGTCTGAGGAGCTGGGAGCCATTAGCCAGCTCCCTGCTTAAGCAACCTTCCAGCATTCAACCCCCACATGGTACTGTTGCTGTGCAAGGCGTAGTATGCTGGCAAAGCAAAAAATCAGCCAGTCAGTGGTGCCAATCCCCAGTCACTATGCACTTCAGTGACTCCTTTGTAATGTGCACCATCCGTTCGGCTTGCCCATTACTGGAAGGGTGAAATGGAGCCAATGTAGTGTGCCTAATGAGGTTAGTCCTCAAGAAGGCTTGAAATTCTGCCTCTCAATGAAGTGGGGAGAATGACCCTGTTCCCCCATACAATACAACCCTTGTGAGCTGAAAGCTCGTGTCTACGTGTGAAGTAGCTCTGGAACTCAGGTCCAGGACTGTTTTCCAGCCACCCTGTGTGAATCCTTGATAGCACTCTGCTTAAAACCTTGTCTGCAGCAGTTTCTACAGCCACATCCCTTGCATGGAGGAGAAACTCAGGCAAATCCTGAATAGACAAAATGCGAGCCGCTGGAGCCGGATCTGGCTCGATCTGAGGCAATAGTAACCGGCTGAGTCCATCTGCATGGTCCATGTCTTTGCCAGGTTTGTGAATCAGCCTGAAGCTGTAGGCCGATAAGAAGATGGACCATCTTAACATCCTAGGGGACAAAATATGGGGTGTCTGTCTGTCAGTAGTGAATAACCCCAATAGCGGTTTATGGTCTGTGAACACCGTGAAGTCCCTGCCATACAAGTAGTCGTGGAATTTTTTTTACCCCGGCTACGATGGCCAATGCCTCTTTATCAATTTGTGCATAATTACGCTCTGCAGAAGATAATGTCCTCAAGTAATAAGCAATTGGGAATTGAGTCCCATCGCTCTCCAAATGGCTTAAAACCCCATATGGGGATGCGTCACACGCAAGGCACACCGGCAAAGACTCTTTAAAGTGGGTGATCACTGAACTGGAGGACAGTAGGGCTTTCAATGCCTTAAAACTGCTTTCATGGACCTTGGTCCATTTCCAAGCAGTGTTTTTATCCAAGAGCCAGTGTAACGGCTCTGCCACTGCGGCCTTGTTAGGAAGGAATGCATGGTAAAAATTTAGGAGGCCTAGGAATGCCTGAAGCTCTCCTTTTATCTTGGGGCTAGGTGCCAGCTGAATGGCTTTCAGCTTGGACTCAGCAGGGTGGATGCCATCGGCATTGATATGGAAACCCAAGAACTCAGTTGAAGGGACTTCTATACTAGACTTGTTTTTCTTAAGTTTAAGGCCCGCTTCGTGGAGCTGCTTTGAGCCTCCTTGCAAACACCTCAGTGGACTCACCGGTGATGAGCACATCATCAAAGTAGGGGAAGACCCCCGGAATGCCCTTGAGCATATGCTCCATAATGCTTTGAAAAATGCCAGGGGCTACACTAACCCCAAATTGGAGGTGTTTTACTTTAAATGCCCCTCTGTGCATTACAACAGTCTGTGCTGTGGCCTCGTCCACAGGTAGCTGTTGGTAGGCCTGTGCTAAATCTAACTTTGTGAAAACTGTACCCCCTTGCAACGATGCCAGGATGTGGCTCACGACTGGCACAGGGTATGCGTGCTACTTGAGTGAACGATTAATTGGGCACTTGTAGTCAGCACAAATCCTGACCTGTCTATTGGCTTTTAGTGGTGTGACAATTGGGGTTTCCCATTCACCCCCATCTACGGGCTGTAGTACCTCATGTTCGATTAGCTTGTCCAATTCAGCATCTGTTTTGTGTTTAAGAGCAAATGGAACTCTACGGGGCTTAATCCTGATAGGCATTATAGCAGGATCCACTTTAAATGCTATTGGAGGGCCTTTGTACGTTCCTAGATTTGTGTCAAAAATATCTGCGAACTCCTCGCATACTGACGCTTGTGTCCAGTTGATACCGGTAACTTGGATACCTAATCCATCAAACCAATCGAGTCCTATCAGTCTCATTCTCTGACCCTCTACTACAACAACATCCAGGTGCCCAAAAAACCCCTTGAATTTGACGGCCAATATGGCCTCGCCCTTGACGGTGACTCTAGCATTCTGAAAGTTGGTCAGGATAATGTCGGATGGCCTAGGCTTGGCCCATCTCTTACTGCAGTTGCAGATGAACCTGAATGTATCAAGCGATATGATGGACATGGCTGACCCGGTGTCCAGTTACATCTTGCAAGGGACCTCTTGTAGCTCAACCTGAAGTCAAAATTTCGGCTCATTGGGGCAGCGAGCTCCCATGCGGCAAACGTTGCGGCGGCTGGAGCAAAACCCTATGCTAAATTGCCCCGGGGCCCCGGTACCTCTCCTGATCGGAACGTCCAATTGGCGGTCTGCAGACAGACACAATGTGGCCGGTCTTCCTGCTGGCCCGGCACATGGCTGTCCAGAACCTGCTGTCCATGCATTGGTGGCAGCCGCCACAACCCGGGCACCTAAGGAAGGGACCTGCCTTGTAAGTTGTCCCATGTTGATTGTCGCTAAGATGTGGCTGGTTGTCATGCCGTTCAAGCTTGTCCACTTCTTGGCTGCTGTCGGAGTCTTCCACATGTAAGGGGTCCTCGTGGTGGATGGCCTCCTCATGCTGCATGCTTTTGGCAGGCTGCATGGCTTTTATGGCCCTGGTAGCAGCTTCATCCACCATGATTTCTCTTAATGCATCTGGGAACAATAAAGTCTCTTTGGCAAAGAGCTTCTGTTGCAGTTCTCGATTTCGGAGGCCACAGACAAGACAGTCCTGAAGTCTCTCTTCTACATCGGAGAACTGGCACAGCCTGCCGCAAAGCTGCGATGAATTTGGAAGCTGATTCACCCGGTTGCTGGACCCTCTGTTCAAATGCGTGCCGCCAAGCTATTACTGAGAGCTTGGGCTGGAAATGGTTGCCTAGTCGTATCTTCAAGTCTGTGAACGATACAGACTCCAGCTGAGTTGGGGTGAACAAATTCTCTGCAATGTCGAATGTGGCTGGGCCACAAACGCACAGGAGCGTTGCAGCCTTCAGGCCGTCTTTGGCGACTTGATTGGCGCAGAAATAGTTCTCGATCCTGGAAATATACAAAGACCATCTTTCTGGGTGAGTTACATTGAATTCTTCCAGCTTTCCGACCTTCATCATCTCTGGAAGTCTTCATGGCTGGGGCTCATCGTCTTCTTGTCCTGCTCCTTCCTATGCCCAGGGACTGATCCACAAGGCTCGTGGTCGCTAGCGTGGCTGTGCTAGGCTGACCATAGGGGGGGAAATTGCTTTCCTGCCAAGCACGTTCCAGCCTCACCCCTAGTGACTCTCAGCTCTGTGGAAGGAGCAGGTTCCCACCTTCATCGCCAGTGTTCTGTACTAGGTTCGTTGCTTGAGAGAAGAAACGAGGCGAGTGAGTTCAGTCAGGAACATTCTTTATTTGCTTGCAGGAACTGAACTGGGAAACAGGGCTGCGAATGCAGCTATTTATACCCTGGTCTTTAGGTAGCGGCCAATAGGCTTAAAGCAACCTATTGCCGCCCTAGAAGCAATATGGATATGGATTGTCTGAGCAGCTGGGAGCCGTTAGCCAGCTCCCTGCTTAAGGAACCTTCCAGCATTCAACCCCCACATGGTACACTCAGTAAAACAAGGCCCAATACATTACACTAACTGTCAGGAAGTTTCTCCTTAGTTCTAAGTTGCTTGTCTCTTTGGTTAGTTTCCATCTGTTGCTTCTTATCCTGCCTTCAGGTGCTTTGGAGAACAGCTTGACTCCCTCTTCTTTGTGGCAGCCTCTGGGATATTGGAACACTGCTATAATGTCACCCCTTGTCCTTCTCTTCCTTAAACTAGACATACCCAATTCCAGCAGCCGTTCCTTATATGTTTTAGCCTCCAGTCCCCTAATCATCTTTGTTGCTTTTCTCTGTATTCTTTCTAGAGTCTCAACATCTTTTTTACATCGTGATTTTGTAGAATTTTCAAACTGTGGAATTTTCTCATGATGTCACACTCTTAAAATTCTAAAATTTAAAATAGGATTATTTTAATTATTTTAATGGAAGGGTAAGCACAAGCATCTGCGGGCAATCAGAAAAATTAAGTCAAGATGGTGGCTGCAGGTACACATTCAAAGGCTCAGATGTAAAAAAGAGGAAGAACTTTAATTGTGCTGAAATGCCATCACCTTGAATAAATGTCCCACCCTACCCCATGCATTTGCCAGTAAGATTGCATCATTTTGTATATCACAAACTGAGAATAGGAGGTAGGGGGGGACGTTGGAAATGTGATCTTCCCAAATGTGGTGATAAAGATCGTTAACCATTCTTCAGATCAATCGGCTGGAGGCCTATCCTAGCTCAGAATATTGGCCTAAGTCTTCAGTTTTATACAAACTGACCTGATTTGCTGGGCAAATACTCAAATTAGAGCCAGTGATAATTTCCCCATCATTTTTCACGTTTTCTCTTTCTAGTTTCACAAAAAACTAAAATGCATATCTTGAGTAAAAAGTAATCAAAATAATACAATACAATATTGTTTTTAAATTACAGGTTGAGGTGTTTTGAACATGGAAAATGACATAGAAATAAACACCTCACTCCTGTCTATTCTTAGCATCTAATTTTGATGTCAAGACTGTGATTCCTTGTTGCAAACTACACACCACGGTAAGAAAGAATTTTTATTTTATTTCATTTTATTATTTTATTATTGTATTATTTTATTTTATTTTATTTTATTTTTATTTTATTTATTTTATTTTATTTTATTTTATTTTATTATTTTATTTTATTTTATTTTATTTTATTTTATTTTATTTTATTTTATTATTTTATTTTATTTTATTTTATTATTTTATTTTATTTTATTTTATTTTATTTTATTTTATTTTATTTTATTTTATTTTATTTTATTTTATTTTATTTTATTTTATTTTATTTTATTTTATTGCTTTTACATAATTCAAAGCAGCAAACATACCTGATACTCCTCCATCCTCCTATTCTCCCAAGAACAGCAATTCTGGAAGGTAAGGAGCTGAGAGAGAGTGACTGACTGGTCCAAGGTCAACCAGCCATTTTTCATGCCTAAAGTGGAAATAGAAGTCACAGTCTCCTGGCTTCTAGCTTGGTGCCTTAACTACTGAACTTTTTCCATAGGTGGATTATGTTAATATATATCTTAATTTTGTATAACTGATATCACAGCTTAAATTGCAAACATCTCTGCACACCTTGCAGCATTTTATACTTTTATCTTACTGTGTTGTAATGGCATATATCTATGGTGGCATATGTCTCTCAAAAATGCTGATGCTTTCAGAAGTAGTCCATGTTATGTTTATTTGTTTTTGGTAATACTGGTAAAACCACAGTACTCTTTGATCTTGTGATAAGTGAGGCTCAATTGTGTTTTCTCTTCCTATGTTGAGAGTGGCATATACTGTACATTCAGCTTGAGAGGATTTTTAATTTCCCTCTGCTGCTATTTGATCAACCTAAATGAGTGTGCGTAATGGCTCATTGCAGTTTTAATTCAAAATCCAGTAATTATGTCAGTTTATTATTATAAAAACCCTACTATAATGATGTTTTCATTCAGAATATCACAACTGCAGTATTTCTGCCAGTATAACAAGGCAGTGGAAGCATCTCAAAAGTTCAGCTCACTAAAATGTTCTATCAAAAGGTCAGTCAAAGTCTTCAGGGTTGGTTTTTTTTTGTTCTTGTGTTTTATTTTGGGCTCTTCTTCAGCGAGGAATCCTGGCTTAAGGAATTCATCTGCTTGATTCCCTAAGAATCATTTTAAAGCTTTTGCTTTATATGTGGGCTAGATTTCCCTTGAATTAGTTGAAGCTGCTAATTGGACAGGGCCCTGTTCCAGCTGAAGAAACTAGGCTGCACTGATTATTCAATTCTGAATTATTCCATTTCTTGTTAGTCTAGAGTGGGTTGCAATGTAAATTTAGCACTCACTGAAACCTGTTCAATTACTTCAGTATTCACCACTGCAGACTTTTCTATTCTATATCACAGTCTGAACACACAGCTGCTTTATGTCTGCTTCATTGCCTACATTTCCAAAGGTTGGAGGTGGCCAAGGAAAGGTTTATAATTTTCAAATGTCTGATCTGGATTCACATATTACACAAGCACTAAGCCATTATTTTGTCAAATCATGTTTGTTGATTAATCACACTTGAGGGGCCCCATACATCAACTAAGCCAGGGGTCTTCAAACTTGGCTCTTTTATGACTTGTGGACTTCAACTCCCAAAATTTCTCAGCCAGCATGCCTGGCTGAGGAATTCTGGCAGTTGAAGTCCACAAGTCATAAAAGGGCCAAGTTTGAAGACCCCTGAACTAAGCCATATCAATAGTAGTGCACAAACCAAAATGTCAAGGTTTAAACAATAGACAAAATTAAGGCCAAACCAACTCTGTTCCATTTTAGCATGTTATGTGGATCCAGATTTTGTTGATAATGTCTTTAGGGCAGGATCTTACCATACCTGGTAGAATAATAGCAACATGAGCTACTATTTTAATTGTATTTCTTTTCATTCCTAATGTAATTACATTATCACATTACCTTTTCAAATCCTAGTTAGTCAGTATTTCATTAAAAATGGCCTTTTAATCTTATGAGATAATCACATTGTTTAAAACATGCCGAAGTCATTTCATCCTTTGCATAAATTATCAGTCACAGAACTTTGAAAGCATTCAAGGAAAACATCCAACACTAGCAAATATATGAATAATGTACATCCTACTAAATGTACACAGAATATTTACAGGGAGTTTATTTTAAAATAATAATAATGGCATGGACCTGATCAAATATTTTTATGGAAGAAAGGGATACTAACAACCAAGCAATACCAGATGAGGACAGAATTAAAAATTCCTTGCACAAAAGTATATATAAGCATCTGCATAGTTTCCCAATATACATCATTCATTCATAACTGCCTTTCACATGGGCACCATTACAAATTTTGACTTACAAAGGAAATTCATTTCTTTCTCTAATCAAAATGAGAAGGTAACACAAGAGCAATATTACTGTATTGCATTTGCAGTAATTACTAAAACCAGATTTTAGTTTCACAGATGTTTTCACTTTGCTCCCTTCATAGATTTCCTAGCACAAAATACTATTAACAGTATTTTGAAGTTTTTATCAATTCTGAATTTAACATAGGTATTTGACCCCAGGACCTCAGGTATTATCTCAGCTAAAAGAATGGTGCCTAGAGAAGGAACTCTTTAGGTAAGGCTGGGAAGAATTGTCAAATCAGTTTTAATCTGGTGCAAATATCTCTAACTTTTATTGCAGTAAACATTGGCTAATATTTTCTTTTCCCTAGACAATTTTCTCTAGATTGGACCAGATGGAACTCAATAGCTTGGATTGGTAGACAAGGAAATTAATGACAATGCACTATGCTTAGGACGCAAAAAGTGATATTGATCAGCTGTATTTGCCAGGAACTGAAGAGGATAGAGGACTCCTATAGGTGAAACAAACTGTGGAGGAAGAAGAACATGGCCTGAATGACTACATTAAAAAAAAAAACAAGAATCCTTGCTGAAGAAGTCAATCAAAGGATGGTTTTTGAAAACAACAAAGATGAAAGCTGAATATAGAAAAGAAACTAGTGAAAGTCAAAGGATATAGAAAGAAAAGCTGATAAGATCAGGAATGTTAAAGAAATTGAAGGCTTTGACATGGTGGCTGAAGAGCAAGCTTTGCCAACTAATTGAGTGAAGATGGAAATTCAACATGAAACAAATAATAGCAAATGGTGCCTTTCTAGTGAAAAGGATGATCAGTGGCTGCAGCACAAGCGGGATATGACTGAGTCACCAGAAAGTTGTTGGAAACTTTACCAGAGGTCTGAATTTGAATGTAGTAAAACTACTGGGACCATCACATAAAGAAGGTTTTGGATTAAGATTTTATGTGGGTTAAGAGCTTCTGAGACTTTAAGAACCAAAGAGAGAGGCATCTTGTTCATAACATGCCTGATATAATAGCTATTGAAAAGAAGAAGAAAAAGCCTGGTTCATTGATGTTGCTATAATACAGGGGTCTTCAAACTTGGCCCTTTTATGACTTGTGGACTTCAACTCCCAGAATTCCTCAGCCAGGCACGCTGGTTGAAGAATTCTGGGAGTTGAAGTCCACAAGTCATAAAAGGGCCAAGTTTGAAGACCCCTGCTATAATAAGTGATGCAGGATTGAGGGAAAAGAATTGGGGGGAAAAATTACAAAATACCAGAACTTGCAAATTGAAGTTAAATTTATTTTTTTTATTATTTTAATTCCATTTATATCCCGCCCTTCTCCGAAGACTCAGGGCGGCTTACAAGCTTAGCAGTATGATTATGGAAGATGAAATTTGTTGTTATACCAATAACGTTTGGAAGCTTCAGAGTGATAGCTAAAGGATTTCATTGATATCTTGAAAAATTTAATTTATCAGACTTGAACACTGTAATTTTATAAAAAAAAACTATCCTGCTTGGCACTGCCTATTTTCTTAGGCACTATCTTAATAATTCTTAAGTCTTTGGTTAGGACTTGAATAATTAAGTTTTCAGTAGCATCAAACTGTGATGCTAACAACAACAACAACAACAACAACAACAACAACACTTTAACAGCTCTTAGGTCAGGGGTGTCAAACTGCCAGCCCACAGGCATGCCAAAACCGCATCCACCCCATTGCCAGCAATGGAAAAAAAGTCACGATACATCGCGACATGTCACGTGATGTTGCGAGTTTGACACCCCTCTTAGGTCCTTGGTTAGAACTTGAACTGAAGTTTTTACTAGTCCCAGACTGAATCAAATTGAAGATTAACCACAATAATAATAACATAATTTGTGCAAGGTTTTTTTACATAAGAATTATATTCCAATTTTAATTAACAGAAAAGTTATCGTAAAAAGTTATATTAATTCTAAGTGCTTCCCCCTTTTTTTAACTATATAAGCTACCCAGAGACATTTGGGAGTCAGGCAGCCTTCTAAATCTAAATAAAAAAAATTGTAACGTTAGCTTTTAGTGTGTTTATAGAAAGATGTCATCCAAATTGCTTCTTCACATGAATGATCTTCATTCCTCTGAATTCCCCTCTTCCATTTTTCTTTTAATTATGCCAACAACATTAGGGTTCTCTCTTTATATTAATAAATAGTATAACTTGTATGTCAAAAATCTTTTTGTGTGACTGCTTAGTTGGGAGTATTTTACAAGTGGTGTACTCCTAAGTGATTAGATGCCATAGAACTGCTATCTAATTAATTCCCTGGCAAGCCAGGCACTCTTATTTACTGAAAATGCCCTCAATATCATTAATCACACAGTGGCTCAGAAATACATATAAATAGTAAGCCATATCATCAAACTTTAAAAAAAACACCTTTCTTATAGCTACATAAGAAAATAACAACACATATTGATCAGTTAAATTATAATCACTCTTATTGCTAAAAATAAAACAGAATTCTTAGAGGAACATGAGAATTTCTCTGAACCAGCATTAGCAGGATTGAAATAACCCTCAGCTACATTCTTATTTGATTAAAACGAAGGCAGCAATTATCTTTAAGAGAAAGGCAATCTATCACATATATACCACATTACTCAATATCTGTGAGAGATCCCTAAATAAAATTCATATGTCTTGGACAACCAGAATAATTCTCTTAGAACTCTATATATTCAAAAAAAATTATCTGTGGCTGATTTAATAGAATGGCTTAGGAACCCTTGCCATTCTTGTTGCAAAAGTAAAATAGGGATGCCAGGTTTCTTACCTGCATATGCCAGAAAATCCAAAGCTACTCTGTGTGAGTTGGGCAGTCCCTTATATGGGGGGGGGGGAAGAGACTCAGATGGAGTTGATGCCCACAGGTCATAAAGGGGGCATAGTTGCTGACCCCTGCCCTAACCGATAATATAATTGCTTTCCTCCGAGGCATTTTCCTCGCTTGGAATATCTTGGCAGCCTTGCCAAGCAGAATAGAAGGAAGCTTAAGGGATATGGTGCAGGTGATATATGTTGTGCCTTAGGCACCCTTTGATTTGAACCCTTGTTCCCCAAACTTTTCCAACATCAAAAATGGGCAGCCTGTTTCCATTATCTGTTTTTTTTTAATGAAATGGCCCCAGTTCCTCTTCCCCTGGATCACATTGATGCCATTACACATGTATGACTTTTAAGAATTGGATTTAACAAAATTGGAAGCAAACTAAGTGTATTAAGAAGGAAACTCTGACCTCTTCTCCTTCAGAGTATCACAGCATCGCTGACCTATCCTTCGCTCCTCTTCTTCTCCTTTTTAATGATCATTATGAATTATTCTTTTATTATCAGTGAAAAAATAACCTCTTGCCCTCTGCACAAAGAGTTTGATTTCACAAAGTACAGTAAAACCGGTACATAAAATTCTGTTAGAACAAGCACCAGTTTCCAGGGACTCATTGTTTTCAGCTGCTTGTCTGCAAACTAAACCCTCCTTCCCAAACTTTCACTGAGAGATTTTTCCCTTGCTCTCTCTCCTGCTTAAGTGTACCTGCCTCTAATCTATCTCAGTTTAATCTACCTATCTGGTAGGTAGCTCCCCAGATTGCAAATTCCCCGAATTAGCTATTTTCTTATAGTAGAAGCGTTTAAGGAAAGAGACTAGACCAATGGTGAAATTCCCAATGCATTTATCATTAAGGATTTTTCCTTCCCAGAGGTCCTGAATAATATTTACTAACCATAAAACAGGACAAATGTATTCACAGTGCATTTGCCAGTATTATACCCATTATGGAAAAAGTGCAGAAAGGTGTTTGGCAACAAAACAGTAAGCATCTACATCCAATAAATGCAAATGAGTATTATTTACAATTTTATAATGTATGCAACAGCCTTAGATAAGTCAGTAATTGTAGTAGCAGCAGTTATAGTGTCTTCCTAATTGTAGTTGAAGCAGTAAAACAGAAATAAAAGATTAAGTGAACAAATTCATTGATAAAATGGACAAATAAATGTGTGCTAAAACAGAGCAGAAAATGCAGATGTGCAAGAGGATATATGGGTGGCAACATTTGCTAAAGTGCTGGCTTCCTATTTATAACTTACCATTAAAGAAAATGTAAATGCATGCAAAAATATTTTCATTGAAAGGAAGAAAAGAACAAACTTTAAAATTTTCAAAGCAAATGTGGATACAGCAGTTTATGTTTAAGTTTATAATGTTTATACAACTATTTCTATTCACGTGGTCTTGCGGTAAAAATTCATTTTTAGGATGCATAATTTAAAATCAGCTTTTCAAACATACACAAAAATACATTGTTTATGAGCTCAAATTCAATTAAAGAATTTTGTACAATGCATACAATTGTACATGAAGTGAAAACACTAAAGTCAAATGTTTTAGCATAAGCTGTTTCAGGAACTCTATGGAAGAGAGTTTACAAAGGGCACCATTAGTACAGGACAACCTAATTTTTCATGATTTTTCTCTTTCATTTGTATTTCTCATGAGGAGAGAAAATTTCATTTTTCTTTTTTGACAACACTAGGACACACATGGAGTTGTACAGAGTTCCCGAATATAAATGAGCTGAATCTCATTCTCTATTCTGTCCAGATTTATGTAGCAACAAAAATGTATCTATGCCCTCTATCTAAGTTTCTTATAGAACCTTTGATTTGTTAGGTCTGGTTGGTCCACTTTTTTTTTCATCCATATTTACTCAGATTAGATCACTTTGCTTGCAGCTTAGTAAAGCTTTTCCATACTTGGCTCTGATTTTTTTTCTGGAGAAATTAACCAGTTTAGGCTTAAGATCAGCACACGCGTTAACAAACACGCATCCTGAAGGCGTGCAGGAAATTTGAGCAATTACCCAGACTTTAAAAGCCTTATTTTGAATATGATGTGGGCAAGAGTAACACATCTATGTGTTTTAAAGAATAATTCATGCTATTTCAATTGGCAGCTTGGCGGCGTCTGCAGCCATATAATTCAGCCAGACTGTCACTGAGAATTTCACCATTAAAACGCATACCATCAAAATTAAAACTGCAAAAATCGAGGCAGCCAGAAGATGGCAACCAAGACATTTTTAAAAACACTATTTTCTGCCTTCTAGTGGCCATTCCAAATAGTGCAACCCAAAAATGATAACCCTATTAAATATAAGTGTTTTTCAAATTTGACAATTTTAAGATGTATGGAGTTCAACTCCTAGAATTACCCAAACTTTGGGAGCTGAAGTTCACACATCTTAAAAGTTGCTAAGCTGGAAAACCATTGATCAAAGTCATGATATGAATTATTCTAATCCTTCTGATAGTTTGGACCACCACCATAATTCAGTGCTACCAGGAAGTGATAAGAATTGTACTATATTCTCTTCTATTCATAAGAATTCCTAACCTACAGGAACCAGTTTGAGGAAAAACAAACAAAAAGGTTCTGCTTACAGAACACCCTGTTTGCAAGCTTTTCCCCTCACAGCTAGAAAGTAATGATTATGAACCATGTTTCAAAAGCACAATTCTTCATTTACATACATAGGCATCACCTCTATAATAATGGCATTTTAGGTTAACTGAATAATTTCTTTTCTTTCTCTTAGTGCAGTGTTACGTATTCCATATTCGCTCAGATATCCAGATACAATCTATTTTCTATATCGTGCTATTGAAAAGATGATTAACATAAATCGGCTTGTACAGTAAAAAAAACATGGATGCTAATAAGGAGGCAATAAATAACAGAAGAAAAATATTTTCTTGTATTAAAATCAAGATTATTTGAATTATTTTTCTTCGCACACAGGTACGTTCACATACACATGAACATGTAAATAAGCTTCAACATCATTTTGTGACATCATACACTTCAACTCCTTAAACAAGTGTACTATACAGAACACTATATGCAATAATTAATATTAAAGTAAAATAGATCGCAATGTTCTTTCCAATGTAATTTGACATTTGCATTCCCTAAGCAAAAACTGATTTATGCCTCACATGAAATTATATATTTTTGTATATTTTCCACCCAGCCATAAAAAATTCCATAGATGCAAATCAGCTTTTGAAGTTGAGAGTGGAATGGGAAAAGGAACAATTAGTTCTCCTAATTGCTCAGAAGAAGGGATTTCAGTACCAGAGAATTTTATCAGATATGCTTTCGTCACCACTGTAAAGAAACTTTCTGGTGAGGTATATTGAGATGCTCAACATTTCTTTCTTTTGACCAATGTTGAATGGAATAATAGATCATGGGAATCAGGCAATAAATTAACTGGAAACTTAAGCCCATCAAGAATTGAGAAGTCTTGAGAAAATGATTTTTCACAGGAGTCCTACTTTTAGTTTGGGTCTCCCTATATTTGAATAATTGTGACTTGTATTTATTTATTTTGCCACATTAGTCAGAGTAATGGTGCATCAGGGCACTGATGTTAAAATATTAGCTTCATATGGTTGGCCAACTGATTCAAAACATTAGGGTAAATTTCTCCAACCTGATGGAGATCAGTTTCAGGCAGTGGTCCATATTTGTTTTGTCAATTTCCTTTGTATTAAGATAGATATTAGGATTCCACCAAGAAACAATGTGAATACTGAATTTTTGGAATCTGTCTAATTCTGGCCAATCCCCTTGAAGAAAAGGGCTTATGGATCAGCTATAGTAATTAGATAGCCCTTAGGTAGTAAATAACTCACAATAACAATTTAACTACAGTATATGGTTCAAGTGACAGCAACAACAAAAGTAGCAGAATGCTTAAAACAAGGACAAGAACAATTTCTGGGTAAACTGAAATCACTCCATACCAAATACATAAACCAATAAATCCTGCTAAGAAAAAACAAATATATGTATAATTCCTAGTCCATTGTATGCTGTATATTATAGGGTATTTCTACCAACCTCACCTCGATAAGTCTCTGTGCATGCTCTGTAAATATTGCAGCATATTCTTTGATTTCTTTTTCGTGCCCACTTTTAGCAGCTTCAGTGAGCACTAGAAGTGGCACAGTTGTATCCATAAAGGAGTCTGAGATATGATCAATTATTGCTTTGCGAAGCTGCAAAAAAAAAGCCATTATCAATAAAAACCATCTTTGCATATTTCTTTAGCAGTCTCGGCTAAGTGGAATCTAAACTCTACAAATGAGTGCAACCTTTAACACCCTGGAGCAAATTATTGTCAAACAGTTTTAGGCCAGGAAGGAACAATCTACATCCCAGGTCATGTAAAGATAGTCCTCGGCTTACAATCACAATTGAGCCCCAAAATTTCTCTTCCTAAGTAAGACATTTGTGAAGTGAATTTTGCTCCATTTTGCAACGTTTCTTGCCACACTTGTTAACTGATATCACTGTAGTTGTTAAGTTAGTAGCATGGTTGTTAAGTAAATATGGCTTTCCCATTGACTTTGCTTGTCGGAAGATTGCAAAAGCTGATTACATTATCTCAGGATACTGCAACTGTCATAAATATGAGTCAGTTGCCAAGTGGCTGAATTTTGATCATGTGAATATGGGGTTACCGCAACGATCGTAAGCATGAAAATTGGTCATAACTCACTTTTTTCAGTTCCATTGTAACTATGAACATTCGCTAAACAAATTATTGTAAGTTGAAGACTATCTATATACCGTCCTCAAACTTTTCTTTTATACCCCACCCCTCAGAGAGTAAACTCTAGAATCAGATGGAAAGTAAGGTACACTAGATTTCTTCTTGAATAGTTATTATCCACTTTGTAGCACACGTAATCAAAATAGAGCTGGAAGGGACCCGGGAGGTCTTCTAGTCCAACCCCAAGCTCAAACAGGAGATCCTATAACCCTTCAGATAGGTGGCTGTCCAGTCTTTTTTTTAAAAAAAAAACCTCCATTGATGAAGCACCCACAACTTCTGAAGGCCAGCTATTCCACTGGTTAATTGTCCTCGCTAGTAGGAAGTTTCTCCTTAATTTTAGGTTGCTTCTCTCCTTGATTAATTTCCATCCGTTGTTTCTTGTCTTGCCTTCTGGTGCTTTGGAAAATAAGTTCACCCTCTCTTGTTTGTGGCAGCCCCTCTAATACTGGAATATTGCTATTATGTCACCCCTAGTCCTTCTTTTCTCTAGAGCGTACATACTCAATTCCTCCAACTGTTCTTCATATGTTTTTGTCTCCAGGCCTTTAATCATCTTAGGTGCTCTTCTTTGTACTTTTTCCAAAGTCTCAACATCTTTTGTGTAAAGTGGATGCAGTATTCCAGGTGTGGTCTTACTAAGGATTTATTAAATGGTACTAATGCTTCACATGATTTTGATTCTGTGCCTCTGTTTATATAACCAAGGATTGTATTAGCTTTTTTGGCTCTTGTCGCACAGTGTTGGCTCATGTTTAAAGTAGTCATCCACAAAATCCATGCAGGATGTCCTTGACTTAACAACACTTCGTTTAGCGACTGTTCAAAGTTACAACAGCACTGAAAAAAGTGCTGCATCGCCATGGTCATGTAATCAAAATTCTTGGCAACTGACTCACATTTATGACGGTTGCTGTGTCCCTGGGTCACGTGATCCCCTTTTGCGACCTTCTCACAAGCAAAGTCAATGGGGAAAGCCAGATTCACTTAACAACCAGGTTACTAACTTATCAGCTGCAGTGATTCACTTAACAACCATGGCAAGTAAAGTTGTAAAATGGGGCAAAACTCACTTAACAAATGTCTCACACTTAATGACAGAAATTTTGGGTTCAATTGTGATTGTAAGTTGAGGATTACCTGTAACCTAGTTGATTTCCTGGTCTTGTCTACTTAATGCGGCTGACAGTTTTTTATAGTTCTTCTCAATTAGTAACTTTTTAGTATTCTTTAAAGTAATTCTTAAGCTCTAGCTTTTTAAGCTTCTTCAGAGAAAGGAGAAGCTTACAATCCCAAAGGAATTTTTTTTAACCTTTTGATATTATTATTTATTTTTTTGAGATTTTACAAAACCTTGATCTCTCGGAGATGAAATGCTGGAACAATGGCAGGTTTATCAAGAACAACAAAGCTGCAATTCTCCATCCTTCAAAAGTGGGTAAAAAAAATCTGTACCTTTACCTTTGGTCTTTTCCTGCCTAAGTGTAAAACCCTGCTTTTCTCCGCATTAAATTTCATTTTGTCAGATATTCCCCATTGTTCAAGTCTGTCAAGATCTTTTTAGATCTGGAGCTTGTCTTCTGGGGTATTGGCTATTCCTACAAACTTAGTGTCATCTGCAAATCTGATGAGTTCCCCTTTTATTCCCTCATCTAAGTCATTTATGAAGATGTTGAAGAGTACTGGGCCTAAGACAGTACCTTGTGGTACCCCACTGTTCATTTCCCTTCGTGTAGATGTAGCACCATTAACAACTCATTGAGTATGATTTGTCAGCCAGTTACAAGTCCATCTGGGGGTGATACTATTTATCCCACATTTTTCTAGTTTACCAAGAAGAAGGTTGGGGTCTACTTTGTCGAATGCCTTGCTGAAGTCCAAATATACCATGTCCACAGTGTTATGTACTGGGCTCTTGTGTTACACCACGTGGGTTGCTGGAACAGCTAACGGCTCTCCAGCAACCCAGACTAACTGTCTCCTGTCCTGCAATTGGCTAGCCCCAGGAGGCAATGGGTGGTTCAAACCTATTGGCTGCCGCCTAGGGGCTAGACTATATATTGCGGCTGGTTGCAGCCCTTGCTTCAGTACAGTTTCCAGCAAGAAATAAAAGTATGAGTTTTCCTGTACTCAGCCTCGCATCATCATTCCTGCACCCAAGAACCCACTATTTAATACACAGCATTTCGCTGGTGTACTAATTTAGTCAGTTTGTCAAAGAATGAAATAAGATTGGTTTTGCATGATATGTTTTTAACAAACCCACGCTGGCTTCTAGTTACAACTTTATTTGTTTCTAGATGTTCACAGATCTGTTTATTATCTGTTTATTATTTTTTCCAATATCTTCCCACATATTGATGTTAAGCTGATTGTTCTGTACTTTTCTGGGTCTGTTTTTCCCCCTTTTTTAAAATAAATTTTATTAGTTTTTATAGGGTTAGGGGTAAAATGGGGTCAGGATTAGGATTGGGGTTTGGGTTAGGGTTGGGATTGGGGATAGGGTTTCCCCAGGTAACATTTTCAATATTTAGGGTTAGGGTTAGGGTTAGGGTTAGGGTTAGGGTTAGGGTTAGGGTTAGGGTTAGGGTTAGGGTTAGTACCCAGACAGCACATTGTCTGGGTACAGGTATTTAACTAACAGTAATAGATACAGTTAATTATCATAAACAATGTTAATTAATCACTCAGTCCCTTTTCTTACTAATATATATTCAAAATTACATATCACATTTCTCTCTGACTCATTTTTCTAGCTCACGGGTCGGCAACCCACAGCTCTGGAGCCGCATGCAGCTCTTTTGGCCTTCTCCTGCAGCTCCCAGTCGACCTCCACATTTGCAGAGAGAGCAAGATAGAGACAGAGAGAGAGAGAGAGGCACTTGCGCTTCCCTTCTCTCTCTCTCTCTCTCTCTCTCTCTCTGTATGTGTGTGTGTGTGTGTAAAAAAGAGAGTGGCCTCACGCTGTTCACCGAGAAGCTGACAAGCTCATTGGGTGGGGCTCCTGCCTTGGCTGTGTCAGCTTGTCCGAGAACAGCATGAAGTGAACTTGCCAGGTGAGCAGAAGATCAGAAGGGAGGGGGAGAGGGAGAGAGAGAGAGAGAACTCATGCACAGCAGCCTCTATTTCTTTTTAATTAACCTCTTCAATCAAGCTTCCCTCCCTCCTCACGTGCATGCACATGTGCAAGTTTTGAGGCTCCCAGTGTTTTTTTTCTCTGGGAAATGAGTCCAAGTGGCTCTTTGAGTGTTTAAGGTTGCTGACCCCTGTTCTAGCCATTGGTAAAAGTTATCCCATTTTCTAAAGTACACTGAGTCTTCTTTCTCTTTAGTCTCTAAAGTCAATCTATCCATTTCTGCGCACTCTAGAATTTTCTTAATTAGTACTTCTTCAGTTGGTAAGTTTTCATTTTTCCAATATTGGGCAAATACAATTCTTGCTGCTGTTAATACATATAGTATTATGGGCCCAGAGTCTTATCCTTTTTTGCCTTTTTATAGCCTCTATAATGTCCATCTTTTATAGCCTCTATAATGTATTCTGTTACCATTTTCTTAGTTATTTTAATTTTTATTTCTAGTCTGTCTTTTACAGTTATGTTTTTGGTAGGTTGGGTTATAGTTTCTTTTTGCATGAAGACTGATGCAAAGAGTGAATTAAGCAGCTCTGCTTTCTCTCTACTGGCTGTTACTTCCTTGCCATCTTCTCTCTTAAGTGGACCAACTGTTTCCTTGACTTTTTTCTTGTTATTTATATGTTGAAAGAAACTTTTTTTTATTATTATCTTTGACTTTTGTTGCAAGTCCTGACTGACTTTGCTTTCCTGGCTTCAGCTTTGCTGATTTGGGCTATCTGTTGATATTTTGTCTTATTTATGTGTCCCTCATTTTTTGTACTTGTCCTTTTTGTCATTCAGTTTATCAGAAAGATCTTTTTGCAATGATGCTAGTTTCTTCTTAGATTTCTTGATTTTTCTTCAGTGGTATTGTGTTGGACTGGGCTTTTATGATCATATTTTTCAGTGTTTCCCATTCTACTTGTTTTCCCCTTTAGGATTTTTTTATCTATGAAATTTTTCTTAAGCTCTCTCTGAGTTTGTTAAAATCAGCTCTTTTGAAGTTTAAGACACTGGTTGGATTATTTTCTATTGCTTGTGTTTGTATTATATTGAATTCCAATATGACATGGTCACTCTTGCCCAAGGTTCTGGCAATGTGAACTCCCTCTATCATTTCTTCTCTATTAGTAAGAATTAGGTCCAGTATAGTTCTTCCTCTAGTTCCCTCCTCTACCGTTTGGATGATAAAGTTGTCAGCTAAGTTGGTTAGGAATCTGTTCTATCTCCCACTTTTCTTTTTTTTTCCTTTTATATTGACCCATATGGATTCTAGGAGGTTTTCATCCTTGGTTTTGTGGATTTCTGTAGATATGCAGTGGTCTTTATTATATAATGCAACTCCACCTCCTCCTTTGTTAGGTCTACTTCCTTTGAATAGTTTGTATCCTTCTATTAGTACATTCATGAGTTTCGTCCGACCAAGTTTCAGTAATGGCGATTATATAGTACTTCACCCTGTTTGTTCCCTAAACTTTGAGCATTAGTGTACAGGCATTTGAGTCCTTTATTGGTCTTGGGTATGTTTCTTATATTTCCTACTTTGTAACTGGGGTTTCCATCCTTCCCATCACTCTCTACTTCATTATATTTTTCTTTATTTCTTTCTTCTTTCTCTTTACTCCCTACCTCCATATATGATTGGTTATCTTGTGGTTTTTGCTTGGCATTAGGTTCTAAAGGTCATGAAGATTGCCCCACCTTCTCCCCTCCATTTTAATTTAAAGCCCTTTTGATGAGCCAGTCATTTTCCGAATAAATTGTTTTCAGTTCTTATGAGGTGCAGGCCATCCCTTGCCAGTAGCCCTTCATGTAGGTAATGCAGATGATGGTCTAGGAAGCTGAAGTTCTGTTGATGACACCAATTTTTAAGCCAATGGTTCATTTCTAAAATCCTTCGCTCCCTCATAGGATCTTGGTCTTTTGATTCACCCTCCCAAAATGTTCATTGAAAATGATCGTCTTACTAGTATATGCTGCCTAACTGTTTTTCAATTGTTGCAGTCAATAACAGTTTAAAGTAATCAGAAATGTATTAGGTGGAAAAAAAATAGACTGATATCCAGACTCCTGATTTTCTCCCTCTCACATGCCAGGATTAGAAGTTGGTTAACAGATTCAGATTTGTTAGTGTAAAAGGAAATCAGGGTCCATATTTGTTCATATGTGAGTCTTTTCTTCCCAAAATGTTTCTGGAGGAAAACTTTCCTAAAAGGAAAAAAAAAATCATCCCCATTTCGCTTCCCATCTTGATTAAGTAGCATCTCTCCAGTCTATGACTCTTATCAGGTAAAAAATTCACCTTAATCAAGAGAAGAAAAGCAGGGAAACAATAAGAGAACAGCCATCTACAGAGATGCAGAGATGATGAAAATCAGGGACAGACACATTTTTTTGTCTTTTTGTATCATTAGTACTATTTTGTTTTATTTGTATTGTGCTTATGTCAGTATGTGTGTTTTATGCCAGAGGAGATAACTAAGTGAAGTCCTAAAAAAATGACATTTCCTTTTTCTTTTTTGTCTTCTACTCTCAATGGGCTTGCCAAATCTTCATCTACATAATACAGCCTTTAAGTCTCCTTTGAAATCTATAATTCTGAAAATGGAATTTAGTTTGCCACCCATCCTGTCCCCTTTGTCACCTACAGAAGGACAAGGAAAAAGTCCCATTTGCTTCCTATGAAATAAAGATGCCAAAGAAATTTCTCTTTAAATAAAATGATGGTGGCAGTAATCAGACTGCTTATGCACATACAAGCAGTGGTGGCATTCAGCCAGTTCGCACCACTTTGGCAGAACCGGTAGCTGATTTTTTGTTGCCCAGGCCCAGAATGGGCTTCCAGAAACAGCATCCACACAGAGACCCACTTGTTCACATATCTGAATCCCACCACTGCATACAAATATGTTCCCCATTCCACTCACTATGACCTCTCATGGACACTCATAACTGGGAACAACGTTTATTAGAGATAGGGCAGAATTATTCAGCAATTTTGGCAGAATATAATAGTTGAGTTTCTCCATCGTATATGGAGCCCAAAACCATATCCCAGCAAACTCAAACAATTCCCTGTTTACTTAGTTCTTGAGAATGAAAATCAACCCAACAGAAAGGTCTTGGTATTTGGACATTGTTTTGTATCAAAGCTGCTGGAAAGTTAACCCAGCAAGTTAATACACTGCTCGGAGTCACCTAAATCATCTCGTGGTATGTTTTGATGCTGCTAGGTTGAAAGGCTAGATGTTTGGTGAGTGACAAGGTAATAATTTACAACATCCAACCTATGAAAAAAGGTGCATGGAGTGGTTGCATCAGGAAAAACAGCCTTTAAATAAAGCTATTGCCAATGCAATTGGATTAAATTATTCACTGTGAAATATTTATTTCCTGCTTCTTAGCAGCAGATATGAAAATGCTAATAGACTAAAAGGAAACAACAAAATGCTTTCAAAATGTTGTTAAAGGGAAAAGATACTCTCAAAGGATATTCCATGAGTCAGAATGTGATTTTAATTTCCTGCATGTGGCAAAAGCCAAGTATTTGGCTTTCTAAGGGTGCTGCAGCTAAGGATGCCTCTCATACATAGGATCTTGCTGTAGGGATGCTCACTATGGAATGCTAATATATCATATCATATTAGATGTAGAGCCACATCTAATATTTCAAATCTACTTCAACTGACTAAAGAAAACTAATTGTTCAAGAACTTTAAGGGTTCTAATATAAAATGAATTATAAGCATTTTAAAAATTATAACAAATATTTTTCATTCTTTCAGAAGAAGTATTGTTGTGCAGCATGTTGTAGTAACCTATTTTCCAATTTCATAGAATGAAAAACCCAAGTTAATAATTAATATTTGGGGATTGCCCTTTGTTCTTAGTAAACCTGATGGAGTCAATCTGCAGAAATGATATCTAAATCTGTAGCATTTTTGCTTAAATATCACAACTCTTTCTTTTCCAGTACTGTAAGTAATTGTTTAATATCCTCATCCATGGAATTAATTCTTCCTAATTGCATAAAACTAACATGCTTTGTCCCTGGGGAGATTACCTGTCTGTGGAGATCTCTTGTTTTCTTGCACATATTATCTATTGCTGTGTTCAAGGCATTCCCTCTTTCCTTCTTGTCAGCCTGGAAGAAAGAATTAAAGCTCATTTGGAACACAAATAAAAATGGATATTTAACACATTTCATACCACCTCTGAACTCTTTTAAAGCTAGAATATTAATTACATTTTAGAATAGTTTGAACAACCTGATTATGTTTCTGATTTCAAAAGTGTCTGATTAAATCATCCTTACCCCACCCCGCAAAAAAGGTTTATTTGACCCTGTGAGCTATTCTCTACATTAAAAGAGGCAGGGGGTAATATAAGTAATGTATAAAGCATATTAATTTGTAGCTAGCTTTCATGTCATGCACAATGTTCCATGTACAGGCATTATGCAGCCATGGAACTAAATTTACAATATTGTCACATTTATTTATTTCTCCATCTTTTTCCCATGCATTTATCGCATATTGAACATTTTCCACACAAACAATACATGTTGAGATGGATGCTCATGTAACTTGGATCTCAAGAAGTAACGAAATACTTTTTGACCCTCACAATTTTTGACTAGTTAAGCACTTGGAACTTCGCTTTTATTATTTTAATCACAGATATGAAGACTACATTGCAATCTTTTATGGAGAGAGAGACAGAGACAGAGACAGAGACAGAGACAGAGACAGAGACAGAGACAGAGACAGAGACAGAGACAGAGACAGAGACAGAGGGAGGAGAGGAGAGGAGAGGAGAGGAGAGGAGAAGAGAAGAGAAGAGAAGAGAAGAGAAGAGAAGAGAAGAGAAGAGAAGAGAAGAGAAGAGAAGAGAAGAGAAGAGAAGAGAAGAGAAGAGAAGAGAGAAGAGAAGAGAAGAGAAGAGAAGAGAAGAGAAGAGAAGAGAAGAGAAGAGAAGAGAAGAGAAGAGAAGAGAAGAGAAGAGAAGGATAAATCTAGGCTTTCACAGAATCTAGATTACAATGAGGATTTCAATATGATGAAATAATGAATACGAATAAAAGACCTGAAGAATGAGAACACAAAATAAGATTTCATTTAAGTATTATAAATGGAGCAGCTTAAATATAATCATAAGCAGAGATTGTGTTGCTGAACTTTTACATTGTTTGGAATGTCTGTAAAACAGCAGAACATGCACACACACACACACACACACACACACACACCACACATAAACACCACACATACACAAACTCAATACTGCAGGATAGCCCAAGTAAAATAGTACATCTCTATGAAGTGGTTTTGTTGAAAATAGTTTAAGAGGAACAGCAAACTGGACAACAGATCTACAGTAAATAAGGACCAACACAAAGTGTTTCAGTGATGCTGGGACAGTTGAGCAGTGGAAGGCAGCCCTGAAAGGATCACCAGCAAAGCCTTGCTTAGATGCTAGACTGAACAAAAAGGTATTGGCCACAGTTTAACTTAACCAAAATAATTATATTTAAAACTGTTTGATCTTAATGATTTGAATTTATAGAGGAAATTCATCCTTTACTATTTAATGAAATTAAATTTTATCTAGCCCTTTTATGGTTTACACTTCTGCACCCGATTACACGGTCTAGTAAATTTCCAAGATGTGTCAGCATATGAAGTCAGCTTGAGCACATTAGCACTTAATAGTGTGAAAATACCAATAATGAAAGGAATATGGAAGCAATGGCACCTCGCCTTATCTGAGTTTCTAAAGGAATGACTGCATGGAGAATACTTTAAACCAGCTTTCCTCAATCAGGTGCTCTTCAAATATGTAAGATTTTAACTTTCCAAAGGACATGTTCGGTGAAAATTATGGGTTCTGGAGGGCATCAATTTAGGGAAAGCAGCATTAAAGGATCAGTGTAATCATATGCTTCCTCTAAGGCAGGCAGGCATTGTTGTTGTTGTTGTTGTTAGCTGCGAAGTCGTGTCCGACCCATCGCGACCCTATGGACAACATTCCTCCAGGCCTTCCTGTCCTCTACCATCTTCTGGAGTCCATTTAAGCTCACGCCTACTGCTTCAGTGACTCCATCCAGCCACCTCATTCTCTGTCGTCCCCTTCTTCTATTGCCCTTGATCTTTCCCAGCATTAGGCTCTTCTCCAGTGAGTCCTTCCTTCTCATTAGGTGGCCAAAGTACTTGAGTTTTAGCTTCAGGATCTGGCCTTCTAAAGAGCAGTCAGGATTGATCTCCTCTAGGACTGACCGGTTTGATCGCCTTGCGGTCCAAGGGACTCGCAGGAGTCTTCTCCAGCACCACAGTTCAAAGGCCTCAATTCTTTGGCGCTCAGCCTTTCTTATGGTCCAACTTTCACTGCCATACGTTGCAACTGGGAAGACTATAGCCTTGACTATACACACTTTTGTTGACAGGGTGATGTCTCTGCTTTTTAGTGTGCTGTCTAGATTTGCCATGGCTTTCCTCCCCAGGAGCAAGCGTCTTTTAATTTCTTGGCTACAGTCCCCATCTGCAGTGATCTTGGAGCCCAGGAAAATAAAATCTGTCACTACCTCCATTTCTTCCCCATCTATTTGCCAGGAATTGAGAGGGCCAGATGCCATGATCTTGGTTTTCTTAATGTTAAGTTTCAACCCAAGTTTTGCACTCTCCATCTTCACCTGCAACAAGAGGCTCTTTAGTTCTTCTTCACTTTCTGCCATTAGAGTGGTATCATCTGCGTATCTTAGGTTGTTGATATTTCTTCCGGCAATCTTAATTCCAACTTTTGATTCATCTAGCCCTGCCTTTCTCATGATGTGCTCTGCATATAAGTTAAATAGGCAGGGCGACAGTATACAGCCTTGCCGGACTCCTTTCCCAATTTTGAACCAATCAGTGGTTCCGTGTCCAGTTCTCACTGTTGCTTCTTGACCCGCATATAGGTTTCTCAAGAGACAAATAAGATGGTCTGGTACTCCCATCTCTTTAAGAACTTGCCACAGTTTGTTATGATCCACACAATCAAAGGCTTTAGCATAGTCAATGAAGCA
Source organism: Vipera berus (assembly GCF_964194415.1). Lineage (NCBI taxonomy): Eukaryota > Metazoa > Chordata > Lepidosauria > Squamata > Viperidae > Vipera > Vipera berus. The sequence goes on along the minus strand of NC_138207.1, from coordinate 88,020,440 downwards.
GAAGTAGATGTTTTTCTGGAACTCCCTAGCTTTCTCCATGATCCAGCGTATGTTGGCAATTTGATCTCTAGTTCCTCTGCCTCTTCGAAATCCTGCCTGCACTTCTGGTAGTTCTCGATCCACATACTGCTGAAGTCTAGCTTGTAGGATTTTAAGCATGACTTTACTAGCATGAGAAATGAGTGCAATGGTGCGATAGTTTGAACATTCTTTGGCACTGCCTTTCTTTGGAATTGGAATGTAAACTGATCTTTTCCAATCCTGTGGCCATTGTTGAGTTTTCCAAATTTGCTGGCAAATTGAGTGTAGCACTTTTACTGCATTGTCTTTTAAGATTTTGAATAGCTCAGCTGGAATACTGTCACTTCCACTAGCTTTGTTGTTGCTCAGCTTTTCTAAGGCCCACTTCACTTCACATTCTAGGATGTCTGGCTCGAGGTCAGTGACCACCTCATTGTGATTATCAGGGACGTTAAGGTCATTCTTGTATAGTTCTTCTGTGTAATTTTGCCACCTCTTCTTAATCTCTTCTGCCTCTGTTAGGTCCCTGCCATTTTGGTCCTTTATCATGCCCATTTTTGCATTAAGCGTTCCCTTCATTTCTCCAATTTTCTTGAAAAGATCTCTGGTCCTCCCTATTCTATTATTTTCTTCTATTTCTTTGCACTGTTCATTTAAGAAGGCATTCTTATCTCTTCTAGCTATTCTCTGGAATTCTGCATTCAATTGGGTGTATCTTTCTTTTTCTCCCTTGCCTTTCGCTTCCCTCCTTTCCTCAGCTATTGTTCTGAACCAGCCCTCTTCTGGCCTTGTAATAAGGCAAACCCCTATTCAGAAAGAAGAGACTGGAGAGCGTCCAAGGCTAAAAGGCATCTGCCAAAAGACTCGACGGGGATCACTGTCCTGGGCGGAAGCTTGTCTTCCACTCGGGTGTACTCGGGCTTCCTGGACAGAGCATCCGCTCTCTGGTTGTGCCCGCTTGGTATGTACCGCACCCGGAAGTCAAACCTCGCAAAGAAGAGGGACCACCGGATCTGGCGTTGGTTCAAATTCCGAGCGGTCTGCAGGCTTTCCAGATTCTTGTGGTCCGTCCGGACCTCGATTTGATGCCGCGCCCCCTCCAGATGATGCCTCCAAGCCTCGAACGCCGCCTTGATGGCCAGCAGCTCCTTCTCCCAGATGGTATAGTTGCGCTCCGAGGGATTCAATTTCCGAGAGTGATACGCGCAAGGGAAAAGGGTACCGTTGGGCGTCGCTGCCTGGAGTAACACGGCCCCAATGGCAATGTCGGAGGCGTCCGCCTCCACGACAAACGGCCGTTGCGGGTCAGGATGCTTCAAGATGGGCTCCTTCATGAAGGCGTCCTTCAAAGCTTGGAACGCCTGTTGTTCGGGGGCGTTCCACTGGAACCGAGTCTTCTTCTGCAGGAGCCGGGTGAGGGGGGCTGTCAAGGCAGCAAAGCCAGGGATGAATGTCCGATAGTAGTTGGCAAATCCAAGAAGTCGCTGAACATCCTTCACGCGACGCGGGGGTTGCCAACTCTGCAACGACTCAACTTTACTCGGCTCCATGGCGATGCCCTCAGGAGAAATGCGGTGACCCAGGAAATCGATGGTCACCTGGTAGAACTGGCACTTCTCCAACTTGGCAAACAGCCAATGTTTCCGGAGGCGCTGCAGGACCTGACGGAGATGCTGATGATGCGCTTCACGCGACGGGGAGTAAATCAGGATGTCGTCCAGGTAAATCACGACAAACTGGTCCAACAGATCTCGAAAGATGTCGTTCATAAAATGCTGGAACACAGCGGGGGCGTTGGTCAGGCCAAACGGCATCACCGTGTACTCGAAATGTCCATAGCGAGTACCAAACGCCGTCTTCCACTCATCACCCGGCCGAACCCTGACGAGGTTGTAAGCTCCACGCAGGTCCAGTTTCGTGAAGATCTTAGCCTCCCGGAGTCGGTCCAAGAGCTCGGGGATGAGGGGCAGCGGGTAGCGGTTACGCACCGTGATGGCGTTGAGTTTCCGGTAGTCACAGCAAAGCCGTAGCTCGCCCGACTTCTTTTTGACGAAGAGCACGGGCGCAGACACTGGCGAGGACGAGGGCCGGATGAAACCACGAGCCAAATTCTTTGACAGGAAGTCCCGCAATGCAGCCAACTCGGGCTCCGACATGGAGTACAAACGCCCCACTGGGAGAGGCGCATCAGGGACTAGATCAATGGAGCAGTCGTAGGGCCTGTGCGGGGGTAATTGGTCCACCTCTGACTCGCTGAACACGTCAGCAAAGTCGGACAGTTCGGGAGGCAAGGAAACCCCTGAGGAACCCTCCACCTGGCCGGCACAGATATGGCGGGTGTGGTCCACGCACTGCAAACTTGGGAAGGTGACCAAGTTCTGAGACCAATAGATCTGTGGATCATGCGCCCGGAGCCACGCCAGTCCCAAGACCACGGGGAAGTGCAGATCCGAAGTGATGTAGAACTGGATGGCCTCCAAATGGGAACTGATGGCCATACACACGGGTTGCGTGGCGGCCGTAATAGGCCCGGACAGGAGCACTCGACCATCAATAGTCTCCACTAGCATGGGCGGATCCACCGGACACTGGGGAACAGCCCATTTGGCCACGAAGGCCGAGTCCATGAAGTTAGTGGTAGCCCCAGAGTCAATTAAGGCATGGACTGGAATCCCCTCTGGCTTGCCAGGAAGGATCAGACGTGCCTCCAAAATCAAATGCCGTGGAGGTTCACAGGCACTGTCGGAACGGCGTCGCTCGGCGTGGTCGTTGTGGGTCGCCCGATCTATCACACCGTCTAGATCGGGCTCGGGCCGTTTCCCGACAGCAAAGCAGGGGACTTTCTCGGGGCAGGCTTGGTCACTGATGCCCGCTGACGCTTCTTCGGGCAAGAAGCGGCCAAATGTCCAGGGTCCCCACAGTAAAAACACAACCCCCCCGATCGTCGTCTGTCCATTTCCGTCACCGATAGACGGGACCTGGCGGCACCCAGCTCCATTGGCTCCTCCCTCTGGACTGGGGGCTCACACACAACAGGGGCGGCAGGGGTCTGTGGGGTGGCACGGCGACTCTTTCGCTGCTGCAGCCGGGCATCGATCCGCAGACAAAGATGGATCAGCCCATTCAGGTCTGAGGGAATGTCCACGCGGGCCAGCTCATCCAACACCTCCTCCGACAAGCCATCCTGGAAGGCATCCACGAGCGCAGCCTCATTCCAGGCGGAATCCTGGCTAAGCAGCCGGAAATCGCTGATATAGGCCTGCAGAGGGCGCTGACCCTGCCTCAAAGCTTTCAGGCGTCGGGTGGCGGTCTGCGCCTTAATTGGGTCCTCGTACATGAGGCGCATATGGTCACAAAACCCCCCAAAGTTATCCAACAAAGGGCTAGGCTGTGCCAGCAGAGGCGTGCCCCAACGAGCTGCATCCCCCGACAGAAGGCTCAACACGAATCCCACCTTATCTCGGTCAGTGGGGAAATCAGCTGCTCTCACGCTGATAAAAAGCTGGCATTGTCCCAGGAAGGCAGGAAACAGTTCTGGATTACCAGCAAATTTATCCGGCATAGCTATCTGACATTTCCTCCTGGGTGGGGGTGCAGCATGTACCTGAGCTTGCAGTTGAGCCACCTGAGCTGCCAGCAAAGTGAGTTGCTGGGTGAGCTGGGCATTCTCGGCAAGAAGCTGCTCCATCGTAGTAATAAGGGGTGGGTGGCTGAAAGCAAACTGTTCTGAACCAGCCCTCTTCTGGCCTTGTAATAAGGCAAACCCCTATTCAGAAAGAAGAGACTGGAGAGCGTCCAAGGCTAAAAGGCATCTGCCAAGATTTATTACGCAGTTAACAAAAACACTAGAGCTTGTCTTCTCAAGCGGAAAAGTTGCTTTCAGCAACCAGCCCCTCCCCAAACACTCCTTTTATAGAGAGCTCAGGGCGTGGTCTCCCTGTGCCTCCTCCCGAGGAGTCCCGCAGCCTTTCTTTGTTTGTTCCTGCTCGACTGCCTCCTGCGTCGGGCGTCCTTGAACAGGGCCAGCTGTGGGTCATCTTCCTCCGCACTCTCGGGCTCACGCAGCTGAGAAGAGGTCCCCGGCTGAGGGCTCTGCAAAGCCTCCAAACCATCATCAGCCGGTTCGTTTCCCTCCTCCCCCTCATCTGAGTCATCCGATACATCGGAGCCGGCTGTCGGACCCACAGGCTGACCCTGAGTCACAACAGCTATTTGCAAAGGTTCCTCAGACAGCCATTTTGCTTTCTTGCATTTCTTTTTCTTTGGGATGGTTTTGGTTGCTACCTGTTGTACAATGTCGCGAACCTCTGTCCATAGTTCTTCAGGCACTCTGTCTATCAGATCTAATTCCTTAAATCTATTTGTCACCTCTACTGTATATTCGTCAGGGATATGATTTAATTCATACCTGAGTGGCCTAGTGCTTTTCCCTACTTTCTTCAGTTTAAGCCTAAACTTTGCAAGGAGAAGCTCATGGTCTGAGCCACAGTCAGCTCCTGGTCTTGTTTTTACTGACTGTATAGAGCTTCTCCATCTTTGGCTGCAGAGCATATAGTCAATCTGATTTCTGTGTTGACCATCTGGTGATGTCCATGTGTAGAGCCGTCTCTTGGGTTGTTGGAAAAGAGTGTTTGCTATGACCATTGTATTCTCTTGACAGAATTCTATCAGCCTGTGCCCTGCTTCATTTTGCACTCCAAGGCCAAACTTGCCTGTTATTCCAGTTATCTTTTGGCTTCCTACTTTAGCATTCCAATCCCCCATGATGATAAGAACATCATTTTTTGGTGTTAGTTCTATAAGGTGCTGTAGTGCTTCATAGAACTGGTCAATTTCATCCTCTTCAGCACTGGTGGTTGGGGCATAGACCTGGACTACTGTGATATTGAATGGTTTGCCTTGGATTCGAACTGAGATCATTCTGTCATTTTGAGGATTGTATCCCAGTATTGCTTTTCCTACTCTTTTATTGACTATGAAGGCTACTCCATTTCTTCTGAAGGGTTCTTGCCCACAGTAGTATACCTGATGGTCATCTGAATTAAATTCACCCATTCCTGTCCATTTTAGTTCGCTGATACCTAAGATGTCAATGTTCAGTCTTGTCATCTCTTGTTTGACCACGTCCAGTTTTCCTTGATTCATGGATCTTACATTCCAGGTTCCTATGGAGAAAAAATCTTTACAGCATCGGACTTTCCTTTCACCACCAGACATATCCACAGCTGAGCGTCCTTTCGGCTTTGGCCCAGTCGCTTCATTCTTTCTGGCGCTACTAGTACTAGCCCTCTGCTCTTCCCCAGTAGCATATTGGACACCTTCCGACCTGAGGGGCTCATCTTCCAGCGTCATATTGTTTTGCCTTTTGGTACTGTCCATAGGGTTTTCATGGCAAAGATACTGGAGTGGTTTGCCATTTCCTTCTCCAGTGGATCACGTTTTGTCAGAACTCTCTGCTATGACCTGTCCGTCTTGGGTGGCCCTGCACGGCATAGCTCATAGCTTCATTGAATTACGCAAGCCCCTTCGCCACGACAAGGCAGTAATCCATGAAGGGGCAGGCAGGCATAGACACACACAAAAAAGATGAAGAGAAATGGTGCTGAATAAAGAGAACAGTACAGTCAAAGGAAAAATTCACTTGTCGTGAAAAAGAAAAACAACTGAAAAAGAACAATGACATAAGCTGTCAAATCCTGTGGCTAACCACTCTTGTTCATTCAGACTGTTCACTGAGGTCTGAAATCTTCATTTGCTGGCCTTAAAACTTAATTTTCCTCAGATATTCAGTAAGAATTACCATTTCAAAAATGTAATGAGTCCTGGAATTTTACAAGGATTAACACAATGTCTTTCAAATCCACGTTCTTCATAAAATCACAACTAGCCTATGGTTTCTGATGCTATGGGCATTAATATTGGCTTTTCAACCAAGTCAAAACCATCACAAATGCTGTAAATCAACTGACAAATATTCCTATGTGCTCTATGCATTTTACCTGCAACCTAATGCTGCACTCACTTCTGAGGCGCCAATTTCTTCCATACTTTAGCAATTAATATTCAATTAATTCAATTCAATTCAATTTCCACATACCCTCTTCAAAAACAGCTGGATCTATAGCGCCATGCTCTTTTACAGCCAATAGTCCTCAACGTACAACCGGAATTGAGCCTGGGATTATGGTGATAAGCAATGGTGATAGTTTATTTATTTATTTATTTATTTGATTTGTATACCGCCCTTCTCCCCAAGGACTCAGGGTGGTATTGTCAAGCACCTGAATTTTATCCCTGTGACCTTCAGTGTGCTACTGTGGCTGTACCTTTGGGCACAGATTGTAAGTCTCACGGCCCAGCACAGTCATGATTTTGAATGGTTGATGCACAAAAAGTCGATAAGTTGAGGACTAGCTGTACTGTTTTCTCTTCCTGACTGACATCATTCCTTTTCTTTAGCAACAACATTGGCAATTACTAACACTTCAGGATAATAAAAAAAGCAAAGGTTTTCTTCACTGGTCCTAAGGTTTGCCTCTAGGACAGGGGTCTCCAAACTTGGCAACTTGAAGACTTGTGGACTTCAACTCCCAGAATTCCTCAGCCAGGCGCTGGCTGAGGAATTCTGGGAGTTGAAGTCCACAAGTCTTCAAATTGCCAAGTTTGGAGACCCCTGCTCTAGGATATTCTTTCCCTCTTCATTCTCAGAAATAAGCAATAGTTCTTTTGAATTTTTATTACAGCAACAACGTGTCCTTTATCTACTGCTATCTCTTTCAAATAAGGATGGAATTAGCAAAGGTAGAGTTTATCATATAGAGTAAGCAACTTTCTTAGCCATTTCCTCCAACTAATCCAAAACATTCCCAGTTGACCTGGAAAGAGGAAATCACTTCTTAAACCTATTTTTAAATATAAAATTCTTGCTAAAATATATAAAAAGCACATATTTTGTTTTTTTAAGCCCATCCAAAGAGCCAGTTTAACTTAAAATAATCTTTTGAGAAAGTTATATGCAAAAAATGATAGCATTTACTGCCCAGAATTCAGTGAATCAACACTTTTCACAATCAACTTATTCTCTTAGTGTTGATGACATTTCATGTGATACCCATGTCATTGTTAAATAACAGAATAATAGGGTTGGAAGGGACCTCAGGGGTCTTCTATTCCAACCCCCTGCTCAGGCAGGTGACCCTATATCATTTCAGACAAATGGCTGTCCAATCTCTTCTCAAAAACCTCTAGTGATGGAACACCCACAGTTTCTAAGACAAGTTATTCTACTGGTTAATTGTTCTGTCAGGAAATTTTTCTCAGTTCTGGACCTCTCTTTGATAAGTCTGATACTTCTTGTTCTGCTCTCAGGTGCTTTGGAGAATAGGTTGACCCCCTCTTCTCTGTGATAATCCCTCAAACATTGGAAGACTGCTATCATATCACCCCTAGTCATTCTCTTCATTAGACTAGACATGCCTAGCTCCTGCAACCGTTCACCATATGTTTTAGCCTCCAGCCCCCTAATCATCTTTGCTGCTCTTATTTGAATTCTTCCTGGAATTTTAACATATACAGTATTTTGTATCATGATGACCAAAACAGGATGTAGTATTCCAAATGTGGTCTTACCAAAGTGGTATATAGCTGTACTAACATTTCACATAATCTTGATACTATTTCCCTGTTAATGCAGCTTAGATTGGCTTTTTTGATAGCCACAGCACACTGCTGACTCATATTTAAGTGATTATCCACTAGGACTCCTAGATCCTCTTCACAGTTACTGTTGTTAAGCCAGGTAGCACCTATTTTATAACTGAGCATTTGGTTTTTCTTGCCTAAGTGTAAAATCATACTTTTTCATCACTGAATTGCATTTTGTTGGATAGGGCCTGCTGTTCAAGTCTATCAAAATCCTTCTGGATCTAGATCCTATCTTTTAAAGTGTTGGCTATTCAGCCCAGCTTTCTGTCATCTGCAAATTTGATGAGTTCCTCTTCTATCCCCTGCTCTAGATCAATTATGAAGATGTTGAAGAGTACTAGGCTTAAAGCAGTATTTTTGGATACCCCACTACATACTTCCCTCCATGTAGATGTAATTACATTGAGGACTACACATTGAGTGTGGTTGGTCAGTCATTTACGAATTAATAAGTTAATTTATTTTGAGTAGGAGTTCTGGATGTCAAGGAGTTCTGGGCGAGTGATAAGAAATCACGTAAGAGTACTTCAGGTTATATGCTGTTCTTAAATGGATGTCCTGTTTACTGGCATGTGCGTAAACAGAATTTTGTTTCTTGTTCATCTACTGAAGCTGAATATGCTTGTGTTTCAGATGCATGTAATTCTCTAACGTGGTTTGATGCTTTAGTCACAGATAGCTGGACACAGCCAATTCGACCGATCACTGTGATGGAAGACAACGTATCTGTAGTTTACATATCTGAGAATCATTTTACAGGTTCTAGGTCTAGACACATTGACATCCGTTATCGAAATATAAGACAAGTAGTTAAACAAGGTTTTGTTAAATTACAGTATGTGCCTACACATGATCAGATTGCTGGTATGCTGAACAAGCCACTTCCTGCAGCCCAGCACGAGTATCTGTGCAAGAAAATGTGTCTTATCTGAGTTTTGCTTTACTGACAAAAGAAGTGGATGTCACTGCGTTTTTTCTGTTTTTTCAGTAAAGCAAGTTATAGTGTGTACTTTGTAAGCAGTCTTGTTATCTTATCATTGTAACCATGGTGAGTGTCTCATGTTCAGCCAGTTTACTACTGTGTGCGCATGCCTAAAGCAAAAATTACTTTCTCTTTCCTCTTCTTTGTGCTCTCTGAGAAGATAGACATGTAGCCATGAGTCTTTTCTGTGTTTTTATAAGTTTCTTTGTAATTAAAAGGTTAAATAGTAGAATATATGTTTCAGGTTTTCTTTGTTTATCATGCATCAAAAATGAACCACGATTCATCACTCTCTGATAGAGTTTTTTACTCTTCTGACACTGGAGCTATCCAATAATATTAATAAGAGTCTCCAAATCTATCATACATTCTTAATTTTTGTTCTTTAGTACAGTAAAAATAAGAAATATGAAAATGAAACTAGAAAATAAAAAATGGTGTCTAGACAGCCTTGTGCTAATGTTTTGCATTTGCAGGCTGGCTTCTTCTGCTTTATCCCTTTACCACTTGCTCCTGGCAGCCAAAATGAGTCCCTAATGAGACAACTAGTTTTGCTTAAAGATTTCTAAAACACCATGAAAGATAAATGCATGTTTTGAAAAATGGGACCTCATTTTTCTTTCTTTTCTACATTAAAGAAACATACACATTAAATGGCGAGTCAAAATCATTAAGAAAGCCAAAATAACACACAAAAGACACTTCTAGTCTAGAGATATTCATTTAAATAATTATTTGTTTCACTGAGGTTTTCTGTACAAATAGTACAGACATTGCAAAAATGGCAATCTTCTTTCCACAGAAACAACAGTAATTATAATTAGTTACTCTCAACTGCTCAACTTTAATTGACACATAAAAAAAATTTTTGTCCCAATGTTGACACTGAGAATTTTGAATGATTTTTGAAATGCTTCCGAACATTAAACATGGATTTATTGGTTTCAGAAAGAGAGAAACTATTTATCACAGAGCATTCTGTATTTCTCCCACCATCATCACATTTTTGAAGCGAGAGGTGGGGTGAGAAAATTATTTCAATCATTACGTGAATTTGCCATTTAATATCTTTCAAAGATGATTCAAATGTTTCAATCAACAAATACATTCCTAAGAATCATGATACAAAGTCCAAAATGTGCAAAGAATACCCAAGGAAGATATAAACACTTTCCCCATTTACAACTTAGAGGACAGAAAATAACAATAACAATAACTAACAATATGGTTGGAAGGGATTTTGGAGGTCATCTAGTCCAACCCCCTGCTCTGGCAGGAAACCCTATACCATTTCAGACAAATGGCTGTCCAGTCTTTTCATAAAAACTTCCAGTGTTGGAGCATTCACAACTTCTGGAGGCAGGTTGTTCCACTGATTAATTGTTCTAACTGTCAGGAAATTTCTCCTTAGTTCTAGGTTGCTTCTCTCCTTGATTAGTTTCCATCTGTTGTTTCTTGTCATGCTTTCAGGTGCTTTGGAGAATAGCTTGACCCCCTCTTCTTTGTGGCAATGCCTGAGATATTGGAACGCTGCTATCACGTCCCCCCTTGTCCTTCTCTTCATTAGACTAGACATTCCCAATTCCAGCAACCGTTCCTTATATGTTTTAGCCTCTAGTCCCCTAATCATCTTTGTTGCTCTTCTCTGTACTCTTTCCAGAATCTCAACATCTTTTTTACATCGTGGTGACCAAAACTGGATGTAGTACTCCAAGTGTGGCATTACCAAGGCATTGTAAAGTGGTATTAGTACTTCACATGATCTTGATTCTATCCCTCTGTTAATGCAGCCTAGCAAGATGTCCTTGTCCATGCACAACATTGGGCAGACAATTCTCAATGCTGTAAGTCACTAGTGGAAAATTCTGCCTTAAAACAGAAAGAATGCTGTTGTAGACTATTGGAAGGAACAGTAGGCTGTATAGCTCTCTAATCTGCAAATACCTAATAACACATAAGTAGTGTATGAAAATACAGAAAGATAGAACTGTATAAAATTGTAAATGAACCAAAATCTATAAATTAAAGGGTCAAGAAACACTCTCAAATTTGCCTTAGAAGGAACTGTCTCTCTTTCTATTAACAAGAATTACAATTACATAAATAGCTATTTACTGTTCACTAGAGCAATTTCTATTTGGAGGAAGCGGTCCCCAAATTGCAGTAGTGTTTGTTTCTGTGATGAACTAGCCCAGAAATGTTTCAGAATTACATATTATGGAAATGCAAATAAGCTAAACAGGTGGCATAGAGGAGAAATGACTAATATAACCTGTACCACAACAAGATCAAAAACTTCCAAAAAAATATGATGAATTAAATCACATCTATAATTCAGTTTGGTCTATCAGTAAAGGCATCAGGCTAGAAACTGGGAGACTGTGAGTTCCAGTCCTGCCTTAAGCACAAAGTCAGCTGGGTGGGTCAGTCACTTCTCCTCAGCTCTAGGATGGAGGCAATGGCAAACCACTTCTGAAAAACCTTGCCAAAATAACTGCAGGGACCTATCCAGGTAGTCCCCCAAATCAGCCATAACTGAATGAAATAAAATAATCATTTATGACTCCAAATGTAAATTGTATAATATATGATACATACACAAATCCTGAGATGGAACTGGATTATTCTGTGTATTTGCCAGGATTTTCCTGGTATAAATTTCACCATTAACAAGTAAGTGAGAGCACACATACATTGCACAGATACATATGCAATACTTCACAGTGCTTTTTTTCTAAAAAAAAAAAAAGGTGCCGGAACTCAGAGGTGCTGTCACTGGGAGCGATGCCGGTGTCTTTTTTTTTAAAAAAAATCCATTTATATCCCGCCCTTCTCCGAAGACTCAGGGCGGCTTACAAGCTTAGCAGTAGCCTTCATTCTATGTATATGCCTGCTTATTAGGGCTTTCACACACACACCAGCGGCATTATTACAAAGTCAGCTTAATTGCCCCCAACAATCTGGGTCCTCATTTTACCTACCTCGGAAGGATGGAAGGCTGAATCAACCTTGAGCCTGGTGGGATGCGAACCTGCACTAATTGCAGGCAGCTGGTGTTACTTAAGGAGGCATTAGCCCACTGCTCCACCAAGGCTACAGCGTCGCCGGCCGTCCTTTGCCCCTCTGCCCCTGCGGCTCAGAGCCACATGCCGTGGGGATTCCCCTCCCCACAGCCGCCGTGGGGATTCCCCTCCCTGCAGTTGCCATGCCGCAGCCCATGCTGAGCCCCCACCCAAAGCTACTCCAAACCCCGACCCAGAGCTGTGTTCCTCATGGCAGTGGTCTCCAGCGCCAAACAGCTGATGGCCTCCAGCACCGGCACTCATTCTTTTACTGCCCCATCGCTTCCAAATACAGTAAGTGAGTGAGCAAGCAAGTGGCGTTTGGAAGCGTCGGGGCAGTAAGTGAGTGTGTGAACAAGCAAATGGTGTTTGGAAGCGACGGGGCAGTAAGTGAGTGAGTGAACGAGCAAATGGTGTTTGGAAGTGATGGGGCAGTAAGTGAGCGAGCGGCCTTTGAAAGAGATGGAGTGAGTGGGGGAGAGACTGAACAAGGCACCTTTGAAAGAGATGGAGGAATGAGTGAGAGCGACTGGAGGCTTTTGTGAGCAAAATATGAATGAGTGGGGGGGGGCTTTTGCAAGCAAATGGTGAGAGAAAAAGGGAAAAGTGAGGGGGAGAAGAGAAAAAGAAAAGGCATTGACTTCTGACTTCCTCTGTTACAGGAGTAGAAGGAAGCATTAACATTGAATCTCAACTTTTTGCTTTTCTATAATATTATAAACTAGACATTTCTGTAACAATAAATGAATCTAACCAATGAAACCCCAAATATCCCCCCTTTTTTTTAGTCATCAAGTTTTTGACACCTTGTTAAGCACTGGTGGTGCTTGAATATTGTCATGTCCTAAAAGTGGTACAATTTCTGAAAAGGTTGAAAAGCCCTGATGTAAATGCAGCCTAAATTGTTTATTGCCATCCTATTTGCAAATAATATCTTACTTACCTAGTTGAGATGGTGTAGTTGGGCAGCAGGGAGGGGTGCAAAGTTGCTGCCTTCGCTGCAGACAACTTGCCTGTGTAACGCTTGCCGGCCAGGTCTTTTGGCACGCTCAGCAGCAATTCCTATTGGCTTTCGAAAGCCAATAGGCCAGGCGTAGGCAACCTTGGCTCTTCTATGACTTGTGGACTTCAACTCCCAGAAGATGTTACATAACATAACATCAACTGGAAGATGTTAAACTGTCCTTCTGTTTCTTTCCTTCCCAAAAATTGTGTTAATGAGTCCTCTCTAAGCTCTGCTGATCAGCTTGTCCGTGGTTGTTGTGCCGCAAAATGGAACAGTTTGCAAGTTGCAGTTGAGACAGCCCATCTCATTTTAGATATATCACATATAATTGAAGATTGTAATTAGTTGCGTGTGCACGTTCAGCAAATGTGATGTATTTGTGCTGGCATTTCTAGGCCTCTTTCCAACCACATCCAGAAAAATCTGTAACAAACATTGGAATTCTCAAGGCCATGTTTGGTATTTCCCAATCTGTTACTGGAAGGAAAAAGCAATCCCTGCTGTGTTACTGATCCCAGAAAAGCATTTGCATGTATGCAGGCATCCTTAGGGTGCCATAGTTATGGATGAGAAATATTGGTTGCAAAGTTGGCATTTCTGCATGTAATACAGATATTTTGGACTTATTTTTGTTTCTTTGAATGTTTGATATTTTTAAAAAGGCATATGCTACTGACTACGCTTATGCACATATGCAACATCTTTTGCTAGGATACATGACCACTGCTTGTCCAAAATATGAAAAGTGAAAGATTGTGACTAAACAAAATTTTAATGTACAGATAATACCACCAGAAATTATTTTAGCCTTTTTAATAAATGTTGTTATTGATGTTAAGCTCACCATGGAAAACATCACATATTGTTATGTATAAACTAGGTTAATTATTTAAAGACTGAAGTGCAACATAACTAGATTCTAAATAATCTATTTTTTCAAAACACACAACAGTCCAAACAGTAAAAGTAAAGTCCAAATTAAGAATATTTCATTCTTAAGAATTGTTTAATTTAAAGTGGTTTAGTTGTAATAGAGTATGTACAAAAGATACTATTTTTTTCCAGCATCAGCTAAATTAGACATATTACATTGAGAAAAATGTTTCTCATTTCTTTCCTGTTACCTTTATTGATTTCATTGCAGAGATGTTAACATAGGAAATAGATTGTTTTGTTATCTAATTTTACCTTCCAAAAGACAGAAGCAGATGAAAAATGTGAGGTTCTTTCCTCTTGGCTTTTTTGAATTAGCTGTTTTAGATTCTAAAAGTTTAGTCCCTAAAGAAGTAACCTTGTAAATAATGTAAATGTCCTCCTCTAGTGCAGGGTAGGCAACCTTGGCTCTTTTAGGACTCAAGGACTTCAACTCCCAGAATTCTCTTTCCCCTCAGCGTGGCTGGCTCAGGATTTCTGGGAGTTGAAGTCCACGAGTCATAAAAAAAGAGCCAAGATTGCCTAACCCTGCAATAGGCTTTTGAAAGCCAATAGAGGGAGCTTTATTTTTTGCACAAAAAAAGGTGCTGGAACGCCGTTCTGAGCATTCTATGAGAAAAAAAGCCCTGGCTGTATTTAAGAATATCACACAGGGTTCCCAGTCACAGAATAATAAAACAAGGAAAACTTTCTTGGGTTTTGCTGTAACCACTGTTCTGTTCCCACCATCATCACCTTATCCCAGGGGTCAGCAACCTGAAACAGTGAAAGAGCCACTCGGAACCGGTTCCCTCACAAAAGGAAAAACTGGGAGCCGCAAAAAATGTGTGCACATGCGCATACATGCGCAGAACAGGGTTTGAAGAGTGGAGCCAAGGCGAGATATGCACCTACCCTGCATATTTGAATTGATTGGTTGAACTTTTTTAGTCCCACTTTTTTGGGGGGGGACTGCACATGGCAGAGGACTGGGAGCCGCAGGAGACGGCTGAAAGAGCCGCATGCGGTTCCGGAGCCGCGGGTTGCAGACCTGTGCCTTATCCAATGATTTGGGATCAAGGTCAAAATAACTATAATGCCCTTATCTTTCTGTTAATTAAAAAATAAAATGAAAATGCAAGGGGAGTTTAAGAACAGAAACGAAGTTGCAAAGTTGTACTGCTTTATAAAACCTTAGTAAGACCACACCTGGAATACTGCACCCAATTTTGGTCAACCCATTATAAGAAAGATGTTGAGACTTTGGAAAAAGTGCAGAGAAAAGCAATAAAGATGATTAGGGGCTGAAGGCTAAAACATGTGAAGAACAGTTGCAGGAATTGGGTATGGCTAGTCTAGTGAAAAGAAGGACTGGAGTGACATGGTAATGGTGTTCCAATATTTGAAAGGCTGCCACAAAGAAGATGGGGTTAACCTACATATTTTCCAAAGCACCAGAAGGCAAGACAAGAAGCAATGGATGGAAACTAACCGGGGAGGGAAGCAACCTAGAACTAAGGAGAACTTTCCTAACAGTGAGAACAATTAACCAGTGACTTGCCTTCAGACGTTATAGGGGCTCCATAACTGAAGGATTTTAAGAAGAGACTGGACAACCACTTGTCTAGAATGATATAGGGCAGGGCTCTTCAAAATTGGCCCTTTTATGACTTGTGGACTTCAACTCCCAGAATTCCTCAGCCATCCTGCCTGGCTGAGGAATTCTGGGAGTTGAAGTCCACAAGTCATAAAAGGGCCAAATTTGAAGACCCCTGATATAGGGTCTCCTGCTTGAGCAGGGGGTTGAACTAGAAGACCTCCAAGGTCCCTTCCCATTCTGTTATTATGTTAGATTTAGGCAACATGAGCTGTTATAAATGGTCATGGAGAACAGTGGCCAGAGAAAAAGCAGCATTCTTGCCATGATGCACAATAGCATATTGGAAAAGAGGCATTTGCCTATAATAGATAAATTGATAAACCTTAAATTTCCCAAGACATCAAAATGCCCACTCCATATAACCTGGAAGGAGCATTGTCTTTTTTTATACCAACCATACCAGTCTTAACCCAGTAAGACTCAAAGATAAAAACCTGAAAACATGTGCACACACTTGTTCACATACACATATTCCACTATGGATACTTCACCTCAAAAGAAGGAAGGGAGTTGTGTTTACAAAGGAATTTTCCAAATACCCCTCATATTTTCCTTCTGTGCCTCTTGATCTAATGGGGATTTACTAAGAATTTACCTAAATACATGTGCCATTAATTAATTAAGACCCCATCTTAATTAACTCCTTCATTCATTCAGATAACTTTGTGGCTACCCAACTCACATAGTGATCCTAGATGGCTGTAGGTTCAATGGATAAAACAGAAATAAAAATAAAGCCTCCTAATTCAATTTTATCCAAGCCCAATGCTTGGTGGAAAATCCATGGTCTTCCAGAAGGCTTAAAAATTAGGTATCCCTCAAATCACAGGTGGGAATCTATTCCAAAGGGCTGGGGCAGCTACAGAGATGTGTTGTCCCCCCCGATCAGGTGACAACTGTTAACAGAGGGGAACTGGACAGTGGTGGGATTCAAATATGCAAACAACCAGTTCTCTCTGTGGATGCCACTTCCAGAAGTCCATTTTGGGCCTGGGCAACAAAAAATTAGCTACCGGTTCTGCCAAAGTGGTGCAAACTGGCTGAATCCCACCACTGGAACTGGAACACACTCACTCTATCTGATCTATGGGATATAGCCGTACCCTCTGGGAAAGGTAATCCCAAAAATGACTTGACCCTCTGCTTTAAATACGATAATCAGCACCTTCCACTGTGCCTAGAAAACGACTGGGAACCAATGCAGGTCACTAAAGAGCCATGCATCTTGGGTGAACTGCACAGCATCCAGAACTGTGCATGTCACTGTATTGCACACCAGTTGCAGCTTCCAGATGCTGTTCAAGGGCAGCCCAATATAGATCGCATTGCAGCAATCCAATTTGAAGATGACTAAGGCATAAGTGACCCTGAGCAAGGCCTTCTGGTTCAGCAGTGGGTGCAATTGGTCACAATATGAATTTGTACAAAGGCTCGCCTGAGGGGCTGCCACAAGGCAGAGGGGGCCAGGTTGTTTAACAGAGCACCAGATGGAAGGACAAGAAACAATGGTTGGGAACTGATCAAGGAGAGAAGCAACCTGGATTTAAGGAGAAACTTCCTGACAGTGAGGACAATCAACCAGTGGAGCAGCTTACCCCCAGAAATCGTGGCCGATTTCTTTAAGAAGAGACTGGACAATCAACCTGTCTGAGATGGTGTAGGTTCTCCTGCTTGAGTGGGGGGATGGACTAGAAGACCTCCAAGGTCCCTTCCAGCTCTACTCTATTCTATGTCTTCTACCTGCTCTTCCAGCAGATGATGGCTTTTTTAAAAAAAACTAAAAACACTTCTTTTGATTGCATCCAAATCCTTGCCCATCAAGCAAATTGCAAAGTTTGCAGCCACGTTTAGTTGCAGGTCTGATGCACTACGGAAATGGGGCTGAGTGGCCAGGAAAGTTTGGAGTCCAAACTGAAGAAAAAGCCCACTTCTCAGTATTACTCTTTTTTTTTGCTTCCTTCTGTGGGAAGAATCCAGAGAAAGAAATATTTTGGGAAATATTAAAAAGCCAGAATATATTTCCCCAAAGAATCTTAAAGGCAAAAACCACCCCCACACACAAGTCTCTCTGCCCCAAACAGAAACCAGGTCTGCAGAAATACAGATGTAATAATCTTGTCAGAAAGATTGGAGTCAGGAAGCTGGGATTAAAAAGAAAGAGCCCTAGAATCAACAATCCCTCACACCAAAAAATCTGTCATCAGCCACACCCCCAGGGAAGCAGTATATGACCTTTGGGACATAACAGGATTAACCCACCACCATCAGAATACCAGAAAGGCCCACCAACTCAGGTCAAAGTTCATGCCACAGGAACAACTCCAAACAAAAGCCCAAGAAGGTATAAAAACCCACCAATCCCTACTACATGTGGTCAGTTTTTTTCCCAGAGCCATCTTCCTGTCTGGCTCTCCTCTTTGATAAACTACAACTTTCTATCTGAAGCAATCACCATGTTTTTTATTCCCGGCTTGGACTGGACCCTGATGAAGATTTTTCTTTCAACACTTCCTTCCCTTTTATTCTTCAAGCTGGAGTCAAGGTAAGATTTTGAAAGGGATAAAAATTGGAGGGCAGAGCAGGGAGATCTAGTTTTTGCACCTAACTGATGCAAAACCAGGGGGTTAGAGCAAAGGAAAGGTTTTGGGAAGCTCATCCTGAAGCTGCGGCCTTTCTATGCAGGGCTTCCCAATGCCTAGCAAGACCTGAGAGAGCAGTGGGCTAATGCCTACTTAAGTAACACCAGCTGCCTGCAATTAGTGCAGGTTCGCATCCCACCAGGCTCAAGGTTGACTCAGCCTTCCATCCTTCCGAGGTAGGTAAAATGAGGATGCAGATTGTTGGGGGCAATTAAGCTGACTTTGTAATAATGCCGATTGGGGGGGGCGAAAGCCCTAATAAGCAGGCATATACATAGAATGAAGGCTATTGCTAAGCACATTGATTTGTGCTTTAAATTGTAAGCCGCCCTGAGTCTTCGGAGAAGGGTGGGATATAAATGGGATTTTTAAAAAAAAAAACACCTCCTGATGGCCAGTTGATCTGGGCAGAAAGCTCCAAAAAGCCAGGAAACCTGGCCCTTTTTTGTCCCAGAAAGGCAAGGGCACCTTGGCAAGAGGAAGGGCAGCAGCAGAACCAGGAAAGGTAATTGTGCCCAGCGTTTCCTTCCCCATTGTTTCTTGCTGGCAAAACAGACAGCTGTGTGGCAGAGCACACTTTGGAGCTGGTGGGAGGCAGAAGAACAAGCTCCTTTTCCCTAGGCTGCATTCTTCCTTCCTTTCTGCAAGGAAGCTCCATTTTGAAGGTCTCACAATTCATTAGGGCCACTCTGAAAATGGCTTCTGGGCTGCAAGCATGGAGGCCAGGGACACTGAGAAATCGGGTTTCGAGAAGATGGTCTACAGCAGGGATCTCCAAACTTGACAGCTTTAAGATTTGTGGACTTCAACTCCCAGAATTCCTCAGCCAGCATAGATCCCTGGTCTACAGTAAAAGATAAATGGTGATGGAGGTGGGGAGGAGCATGTAGGACCCCAAGGGGCAGGAAGCAGAACATGAGGTATCTCAGGGGGTGGAAAAGGCCTTGGAAGGCCCAAGACAGGCCACCATATCTCTGCACTGGACCTCCCAGGATCTCCCCTACCCCAGAGGGACCCCACGTTCCACTTATCCTACATGTTCATTTAACAAATGCACTGGGGATAGCAGGAAAGGCAGTTCATTTAACGTTTGTTCTAACTTTCAATCATAGTGGGTGTGTCTTTGTTTGTTTGTTTAAAAAAAGGTATATAGCCACCCACTCACTCTCAATGACGCTGGGTGGCTTATAAAAATAAATTTAAAAAATGCACAACCATAAAAACAATACACCCCCCCAATTACAGGTTATGTTTCAGTCATAACTCAAGAACTGTATGTATATCATACCAAAAATTCCACAGCCAGATTCAGTGCTAATTTAAAACAGCTCATATAAAAGGTTCTCACTAATGGTATTCATGTGGATGTACTGAAAAGTATGAAAACATTATCTAGCCATTTCTTTTACAATTGTTTTTTTTCTTTTTGTATGGCATGCCAAAACAGGCAATGCCAAACCAGCTTTGTCATATATTCTTTAAATATTGTAATCAAAATATTATCCTATCGTCTTTGATTCAACCTGCTCCTTCATTACCTGCAAAGAACAATAAAGCTATAAATAAATGCACATAAGCATGCATCCTAATATTAGCAAAACTAATCTGAAAAATATTTTTACCAAGGAGAGACAGAATCTAAGTTGCATTAAAATCAAGGTACTGAAAATGGCTACTACTTAAAGTTTTTGACCAATAGTTTCCAGCATTCCCCACTTCAGATTAGGGAAAGGAAGCCAATGCATTAAAAAAGTATTTAACATAACTGTCCCAAAGATGCTTTTTCACTATTGATGTGGATGACTGAGAATCTCCATAGACATCTTTTTTACATAATTTCTTCTGTGGATTTAAATTCCCTAAGAAACTTACCCTGATGAACTATATGCAAGATTGCATTCTCAGTTTATCATTCCTCATCGCTTTTCTGGTCCTAAAAAGCAACGTGCAGAGCCAACTCAAAGGCAAAGGAGGATTGAAATAATTCCATCTCACAGATCTCTGCCTTCCATCTCTACAAGAGACAAAGGTGATGCTTCACTTCTTTGTAGATGGCAACAGAACAGACAATCAGAATGCATCATTGTTTGTCTTTTCTCAGGAATTTTAAGACAGAAAGACATTCCAACCTCTAAGAAAGTCAAGGATTACAAAGCAGCAAACGCAACAGCCAGCTGGAAACAAAGCGTAGGCCAAGAGTTCACACACAGATTTCAGGTGAACATCAGGATATGAAAATGAAAACAAGGCCCTGTGGGTAGAGTTGTAATGAATGAACAGGAATTCAAGTTAAAACCAAGGTCAAAAGCTGAACTCAGACACTGCCATTGTTCAAGAACTGACTATGAGGGACTTTTTAATAATCTGCAATGATCCTACTGTTTCACTACACTTTAAGCCTCCCCTCTTTAGCGTAAAATTAGACCATCTCAGAAATGCAAGGGGACAACCCACATACATCCTGCATTATGTTTAGCCTCAGTTTCAAGCCTCAAGAGAGATTTAATTATTAGTCTCCTGAGTCCAAGATTGCCTGAACGTTTGTGAGCATTCATTCCACATCTTATTTTGTATCTATTAATTATATGCTTAACAGTCAAAACTCCATCCTTTAAAAAAAAGGAATTGATTTTTTTGAGGATGCCCCTAATTACAGTATATGCCCATCTCCTCTTTGAAAGCATCCCATGTTTGAATATTATGAGAAACAAAAAAATGGATTGACCTTGTTTTAATAAAGCATTATTATCCTTATGTTCTAACAACTTCTTGTTGCAGTACAAAACCAGATACATCAGTTATTATATTGGCTACAAAAATAGGGAGAAATTAAATCTACAAAAAAATTATTATGGTTTTTTTTTCTGTACATACCCAAGATGTGATATAAAGCAATGATTATGCTTCCAGAAGAGTTAGGAGACAGAACCTGCAATCTGGCTGAGGATATGAGCACAGATCTGTATTACTGCCTTGCATTTGCAACAGATGTTTTCACTAGTTGATTTTTTTAATAGCTGTCATTACTCAGAGCAATAACAGTCAGTGTGTACAAACTGCAAATCTAAACAGACTTGAGACAATCATTCTTCCTCCAATACAAAACTAAGTCTTTCTTGAAACTTGGAAGTTGTGAATAGATTTGAATATGCTTGATACTATTTAGATCAGGGGTGTCAAACTGCCAGCTTGCGGGCTGGATGCATCATAGCGAAACCATGCCCATTCCATTGCCGGCAATGGAAAAAAAAGTCATGATAAGTCACATGACATTGCAAGTTTGACACCCCTGATTTAGGTTATCTCATTGAGGAAAAAATATCCTACCATGTAGATGTCTGTACAATTGTATCTCCAGCATATCAGGGTTTAAAAGGCATGCACCCATCCATTTATGAACTCCAGGAGACTTCATATCATGTTAAACTACATGGAAAATAAGATAAAACATTTCCAGACCCAAACATAAAATAATACAGTTGAAGAGAAGCCACTAAAATTATCTACTAGTTGCAAGAACTGGGTTGCAAATATCCAGACATTCAACATGTTACTACTATCTTGATAAAATGTAGCTCAAGATTCTTGTAGAGTTAATTACCTGGTCTACCTTATAGGACTAGCATCTATCATCTCTTTGTGCCCTGCACAAATCATCTGGTGCTAACTCCATGGTGCCCTTCAACTTCTAAAGATCTATCCAATTGGCCCCATTGCCTTTTATTCATTTCCTCCCAATGAAGAGCAGATAAAGATAGAGATACTGAACACCTTAAGGACCTTTCCATGAAGACTATCATTTCCTAAATACAATTTTACTGCGAAAGCCACTGTTCCCACTGGGAAGAGTTTTGCAGTCTGCATTAATCAATATCAATAATAAATTAAAAAAACTTACCATAGGGAAAGGTAATAAAAATAAAAATGAAAAGGTTTTACTCTAGAGATATTTAATTTAATTCTGAAATCTTTAAAAATAAAAGCAGGAGTAAAGAGCCACAAGATCATTGATACAGGACAGCACTGAGTAAATTCCACACCCTCTTACTCATTTAAGAAGAAACTATAACTAAAAGGTATCCATCACATCCTGTCATAGACAGAAAGAAACTTGAGGATCTCAGTCCTATTCCATTTATATGGAAAATGTTTCAACCACAGGTGTACTTCTTTTGAAAAAATATATAAGCAAAACATGTTGACTCCAATTTGAAGAAGATGCATCTAAGAAGAATTTGTACCTTTTGTTAAGATTGTTGTTGTTTGTGAAGTCGTGTCCGACCCATTGTGACCCCATGGACAACGTTCCTCCAGGCCTTCCTCTCCTCTACCATCTTCTGGAGTCCATTTAAGCTCACACCAACTGCTACAGTGACTCCATCCAGCCACCTCATTCTCTGTTGTCCCCTTCTTCTCTTGCCCTCAACCTTTACCAGCATTAGGCTCTTCTCCAGTGAGTCCTTTCTTCTCATAAGGTGGCCAAAGTATTTGAGTTTCAACTTCAGGAACTGGCCTTCTAAAGAGCAGTCAGGGTTGATCTCGTCTAGGACTGACTGGTTTGACTGCCTTCCAGTCCAACGGACTCGCAGGAGTCTTCTCCAGCACCATAGTTCAAAGGCCTCAATTCTTTGGTGCTCAGCCTTTCTTATGGTCCAAATTTCACAGCCATACATTGCAACTGGGAAAACCATAGCCTTGACTATACTCACTTTTATTGGCAGGGTGATGTCTCTGCTTTTTAGTGTGCTGTCTAGGTTTGCCATGGCTTTCCTCCCCAGGAGCAAGCGTCTTTTAATTTCTTGGCTGCAGTCCCCATCTGCGGTGATCTTGGAGCCCAGGAAAATAAAATCTGTCACTACCTCCATTTCTTCCCCATCTATTTGCCAGGAACTGAGAGGGCCGGATGCCATGATCTTCGTTTTCTTAATGTTCAGTTTCAACTCAACTTTTGCACTCTCCTTCTTCACTCGCAACAAGAGGATCTTTAGTTCCTCTTCACTTTCTGCCATTAGAATGGTATCATCTGCATATCTTAAGTTGTTGATATTTAAGATTTAAGATTTAAGATTTATTGAGATTTTTATACCGCCCTTCTCCCAAAGGGACTCAGGGCGGTTCACAGGGCATAAATATAAACAACAGTACAAACATTAAAAGATAATTAAATTAATGCCCAAGTTAAAACCAGAATAATAAAACAAACCTATAAAAAACCCAAGTACCCCCATCAGGCCAGACCCGCTAGTTCAAATAAATGGGTCTTCAACCCGCGACGGAAGGATCGGAGGTCTGATGCCATCCGGAGCTCAACCGGCAGTTGGTTCCATAACGCCGGAGCACCCACAGAGAAGGCCCTCCCCCTGGGGGCCACCAGTCGACATTCCCTGACAGGAGGCACCCTGAGGAGGCCCTCTCTGTGGGCGCGCACAGGGCGGAGGGGAGTCGACGCCGGCAGCAGGTGGTCCTCGAGGTATCGCGGACCCATGCCATGTAGGGACTTAAAGATCATAACCAAAACCTTGAACCTTACCCGGAAGACAACTGGTAACCAATGCAGCTCACGGAGCAAAGGTGTAACATGGGAGTACCGGGAAACTCCCAAGACAACTCTCGCGGCCGCATTCTGTACCAGTTGGAGCCTCCGAGTAGTCTTCAAGGGAAGTCCCATGTAGAGAGCGTTACAGTAGTCTAGGCGAGAGGTCACGAGCGCATGAGTGACACAAGGCCTCCCGGTCCAGATAGGGCCGCAACTGGCGCACCAGGCGAACCTGGGCAAAAGCCCCCCTAGTCACGGCCACTATGTGATCCTCCAAAGTGAGTCGTGAATCTAGGAGGACTCCCAAGTTGCAAGCCCTATCCACAGGGGGTAAAAGCTCACCCCCCATAGAAAGAGGTGGAACATCCCAGGTGTCTCGGGAAGCCGGAATGTACAGCCACTCAGTCTTGTCAGGGTTGAGTTGAAGTCTGTTCCTCCCCATCCAGACCCGAACCGCCTCCAGGCAACGGGACATCACAGCGAGGGCATCACTGGGGTGGTTTGGGGTCGAAATAAAAAGTTGGGTATCATCAGCATATTGATGATACCCAACTCCAAAACCACGAATGATCTCACCCAGCGGTTTCATATAGATGTTGAACAGGAGAGGCGAGAGGACCGACCCCTGAGGAACTCCACAAGCGAGAGTCCTAGGGGTCGACCTCTGCCCCCCTGCCAACACCGACTGCGAGCGTCCCAGGAGATAGGAGGAGAACCACTGAAAAACCGTGCCTCCCACTCCCAATCCCCTGAGACGCTGCAGCAGGATACCATGGTCGATGGTATCGAAAGCCGCCGAGAGGTCTAATAGGACTAGGACAGAGGCATACCCCCTATCCCGAGCCCTCCAGAGATCATTCACCAGAGCGACCAATGCCGTCTCCGTGCTGTGCCCGGGCCTGAAACCCGATTGGTAAGGGTCCAGATAATCCGCTTCATCCAGGACCAGAGGGAGCTGATGCGCCACCACACTCTCAACAACCTTCGCAAGAAAGCGAAGGTTGGAGACTGGACGAAAGTTGTTCAATACAGCTGGGTCCAAGGCAGGCTTCTTGAGGAGAGGTCTCACCACCGCCTCCTTCAAGATGGTGGGGAAACAACCCTCACTCAAAGAAGCAGATATAACCGCCTGGAGCCAGCCTCGTGTCCTCTCCCTAGCTGCATAAACCAGCCAAGAAGGGCACGGGTCCAATAAACATGTGGTGGAACTCAGCTTCCCCATAATCCTGTCCACTTCATCAGGGGTCACAGAATCAAACTCCTCCCAGATAACATTGACAAGACCGCCCGTGTCCTGATCATCAGACTCTGCCCAGCTGGAGTCCAAACCGGTCCGAATCCGAGCGATTTTATCCGACAGATGTTGACCAAACTCCTCGGCACGACCCTGCAAGGGATCCTCCCTCACCTCCTGATTAAGAAGGGAGCGAGTCACCCTAAACAAGGCGGCCGGGCGATTATCTGTGGACGCGATGAGGGTGGAGAAGTAATTACACCTCGCCTCCCTCATCGCAGCGAGATAAGACCTAATGTAGGTTCTTAACCGCAATCGGTCGGGTTCAGATCGGCTGGACCTCCAGCAGCTCTCTAGGCCCCGTTTCCGACGCTTCATCTCCCGGAGCTCCGCGGAGAACCATGGAGCTCGCTGGGATCTGCACCGGGTCAGGGGCCGCAAGGGTACAACCCGGTCGAGTGCCTCAGTGGCTGCCCTTTCCCAGGCTTCCACTAAGGCATCCGCCGAGCTGTGAGCAATGGAGGCAGGTGGAGACCCCAGCGCCGCTTGGAATCTCTCAGGATCCATTAGGCGTCTGGGGCGGTACCATCTAGTTGGCTCCGTACCTCCACGGCGGGGGGTGGCAAAATGGAAGACCAGCCGCAGGAGGTGATGATCGGTCCATGACAGGGGCATAATAAATGGAAAGCCCCCACCAAGATCATCCAACCACCGTCCAGATAAGAAAATCAGGTCAAGGGTGGAAATCTTAATTCCAATCTTAATTCCAATTTTTGATTCATCTAGCCCTGCCTTTCTCATGATGTGCTCTGCATATAAGTTAAATAGGCAGGGTGACAGTGGTTCTGTGTCCAGTTCTCACTGTTGCTTCTTGGCCCGCATATAGATTTCTCAAGAGCCAAATAAAATGGTCTGGTACTCCCAACTCTTTAAGAACTTGCCACAGTTTGTTGTGATCCACACAATCAAATGCTTTAGCATAGTCAATGAAGCAGAAGTAAATGATTTTCTGGAACTCCCTAGCTTTCTCCATTATCCAGCATATGTTGGCAATTTGATCTCTAGTTCCTCTGCCTCTTCAAAATCCTGCCTCTACTTCTGGAAGTTCTCGATCCACATACTGCTGGAGTCTAACTTGTAGGATTTTAAGCATAACTTTACTAGCATGTGAAATGAGTGCAATGGTAAGATAGTTTGAACATTCTTTGGCACTGCCTTTCTTTGGAATTGGAATGTACACTGATCTTTTCCAAGCCTGTGGCCACTGTTGAGTTTTCCAAATTTGCTGGCAAATTAAGTGTAACACTTTTACTGCATCGTCTTTTAAGATTTTGAATAGCTCAGCTGGAATACTGTCACCTTCACTAGCCTTGTTGTTGCTCATCTTTCCTAAGGCCCATTTCACTTTACATTCTAGGATGTCTGGTTCGAGGTCAGTGACTACCTCATCGTGGTTATCTGTGACGTTAAGCTCGTTCTTGTATAGTTCTTCTGTGTAACTTTGCCACCTCTTCTTAATCTCTTCTGCCTCTGTTAGGTCCCTGCCATTTTGGTCCTTTATCATGCCCGTTTTTGCATGAAATGTTCCCTTCATTTCTCCAATTTTCTTGAAGAGATCTCTAGTCCTCCCTATTCTATTGTTTTCTTCTATTTTTTTGCACTGTTCATTTAATAATGCATTCTTATCTCTTCTAGCTATTCTCTGGAATTCTGCATTCAATTGGGCGTATCTTTCTTTTTCTCCCTTGCCTTTCACTTCCCTCCTGTCCTCAGCTATTTGCAAAGCTTCCTCAGACACCCATTTTGCTTTCTTGCATTTCTTTTTCTTTGGGATGGTTTTAATTGCTACTTCTTGTACAATGTTGCGAACCTGTATCCATAGTTCTTCAGGCACTCTGTCCATTAGATCTAATTCCTTAAATCTATTTGTCACCTCTACTGTATATTCGTCAGGGATATGATTTAGTTCATACCTGAGTGGCCTAGTGTTTTTCCATACTTTCTTCAATTTAAGCCTATATTTTGCAATGAGAAGCTCATGGTCTGAGCCACAGTCAGCTCCTGGTCTTCTTTTTACTGACTGTATAGAGCTTCTCCATCTTTGGCTGCAGAGGACATAGTCAATCTGATTTCTGTGTTGATCGTCTGGTGATGTCCATGTGTAGAGCCGTCTCTTGGGTTGTTGGAAAAGAGTGTTTGCTATGACCATCGTATTCTCTTGAAAAAATTCTACAAGCCTGTGCCCTGCTTCATTTTGTACTCCAAGGCCAAACGTGCCTGTTATTCCAGTTATCTTTTGGCTTCCTACTTTAGCATTCCAATCTCCCATGATGATAAGGACATCATTTTTGGTGTTAGTTCTATAAGGTGCTGTAGGGCTTCATAAAACCAGTCAATTTCATCCTCTTCAGCCCGGTGGTTGGGCATAGACATGGACACTGTGATATTGAGTGGTTTGCCTTGGATTCAAACTGAGATCATTTTAGGGATTGTATCCCAGTATTAAAAGGGACGTGGTGGCTCAGTGGGTTAGGACGCTGAGCTTGCCGATCAGAAGGTCGGCAGTTTGGCAGGTTGAATCCCAAGTGCCAAATAACAGAGTGAGCGCCTGTTACTCATCTCAGCTTCTGCCAACCTAGCAGTTTGAAAGCACATAAAAATGCAAGTAGAAAAATAGGGACCACTACAGTGGGAAGGTAACAGTGTTCCGTGCGCCTTTGGCGTCTAGTCATGCTGGCCACATGACCATGGAGACATCCTCGGACAAGCGCTGGCTCTTCGGCTTTGAAACGGACATGAGCACTGGCCCCTAGAGTTGGAAACGACTAGCACGCATGTGCAGGGGAACCTTTACCTTTACCTTTTATCCCAGTGTTGCTTTTCCTACTCTTTTATTGACTATGAAGGCTACTCTATTTCTTCTGAGGGATTCTTGCCTGCAGTAGTATACCTGATGGTCATCTGAATTAAATTCACCCATTCCTGTCCATTTTAGTTCGCTGATTCCTAAGATGTCGATATTCAATCTTGTCATCTCTTGTTTAACCATGTCCAGCTTTCCTTGATTCATGGATCTTACATTCCAGGTTCCTATGGAGAAAAAAATCTTTACAGCATCGGACTTTCCTTTCACCACCAGATGCATCCACAGCTGAGCATCCTTTCGGCTTTGGCCCAGCCGCTTCATTCTTTCTGGCACTACTAGTACTAGCCCTCTGCTCTTCCCTAGTAGCATATTGGATGCTTTCCGACCTGAGGGGCTCATCTTCCAGCATCATATCTTTTTGCCTTTGGGTACTGTCCATGGGGTTTTCATGGCAAAGATACTGGAGTGGGTTGCCATTTCCTTCTCCAGTGGATCACGTTTTGTCAGAATTCTCTGCTATGACCTGTCCGTCTTGGGTGGACCTGCACGGCATAGCTCATAGCTTCACTGAATTATGCAAGCCACTTTGCCACGACAAGGCAGTAATCCATGAAGGGGTTTGTTAAGATAACCTTGCACATTATTCCAAAGCAATAGGCTGCTGTTGAAAATACGCTCTCTAGAAAGTGTAGCTATTCACAACTCACTCATGAATAGCTATGTTGATATTTGCTTGCAAAAATTCATCCTTTATATTTTAAGTGTATTTGTAAAACCTCTTATGTACTTCCCAAAGGTGCTTTTCCCAAAAGGCAACTGGACTTTGAAAACTTTCTTTGAAAATGTTTTACTTATCATCCAAGAAACTTCTTCAGTGATTAAGAATCTCCATAGACTTCTATGAACTTGCAGCAGCAATATCTGCTGCAAGGTGCTGGTGATGACCTATAAAGCCCTAAATGGCTTGGGTCAGAGATATCTGAGGGAACACCTGCTGCCAGCATCAAGCTCCCTTCATCCAGTGCGCTCCCACAGGGAGGGTCTTCTCAGGGTGCCACCGGTAAGAGATTGCCGGCGGACGACATCCAGGGATAGGGCCTTCTCAGTGGGTGCGCCTACCCTTTGGAACCAGCTGCCAGTGGAGCTTAGGACTGCCCCCGACCTCCGTTCATTCCGCCGGGACCTGAAGACCTGGCTCTTCGAGCTCTCTGGCCCAGGCTGAGAATTTTAATTTTAGTTTTAATTTTAATTTTAACTGGGGTTTTACTTATGCAGGGACGAATATAATTTTTTAATCTGTTTTTAACTTTTTTATTTTTGTTTTTAATCACCCTGTAAACCGCCCTGAGTCCTTCGGGAAAGGGCGGTATATAAATGTAAATAAATAAATAAATAAATAAATAAATAAATAAATAAATAAATAAATAAACAAACAAACAAACAAACAAATAAATAAATAAATATCTGCAGTGGTTCTTACTGATACCAACAGAAGTTTTGGACACTAGCTGCCATTGTCATTTGAATGCTGACTTGATTTGTAGCTTGTGGGAATTATAATCCAAAATGCCTATCTTTGATGTATTGAAGTTCATTTTCTTGCATTGCAATATCACACCATTCAGTACTTCAAATGTTGCTAAAAGAATATATGAAAGAATAATCTTATATTTATCTTTCTAAAATCTTTGGCGCCCATATCAACTAAAATTACCCATGCCACATCCAGGTCTCAAATTGCTATTGGGATCTTACTATAATATTTAAAGACATGTAAAGACAGAAATATAAATGGATGCTCAAGTCACTCCAGACCTATTTTAAGGAAGACTTCAGAACTGTGTTGATTTATTATTTTAAAAAATGTACAACTTTCATGGAATATGAATCAGTCATGAATGATTCTAAGCAAGCTACCGAATTTATGTAAATTGAGTTAAAATATAAAATGCAGAGTAAAATATAACATGTACCAACATTAAATATGTGTAACTGGGAGTATCCAGTACTTGAAAAAAAAATCAGCATGCCAACTTCCCTACTGGATTTATTATTCCTAAAGATGATATTCCCCAGGTGAAGTTGTTCTGTCATATCTTACTGGATGGGCAGGTTCCACTAGGAATAAGTCCCACAATTAACTAGGTTCTGAGCCATGAAGAGCTTTAAAAGTGATGACACACACCCAGAAGCCAACTGGCAAGCTAACTGGCAAGTGTACCTCTTGTTGAGATAATATTATATGGTGAAACTAAGGTGTGTCATAATTGCTTGAGTCCTTGCCTGGTTCTATTTCTAGAATCCAAAAGTCCAAGAAAAAGTGAAACAGTGTAAGCCAAGAAAGGTGAAGAAAAAGTCATATCTGTAAAATTATCTGGTTGGAACATAAGCTGCTCAATTTCATATCAATTCTGAATGCACAGTATTATGGATGCTTTGGATCAGGAAGCTAAGACAGACAGACAGACAGACAGACAGATAGTGTCAGAATCCATTTATATTTCATTTCTAACTCTCTTTCTGTGCAAACCCAAATCTCACCCCCCACCTTGGATTCTGCTATTCCCAAGGAGGAAAGGGAATAAACATGGGAGTTTATTGCCTCCATTTCCTCTCCTTAGATGTAACCTTTTGTTTATCTACAGTAGCCTGCCTGTTGCCCATCACAATAAGATCGATGAAAGGCATTCTCTCTCTCTGATCTTACGAGCAACTAAAAAAGGGGGTGGGGGAATTCTGGTGTTTCTCCGGATGGAATGTGAAGGGGAGTGATTGTGCTATGAATGGACTGATGGTTCTCCCTTACCCACGAGGGGCTTGTCACCTCAAACTTGACTGATCCGGAACTGACCAAATGAACTGAGAGGTGGGGTTTTGCTTGGGGACACTTTAAAAATATCAATCCGTGAGGAGATTTTTCAGATCCTGTCTATTATACCCTCTATCATCTATGTCTTAGTAAAAGTTCCTGCTTGGACAATCTTGTCTCCAAGAGCCTTTCTTAAGATGTGGACTGGAGTGGTTTCTGACAGAGAGAGAGAGAGAGAGAGAGAGACAGACAGACAGACAGACAGACAGACAGACAGACAGACAGACAGACAAGTCAGACAGACAGAGGAATTCTGGGAGTTGAAGTCCACAAGTCATAAAAGGGCCAAGTTTGAAGACCCCTGCCCTATGCCATTTCAGTCACTGAAGGTCAATTCCAGCACCTTAAATTCTATTGGACAATAACTGATAGCCAGACAGATTATTCAGTGTAGATACAGTATCTCACAATAGCAGAGTCAAGAACAAAGAGTATTTTCAAACAACATTGTTGTTATTGTTGTTCAGCAGTTTAAATGTGATAGCAAGTATGGGTATTTGTAAATATTTATGAGTTCAAGCAAAAGGAGCTTGATTCACGATTAATTTCCAAATGGTTTCATTGCTAATTGCAAATGCTTCTGGAGGATTATTAAGGGGAAGGTTGACTTAGATAGCATTTCTTTGCTCTCTCTTGCAAAGTCTTTCCCAAATACCTTTACAAGCCCATATCTTTGGTACAAATGGTAACAAGGACTAATCATTACTCCCTACAACCAAGATTTCCAAATCTCCCTAACCTTCTCAGTATGCACAATTAGAACTTCAGACCAAACTACTGGACAATACAGACATAAATATTATTGTCCTGTACTTTGAATTAATTATCCTAGTTAAAGATAATACAGTGACTCATTCTTCAACATCAAAACAAGTTGCAGAATTTGCTGCAGCAAATTAGGTAATCTTTCCACAAAGCAGCTCCCAGTCTATGGGTCATAACCTTCAGGGTAGACCTAACCCAATCAAAAGGAAAAGTTGCAGCTACCAAGGTCAGTATTCAATTGCAGTTTGTCTGTCTACAGATGGTAATGGGTTACTCTATCTCTACTCTAGTCTCATCATTTTGGCACCTCTTCAACTGACCTGGACTAACAGTGGCTTCAGAAAAAATTGTCCAGAATAGCCTGTAGAGGGATCTAAGTCTGCTTCAACTGAAACACAAGGCAAAATTCATATACTGTGACCCAGTTTGCCCTGCATGTGTCAATCACACACTGCCTAGGCTGCTTGGATGGCTGGTTATTCCCAGTGGATAAAAGGGAACATGTAAAAAAAAAGACATATATGACCTAGATGTTTCTAAACATAGAGGTACTGGCTTTAATGCCTGCTAGGTTTTTTCTTTTTTACAGTAATTTCTCTGCCACTTATTCCAACACATTTCCAGGAAAAAAGAAAGAAAGAAGAGATTATAATAGGACCCAGAAGACTAATAAGACAGCAAGGTCTTAAGAGCCGACACAAAAGACTAATAAGACAGCAAGGTTTAAAAAGCTGACATGGAAAGGTTTTCCCTTCTTTCGCTTCAGTTTTAATGGGGTCTACATAGGGACAATTTCAGAGGCACAAAGGAAGGGATAGTTCAGGTGAAAGATTATAACTTTCCTGCCCAAGTCTGCATACTGATAGATCCATTCAGTTTATTTTGGTTCAACACTACAAATGTAAAAAGAAAACAATACAAAAACAACACTTAAACAAACTCCATAAAAGAAATAGTTAGATTTAAAATTCAGAATCAGAACTGTACAAACCCACGAAACAACTTTTGTACTGCTAGTGATCTCATTTTTTTTTTCATTATCAAGCCTGGTTCCTGAAATAGACTTCACCACTTCATATGTAATGTCTGGATTTGAATGAGATAAAAGGAGAGTTATACAAAATGATTATAACCTATCTAAGTAGTTACTTAAAGGGTTTTTTCTAATAGATGGGAGTTTTTATAAACAGAACAATACAAGAAAAAAAAATACATGTGTCTCCTTTTTGCAACCTTTGCTGATATTTAGTCAACCTCTGACATAATTCCAAGGAAGAGACTGTGGGAGAGACTAAGGCAATTTACCTTTAGCAAAGGCTGCTTCTTCTTATCCAGAATCTCTGTTCTAACATCTCTCTGAGGAGTAGATGTGTCCCATGGGGCCATCTTTTTGAAGCTGTTCCAACTGAATAAGGTACAGTATACAAAGCCCCTCACTTTTTGATCACTATATAAATCAATAATTCACGCCTGCTGTCTGTTCAAGCAGATTGAGTGATCTTAGCAATTTTATATGCAGGTGACATAGTTATAATGTCAATTTTCATTTCACCGGAGAGAATAAAAAGGGCACTAAGGGCATTACCTTTTTCTTTTAGAAGAAAGTCTATTAATAAATGATCAGAAAACCAAAGTTCTAACATTTGCTCAACAGTATCATAAAATGGCAAATTTATGGGATTCCAATTGTGCAGGTACCACCTATAAGTACCTTCGAGTGCTGTTCCATTCCATCTTTATCTTGGAACACACAACTTTCCTACCAAGCTAGGAGTACTCAGTGTAGCTCCACAACTATTATGTGATTTTTTGCATTAAAGGGGAGCTCATTATATCCCGGCAGCCTGTAGGATTTTCTTAGCCAAGACTATCCCTCAGCTTCTTTATGGTAGTCAAAATCTGCTCTCTTCACAAAGTTCAATACTCTTGAAGTAGTTGAAAACAAGTATATTTGAGCCAGTCCCAAACTGTGTGAAGAATACCATTCTATGTTTGAAGATGAGTTTAGTTTTTGTGAATGCTAGCTCTATATTCCTACCCATTTCATTTTGGATAAAATTAAATTTCTGTCCTATCCTTTTGTTCATAAAGGGCCACTTTTAATCAATGTATTGTAAGAAAGCTATTGTCAAAATCTATCCATTGGATTTCTTGGCCCATTAGGCTCTGAAAAACACATCAGGTCTGGGACATTGTCCAATCTACCCCTCCATACCAACCTAACTCCCATGTGGGAATTGTTCAAAAGAATCTCTGGGGCATGCTGTCAGCCATCCCACCAAGAATATGTCTGCATCCTACAGAGAATGAATAGATTAATCTACACTTGGTTGTTTCTTCCATCTTCACAGTGTCACCAGAGTCATTGAAGTGAATCCACCTTTGAGAAGAACTGGAGGGCGACACTAAAGGGGGATGAAAGATCATCTTCTGACTAAGACAGAAGGGATAGTGGCATGTTCCCTCCCACCAAAACGAAAAGTCTTGGGGATGGACCTGAAACTGCTCAACCTCAGGTGAAAACAGTGTCTGGGGGTGAGCAAAAGTGCTTGAAGGGCAATGCAAATAGATACAGTTGATAGGCTGAGGGTGATTAGTTTGCAGACTGTAATAAAAAGAAGATAGAGTCAAAGCAACTATATGGTGCAAGTTTAGAGTAGGGAGGAGTAGAAGATAAGTTACCTATTACCAAGAGAGTAGGGTAGAGAGAAGGATGGATGGGAAGATAAAGACAAGTCAACATTAAAGTGGTGATCAGGCAGAAGGAGATGAGTTGAGAAGCCAGGTCAAGCTCATTTCTAGATTGAAAAATTCAGACCAATCTTATTTCTAGGCCCTTGTCTAATCTAGAGAATTAGGCAGCAGCGTTTTCAATTGGCCTGAACTCCAACTGGTACTTCTGAATACAATTCGGCTTTCCTCATCCATGTTTAGATTATGGGTAAGTCAGCAGTTATGGGACATATATTCAACTGGGTTTCAGACATTGCATCAACCACAATGCCAAGGAAGGAGAAAAGAAGAGGCAATTGTCAGTAGAGAATTCAGATAACCAGAGGCACTGTTTTGCATATAAGGTAAACACTGGAACTCATTTTCCAATTGCATAAATGTGTCCAAAAATGACATGCTCAAAGAAAGAGAGTTGGGACCTAATAATTTTGTTAGTCCAAAGAGAGTATTCTGGGCTGATAAAAGTATCTTGGGAAGTAAATTAGAGAAATCTGAATGTAAACATACAGGTGTATGATTTTCTAGTTATCCTAGACACTGCGTAGATTACCTTCCATTTTGTTCTTAAAGACAGACATTTGTTTTCAAACAAACTTGTCTATTGATTGGCAAAGCCTTGTAAACTTAATCACTAAGAAAGCTACTTATTCTAGTCTTATTCAAAGAAATCCCTAAAGTCTCTATTGTCTTGTGGTCAAATTAGCATGCAGAATACGGCCCCTATTATTATTCTTGTTGATGTTAGTTGCGAAGTCATGTCCGACCCATCGCGACCCCATGGACAATGTTCCTCCAGGCCTTCCTGTCCTCTACCATCTTCTGGAGTCCATTTAAACACATGTCTACTGTTTCAGTGACTCCATCCAACCACCTCATTCTCTGTTGTCCCCTTCTTCTATTCCCCTCAATCTTTCCCAGCATTAGGCTCTTCTCCAGTGAGTCCTTCCTTCTCATTAGGTGGCCGAAGTATTTGAGTTTCAACTTCAGGATCTGGCCTTCTAAAGAGCAGTCAGGGTTGATCTCCTCTAGGACTGACTGGTTTGACTGCCTTGTAGTCCAACAGACTCGCAGGAGTCTTCTCCAGCACCATAGTTCAAAGGCCTCAATTCTTTGGTGCTAAGCCTTTCTTATGGTCCAAATTTCACAGCGATACATTGCAACTGGGAGAACCATAGCCTTGACTATACTCACTTTTGTTGGCAGAGTGATGTCTCTGCTTTTTAGTATGCTGTCTAGATTTGCCATAGCTTTCCTCCCCAGGAGCAAGTGTCTTTTAATTTCTTGGCTGAAGTCCCCATCTGCGGTGATCTTGAAGCCCAGGAAAATAAAATCTGTCACTACCTCCATTTCTTCCCCATCTATTTGCCAGGAATTGAAAGGGCCGGATGCCATGATCTTGGTTTTCTTAATGTTAAGTTTCAAGCCAACGTTTGCACTCTCCTTCTTCACTCGCAATAAGAGGCTCCTTAGTTCCTCTTCATTTTCTGCCATTAGAGTGGTATCATTTGCATATCTTAGGTAAAGGTAAAGGTTCCCCCGCACATGCGTGCTAGTCGTTTCCAACTCTAGGGGCTGGTGCTCATCTCCGTTTCAAAGCCAAAGAGCCAGCGCTTGTCCGAGGATGTCTCCGTGGTCATGTGGCCGGCATGACTAGACGCCAAAGGCACATGGAACACTGTTACCTTCCCACCGTAGTGGTCCCTATTTTTCTACTTGCATTTTTACGTGCTTTCGAACTGCTAGGTTGGCAGAAGCTGGGACGAGTAACAGGCTGTTGATATTTCTCCCAGCAATCTTAATTCCAACTTTTGATTCATCTAGCCCTGCCTTTCTCATGATGTGCTCTGCATATAAGTTAAATAGGCAGGGCGACAGTATACAGCCTTGCCGGACTCCTTTCCCAATTTTGAACCAATCAGTGGTTCCATGTCCAGTTCCCACTGTTGCTTCTTGAGCCGCAAATAGGTTTCTTAAGAGACAAATAAGATGGTCTGCTACTCCCATCGCTTTAAGAACTTGCCACAGTTTGTTGTGATCCACACAATCAAAGGCGTTAGCATAGTCAATGAAGCAGAAGTAAATGTTTTTCTGGAATTCCCTAGCTTTCTCCATGATCCAGCATATGTTGGCAATTTGATCTCTAGTTCCTCTGCCTCTTCGAAATCCTGCCTCTACTTCTGGAAGTTCTCGATCCACATACTGCTGGAGTCTAACTTGTAGGATTTTAAGCATAACTTTACTAGCATGTGAAATGAGTGCAATGGTACGATAGTTTGAACATTCTTTGGCATTGCCTTTCTTTGGAACTGAATGTAAACTGACCTTTTCAAATCCTGTGGCCACTGTGGAGTTTTCCAAATTTGCTGGCAAATTGAGTGTAGCACTTTTACTGCATCGCCTTTTAAGATTTTGAATAGCTCAGCTAGAATACTGTCACCTCCATTAGCTTTGTTGTTGCTCAGATTTCCTAAGGCCCATTTCACTTCACATTATAGGATGTCTGGCTCGAGGTCAGTGACCACCTCATTGTGGTTATCAGGGATGCTAAGCTCGTTCTTGTATAGTTCTTCTGTGTAATTTTGCCACCTCTTCTTAATCTCTTCTGCCTCTGTTAGGTCCCTGCCATTTTGGTCCTTTATCATGCCCATCTTTGCATGAATCGTTCCCTTCATATCTCCAATTTTCTTGAACAGATTTCTGGTCGTCCCTATTCTATTGTTTTCTTCTATTTCTTTGCACTGTTCATTTAAGAAGGCATTCTTATCTCTTCTCGCTATTCTCTGGAATTCTGCATTCAGTTGGGTGTATCTTTCTCTTTTACCCTTGCCTTTCACTTCCCTTCTTTCCTCAGCTATTTGCAAAGCTTCCTCAGACAGTCATTTTGCTTTCTTGCATTTCTTTTTCTTTGGGATGGTTTTAGTTGCTACCTCTTGTACAGTGTTGCGAATTTCCATCCATAGTCAGTCACTCTGTCTATCAGATCTAATTTTTAAAATCTATTTGTCACCTCTACTGTATATTCATCAGGGATGTGATTTAGTTTGTACCTGAGTGGCCTAGTGTTTTTCCATACTTTCTTCAATTTAAGCCTAACTTTTGCAATGAGAAGCTCATGATCTGAGCCACAGTCAGCTCCTGATCTTGTTTTTACTGACTGTATAGAGCTTCTCCATCTTTGGCTGCAGAGCACATAGTCAATCTGATTTCTGTGTTGACCGTCTGGTGATATCCATGTCTAGAGCTGTCTCTTGGGTTGTTGGAAAAGAGTGTTTGCTATCACCATCGTATTCTCTTGACAAAATTCTATCAACCTGTGTCCTGCTTCATTTGTACTCCAAGGCGAAACTTGCCTGTTATTCCAGTTATCTTTTGGCTTCCTACTTTAGAATTCCAATCTCCCATGATGATAAGGACATCATTTTTTGTGTTGATTCTATAGGGTGCTGTAGGGCTTCATAGAACTGGTCAATTTCATCCTATTCAGCATGGTGGTTGGGGCATAGACTTGGACTACTGTGATATTGAATGGTTTGCCTTGGATTCGAACTGAGATCATTTTGTCATTTTGGGGATTGTATCCCAGTATTGCTTTTCCTACTCTTTTATTGACTATGAAGGCTACTTCATTTCTTCTGAGGGATTCTTGCCTGAAGTAGTATACCTGATGGTCACCTGAATTAAATTCACCCATTCCTGTCCATTTTAGTTTGCTGATTCCTAGGATGTCGATGTTCAGTGTTGTCATCTCTTGTTTGACCATGTCCAGCTTGCCTTGATTCATGGATCTTACATTCCAGGTTCCTATGGAGAACAGATCTTTACAGCATCAGAATTTCCTTTCACCACCAGATGCATCCACAGCTGAGCATCCTTTTGGCTTTGGCCCAGTCGGTTCACTCTTTCTGGCGCTACTAGTACTAGCCCTCTGCTCTTCCCCAGTAGCATATTGGACACCTTCCGACCTGAGGGGCTCATCTTCCAGTGTCATATATTTTTGCCTTTTGGTACTGTCCATAGGGTTTTCATGGCAAAGATACTGGAGTGGGTTGCCATTTCCTTCTCCAGTGGATCACATTTTGTCACAATTCTCTGCTATGACCTGTCTGTCTTGGGTGGCCCTGCACGGCATAGCTCATAGCTTCATTGAGTTACACAAACCCCTTTTAGATTTATACAAAATACCAGACTTCAGCAACTGCTACTAAGTATTAAAATTGGTATGCTGAACTTATTTCACATTTCTTTCTAACACAGTACTGACTTTTAGTCTACATGTTATTGCATTCAATGTAAATTCAGCAAGGCATTTATGAATTTTGCCACACAGTTTTAAAGTAACAACATCTGATGTACATGACAATAAGAATCCTAATATAAATATAGCAGAAGGAATGTGTAATAAATCTGAAAGTCCTCTGTGACATTAGCTAGGGAGTAACAATTTCCCATTAAGGTCATCACTGACGATTGGCCCTACCACATGAGGAATCATATGGAACTGCAGGGTGTTATTTAGGAATAACACAATTGGAAAAGCTTGGCTAGAATACAGGTAATTCTTTTGGATGTATGTTTTGATGTGTGTATGTGTGCATATTCACCTGGTCATGCTTAAAAAAGTAACATGATCGACATGCTGACAAAATTAAAGCAAATATTTGTGGTATCATTCTCTTCAAATCTTGCAATCCTGGGATATTTATTCAGAAGGAAACCCAGTGAGATAAATCCATTACATAGTCATATATATGACAGTAGTTTACACTCTACTGCTTTTTAACCTGATGGTATCTCAACACTGTGCTGTTTGCCCTATGTCAGATGATGAGACAAAATCTGTGGGATTTTGACCTGGAACTGTTTTAAAGGAATTATGAAGAGATTGAAAGGCTGAAGAAATAATAGCACTAGAAGTTAAACAACTCCTGTTTAAATAAATGTCCACTTCAAATAATCCAGTGATGCATGCTCTGTGCTGACTGTACCCACATCCACCAACATTTTATGAATGACTGAACTTGGTAAACTTCAGGCTTAATGAATCCCAGGAGTAGAAAGCCTGAGTGCTACTGCCTTAGAATAAAATATGATAATACTTACTGTCAGGACCTGCTTCAAGCCCACATCTTAAGAAAGCAGAACTCTTGGAAATAATTTCTTCCAAGCAGGAACATTTATTAAGAGTAGGTGATAGCAGGCATAATAGACAGGATCTGAGATTTCCTGTGCAATGCAGTAGATTATAGTATCCCAAAGCAGGACCCCACCCCATAGATCGACAGCCCGATGTGGGATAGCCAATCCCCAAGTGTTAAGTCCATTGTGGGAACTGGGGAGATCACATCGGCCCATCTCCAGCTCACGCAGCGAGGGTTGGCAGCTTCTTCACACCTTTCTCTGAGAGCATAGACATAAAACCAGGCACTGAGGTTACATTCCTTATTTCCTCCTTTGTTCTTAACTGACAGTTTAAAAGATAGAGTTCAGAGAGAGAGAGATAACGCAGGAAACAGGATACAGACCCAAAAAACAAAGTAAAGGATTACATTGTAGCGAATAGAGGAAGTGAAAGTAATAGCCCTGCAGGCATATCCCCCCTCCACCTTGGAAGTATGGCAAAACCCAGGAAAAGGTGGAATAAAATAGAAATGAAATAAAATAAAATAGGGATGGGTTTTGACACATTATATGAACAAGAATAATAAGACTGCTATGAAATGTTATATAAATCTGACATATCAGCTAACTATGGAATATCTTCAATACCAGAATATTTAATATTAAACACCTCTGAGGTCCCTTTCAGTCCCATGAATCTCTGTTCTATGTTCTAATGTCATTCATAATGGGTAAGACATTGCATACAGCCATGGCACTTTAATACCGCAGTTCAGAAAAGAGTCAGTCTCTATTCAAAGATGAAAGCGAACGTTCAGTACCATTTGGAAAAATAAAATCATGTTGTGTTGCTCAGATTTAAAGACTGGCTGAGCTAGTGATCAGAGCTACTGACGTTGAGTTGCTGTGATCTCCCATAAAGATAAATGTTTTCAGAATTTTCTGCAAGTCAGAAAGCCTACTTCTATACAGTAGCCTAACCTCTTTTTCCCTCATGCTCTTTCTGCTTTTTCTTGAAGCTAATTCAAGGAATTTCAATTTGAGTTGCAGTAGCTTATCAACTGGAATGATACTGATGCTCTGGTGGGCCATAACCACTGCAAGCTCCAACTGGTCATTCCCTACTTCTTGATTTTCTTATCCACACAGACAAGGCCAGCCTTGCTGACTGGACTATGTGACAGGGTCTATCAGTGCTTGCTTTCTCTTTATAAGGATTGTTATGTCCTTTCTAATCACTACTCTTTGCTTTACTTCACATGTCTTTCCCAAGTATCTTTTTTTCCTTTCAGGAATAGTGCAAACCCTCCCACCCACTTTTCATCAGTATGGCTTCAGTGATACCACCATTAAAGCAAAGGGTGTCTATTATTCCTCCATTCCACTGCTTTAAGAGATACCAGCAATTAAGAAACGATGTTTTAAGTTGATCAAAGCAAAGAGGCAACATAAGTTGAAACTATACAACTTTAGTCAAACATCCTTCTTTTGCAAAGTAAAATACTTTGAAAATAAATAAAAGGGAAGGAAAACATTGAAATCAAGGGCTAAAACATTTTAATAATTAAAAAAGCTGGGGAAATAGAACCAGTGCAGTGCAATCAGAAGAGAAAGAAGGAAGAATAAGCATAACCAGTGGTGGGATTCAGCCAGTTCGCACCACTTCGGCAGAATTTTTTGTTGCCCAGTCCTAGAATGGACTTCCGGAAGTGGCATCCACACAGAGAACTGGTTGTTTACATATTTGAATTTAATTTTTATTTTTTAATATTTGTATACCGCCCTTCTCCCGAAGGACTCAGGGCGGTGTACAGGGCAAGAATAAAACACAAAGCTACAAAAATTAAAAAGTAATTAAATACATGCCCAACAATAAATACATTAATAAAACCCCAATAAAGTGATAGTAAAAACCCCACCAATCCCTCCTCAGGCCAGGCCGGCTTGTTCGAACAGGTATGTTTTCAGATCGTGGCGAAAGGAGCGAAGATCGGGTGCCGTCCGGAGCTCAACCGGTAACTGGTTCCATAGCTCCGGGGCGCCCACAGAGAAAGACCTCCCCCTGGGGGCCACCAATCTACATTCTCTGACCGGTGGCACCCTGAGGAGGCCCTCTCTGTGGGAACGCACAGGGCGGAGGGAAGTTGACGCCGGCAGCAGGTGTTCCCTGAGGTACTCCGGACCCCTGCCATGTAGGGCTTTAAACACCATGACTAGTACCTTGAATCTCACCCGGAAGACAACTGGCAACCAATGCAGCTCACGGAGCAGAGGTGTAACATGGGAGTATCGGGAAACTCCCAACACAACTCTCGCGGCTGCATTCTGTGCCAGTTGGAGCTTCCGGGTGGTCCTCAAGGGCAGCCCCATGTAGAGAGCGTTGCAGTAGTCTAGTCGAGAGGTCACGAGCGCGTGAGTGACTGTGCATAGATCATCCCGGCTTAGATAGGGCCGCAACTGGCGCACCAGGCGAACCTGGACGAAAGCCCCCCTAGTCACAGCTCCTATGTGATCTTCCAGAGTGAGCCGTGAATCCAGGAGGACTCCCAAGTTGCGAGCCCTATCTACGGGGGGTAATAATTCGCCCCCCATAGAAAGAGATGGAATGTCCGAATAAACCCGGGATGAAGGTATGCAAAGCCACTTGGTCTTGTCGGGGTTGAGTTGAAGTCTGTTCCTCCCCATCCAGACCCGAACCGCCTCCAGGCAACGGGACATCACGGTGAGGGCATCACTGGGGTGGTTTGGGGTCGAAAAGAAAAGCTGGGTATCATCAGCATACTGATGATACCCAACTCCAAAACCACAAATGATCTCACCCAGCGGTTTCATATAGATGTTGAACAGGAGAGGCGAGAGGACCGACCCCTGAGGAACTCCACAAATGAGAGACCTCGCGGTCGACCTCTGCCCTCCTGCCAACACCGACTGCGAGCGTCCCTGGAGATAGGAGGAGAACCACTGTAAAACCGTGCCTCCCACTCCCAATCCCCTAAGACGCCGCAGCAAGATACCATGGTCGATGGTATCGAAAGCCGCTGAGAGGTCTAATAGGACCAGAACAGAGGAATGCCCCCTGTCCCGGGCCCTCCAGAGATCATTCACCAGCGCGACCAATGCCGTCTCCGTGCTGTACCCGGGCCTGAAACCCGATTGGTACGGGTCTAGATAATCCGCTTCATCCAGGACCAGAGGGAGCTGATGTGCCACCACACTCTCAACAACCTTCGCAAGAAAGCGAAGGTTGGAGACAGGACGAAAGTTGTTCAATACAGCTGGGTCCAAGGCAGGCTTCTTGAGGAGAGGCCTCACCACCGCCTCTTTCAAGACGGCGGGGAAGCTACCCTCACTCAAAGAAGCCGATATAACTGCCTGGAACCAGCTGCGTGTCCTCTCCCGGGCTGCATAGACCAGCCAGGAAGGGCACGGGTCCAATAAACATGTGGTGGTGCTCAGCCTCCCCATGATCCTGTCCACTTCCTCCGGAGTCACAGAATCAAACTCCTCCCAGGTGATATCGACAAGACCACCCGTGTCCTGCTCGACAGACTCTGCCCAGTCAGAGTCCAGACCGATCCGAATCCGAGCGATTTTGTCCGACAGATGCTGGTTAAACTCCTCGGCGCGACCCTGCAAGGGATCCTCCCTCACCTCCTGATTCAGGAGGGAGCGAGTCACCCTAAACAGGGCGGCCGGGCGATTATCTGCGGACGCGATAAGGGTGGCGAAGTGGTTAGACCTCGCCTCCCTTATCGCAGCGACCTAGTGTAGGTTCTTAATCGCAATCGATCGGATTCGGATCGGCTGGATCTCCAACCGCTCTCTAGGCCCCGTCTCCGACGCTTCATCTCCCGGAGCTCCACGGAGAACCATGGGGCTCGACGGGATCTGCACCGGGTCAGGGGCCGCAGGGGTACAACTCGGTCAAGAGCCTCAGTGGCCGCCCT
This sequence comes from Vipera berus, assembly GCF_964194415.1. Taxonomy (NCBI): domain Eukaryota; kingdom Metazoa; phylum Chordata; class Lepidosauria; order Squamata; family Viperidae; genus Vipera; species Vipera berus. The sequence continues at coordinate 87,977,386 of NC_138207.1, read as the reverse complement.
TTCCCAGGCTTCCACTAAGGCGTCTGCCGAGCTGTGAGCAAGGGAGGCAGGTGGGGACCCCAGCGCCGCCTGGAACCTCTGGGGATCCATTAAGCGTCTGGGGCGGTACCATTTGATAGGTTCCACACACCCACGGCGGGGGGTGGCAAAACGGAAGACCAGCCGCAGGAGATGATGATCGGTCCATGACAGGGGCATAACAATTGGGGAGCCCCCACCAAGATCATCTAACCACCGTCCAGATAAGAAAACTAGGTCAAGGGTGTGGCCTCCCTCATGAGTCGGTCCCGAAATCACTTGCGTCAGGTCCATGGCCGTCATGGAAGCCATGAACTCCCGAGCCAACTCAGATGATCCTCCCAGAGATGGTAGATTGAAGTCCCCCAAAACTATAAGTTTCGGGAACTCAATCACCAACCCAGAGAGGACATCGAGAAGCTCAGGCAGGGCTGCTGCTGCGTGACTAGGCGAAAGGTACACCAGCAGCAAGCCCAACTGCGCACCAGGGCCGCATCTCAAGAAGAGAGACTCACACCCGACTATCTGAGGAACGGTGGCCTCCCGTGGACACAAGGTCTCCCTCATAACAACAGCCACTCCCCCACCCCTACCCTGAGCCCGAGGCCGGTGTAGCACCCGGAAACCTGGTGGGCAAAGATCAACCAGAGGAACACCGCCCTCTGGGCCCAACCAAGTTTCCGTGATGCAAGCCAGGTCCGCCTGCTCACCCTCGACCAAGTCACGGACGAGAGGAGCTTTATTAACGACAGACCTGGCATTCAAGTACACCAGCCGGAGCTCAGGAGGCTTCACATCCTCACTCCCGGGACCTCGGGGCAGAGCCAGAGGGTCGGAGTGCCTCACCGCTTGTAAGCAGCGGAGAGACCTTCCCAGAGATCGATACGGCCCTCTGTTCCTACACCTGCTGCCATTCCCTAACGTCGTGGGAATAGGTAATCCCACGACTGGCCCTGGAGCCCCAGAAGCAACCGACCCCCGCTCCTCCCCCCCGCGATCCGCCTTAGCACTGGCCTGAACAGAGGTTGTTGGACTGCCCCCCTCGTCCAAACAACCAAAAGAAGTACCCTCCCTCCTCCCTAACCCCTGAAAAAATTTCGACAAAAAACAAACCAGGGGCCTCTTATTAGGTTTACGTCGGAGGCCCCTACCCGTGCCCAGCCATCTCTCAGGGTCCCAACAAGTGGGCCCTTCCTCGAGATTGTACGCGGCTGGAAAGGCGGGTCGCCCCCAGGAAGGGGGAGCACCCCTGAGGGCGAGCAAGTCCGTAGAAGAATACCTAAGATAAGGCATAAGAGCAGTCCAGATGCAGGCAGTCCATAGTCAGTAAGGAGGGTCTAAGCAGAGGACAAATAAGCCAACCTCACCTGAAACAAAAAAAGGAATCAAAAGCATGGAATGGAAGTGCCTGGGCAGGAGAAGTGGATAAAAAGTTGTGTCCTGGAGATTTCACTTGTCTCTGTGGTCTTCATGGGCTACAAAACACAGGGCAGCAACCAGCCACTACAGGGGAGGTGACATGCAGGGTGCTGTAGCCAGTTGCAGCTGGGGAAGGACTCTAGATTGAAATGAAGTGCAGCAGGTAAAGGTAAAGGTTTCCCTATCCAATCTAGGGCACGGTGCTCATCTCCATTTCTTGGCTGAGGGAGCCAGCATTGTCCGAAGACATTTTCTGTGGACATGTAGCCAGCATGGCTATATGCCAAAGGTGCATGGAACACTGTTACCTTCCCACCAAAGTGGCATCTATTTATTTGCATTTGCATGTTTCCAAACTGCTAGGTGGGCAAGAGCTGGGGTGAATAACAGGAGCTCACCTGGGCTGTCAGCTTTTCAACTGACAAGCTCAGTGTTTTTAACTGATGAGCCATCAGGCCCCCTCAGTGCAGGAGACCAACCAATTAGAATGCTTTAAGATTGCTCAGGATGGAAAGCTGTACTTCGGAAGTACATTTGGGTGGAAGACAATGTTGTCCCTTCCTGTACTCAAGAAATGGTGAGTGGTTAGTACTGGTGATATGACAAGCAGAAAGTGGGTCTATCCAAAGCCAAGCAAAAGCAGTGATCAATACATGTCCAATTTTTTTTATTTAAAAAAGGCTGTTTTTGAATGTTCTTCTGTGTGGAAACTGTAAAACCAGGGAAAATTCTAAAATCCTGAAATCACTGATAAGCTGTCAGGACCCACTTCAATCCCACATCTTAAGAAAGCAGAACTCTTGGAAGCCATTTCTTCCAATAGGAACTTTTATTAAGAGTAATTGATAGCAGGCATAATAGACAGGATCTGAGATTTCCCGTGCAGAACGATAGATTAAAGTATCCCCAAGCAAGACTCCACCCCATAGTCCACCCAGCCAGTATGGGATGGCCAATCCCCAGGTGTTAGGTCCATCGTAGAAAAAGGGGAGATAACATCGGCCCATCTCCAGTTCATGCAGCGAAGCTCGGCGGCTTCTCCACACCTTCCTCTGTGAGCGTAAAAATAAACCAGGCACTGAGGTTACATTCCTTATTTCCTCCCTTGTTCTAGCTCAGGGCTTTTCGACTGGTGGTACGCATACCACTGGTGGTACGTGAACATGTGGCTGGTGGTATGCGGCATCTTCCTCCCCCACCACTTCCCCCCCACCTTGCTCCTTCCCAGCTCACTTGCGGAAAACATGCTGCTTGGCGGCGGCCTGTAGGAACCCTACCAAGGCCACACAAAGAGCGCAGGTGCAGAGCGAGGCCCCGCCCTCCCTGCTGAAAATGTTTAGTTTGGATCAGCTTCATCAAATTCTTGCAATGGATGAGTGGTCACAGCCGGAGCTGCCCAGCCAGCAGGGCCTCGGCGGGCTACGCAACACAGAGCCAGGTTGCTGCGCAGGGGCCGCAGCTGGAGCGGACTCTTTCAACCCCCCCCAAAAGGGTCAAAAACAGAACCTAGAGAAGGCAACAGGGGGGTTGCCACGTTTGTGTGCAATCTAGGCTCTGTGATTTCCCACTGCCCCCACCGCACCTGAGGGAGGATCATGGGTGTTTTTTTTGGGGGGGTGTTGCAGCCAGTTCCTTCCCCTGCCCTCGTCCCAAGCAGGATAGGGTGAACTTTCCTCCCACCCGCTCTGCTTTTGCCCAGTTTAGCGCCTCTGCCTGCATTTTTCCCCCTATCTCTGGGGCTAGCCCCCTCTTGCTCGCTCGCTCACTTACTGCCCTGTCGCTTCCAAATGCTTCCAAGCACCTCTTGCTCGCAAGCAAGTGGCATTTGGAAGCATTTGGAAGCGACGGGGCAATAAGTGAGGGAGTGAGCAAGAGGCCTTTGAAAGAGACGGTAAGCAAGCAGAAACCAAGAAGCAGAAACCTGGGCATCTCCTGGAGTTGGGGCCGCTTTCTCTTACTGGAAAGAGTCTCTCCTCCTTAGGCTCCATCCGGCTTTGCAGTCAGTTTGCAACTGGGAAGGTGAATCGTTAAAGAATCCCAGCACTCTGATGGCTTTCCCTGAGAGGCCGGTGCCTCATCTCAGCTTGGGCATGTCTGTGTGGAGGATCTGGGGAGGCTAGCATCCCCAGTGCCTTCTCCCTTCTTCTCCTCCGGCGGCTGCTGTGGAGGAGCATGGGTGGTTATGTCGGGGACAAGCAGGAAGAGCTTGGGACATTGTTAGCAGCGCTCACTCCATTTGAGATACCGCAAGCGCACTACCATAAAGTTATTTTGCTTGATCATTGTAATCTCGGCTCTTTTGGAAAATCTTAGGTTTTTGTCTCCGGAAAGGGGTGGGACTCAGAAACACTAGCACACATGTTGCTGAAGTGCCTGGTAAAGAGACACAGCAGCTCTTTCACCTTCTTAAAGAGAAGCTGCATCTCCGCTTCTGCCTCACGAGCGGTGAATTACATGTGGACACAATTCCAAACTGGCTCGTATTCTACCACCTTTTAAATTGCTAGACCTCGAGGCGCATGTGCCTTGTTGCCTTGGGAGTGACGTTGACTTGCCCAAATCTGGGGCCAAAGGAGCGTTCCTTGTCTGGAGGAAGGAGTTGGAGCTGCTCCGGCGGGCTGCTTCTGTGGCAGTGGGGCATGCTGATGCCCTGCGCTGCGATCCGTCTGCAGGGGCTGCCCTGGGAAAGGTGGAAGCGCAGCTGTGATCTGGGACGGTCAACCGCTCCGAGCCCTGGCTGGCTGGCTTTGTGCCTCCGTCCCCCAAGAGCAGATGGTTGTGAGTTGCTTCCGTGCACTTCCCCAACTGCACCTCAGCCCCGGATCTCCCCCCACCTGGGACTCCAGCTGCATCTGCAGAAGACGAGTGGCGCAAAGGGTGCCCGTGTGAAGGGCACCTTCCTGTCCCGCAGTCCACAGCAGCATTGTTGGCGTGTGTGAATCGACTCTGAGCAAATGCGAGGTGTTTATGTTGCTGGAATAAAGCTTATTAAATGAGCTAGCAACCTCCAAGTATCATTGATAGATCTTCCCCAACTTTTCTCTGGTGCTTCGTAAAGAGTTAAGTGGGCATCAGGCTTCTTGGTAAAAATGGATTTGGAAGGAAGGAAGGAAGGAAATGACAATGGGAAGGAGGGAGGGAGGGAAGGAGGAAAGGACAAAGGGAGGGAAGGAAGAAAGGAAGGAAAGAAGGAAGGGACAATGGGAGGGAGGGAGGGAGAGAAATAGAGAGGGAGAGAGAGAAAGAGGGAGAGAAAGGAGAATAGGGAGGGAGAGAGAAAAAGAAATACATGGAGAGAGAGAGAGGGAGAGAAAGAAAGAGAAAGAGAGAGAAGGAGAAAGAAAGGGAGGGAAAGAGAGGGAGAGAGAGAAAGAGAGGGAGAAAGAGAGAAAGAGAGAGAGAGAAGGAGAAAGAAATAGGGAGGGAAATAGAGGGAGAGAGAGAAAGAGAGGGAGAAATAGAGAGAGGGAAAGGGAGGGAAATAGAGGGAGAGAGAGAAAGAGAGGAAGAAATAGAGAGAGGGAAAGAGAGAGAAATAGACAGAGAGAGAGAAATAGAGGGAAAGAGGGAGAGAGGGAGGGAGAGAGAGGTGGGGAAAGAGAAGGAGAGTGAAAGATGGAGGGAGAGAGAAAGAGAGGGGAGAGAGAGAGAGGGAGAGAAAGAGAGGGAGAGAGAGAAATTAAATTAGTAACATGGTTGTTAAGTGAATCTGGTTTCCCCACTAACTTTGCTTGTCAGGAGGTTGCAAAAGGCGATCACATGACCCTGGAACAATGTGACCATCATAAATATGAATCCGTTGCCAAGCATCCGAATGTAAATCACATGACCCTGGGATTGCTGCAACTTTATCTTCCTAAGTTCAGAGAGAGAGATAATGCAGGAAGCAAATTGTTACATTGTAGCAGATAGAGGAAGCAGAGGCAATAAGCCCACGGGCACATCCCCCCTCCCCTTGGGAGTATGGCAGAACCCAGGGAAAGGTGAGATTTGATTTTGGGTCAGAGTGGATAGAAATGAAATAGGAATGGGTTCTGACATAAGCACTCCTAGCCAATACTGTAAATAAATAAGCAAACCATTGGATTCTCTTGAAAAGTGCAAAAGTCCCCTGTTTACAATATATGTGTAGTCTAACTACCACTAAAGAAGTTTTAAAGGTTTCCTTTAAGGTATTCTTTTTAATGTAATGTTTATGGTATCAAGGTTCCACAGTTTTATTAACTTAGTAAAGTGCAGAAAATAAATATGTGAATTGTTCAAGTTAATTGTAATAGTTGTCACCCACAGGCTGTCATCCATAATCTATATTACAATTACTATATAGTTTGGAAAATGAAATTTTACATTTTGCACATAATTGTTTTTAAATCAAGGTGTTTTCAGTTAAATATCTCCCCTTTTGAAATATCTGGAATGACTATTTTGTATTGTTGTTGTGCGAAGTTGTGTCCAACCCATCACAACCCCATGGACAATGTTCCTCCAGGCCTTCCTGTCCTCTACCATCTTCTGGAGTCCATTTAAGCTCACGCCTACTGCTTCAGTGACTCCATCCAGCCACCTCATTCTCTGTCGTCCCCTTCTTCTCTTGCCCTCAACCTTTACCAGCATTGGGCTCTTCTCCAGTGAGTCCTTCCTTCTCATTAGGTGGCCAAAGTATTTGAGTTTCAACTTCAGGATCTGGCCTTCTAAAGAGCAGCCAGGGTTGATCTCCTCTAGGACTGACCAGTTTGATCGTCTTGCAGTCCAAGGGACTCACAGGAGTCTTCTCCAGCACCATAGTTCAAAGGCTTCAATTCTTTGGCGCTCAGCCTTTCTTATGGGCCAACTTTCACAGCCATACATTGCAACTGGGAAGACCGTAGCCTTGACTATATGCACTTTTGTTGGTAGGGTGATGTCTCTGCTTTTTAGTGTGCTGTCTAGATTTGCCATGGCTTTCCTCCTGAGGAGCAAGCGTCTTTTAATTTCTTGGCTACAGTCCCCATCAGCGGTGATCTTGGAGCCCAGGAAAATAAAATCTGTCACTACCTCCATTTCTTCCCCATCTATTTGCCAGGAATTGAGAGGGCCATTTTGTATAGCTAGACCATTTTACTGTATATCAGATAAGGAATTCCATCTTTATCAATTCTCAATAGTATACAGAGACATAATTTGGCCCTCACAATTCAAAACAATTTTCTTTGAGATGCAATCATTATGTTGATATAAAGTTTTTTTAAAAAGCATTATGATACATCTTCCTGAATTCCTGACAATACATCCCTGAACTATCAGCATATAAATCAGAGGTAAAGCCCAGAGTAGGTTAGAAGCTACTTATGTATTATAATTCAGTGAAACAAACCAAATACAAGTTCATATTTAGGCCAAAAGATTGAAAAGATAAAGAAAATCAAAAGGGAAAATGCAGCTCTTTTGAATACAATGAAGTGAATAATCACCTCTTTCTAATGGCTTTTTTCATTTGTCACTTACTGAAAAATTCAGTGTCACAAGAGAATGCAAATGCTACCAGCTGATAATAACTACTGTTCCCTTTTGCTGTAGTGCAATTTTTTTCCAGTGGAGGCGGATAATTATCAGCCTGAAACAGTCCACTGCAAGAAGAAAATGTATTTATTGTAGCTTATGGACCATTGTAATATACTCTTCAAAAAGAACTTCACCAAATACTTGCTAACTAGTCTGTTAACAAGATTTCTGTTAATGTGCATCTTATTAATACATTCATTATTCTTAAACTCATTTGTGATACCATCCCTATTTATTACTTATTTCACCCTTCAAAAAACTGATACCCTGCAGATATTTTTGACTACAACTTTAATTATTTCTGTTCATGATTATAAGCAATTTGGAGAACATCACATTGCAAAAAAGGTTTCATAATTAATTATGTAGATTGCATCCAAATTTAACCAAAGAGAAATACATCACCAAGTGTCATTAGTGTACTATTATAAACAATGATAATATTTTTATGATGCTAACATTTTTATGAAGAAATAATTCACAACGAGGTAAACATAAACAAGATTCTTCAGTGGCAAACATCAATACATCATTGTTCTCAATCTGGAAGCTTTCAAGAAGAGACTGGACTGCCATCTGTCAGAAATGTGTAGGGACTCCTGCTTAAGTAGGGGGTTGGACTAGATGACCTACAAGGCCCCTTCCAACTCTTCTCTTCTCTTCTCTTCTCTTCTCTTCTCTTCTCTTCTCTTCTCTTCTCTTCTACTCTACTCTACTCTACTCTACTCTACTCTACTCTACTCTACTCTACTCTACTCTATTTAATTCATGATGGAACTGCCACTTTTTAGTAAGGTGTGTCCAGAAATCTTGGGCTATACGTAAACCACGCAACCCTGTTTGCAACGAGTAGGGCCAAAATTGGGACTCTTAAATAAGGCAAAATAGGTGGCACCTAGTTCAATACTAGTAACTGCAAGAGGGATCTAAGAGTCCTAGTGGATAACACTGGCTGAGGAATTCTGAGAGTTGAAGTCCACAAGACATAAAAGAGCCAAGTCTGAAGACCCCTGGAGTAGAATGTGTATGCATAATGACTTCTACTGATATTATTCAGAGGATGAAGACACATCTCCCCAGTTTCAAATAATGAAGCAGATTATTCAGTATCACTAATGTAAATGTGGCATCAGGTTCCTTAGGCAGGTTACAACTTAATTAAACCTTCCCAGCAATGGAAATGAGAGTCAGTTTGGTGTAGCACTTATGGCAGGGGTCTTCAAACTTGGCCTTTTTATGACTTTCATGCCTGGCTGAGAAATTCTGGGAGTTGAAGTCCACAAGCCATAAAAGGGCCAGGTTTGAAGACCCCTGACTTATGGCATCCAACTAGAAACAGGAGTTCTAGTCCCACCTTAGGCACAAAGCCAACTTGTGCCAGTCTCTCCCTCTCAGCCCTTGGAAGGAAGCAGTGGCAAACTACTTCTGAAAATCCTTGCCAAGAAAACTACAGGGAATTGTCCAGACAGTTGCCAGGAGTAAACACTGACTTAACACACCAAAAAATAATGGTAAAGCTACCCACAGAAGCAGTTGCTTGTTTACATTCCCTTTAGTGTTGGGACTCTTGGTCTATATTTTTGTGGTTGAAAACTGATTGATTGAGATGGGGAACATTTTGTACAGAAGGACATTTCCAAATTTGCTTTGGAATGTATTTTAGTCAACATTTATCTTTTAGGCAATATAGCAATTTACAGGATTTTTTTAAAAAAACTGCACATACTGTAGGGAATGAACAAGCAAGTGAAAAGCATAGTATGTTGTCTGCTTTACTTCTGATTGCTTATTCATTTAGCGCAATATTTTGTACTGTGGCACCTCCTCTCTGCAGTATGAAATAAAAATAATGCCTTCAATTTGCCAAAATCAATGGAAAAATTCTGATGATATTCAGGGAACGTCTTCATGAAAAACATGTGGTGTAACATATAATGCTACCTTACCATTTGTAACAGTGCACATACCTGATGTTTTTATAGGGGGGAAAAAACTTCAAAACCCTTTTTCCCCTCCCATTATTTGGCTTGTTGCTGTCCAGCTGATCAGTAGTCTGATAAAGCTTCAATCCAATTTTAACTTTAATATTGTTTAGTCTTCTTTTTTGCTCATTAAAACTGTATGAATCCAAGTAAATTGTAATGAATGAATGAAAAATCAAGAATGAAAGACGACCCAAAGACATTCCAATTTACATAGAACAATTCTATGCTAAGCAAAGAACTATCAGCAAATATTTGACTGTTTTTTCCTCTCAACATTTTTGATTTTTCCCTCTGTGCAGGGTATTTAAAAAAATAAAATAAAAATCCACTGACAATCCATTGCAGTGACTCATGTTGTATCAATGAAAATATCTTCTTAAATATTCATGAAGTTGTCTCTAATACCAAAATAAGTTTGCATTTTTAAAATTGACTCACTCAGAACAAAGATGACTTGTTTTATTGCACCAAATAATTTAAGACAGAGAAGAGTTGAATAGAATAGAGCTGGAAGGAACATTGGAGGTCTTCTAGTCCAGCCCTTTGCTCAAACAGGAGAATCTTATACCATCTCAGACAAGTGACTGTCTAGCCTATTTTTAAAAATCTCCAGTGATGGAGCGCCCACAATTTCTGAAGGTAAGCTGTTCCACTGGTTGATTGTCCTCACTATCAGGAAGTTTCCCCTTAATTCTAGGTTGCTTCTCTCTTTGTTCAGTTTCCAACCATTGTTTCTTGTCCTGCCCTCTGGTGCTTTGGTGAATAATTTGACCCCCTCTTCTTTGTGGCAGCCCCTCAAATACTGGAATACTGATATCATTCACCCCAATTTCTTCTTTTCTTTAGACTAGCCAAACCCAAGTCTGGCAGCCATTCTTCATATGTTTTAGTCTCCAGGCCTTTGATCATCTTAGTTGCTCTTCTCTGATTTTTCCCAAACACTCAACATCTTTTTTGTGATGTTGGCTGCAGTATTCCACGTGTGGTCTTACTAGGGTTTTATAAAGTAGTACTACTACCATGCATGATCTTGATTCTATGCCTCTGTTTATACAACCCAGGATTGTATTAGCTTTTTTGGCTGCTGCTGCACACTGCTGGCTCATGGTTAAGTGGTTATCCACTAGGACTCCAAGGTCCCTCTCATAGTCACTGTTTTTAAGCCAGGTTTCACCCAATCTGTACTTATACCTTTTATTTTTCCTGCCTAAATGTAAAACTTTGCTTTTTTCCACATTAAGACTCATTTTGTTGGATAGGGCCCATTGTTCAAGTTTGTCAAGATCTTTTTGGATCCTGAGTTTGTCTTCTGGGGTGTTGGCTACTCCTGCCAGTTTGGTGTCATCTGCAATTGAAGTTCCCCTTCAATTCTTTCATCTAAGTCCTTGATGAAGATATTGAAGAGTACTGCACCTAAGACTGTCAGGACCCACTTCAAGCCCACATCTTAAGAAAGAAGAACTCTTGGAAACAAGACTAACCTTGAACAACAAATGTGAGAGTCCACCTTGGAAGAAATGCAAAAACAAATTTATGCTATGATGAAAATAACCTGCCAAATTTATCAGTTCCTTTCCACAGCTGGTGATGAAATAAGAGCTTTTGGAAAAAAACTAGAAAGCGTCTTGGATAAGCAAACTCAAATTGTGACTATAACTAATAATTTATCGGGACAGAACATAACAGAAGAAATTGAACAATTAAATACCCTGACAGAAGATTTAACTACTCAACAAGCACAGACAAGACAAAATTTGGAGAAAAACCTGACAAAATGGATAGAAGGAAAAATTTGCTACATAAAGCAGAAGGAATTTGAAGATCAAAGTGAGAAACAGATGGAAGAAATTGTCCAGGACAATTACACCGAGAGGAGAAAATAATGAGAAGATTTGGTTTTTCTATCAGACCCCTCAACCCTTCAAAAATGGAGATTGGAGGGTCATTTCAATAGTATACTACAACATAAGAACTTTTTGATGACCCTGAAGCAAAGAAACGGAGAATGACATAGCAAAGGAACAAAGCCAGAATAAGATTGAAGAAGAATGGACATATATAAGAGGCCTGAAACTGAAAATATCTAAATAGACAGGATTGTACTTGGATTATAAGAGTCTGTTTTGATGTGCAGATAAAAATACTGGCTAATTTAAATATGTGAATATCAACAGTTAAATTGAAATACTGAATAGTTTAAATGCAATTGACTAAGATGCATTTGTTAAGAGTGATATAATGTAACTAATATACTTAGATGTAGTGATAAGAATAAAATTATAAGTCTAAGCACAAGAGAGCAGATATAAAGGAGAAGAGAAAAGATGTATTAAAGGTTGAAAAGGGAGACACTTTGGTTATTGATTTTACAGTATGTGGAAATTATAATGAAAACAAGAATATTATATTGTATTATTAACCTGTTGATATGGAAATAAGATAGATAGGATGTGTATCTAGATTATTAGGCACTGAAGAGAACTGTGATAAAGGGAAGTGGGGTCACCTAGAAACATGAAAATGAGAAACTTCAAATGTTTAACTTTAATATTAATGCAAATTAAAGCTGGAAAAATTTATAAGGTGATTGATGTCTTAAAGATGAAATATTAAAATAAATAAAACATAAAAGTATTGACAAATGAAAGAAAACTATTAAATAACTGATAGATAAAATAAGAAGTATGTTAATTTAGATAAGAGACAATATGTATTTAAGGAAAAAAGAGAGGAAATATTGGCTATAACAAACTGGAGATTTGTAACAACATGTACCTGTATGAAATGGAACTATTGTAATATAGACACCATGTTGCTTTTCAAAGATATAAGTGTAATAATGGAAAATCAATAAATTTATATTTATAAAGGTAAAAAGAAAGAACTCTTGGGAAAAAATTCTTCCAAGCAGGAAATTTTATTAAGAGTAGGTGATAGCAGGCATAATAGACAGGATCTGAGATTTCCCGCACAATGCAGTAGATTATAGTATCCCCAAGCAGGGTCCCACCCAATAGATCAACTGCCCCATGTGGATAGCCAATCCCCAAGTGTTAAGTCCGTTGTGGGAACTGGGGAGATAACATTGGCCCGTCTCCAGCTCACGCAGCAAGGGTTGGCGGCTTCTTCACACCTTTCTCTGAGAGCGTAGACATAAGGTTACATTCCTTATTTCTTCCTTTATTCTTAATTGACAGTTTAAAAGATAGAGTTTAGAGAGAGAGATAATGCAGGAAACAGGGTACAGACCCAATAAACAAAGTAAAGTATTACATTGTAGTGAATAGAGGAAGTGAAATTAATAGCCCTGCTGGCATATCCCCCTTCCCCCTTGAAAGTATGGCAAACCCCAGGAAAAGGTGGAATGAAATAGAAATGAAATGAAATAAAATAGGAATGGTTTTTGACCTTGTGGTACACCACTGCTTACTTCTCTCCATGTGGATGTAGTGCCATTGAGGACTACGGTATTCTTTGAGTTCGGTTTGCTAGCCAAATCACCTTTTTACATAATATCCCCTTGATATGAATCAGTGTAAATCTAATTACTAACAATTATGCCCCCCCAAGAACCTGTGCACATCTGTTCATTTTACTAGATTTACTATCATTTACTTGCTATGTTCTAGATTTCCAAGAACATGCTGATGGGCATAGGGTGGAAAAATATACACACTTGCTAATGCTATTTATGAATATTGGCAGCATGTTTTGGCCTTCTCTGAGAGGAAAGCTAATGCATTCTCGCTGCTAAAATAAAGCAAGAGAGGATAAAAGAAAGTGGAAAATAAGGAAATGACCTTCTACAAGTTATCCCAAGAATAAACCCTATTCAGTGAAATAGCAGTTTTATGCATAGAGTTTATAGGCAGTCCATGAATTACAACAGTTCGTTTAGTGACCGCTCAAAGTGACAATAGCAATGAAAAATGTGACTTATGACTATTTTTCACAGTCATGATTTTTGCAGCATCCCCATGATGATGTGATCAAAATTCAGATGCTTGCCAATTGGTTCATACTTGTGGGAGCGCCAGCCCTGTGGAACCAACTTTCCCTTGAGCTCCGGATGGCCCCGGATCTCCGGTCCTTTCGCCACGGCCTTAAAACATTTCTTTTCCATCAGGCTATGAAAAAGATCTAATTTCCTTCAATTCATTTAGAAAGCTGCAAGTGGGCTTTGTAGAGAGGTAGAACATAAGGTTCACATCAGCTCATTTTTTGGGACCAAATTTATTTGCTGCCTCTTTGGTTTCAAGCATAGTTCAGTGTACTGAATATAATCTATAAATCCCTAAGCAAACCAGATTTGTTAAACGACCATGCCCTCAGGAGTTCAGGGAGATTCTTTTATGCCAGGGGTCTTCAAACTTGGCCCTTTTATGACTTGTGGACTTCAACTCCCAGAATTCCTCAGCCAGCATGCCTGGCTGAGGAATTCTGGGAGTTGAAGTCCACAAGTCATAAAAGGGCCCAGTTTAAAGACCCCTGTTTTATGCTATCATTCCCTCTATTAATGGATCTGTTTGACTGCTTCGCTGCTGGTGTTCTGGGGGGCAATTAAATAGTTTGAGCATATTCTTACATCCTCTACCTTTTACATCTTTGCTGATTGCTGTTCACTAGTGCTGTCTACACACTATAGTATTGTTTTGCTATTGTAATGCATAACTTTGACTTCTTTAGGAAGGAAGTGCAAGTTAGAAATTATTTTACTTATTTTTTTAAAAAAAATCATTCAAATTCCAAAAGTCTCTAGGCAATTTTCAATGAAATACATTAATATTCAGATTGTCTCAATCCTTTTGGCCTTCCAGAAAACTGGGGTGCTAGGGAAACCCAGTGTATATATATATTTTAAAAAATACTCTTTTGTAAATGTTTCATATTTGCTTGTTCTTTATACTGCAATATGTAAGGAGCTTAGGTTTCTATACTGTTTGTATGTATGCAAAAACAAACAAACACATCAATTAGGACAAGAAGGGGGTGGTCAAAATCTAAACAATAAAATTCAAATATGATTAGAATAAGACTAAAAGGCCTGGGAAAATAAAAAGTTGATACTGGAATGATGCCGGTTGATTCTCTCTGGGAAAGAAATCACATCAATGAGATGCCACTACAGGAAATTCACCTCATCTCCTTTGGAAGGGGGACCGTGGAGAGGGCCTCATTAGGAGATGTTAATTACTCACAAACAATGTTATCTGGATGGATCTCAATTTATTGGTTCTCATCCAGTCATTACACTGTCCAAGCACTGGTTCACAATACCAAATGGTGTGTCTGCTTTAGATCAGGGGTCCCCAACCCCAAGTCCGTGGACCAGTACTGGGCTGCAGCATGCCAACAACCGGTCCACACAAACAAGCAAAGCCCCATTTGCGAGATGCAGACAGTACACAAAACCACGCACCCTCTGGTCCACAGAAAAATCTCTCTCCACAGAACCGGTCCCTGGTGCCCAAAAGGTTGGGGACCTCTGCTTTAGATGAAAAAGAGAGCAGGATATCATCTACCTGTGGGTAACAGCCCATGTCCCAGTGATCTCACACAGTGGCTTTATATAGATGTTAAAAGGCAAAGGGAACAAAATGGGCTCTGAGGGACGCCTAACTGTCCCAAATCAACTTCTAAAAGTGGGCATCAAAGTAGAAACAGAACTACTGTTTTGTGGTGCTCCCAACAACCCAACCTGGTCAGTACAGAAGGATACCAAAGTAAATCATATGGAAAGCCACTAAAAGGACCAGTAGGAGCAACTGAGTTTCAAAGCTGAATTAAATGGATCTAGAAAATCAATTATCATATTTATACAATCAAAATATCTGGTCTCTATAAACAAGATTCCATGCTACGAAAATTGTGGGATTCCCAATAAATTATAATTTGTATACATCTATCTACAGTATACAATTTAAAAATTATAGATTTCACTCAGTCAACATAGTCAAGAAAATTTACTGATTCAATCATCTAATCACATTTTTATATATATGGCCTTTGATATAAAAATTGCAATCTTGCTAGTGATATGCAAGTCAATTTCCTGCAAGAGGTAAGGCCAGTATTTTTACTTCAGCTAAGGGTCCAAACATTAGACAGATGTTATGTAGTTTCTCTACTTAATGTAATTCCATCTGTGGCTACAAAAATGATATGCTATAAATACATTCTTAGTACTAGATTTAAATTAATTTAATTTAAAGCATGCTTTATCTATTCTGTGTAGTAGGTAACACTATGATGCAGGACAAATGTATACTTTTGCATGATATCAGATTGAATCAAAGCTAGGAAGGAAGGAAAGAAGGAAGGAAGGGAAAAAAAGAGAGAAGGGAATAATGGCCATAGAGCTGCCTCTGAAAGCTAAATTTATTTCTCCAGGTTAAGAGCTGTTGGGAAGGATTTATACAGAGTAGTCTCTGAAATCCCTAACCGTCTTTTCAAATGTATTGAAATTTCAAGGATGCCGAGTGTGTATTGGAAAAAAAGGCAAAATCAATAGTGATGAAAAGGCTCTACAACTTACATAGACTATAACAAAGAAGTCCATGGGTAGATGATAGATAGCCTGTGTGTTGCAAGGATTATAGGAAAAAGAAGTAATAGACATAAAATACCTGCATGATTTTAAAACAGAGGAATATCAAATAAAACATCATGTTAAAGACCTTAAGGAGAGTGTGTATATGTCTGTACATTCATATGTGTATTCATCTGATGTCTACATGCAAAAGGAAAAAGCAGTAAAAATGCAATCAAGCATTCAGCTATGCTGCTGTAACTGAGAGAATTGGATATTAGATTACAATCTCAGTTTTTCAGGCAATTATTTTTGTTAGACCAAAGATCAAGAGAGATTCTTCAACATGAAATGGGTTTCTCTACAGTTAGTGAAAGGTGAATTACTGTATAAGATTTAAATCCATTTTGGGATGTGGGTGAGAATCTCAAAGTGGGGATGTTAAATAGCGGGTTCTTTGGTGCAGGAATGACGACACGAAGCTGAGTACAGGGTAACTCATAGTTTATTTTGTACAGAAACTGGGGAAAAGGCTGCAACTACCTGCAATATATAGTCTAGCCCCTAGGCGGCAGCCAATAGGTTTGAATCAACCATTGCCGCCTGGAGATAGCCAATTGCAGCACAGGAAACTTATAGTCTGGGTTGCTGGAGAGCCGTTAGCTGCTCCAGCAACCCACGTGGTATTCTTTAAGAGCCCAGTACATAACAGGGGATTTGAACCAATAACAGATTTGAAAACTCTTAGTTTATATAGCTGTTTATATTAAATCTTTTAAAGCATAAATCATTTGAGCCTGATGACCAACCACACTCATAGCAAAATATAGGTCAAAAGGAAGATGCAGTGCACATACATGCATGCACACCCACACCCACCCACCAAACTGGCAAACTGTGGATAGAGTGAATCATTTCATTCAAAACAACCATTTTCAAAAATATAGTATAGTAAGTTTTCCATTTGGATGTAAGTTAGGTGCTTCCGGAAGCACATTCATGAGTGGGGTGCATACATGCACACTCCCTCTGCAGAGTAGAGGAAGGAGGGGGATTTCCCTCCTTTTCCCAAAAGCTCTAGTAGTGTGTTCTTTTGTCATCCAGCAGAGGTGATTCTCCATTCGGAGAAATCAGGCCCCCATTCAGAGAAAGACAGAATGGCATGATGGTGGTCAACTTATGATAGCATCTAGTTTTCATTAAAAACAAAATCATTAATAAAATGGATTCCTTTAACGACCATGGCATTAATAACCCGATTAATAACCACCACAATCTAGGAATGTAATTCCAGGCTCAAGTACAATTGTAAGTTGAGGACTACCTATACTATTATTGATTTCTACTCTTGTAATAAAAAAAATTTGAGCAGAGTCTCTCTGAAATTTTAATATTGGGGTCATGTCAGGTACCCAAGTCTCCCATCCATCTATAAATTCTTTTGCTTTGTTTTGGGTCTGCCATTTAGCTGGGGGGAGGGGAGATGTTTGCTTTTGCTTGGGATAACTTTTGCTTTCCACTTTTCCTCTCCTGCCTCTGCCCACTTGAGGAAGGAATGTGTCTCCCTTATCAGTGAGACAGCTGCAGAGAAACGAAAGCTGGAGAAGACCTTGAGATGCGTGCCAACTGTTCCAGTTACCCGCTCATTGTGCCACCTGTGGACTGGCTGGATTTCAAATGGACATTATGACTTTGGTGGGAGGAGGAAAATTGCTAGATTAACTGTACTGTTTAAGCAGGATTTTCCTCAGATCTTGCCTTGAGTTCCCTACTGTCACTAGCCCCTAATAAAAGTTTCCTTTTGAGACAATGCCTGTTTCAAGAGTTCTGCTTTCTTGGGTGGTTAGTTGAGGTGGGTCCTTACAGGTCACATGACAGAGTGATCTCTATTGCTGATTCCACAGAGAAGCTAATATGCATTTACATGTGAGTTACACAGTAATAGGTGAATCTAAGTTTCAAACATTGTCCCAATTGGCCTACTAAACCAGCTGGATTTTTGGTATTTGGGGAGGTGCGTCATTAATCCACAACACAACACAGACAACACAACAAAGACTGACTTGCTCTGTTATTTCTATGAAGAGATAAAGGCAGAATTACATGATAGTAGCACATTTATCACAAAATGGCAAACATCCCAACTTCATATTTTGTTCTCATCCAGATTCTGATGTGCCAATAAATACACTTGATCTAATTAGCATGATGAGATAGCATTCAGATATGGGCCCAAATATAGCAAATACTCAAACACATTTTTATTTGAGACACATTCACATCAAATGTTTGTGTTGATAAATAGCTAGCTTGCCCTTATGAAAGAAAGTAAAGAAAAAAAGAAAATGAAACGCAAGGATCATACTTCTATGAAATGCTTCCATTATTCTTCTCTTTGTATTATCTTTGGGAATGGGGGGTAAATGTAGGTTTTCCTGCTTTCGTGCATGTTTTCAAAACCCTCTTTTTTACAAACATAATTTTAAAAATTGTTTCTAAGATTGCAGCACCTATTTCTGAGAAACCTTTATTTAAGTGGATTCCACAAGAATCAAAAAATAGGGTTATTTTTATTTTACTGTTTTTAAGCATATCTTTAAACTGTATGATGGTTATTGATAGAAATTTCAAGTAGTAAAAATCCCTTGAATAAGAAAAGATCAAGCTCTGTAAATATCCACATGAGATTTTTTTTCCTACAGCCAACTGTAAACTCTAGTTTTTGTACTCTTAACATTTTAAAAAATATAGCATTGATGCATCATGAATATCGCCTGTTTGGTAACTATAAACCTTTTGAAAACTGGAGGAAGATATTTGAAAAAATAATATATTTTGCAAAGACATATATAAAGAAATGGTTGACATATATAAAGAAATGGTTGGTATTGAGTCCTTGCAGTGAAAAAGCTAGCACTAATGCTGAACTACTACTGCTTTAAATACGGTGACTGCGAACGTAGGTTCTTGCATATTCTCCCATATTCATTTTCTTACCTATAAATCATCAAGTAAAAACAAAAAAAATCATAACACTCCTGTACTCTCTCATCACACAAAGATATTCTGACTGCTATTACCCTGATGGATTCTGCACTTTTGACCTCTGCTTCACCATGTCTCTCCTTGAAGAATATTTAGTGAAGTTTAGTGAAAAGAGAAGTTTAAAAAGAAAATCACTGAATAGGTTCCTGTTTTACAACTCTAATTTTACAGCTGAAGATTCATGAATGTAAGCATATCTAGAATTCATCAGAACCAAGTGTCTAGAATTAAGCTTTTATTTATGTCAGTTTTAATAATTTTACAAGTTTTCTAATTTGCTACCTCCTGTACCAGCACAGAGCCATGAGTGGGTTCCAGAATTAATACTGGGAGTTTTGTCCTTTTCACTAAGTATTCTTCAAGAAACATGGCTCCCACTTTTTCCTGTACTTCAACAGTTTTCCAAACTGATACAAGAGAATATTTGTAGTTCAGGGCTCAACTGTGGGATGCTTGTGCTTTCTGAGCTTGGTTGTTTCCTTTGCAGAGGTACCGGGGCCCAGGGTCCAACCAGTGTGGGTTTTTTCAAAAGCCAGAGAAGTATTTGCCGCACAGGGGCTCGTCGTCCCCTTAAATCTAAACTTAAGCTCTCTATTGAACTGCAAGGCATTCCATGCAAAATGGAATTGGACTCCAGTTCAGCAGTCTCAATCATTTTGCATGAGACATTCAAATATGTCTGTAAACGCAGCAATCACTGGGTTAAATTGAAGCCCTCGAGCATTATCTTAACCGTCTTTCAGAATGCCCAAGTTAAAATTAAGGGGGAGGCCACCCTATCAGTAAAATTTAAAGCGTTTTCGGGGCACCTGGATGTTGTAGTAGTAGAGGGTCAAAGAACAAGTCTTATAGGACTTGACTGGTTTGAGGCTTTAGGAATTCAGATAACAGGCATCAACCGAACGCAGAGTACTGACCTCAGAGCTGTCTGTGAAGAATACGCAGATGTGTTTGATTCTAAATTAGGAACTTATACCGGCCCACCTATTTCATTTAAATTAGACCCCAATGTAATATCGATCAGAGTCAAACCGTGCAGAGTTCCTTTTGCATTAAAACATAAAATCGATTCAGAAATTGATAAATTAGTAGAGCAAGGGGTATTACATCCTGTTGAAGGGGGAGAGTGGGAGACCCCTATCGTCACCCCACTTAAACCAAATGGAAGGATCGCATTTGCGCGGACTACAAATGCACCCTAAACAAAGCTTTAAACCAGCATGCTTACCCGGTTCCAATAGTCAGCCATATTCTAGCCTCTTTGCAAGGGGGCACCATTTTCACTAAGCTCGATTTAGTGCAGGCATATCAACAACTGCCAGTAGACAAGGCCACAGCAGCGGCCCAAACAATAGGGACACATAGAGGAGCTTTCAAAGTCAAATGGTTGCAGTTTTGTGTAAGCATAGAACCAGGAATATTCCAAGGGATCATGAAACACACCCTCAAGGGCATTCAAGGTGTTTGCCCATATTTTGATGATGTTCTCATTGCCGGAGAATCCGCAGAAGTATTAGCAAATAGGCTCAGAGCTGTCTGACAAAGACTTCGCAATGCGGGCCTTAAACTGAAAAAGAATAAATGTAGTATTGGGGTCTCATCAATGGAATTTTTGGGGTTCCGTATCAATGCCAGTGGAATCCACCCCACAGAATCAAAGGTAAAGACCATCAAAATGGCTCCTAGTCCCAAAAACAAAGCAGAATTGCAAGCATTTTTGGGTTTACTGAACTTTTATCACACATTTCTACCTCATCAGGCAGCTATAGCAGAGCCCCTCCACAGGCTACTCGATAAGAAAGCTGTATGGCAATGGACTAGTGTACATGAAGAGAGTTTTCTGGACCTTAAGGTCCTCTTATCAGAAAAATCCACAGTCACTCATTACATAGAGTCTAAACCTGTATGTCTTGCATGTGATGCATCTCCTTATGGGGTAGGGGCAGTTTTAAGCCACATAGAAAAGAATGGGGAACAAGTTCCCATAGCATTCTATTCCAGAACTTTATCTGCTGCTGAATGCAATTATGCACAAATTGACAAAGAAGCCTTAGCCATAGTGGCTGGGATCTAAAAATTTCATGATTATTTATAAGGAAGAAATTTCACTGTGTACAGTGATCACAAACCCCTTTTGGGATTATTTACAACAGATAAACAAACCCCCCTACATATTATCCCCAAGGATGCTCAGGTGGTCTATATTTCTGTCTGCTTATAAATTCAAGTTAATTCACAAACCTGGAAAGGAAATGGGCCATGCAGATGGCCTCAGTAGATTACCACTGCCACTTATAGATCCTGACCCAGCACCTGCTGCAAGAATATTATTTATACAAGATTTGCCTGAATTTCCCCTCCATGTTGGGGACATTGCTGCTGAAACAGCCACAGATAGAATTCTAAGCAGAGTATTGTCATGGGTATTCACAGGATGGTTAGAGAAAAGTCCAGGCCCTGAATTCCAAAGTTACTTTGTTAGAAGGCATGAATTGTCTGCACATAAAGGATGTTTGCTTTGAGGAAATAGAGTCATTATTCCCTCAGTATTAAGGGGTAGAGTATTACAGTCCTTGCATGAAGGACACCCAGGCATAGTGCACATGAAAGCATTAGCTAGAAGCTACCTTTGGTGGCCAGGTTTAGATAAGGCTGTTGAGGAGCAAGTACACGGGTGCTATATCTGCCAAAGGTCAAGGCCTGAAATGCCCCAAGCACCTGTCCATAGATGGGAGGAGACTCATACTCCCTGGTCCAGGATTCATATTGACTATGCTGGGTCTTTTCAAGGACAGCTCTTCTTGGTGGTAGTGGATAGCCACTCAAAATGGCTGGAAGTAATTCCGGTTCCTAATATGACTACTGCTAGGACCATCCAGGTGTTGAGAAAACTCTTTGCTACACATGGGCTACCTGATGTCATGGTTTCAGATAATGGGGCTCAATTTACTGCTGCTGAGTTTCAGGTTTTCCTCTGAGCGAATCTAATCAGACATGCCACATCTGCTCCCTTCCACCCATCGTCGAACGGGCAAGCTGAATGAATGGTGAGGACAACCAAGGATGCCCTCAAGCGCATCATCACAGGCGACTGGCATCATAGACTGGCAGACTTTTTACTCTGCCAACACTCTACACCCTGCACAGCCACAGGTAAAAGTCCGGCGGAGCTTCGTTGGGGTAGACGTCTCATCACTAAACTAGACAGACTTCATCCAGACAGAGTGGCATCAGATGCTTCTCAACCCAAACCCCAAGGGGGCTACAGACTGGTGATTTGGTCTGGGCCAGAAATTATGGGCCTGGACACTTGTGGGTCCTGGGACAGGTGGTTGACAAAACTGGACCCCTATCTTACACAGTAGGGGTGGAGGGAGGGCGACTGGTCAGACAGCATGTTGACCAGTTAAGGAAAAGATTTCCAGAATGGTCACTAAGTGAGAACTTTGGCACAAGTCCCTCCCGTAGTTCTCCAGTTGGCACACAAGTTAGCTCTCATTCATACCACCAGCATTTTCAGCACACAGCGGAATCCGGGTCCAAGGAGGACCAAGACAACCCTGAGGTGCAACATGGGACCCCTGATCAGTCGGATCAGCCAAGGATCAGTGACCACTGTGCTCACTCTGCTCCAAGTCTTGACTCTGGGGTGGGCCTACCTGGAGAGGCCAGCCAGAGCAGTTCTCCATCCTCAGATTCTACAGCACAGGAGAACATGAATTCACATGGCATGCCAGATAAGTGGGTAGACCACAAAGTGGTTGGAACCCCAAGATGTTCCTCATGGCCACACAAGCCTCCTGCATACCTTACAGACTATGTTGTTAAATAAAAGACAATGCATTATGTAAAATGATTACCAGTTCTTAGGCATGCCTGCTCACTTAGACATTCTTTAATTTCATTGTAGCTATCATAATGTACTGTTAGAAACTGTAACACTACTGGCAGAACAGCAAAACTGTCATTAGTCTCATTGCATGCAGTTTGTGCATAACCCGTCCGAGAAGGTCATGTTATGAATCTACTATCTTGAATGGGGTCAAACATTCACTTATATATTGGGAGTTGGGAGTGAATTGAATTCTTTAAACTTGTAAGGGTTATATTATTTGTTCTTAAAAGGGGAAGGGATGTTATGTACTGAGCTTTTGGGGGTTTAACTAACGGTTCTCCAGCAACCCAGCTAGGACGTCTCCAGTCCTGGCAGCAGTTAACATGGCGGGAATAATGGGTTCAATCTGATTGGTTGTTCAGAGCATGTGGACTATATATATTGTGCAACGTTCCCCCAACCCCCAGTACAGTTCAGTCTTAGTTACAATAAAGCTATGTTTCTTCTGTACTCATCTGCCTGGCGTCTTCCCTGCTCTTCAGAACCCACAACACAACAAGCACTACCCCTAGAGTCGAACATGACTGGGCAGGGGAAACCTTTACCTTTTTTACCTTTACCAAATTCTGCATTTGGGATTCTATTTTTTTTTTTTTTAAAAAAAATCAGGTGATAGGAGAAAATCACAAATCAAAATCCTGGAGATTTGCTGCCGGTTGCAATAGAGGACTACCGTAAATAGGAAAAGCCATCTGAACTGGAATCCATTTTCTTATGGGTGGGATTTATAAATAGAAAAGGGATATGTTGGTTTTTCCATATACTTTCTATGTACAACAAACATTTTTTCAGTTTTTTTTAATGAAAATCAGAAAAGTCAATGGGCTGTCAGCTGCAAATTCAGCAAAAGAAAATCAGTTAACAGGAGGAGATGTATCTTTCTCCTGAAACTTTTTATCATTGCAGTAGAAAAGGCAGTACTTAAATCAAGACTAATCAATTTAAATGTGAATAACTGTCTAATGAGTCTTTATGATGAACTCTGTAAATAATGCTGCTAATAAGAGCCTGCTGTCAAAAGAGGGGGGGAAATGAAGTGATGACAATAGATTAATCAAAAACCTCCCTAACCTTAATCTTCTTCTGACAGCTCTAAGAAATTAACAGATACAGTGCTTTCAACCTTTCAAAGGAGCACTATTATTTATTTATCCAAATCACAAAAATATCAAATACTTCTTGGAAGATTATATATAAAGCATATGCATATGTATATACACACACAAAATTGTTAGTTTGACATGGTTTTTAATATAATATATGCTCTGCACCAAGAAATGAAAATAATTGACCTGAAGTTGTTAGTGTTTACCAGTATAAAAATATTAGTATGAAGGGTAGAATAGAAATTCACCCTTGTGCACCGTAATCTCAGTTTTTTTCAGATCAGCTGGTGAATTTAGATCCAGCATTTAATCTGAATTTTTCCTCATTTGTGACATGACATCTCACAGTGCATTAAGAAATAATGCAGTTGAGAAGCTGGAGATAAGATCTCCTGAGTCTTGTCACTGAGAAAGGTCAAAGAAAATTTTATACAGAAGGAAGTCTACAGTTTAACAGTTCTCACAGCTCGGCAGACAGCTATTTATTGCAGATTGGAGAAGTGAAATATGTAATAGTGTTAGGCATATGGTGTTAGCCTACAATGTTGGGTTGAAAATATATTAACCATAATGCTATGGCTTTAAGTTGTTAATTGGCCAATGGGTGTGTAAGTGTTCTCATGGCCATAAGAGGAAGCTAGGAACGTAGCTTCTCTCTCTCTCTGAATTCACTGCTCTCTACTGTTACTGTTTTTGCTCTGCTGTTGGTTTACTACTGTTGTAAACCTGAACTGTGTATTGACCTCTGGACCGGTAAGAAGACTTTGTATTTTGGATTGCTACTTGGACTGTTTATTTTTGACTGTGCATTTTTGTTTTTACACCACCTCAAAGTAAAATACTTTTTGCTTTTAAAACTCAGTGTATTTCTGTGTGTGACTTTTACTGCTCTCAGTGCCCTTCCTTGTCTGTGCAACTCTTTGGTAGCACAAGGAGACCTCTGCACAATAAATTCCATAACACTGGTTATGGGCCCAGGCCTGTACTGAGAGTAAGTTCACACAGTATTCCTACCTGAGTTTGTGTTAGCTATTTGGTGTAAAATGGCACAGGAACTGTTGTCAGGCAGCTCCTGGATAACCCGGTTGGATGGGACAAACTATGTTTCCTGGTCCACGAAATGCTGCTTGCTTTTGCGCAAGGAAGGACTATGGGCTGTTGTAAATAACCCACCAGATACTACTGCTTGGGATCCAGATGACGAAGAGGATGTAAAGAAGTTAGATGACTTTAAACGTAGCAACGAGAAAGCTCTTTGCATTATTGGACTAACACTGAATGACCAGCAGCTTGTCCATATTCGTGGTGAGGAGTCTGCTGCTAGGTGTTGGGATGTTTTGCGAAGGCTTTATGTTCGTGACAGTGTGGGTGCACATATACACCTTACGCGTAAGCTGTTTAGGGCTCGTCTGCAGAAGAATGGAGATATGCTGACCCATTTAAATTACATGAAGGCAACTTTTCAAGAGCTTCATGAAAAGGAGCTGATTTTTTCAGAGTTGCATCAGGTCTACATTATTCTGTCATCTTTGGATGAGAGTTATGATGGGTATGTTTCTTCTTTGGAAGTCCTGACCAGAGAGGAACTGACATTGACTAACATTACTGGGAGACTGCTGGAAGAGTCCAGAAGGAGGCGTGACAGAGACCAGCTGAGAGAGACACAGCCACAAGAGGAGCAGCAATTCACCACTGCTTACAACGTCAAGAAATGTTATTCTTGTGGGGCTAGAGGGCATATAGCCAAATTCTGTAGAAAGGGTAAAAAACAGAATGTGAATAGCAGTGGGAAGGCTAAGAAGGGCATTGGTTTGGCTGTTTCTGATGAACCAACATCCAGAAATAATGAATTGTGGGTTGTTGATAGTGGGGCTTCACAATGCATTACTAAAGTGAAAAAGAGGTTTATTAATATGAAAAACAGCAACCAATATGTTTCACTGGCCAATGGTTGGAGGATGAAGGCCTCTGGTGAAGGTAATTCCTATTGTCCATGCATTGATGAACAGTTACCTATGTTATATATACCTAAACTAAGATTCAACCTGTTATCTGTAAGGGAATTGGTTAAGGTTGGGTTTGTGGTAACATTCAGAGGGGAGCAATGCACTATTGAGAGGAATGGAACCTGTGTAACTGCAAATTTGAAAAATGGTTTATTCGTTCTCACAAGTAACCAGGTTAGTACAGTTAAAGCTAACTCAATATGTGAGAACAAGAAGCCACATGATGAGTGTATACATTTATTGCATAGGCGGCTAGGGCATGTGAACTTTAACTCACTACGTAAAACAGTTGAGTTAGTAGAAGGAATTAAACTGAAGCCATGTAGTAAGTATTTGAATTGCAATGCCTGTAATCAGGAAAAGAGTAAGGCAACTCCTGCCAACAGGATAAACAGCTTCAAAACAACTGTACCTTTGGAAGTTGTGTTTGCTGATTTAATTGGACCCATGAAACCAAGTTTAGGAGGGTCATGTTATGTTTTAAGTATATTGGACCACTACTCTAGATATGGTTTTTGTTATCTGCTTAAGTCAAAGGCAGATACTTTCCAACAATTTGCAAACTGGCTGAAGTTCGTGGAGAGGAAAACAAAGAGAAAGGTTCAGTGCATAATTACTGATAATGGTACTGAATTTACAAATAAGCGTTTTGTTGATATGTTACAATCAGCTGGTATTGAGCATAAACGTTCAGCCCCATATAGGCCACAACATAATGCATTTGTTGAGAGACGTGGGCAAACGTTACAAGCCATGATGAGAACTATGTTAAGAGATTCTGGCTTAACAGATAGACTGTGGGGGGAGGCAGCAAAATGTGCAAACCATGTTCTGAATATAGTTGTTAATACTTCTACTGGTAAAATACCATATACTATATGGCATGGTAGAAGACCAAACCTTGATTACCTGCACACGTTTGGCACCCCAGCTTGGGTCCACATTCCTGCACAACTCAGGAGTAAAGGCCAACATAGGGCTAGGCAATTATACTTCGTAGGTTACGAAGCTAACCACAGATCATATCGTTTCTGGGAACGAGGCACAACTAATGTATATAACAGTGCTAGTGCAAAATTCCTTGAGCACGTTGGTTGGGATAGGTTAGAGCAAGTAACTGTTAATACTGATCCTCTAGTGTTTGAGGACTCCTCTGATAACGTAACTAGTAATGATAATACATCTCCTGTAAATATGAAAGATGAAGAGGAGATAGGGGAGATAAAAAATGAATCAGAGGAAGGAAAGGAGTCAGAAACTCAAAGCCCTGTAATTCCTTGGCGTTCAATGCGTATCAGACATCCACCTGATCGCTATGAAGCTAGTATAGTATGTCAAGTTAGTGTAGAGCCATCTAACTATGATGAGATCAGGATTTATCCTGAAAAGGAACAAGCATCATGGAAAGCTGCAATGAACAGGGAGTTGAAGTCTTTGCAGAATCTTAAGGTTTATCAGAAAGCAAAACTGCCACCTGGTGAGCAAGCTATAGGTTGTAAATGGATATATAAGATAAAGAAAGGAGTAGATGGAACTATAACCCATAAGGCACGTTTGGTTGCACAAGGTTTTGCCCAAACTACTGAGGATTATGACGAAGTGTTTGCACCCAGTCTAAGGGCGACTACTTTAAGAGCAGCTTTAGTATGGGCGGCTAAAAACCAATATATGGTTAATCATGTAGATGTTGAAACTGCATATCTACATGCTCCATTGCAACATACTATTTATTTAAGAATACCACCAGGATTGACCAATGATAGAGACCATGATTGTTGGGAATTAAAGAAAAGCCTCTATGGATTGAAACAATCAGGCTATGAGTGGAACAAATGTATAGTTAATGAGTTAAGTGCATTAGGTTTTGTAGCCAGTAATGCTGATCCTTGTTTGTTTAGAAGAGAACACAACGGAGCATTATCTTTTCTTTTATTATTCACAGATGATATTGCAATAATAACAAAAACTGAGTTAGAAGCACAAACTATCATTTCAAGATTGCAAAATAAATTCACAATTAGAAATCTTGGAGAAATTAGCCACTATTTGGGGTTAGATATTGTGAAAACAAATAGGGGTTTTAAGGTGTCACAAGCCAGTAAAATATCTCAGTTATTAAAGAGATACAATATGGAAATGTGTAAACCAGCAAAAACTCCGATGGCTATGGATATTAAGGACACTAATGTTGAGAGTCCTGTATTTGATAAGACTATGTACCAATCTTTGATAGGAAGTCTTATGTATCTGAGTAATTGGACTAGACCTGATATTTCTTACTGTGTAAATCAATTAGCTAGGTACAACAATAATCCAACTGTTAGACACTGGCAATCAGCTAAACGAGTATTAAGGTATTTGAAACAGACTATTCACTACTCGTTATATCTAGAGCCAAATCGTGAGTTAATCCTTACTGCATATGCAGATGCGAGTTTTGCCTCTGATACAAACAGTCGTAAATCTACCTCAGGGTTGGCTGTAATGTTGGGTGATTCTTTGATTGGATGGAAGTCCATTAGGCAAAAACACATAAGCTTGTCTACAATGGAGGCTGAATTTTCATGTCTATCAGTGTTATGTACAGAACTGCTAGTGTACAAACAATTATTGTTAGATATGGGTTTAAATGTAAATGATCCATTCATTGTGTATGAGGACAATCAAGCTGCGATAAAGATGGCTAGTAATGCTGCAGTAAGAACAAGATCTAAACATACTGATCTTCGTTATTTAAATGTCAGACAATGTGTCAAGGATAAATTAATACAGCTAGAGTATTGTCCATCTGATGTAAATATTGCAGACCATTTTACGAAGGTACAAAGTGCTGTGAAACACAATGCTAATTGTGAAAGAATGTGCATAAGATTGTAAGAGTTATATATTATTCTACCCAAAGGGGAGAATGTTAGGCATATGGTGTTAGCCTACAATGTTGGGTTGAAAATATATTAACCATAATGCTATGGCTTTAAGTTGTTAATTGGCCAATGGGTGTGTAAGTGTTCTCATGGCCATAAGAGGAAGCTAGGAACGTAGCTTCTCTCTCTCTCTGAATTCACTGCTTTCTACTGTTACTGTTTTTGCTCTGCTGTTGGTTTACTACTGTTGTAAACCTGAACTGTGTATTGACCTCTGGACCGGTAAGAAGACTTTGTATTTTGGATTGCTACTTGGACTGTTTATTTTTGACTGTGCATTTTTGTTTTTACACCACCTCAAAGTAAAATACTTTTTGCTTTTAAAACTCAGTGTATTTCTGTGTGTGACTTTTACTGCTCTCAGTGCCCTTCCTTGTCTGTGCAACTCTTTGGTAGCACAAGGAGACCTCTGCACAATAAATTCTATAACATAATTTTGCCCCAGGGCTCTTAAGTATTCTAATGAAATTTATTTTGATTTTTATTTACAGGGTTACACACTGTAAAGATCTTTACAAAAAAACAATTCAGAACATAAAACGCTACACCTAAGAATAAGCTTCATTTAGCACTGTGCAATGAACCTACTACAGATGCATAGGGCCGAACTGCTGATGTCCAAGTTGATAGACAAAATAAATAGCCAATAGTATTTATTCCACTGTGATATTAATATGGAACACTTTGCATCTTACAGATAACTTCACTGACTGAAATTCAATTAAATAAAATGAGATGACTCATATATGGTCATCACAGAAACTCATGCTTCATTTTGTTAAATGCATTATTCCTTGGCTAAGATTTTCTTATTTTATGTGAGTTCCCATTTCTCTCTCACTCTCTCACTCTCATTCTTTCTGTGTGTACAATGTATAACATCACACAGAATATTACGCACATAGAATCTGGATAGTCTTTCACACAATAGTACCTTGCATGAAAGAAACCCATAATATATGGAAAAATCTATTCTAATAGAGTGACTTAGCTTTTAGAAAAGCTCTGAAATGTTTCTATATCCCAGTTACAGTATTATGGAAATGACAGAATACAAAAAAAGAGAGAATTACAAATCATCTGATGGCTGACAGTTTAATACAAGCGGAGAAAGCTAATACAAATGCTAGCTTCAAATTCCAGTTTCCCAGAAAGTCTTCCAATGAAAATTATACATTTTTTTTCATTCATCACAGGCTGCAATTGATAGATATTTTAGATGCAGAACACTTCCATTACCTCACAAATGGAAAGGTCTCCTGAACTAGTATTAGATCCTTAGAAACACCTACTAAACATTCTCATGATGCTAAGCAGAGCAACAAAAGAATCTGACTTTCTGTCATTCTCCTAGTCTATATTACAATGGCAGTGAAGAAATTGTTCTTCTCTATCACTCTGCATGTGCACAAAACAGTCTAAAAAGGAACTTGCTCAAAGCGTTCAAATTTTGTGGGAGAAAGATGAAGTTTAGTCAACCAAACAGTATAGACAATACAATATTGGTTGATTAGGTAAAGGTAAAGGTAAAGGTTCCCCCGCACATACGTGCTAGTCGTTTCGAACTCTAGGGGCCGGTGCTCATCTCCGTTTCAAAAGCCGAAGAGCCAGCGCTTGTCCGAGGACGTCTCCATGGTCATGTGGCCAGCATGACTAGGCGCCAAAGGTGCACGGAACGCTGTTACCTTCCCACCGTGGTGGTCTCTATTTTTCTACTTGCATTTTTTACGTGCTTTCAAACTGCTAGGTTGGCAGAAGCTGGGACGAGTAACAGGCGCTCACTCTGTTATGCAGCACTCGGGATTCGACCCGCCAAACTGCCGACCTTCTGATCAACAAGCTCAGCATCCTTACCCACTGAGCCACCACGTCCCTTATTGATTACGTGCCATCAAATAAAATTCTTCACGGCATCCAAGATGGTATAGGTCCAGTGACTATATCTGTGAGTTTGCTTGTTCAGAAATAATATATACTTTCCCAGTGATATAAAGAGAACCTTGGAGAAGTGAAACCTATCACAAGTGTCCTTGATCTTTGCCCTTCCTAGCTGGTAAAAGTGGTTCTGGATGAAGCTAGGCTTGATTTCCTTATGGCTCAAAAATTTTATAATGGAAGATTTGGTTAATTCATCCTGCATTGTGAATGTCTGGGGTAGAGGGGGAAAGGGGATGACAAAATGTGTGCCATAACTTTATGATATTAATTCCAACTACTTTCTACTTAACATTAGTTATCCTGTGCAGATATGCAAGGATTGGATCTTGCATTGTAGCATCAGGACATACATTTCATCATTTTGATGAAATCATGGCTCCCTACAGACACCCATGTCCTGACTTTACCACATTGAATCAACAATCACCCCATCAATTTTCAATATTCCACACTTGGCCAAGTGCTGCAATGTATAGTAATATCAGATTTCAGAGATTTCAAAATAGTTTCTGTTACCTAGATCAAGCTCAGCCTTAATAACAGGGCAAATGTCAGTTTAGTAGTGAATATAGGCTGAATGCAAGAAAGGGGAAATGCATCTCCATCGCTATGGCTGAACTACTCAGTCATCTTTAACATAGGAGCAGTTTCCAACCACAATGATGCCGACATGATGAAATGTACATCATAACATCATGATGCTAGATGTCTTACAAATTTCTATTGTTCCTCCCAATGTCACAATATTTCCTACAAGATATAATGGATGTGGTTTGCCCTGTGATGTTGCAACAGATTTCTGTCCCTTCTTCCTGTCTTGCAGAAATGTACAACCATAAATCTCATCAACATGGCAATATTCCAGGCTACTTGGCTAGAATATGGCTTGGAGGCCAATTGTCTCTTATATATATGAGATATCAGGAAGTAATACTGAAGGATTCTTATTGCCATAAACAAAGCCTGTGTGTCCCCTAAGGTCCACCTTTCCTTCATCCTCTTCCACATAAATATTAGGGCTGTGCAGGGCTTCAATTTTGAAGAGGGAAATGTGTTTTGAAGTGTGCAGAAGCACTCGTGTGGCACTTGTTGGCAATATTTTAACAATGTCTGTATTTTTTCCAGGATTCATGCTGCCCTATATAGCAGCAGTATGAACCCAGGGGAAAATGTCTATTTGGTCAGTTAGAACAAGAACAAATAGATACCCTGCAACTGTACAGATAGTATCAGGCAAGCCAAAGCTCTAAATGAGGTGAAGTTGGAAAAGGATGCTAAGAAGTAGAAAAAGGATTTACTCAGTGATAGTCATAATAAAGGCAAGAGAATCAGTAAATCAAATGTTTACTGGAGATGTGAAAATATTTAAGAAGTAACAAACAGAAGGGAGAGCTACTCTTTCAGTGCTGTCTACAGCAAGGCTGGATTAAATTTTGACAGTGACAGAAGAATGCTTCTTTGAATGCATATAAAAATCCAGGGCTATCCTGAGAAATACCATGTTTCTCCGAAACTAAGACCCAGTCTTATTTTTTTTTTGCCTCCAAAAGAGGCACCTGGTCTTCTTTTTGGGGTAGGCCTTACCTCACCTCCGGCACTGACAGCTCCACCCAGACAGTCCACTTCTTCTGGGGCCGAAGTTCTGCAGCTGCATTCGGGCTGGACTTTGCAGTCAGGCCTTTCCAGAAGGCCTAAGCAGCCAACTATGGAGCTATGGATTCAATCCATAGCTAGGTGCTTGGCTGCTGAGATCTTGCAGAACCGAGCAATGGATTGAATCCATAGCTCATTTCTCGACTGCAGTGGCCTTCCGGAAAGCCCTGTGACTGAGAAATGCAGGCCTGTCTGCAGAAGACGCCTCAGAAGAAGAAGTGGGCCTTCAAGGAGAGGCCTGGCTGCAAGGTAAGTGGGTGCGGGGCGGATGAGGCAGCTTCACACTCCCACCCCCAGCTTGATTTTTAGGTCTGTGCCTCACCCCAAAACTGGGGCTTATTTTTGGGATAGGGCTTATATTAGGGCCTAACCCACCCTCAAAAATCAAGCTAGGACTTATTGTTGGTGAAACACAGTAGCTGATAACTTGGGAACAACCCTTTGTGCATAACCTTTGAGAAATGATAGGAGGGGAGGAAGTGTTGCCCCATATTCAATGAGGAACTAAAAGAAGATCCAGGAAACCATTGATCTGTCTATCTGAAGTTAGTATCTATGAAAATTTTATATTGTTAAAACAATATAGCATTTTGAAATCAATATGGCTATTACCAGAGAGCAGCAGGGGTTTGTCAATCACAGTTCTTAGCAGACTATACATTTATCTTATTTTTTACTGAATATTTTGTTAATTAATTTGTGGAAATACCTTTCACACAATGTCTTGATTTTAGCAAAGCACTTAACAGAGTACCTGATGATATTTTATTAAAGTCTTTACCAGCATTCTCAATCAACCTGCTATTTATTTGTCCCCAGTCAACATAAATCTCATGGTAATTAAGTAGCTGGGTCAAACTTTCTACTCAAAGAATGCTCATCCATGATTTCTTACCAAACTGATACAAAAGGCAAGTGGGAGAAACCATCAGGTTTAGTCCTGGCACGTATTTTTCAAATTTTTTATTAATAGATAAGGTATTTGTCGATGATACAAAATTAGATGGGACAGGTAATATCCAGCAAAACATCAATATATATATTGTGTGTGTGTGTGTGTTAAGTATTTATCAAGTCTTTTAAATACCTTGCTGGTTAAATCTTCTTTCCTGTTTCAGCCTAACCCAAGGCTATCCGCAGGCTATATTCTTGAATAATTGAATAATTTACACACACACACACACACACACACACACACATGTATGTATGTATGTATGTATGTATGTATAAGCTAGAGAAAACATGTTTTGGTAATGTCACTTCAGGACAAAATATTGGAAATTAGTGGTTGAATATTAGTAGTAGGATGTGGCTGGGAAAAAAAGGCAATTCAATTTAAGGCTGCATCAATGTTAAAACTGTTTCTAAACAGCAATAGCATTTCAGGCTTCTGTATAGCCCCACAGTGCTTCATAGCAGCTGTCCCTAACCTTTGCAGCTTTGCAAAGGGGGAGGGAGAGGTGAACTAGGCCGCATGAGGGACAAACTGGCTTGCATGAGCACGTGCGCAGGTCCACTCGCTCAAGGGGCGGGCCAGTACACATGG
Source organism: Vipera berus (assembly GCF_964194415.1). Classification (NCBI taxonomy): domain Eukaryota; kingdom Metazoa; phylum Chordata; class Lepidosauria; order Squamata; family Viperidae; genus Vipera; species Vipera berus. The sequence goes on along the minus strand of NC_138207.1, from coordinate 87,943,781 downwards.
ACGTCTGTGCCAGCCACCCCCCACGAGTGGAGCTGCACACGCATGTGTGTGCATGCCGGCCGACCTCTCGCACAGCCCATTCCGAATAGGGGACCCCTGCTTTTTAGCACTCTCTGGATGGTTTATAATGAGGAAACATTATTTGCATATTGCCCCAACAATCTGGGTCCTCAGTTTGCCCACCTCAGAAGGATCGAAGTCTGAGTCAATCTCAAGCTCTATCAGGATCAAACTCCAAACTATGGGCAGAGTTTGCCTGCAACACAGCACTTTAACCACTGCGCCACCAGGGCTCCATAGAAACATGGAAAGTTTCACTTCTCAAAGTTTCTTTCCCAGTGGGCCCACAAAACACATCCCACTCTCTTTATCTTTCCTAAAAAAGCACAAGGAGTTTAGATATTAGGAAGCCATACGTAAGACTTTCCAGGGAGGCACATAAGAAAACCTCTGCAGGGGGGAGGGGGAGAAGGGATATCAGTCCCAAGATTCAAATCCAGAGGCTCTTAATATTGCCTTTTCAAACAGAGAGATCTTTTAAGGCCTTTTCTCATCCTTAAAGCTTCCTACCATCTCTTCTTTTTTTGTTCCCCAAATGACATTATCTGGCATGAGAATCAGGGACAGCATCAACCTCAACTCTCTTAAAACGCCTTCTACTGCTTTGATCAGACAACCATATGCTTCACATTCAGTGAGATACAAATGTGGTAAGTAAATAAATAAAGCATTTCTCGCTCACACAAAAATCTATTGAACTATCACTCAAAACAGATGTTCCAACTTTACAATGTTTCAAGCTTGGGATGTTGTACACATCCTTGGATTTTAACTGTTATATTTACATTTGTACTACTTTTTTCTTATGACAAATCAGGCAAAGGAATAAATATTTAACATGAAGAAGTTCAAAGACAATAGAACCAAGTAAAAATTGAAAACAACATGTTTTGTTATCATGCTTCTGTGTTTTCTTTTCATCTTCTTTGGCACTGTTTCCACTGTTTGCTTGTAGCAGTTAAGGGATATGTGCAAATACTTATATTGTTGTGTATTTACTAATTGTTATTATAGTGAATTAAACAGAAGTACAAGGGCTGAGGTAAAACCGCGGCAGCTTTTGACAGCTGTCAAAAGCTGCCGGGCGAAACCGCGCAAGCGCCAACAATTGACAGTTCAACACGCGCTACAGATGACAGCTCCGAGCTGTCAAAACCGGACGGCTCCGATTGGCGGAGACTACGGCGCGGGAGCAGACTCACCCCTGATTGGTCAAGCCGCCGGCAGCTGTCAGTATAAATAGATGTCTTGTTCCCTTGTTCTTTGCCTGGTTCCAAATAAAAAGTTAAACTGTTAACTTGCTGTCTCGCCTGCTTCTTGAGTAAAGCACTGGCGACGAGGATGGGATGCTGCTTGCTTAGCTGAAGTCACTACCTAAGGGGAGAAGAGATTTTTTCCCTTAGCCGAGCTGGTCACTTGCTGAAGTCACTGGAAGTCAAACTTCCATTCAACGCAAGCAGCGACACCTCAACTCAGACAGCATGACGAACCACGGCCACATTCGAGAATTCGATACCCGCCACCCAGAAGGCTGGGAATCGCATCTGGGCCAGGTAGAAGGGTACCTGGTAGTCAAGAAGATCACGGATGACCGGGCCAAGGCGGCCGCCCTCCTCTGGCTCAGCGGCCCCGCCGTTTATGATGCCGCTGTGGGGATCTTCACCCCGGAGCCGGTCGCCACCATCTCCTATGCAGACCTCACTGAGGGGCTGAGTAAATACTTCATGCCCCTCAAGTCAGAACTCTACTGGAGAGTGAACTTCGCTCGGAAACTCCAGCTTCCTGACGAGTCAGCAAATGACTTCATAACCAGGGTCAGACATGCTGCACGTCGGTGCCGGTTCCCGGATTTGGAAGACCGAATCCGGGACCAGATTGTCATAGGGCTTAAGGACGAACGGCTGAGGAAGAAGCTGATCGCCAAGCCTGAAATGACAATGACCGACGTGGCTAGGGAAGTCATCGCATACGAAGACTGCCACGGAGACGACCGACGGGTATCGGACAGCGGACCACGGGGGTCCGTGCACCAGGAAGACGGCAGGTTCAGCGGGTCTGAGGACGACGATGGCCCCACAGATATAGACGCGGTGCAACGGCGGTTCGAGAAACTGAGGATGCAACGCAACTACAAGGGGGGCCCTGCCAACAATCAGAGGGGGCCCAACTTCCCGACAAACAGGGCGAAGTGTGCCAGTTGCGGCGGAAGCCACCCTAGGGCAACGTGCCGGTTCCGCAGTGCCAAATGCCACGGGTGCGGGAAGACAGGCCACCTCAAAGCCGTGTGCCGCAGCCGGAGCCGGGAAAACCTGCACGACCTGGAGGTGACAGCCGAAGGTATGGCCCCATATACACTCAGAGCTAGGCACAGCCCCAGAACCCCAGTGTCTAATGTAAGGGGGAGGGCGGAGAAACATACAGTCCACAGCATTCTTAAGCCCAAAATCAAGGTGGACGTCCGGATTCACGGAATTCCCTGTGAGATGGAGGTGGACTCTGGGTCCTCCGTCTCACTAATCTCATGGCAAACGTACAGGGACATTTGTAACCGAAGTTGGGAAAGGCCCGCCCTTAGACCCACCAAACTCCGCCTAGCCGACTTCCAGAAAACGCCCATTAAACTCCGGGGAAAAGCTTCCGTCCCCGTAGAGTTCAAAAAATTTAAAGGATCCCTTCCTATTTTGGTGACCCAAGAAAACAGAATAAGCCTGCTAGGATTAGACTGGTTTGAGGCACTAGGAATAGCGTTGACAGGTGTCAACGCCATTCAGCTGTCAAAATTGGAATCCGTCTGCTGTCAATTCGCGGACGTTTTTGACAGCTCACTAGGGAAATACACGGGACCGCCCGTATCACTTAAACTGAACCCAAATGTAATGCCTGTCAGAATCAAGGCCAGAAGGGTTCCCTTCGCCTTGAGGGAAAAAATAGAAGCGGAGCTTGACAGATTAACAAACTTAGGGGTCCTCGAACCGGTAGAAGGGGCCGAGTGGGAGACACCCATAGTGACCCCAGTTAAGCCAAACGGCCAAATTAGATTATGTGCCGATTATAAAGCGACCCTCAACCTCGCTTTAAACGCACATGCCTACCCGGTACCGGCTGTCAAAGACATCCTCGCGGCCATCAAGTCAGGCGCCATATTTGCCAAATTAGACTTGGCGCAGGCGTATTTACAGTTGCCTGTCACCCCTGACACCGCTTTGGCTCAAACAATAGTCACCCACAAGGGAGCATTCAAAATTAACCGCCTTCAATTCGGCATCTCTGCAGCCCCGGGAATCTTCCAGGAAATCATGGAAAAAACACTTAAAGGAATTCCCGGGGTCTGCCCATATTTTGATGACGTCCTAATTGCAGGGGAATCGGAAAATGACCTGGCGGACAAACTAACTAGGGTACTCCTAAGGTTCAGGAAGGCCGGTCTCAAATTAAAAAGAGACAAATGCTCCATCGGGGTGCCCTCAACAGAGTTCTTAGGTTTTAAAATAGACGCTAAGGGAATTCACCCCACGGACACAAAAATTAAAGCTATCAAAACAGCACCGACCCCCAAAAACAAACAAGAACTTCAGGCTTTCCTAGGGTTAGTCAACTTTTACCACACTTTCCTACCGCATAAAGCCTCCATTGCAGAACCCTTACATAGATTATTAGACAAGGGCAAACCTTGGGCGTGGACCCCTGAGCATGATAAAAGTTTTAATCTCCTAAAAAACTTACTCTCCAGCAGCACAACGGTAGCCCTGTTTAACGATCAGCTGCCCTTATGTCTCGCCTGCGATGCCTCCCCGTACGGCATCGGAGCGGTCCTAAGCCATTTAACTAAAGAAGGAATACAGACCCCTGTAGCGTTCTATTCGAGAACGCTGTCAAAACCTGAGCGGAATTACGCTCAAATCGATAAAGAGGCTCTAGCTATAGTGGCCAGCGTAAAAAAATTTCATGATTACCTGTATGGTCGACCATTTACTATTTACACTGACCATAAGCCCCTGTTAGGACTCTTTACAGTAAACAGGCTAACACCACAAATATTATCTCCCCGCATCCTGAGATGGTCTACATTTCTATCAGCCTATTCCTACAAACTAGAATACAGGCCAGGGAAAACCATGGGCCATGCAGACGGCCTGAGCAGACTGCCGCAGCCAATTGTTGACCCAGACCCAGCACCAGCTGGAAGGATACTGGCTATCTCAGAACTGCCAGAATGCCCCTTAACTGTCAAAGATATCTCCGCAGCTACCGCGGGAGACAAAATCCTAGGCAGAGTCCTAGGCTATGTCACCATGGGCTGGCAATATGCACCCCAAGAACCACAATTCCAACCTTACTTCTTAAAACAAAAGGAATTATCCACCCATCAGGGATGTCTCTTGTGGGGCTGCAGAGTAATCATCCCTGACAAACACAGGCTTAAGGTGCTAGATAGCCTCCACGAAGGACACCCGGGCACCGTCAAAATGAAGGCCCTGGCCAGGAGCTATGTGTGGTGGCCGGGTATAGACAAACACATTGAGGCACACGTAGCTGGCTGCTATGCCTGCCAGCTGGTTAGAGCAGCTCAGCCACAGGCGGCCGTACATAGATGGGAAACGACAAAGTCACCCTGGTCCCGCATCCATATAGATTATGCAGGTCCGTTCCAGGGACAATCATTCCTAATTGTCGTAGACAGCTTTTCAAAATGGCTCGAAGTGGCGCCGGTTGCCAACACAACCTCCTCGGCCACTATACAAGTTTTAAGGGGATTATTCGCCACTCACGGCCTCCCTGATGTTATAGTTTCCGATAACGGGCCCCAATTTACCTCCTACGAATTCCAGAGTTTCACAACGGCGAACTCTATTAGGCACACCACCTCGGCTCCCTTTCACCCATCATCGAACGGCTTGGCAGAGGTGATGGTAAAATCAACCAAGGAGGCCCTGCGCAAGATCATCTCCGGCAACTGGCACCAACGACTGGCGCAATTTCTTCTCTCCCAACACACCACGCCTTGCACAACTACTGGAAAGTCCCCAGCAGAGCTTCGCTGGGGCAAAAGATTGACCACCAGACTGGACCGTCTCCACCCAGACAGATCCCCTCCAGACCCAGAACTGCCCCTCCATCATAGAACCCTCACCACTGGGCAAGCTGTCTGGGCGAGAAACTACGGGGGAGGAAACAAATGGACACAAGGGGTGGTCATCGAACAAACAGGTCCCTTGTCTTACATCATTGACATCGGACAAAATATACACATCCGCAGACACATAGACCAACTACGCCAACGCAGTCCTCAAACTATAGGGGGAAGGGGTGACGACGAAATACCGACAGAAGCACCGGCGCAAAGACTGGCACGCCAAAACTCCCCTGACCGGAACATACCATTTCAACACCCCACTCCAATCAACGCAGATCCAGCAGAGCCAAACCCCCCACCCCCGGAGCCAACACAAGAAGCGCCAAGAGAACCAGAACATACCACCGAGACTACCCCCCGGCGCTCCGAGAGATTAAAGAAACCTCCCCCATACCTAAAAGACTACGAATGGGGAAACCCTAAAAAGAAACAGTTGGGGTACATTCAACTCAATCAGAGGGAGGGGGAAGGGGTGTTGTGTATTTACTAATTGTTATTATAGTGAATTAAACAGAAGTACAAGGGCTGAGGTAAAACCGCGGCAGCTTTTGACAGCTGTCAAAAGCTGCCGGGCGAAACCGCGCAAGCGCCAACAATTGACAGTTCAACACGCGCTACAGATGACAGCTCCGAGCTGTCAAAACCGGACGGCTCCGATTGGCGGAGACTACGGCGCGGGAGCAGACTCACCCCTGATTGGTCAAGCCGCCGGCAGCTGTCAGTATAAATAGATGTCTTGTTCCCTTGTTCTTTGCCTGGTTCCAAATAAAAAGTTAAACTGTTAACTTGCTGTCTCGCCTGCTTCTTGAGTAAAGCATATATGGATCTATGAACACAAATGTATGTTTATGTGTGTGATTTCTATATTTAATATTCTGTGACCAGAATCACCTCGAACCCTGAGATATGCAGAATAAACAAACAAACAAATAAATAAATAAAATCACCATCTTGCAGAAAGTGGCTAGGTGATTCCATGTGTGTATATTTACCACCCTGTGAGTTAATTTGAAAAACCAGATTTCCTTAGCTAAATTCCACCATGCAACAGCAGTACAAAGAAAAAGAAAAAAATGTATCGTGTATCAGAAGAATTTCCCACACCTTTTTAATAAATAAACATTCCATAAAGAAAATGCCATAAGAATTTTACTTTAAGAAGTTCCATAAAACCTCTTAAAAACAGAAATAATAAAAATATTTGCTCAGCTGGTTCAGAAAAAAAAATTAACAGGCAAACCAGTATCAGGCTTTGCCAAGCTCTTACAATTGTTTTGATAATAAATGTGCATGTGTATGCATATAGCAGTCAAAGGTACTGAACTTGTCAGGCCAGGTTCGAGACATGAGTGCCGTGTGACAAAGTGAGCTCAAGATCACATGAAGTAATAGTACCACTTTATAAAGCCCTAGTGAGAACACACCTCGAATACTGCAGCCAATTTTGGTCACCATATCACAAAAAAGATGTTGAGAATCTGGAAAAATTCAGAGAAGAGCAATTAAGATGATCAAAGGCCTGGAGACTAAAACATGTGAAGAACATATGGCCAGACTAAAGAAAAGAAGAAATAGGGGAGACATGATAGCATTATTCCAGTATCTGAGGGGCTGCCACAAAGCAGGTGGGGTCAGGTTGTTCACCAGAGCACCAGAGGGAAGAATGAGAAACAATGGTTGGAAACTGATCAAAGAGAGAAGCAACCTGGAATTAAGGAGAAACTTCCTGGCAGTAAGGACAATCAACCAGTGGAACAGCTTACCCCCAGAAATTGTGAGCGCTCCATCGCTAGAAGTTTTTAAAAAGAGACTGGACAATCACCTGTCTGAGATGGTATAGGTCCTCCTGCTTGAGCAGGGGGCTGGACTAGAAGACCTCCAAGGTCCCTTCTAACTCTATTCTAATTCTAATAGTCGCCCCAGCTCCTGCTCATCTAGCAGTTCAAAAACATGCAAATTGTTCTGAACCAGCCCTCTTCTAGCAAACCCCTATTCAAAAGAAGAGACTGGAGAGCGTCCAAGGCTAAAAGGCTTCTGCCAAGATTTAATTACGCAGTTAACAAAAACACTAGAGCTTGTCTTCTCAAGCGGAAAAGTTGCTTTCAGCAACCAGCCCCTCCCCAAACACTCCTTTTATAGAGAGCTCAGGGCGTGGTCTCCCTGTGCCTCCTCCCGAGGAGTCCCATAACCTTTCTTTGTTTGTTCCTGCTCGACTGCCTCCTGCGTCGGGCGTCCTTGAACAGGGCCAGCTGTGGGTCATCATCCTCCGCACTCTCGGGCTCACGCAGCTGAGAAGAGGTCCCCGGCTGAGGACTCTGCAAAGCCTCCAAACCATCATCAGCCGGTTCGTCTCCCTCCTCCCCCTCATCTGAGTCCTCCGATACATCGGACCCGGCTGTCGGACCCACAGGCTGGCCCTGAGTCACAACACAAATGCAAGCAGATAAATAGATGGCCCCTAGGTGGGAATGTAACAGCGTTCCGTGCGCCTTGGCGTTTACTCAAGCTGGCCACGTGAACACGGAAATGTCTTTGGACAACACTGGCTCCCTTGGCTAGCAAACGAACACGAGCACATCCCCCTAAAGTCGGACACAACTGGACAGGGGAAATCTTTACCTTTACTTTTATGCATATACTGTATTTGTGTATGTGTGCATGTGTGCAAATGTATATATGTGTGTACATGTACTCAGGTTGTATATGTATGCAGGTCTGTGTGTGTGTGTGTGTGTGTGTGTGTGCATGTGCATGCATGCGTGCATGCATGCACGCAGTGCTTTTTTTGTAAAATAAAAAGGTGCCGGAACTCACACATGTCATACAGCCCACCTTGCCTACCCTACAAGGTTCCATCCAAAAAAGGTGCCGGAACTCCGTTCTGAGCGTTCTATGAGAAAAAAAGCCCTGCATGCACGTGTGTATGTGTATATGCTAAATAATTCAAGAATCAATTTTCTTAACTGTATACTTGATAAAATGTAAGATAAAATGTTTCTTGGCAATTTCATTTATTTTATGGATTATTTTTAATTTCCTGAAAAATTCCTCATATGTTTCACCAAGCAGAAACCTCAAATATGCTTTAGGCAAAATGTGGAAACAGATGACCTCAGATTTTTTTTTTAATCCCATTTATATCCCGCCCTTCTCCGAAGACTCGGGGCGGCTTACAATCTAAAGCACAAATCAATGTGCTTAGCAATAGCCTTCATTCTATGTATATGCCTGCTTATTAGGGCTTTCGCCCCCCCAGCGGCATTATTACAAAGTCAGCTTATTGCCCCCAACAATCTGGGTCCTCATTTTACCTACCTCGGAAGGATGGAAGGCTGAGTCAACCTTGAGCCTGGTGGGACTTGAACCTGCACCAATTGTAAAGCATTGACAAAATCCACTTTTCCAATCTTTAAGGCCTCATGTAATGCTAGTGCTATTTTTAAACTAAATCAGTACAACTCTGAATACTGAATTCATAAAACCTAAGTTTACAGGACAGGTAGTCCTCAACTTATGACCACAACTGAAAATTTATGTTGTTAAGCATGACAGTTAAGTGAGTTTTGTCCCATTTTACAACCTTTCTTGCCACAGTTATTAAGTGTATCACTTTGTTACTGTTTAGTAACACAGTTGTTAGGTGGTTGGGAATTATGAACATTGACATTCAATATGTACAGAGGGTACTCAATTGAGGAAGTTTGGCTTATGTAACATAGTATGCATATAAGTTAGCCAGAACATTAAAGATAGCTTCATCAGCAGAAGTGATGGGACCTTGTCCAGGGAAGCTTATGCACCTATAAATTAGGCAGAACCTTTTAAAAATAATTTATTAAGGACTGATGCTAAAAACAAAACAAAACAGGAGAATGGTTTATATAACCGGCACACCTAAGGATACTTGTGTGTGTGTTTAAAACATCTAGAATGCAATTGCCTGGGCCAATTTCCAGGTCAAGTCTGTTTGACTGCTGTGATTTCAAGACCTATAGTTCTCCTGCTTTCAATGAACTCATTTCAGGCTCTGAAACTTCAAAACAAATTTTTACAGCACAACAATTCATTCTTTAGATTCAATATATTGGTGTGAATGTGGAAAAGAAAGATCTTGGGACTTCCATTTTTCTTCCATAGAAAGTCTTAATACAGAAATCAGGGGCTACAATATTTGCAAAATTCACAGGGGATCATCTGGTTTTTGTTTTGTTTTTGTTTTGTTTTACCTCTGTCATTTTTAAGTTGCAGGTGAGGGTTTCAGATCAGACAATATAGAGAGAGCTTTCAAACACAACCCAAAAGTGTTTTTTCAGGAGGCAACTGGACTTTCTTGTTTTTCTTTCTCCCGCACCATTCAGACACAGGGTGGAAAACATCTTACAGCCAAGAAAGCTCCACACCCGTTTGCACTACTCAGGTGACCCTGAAGACACAGATAAACCTCCAGGTGGTCTCAACGACTCTAACAGAATGCAAATGACCAGCTGTCTGCAAGGAGTATAAATCCTTCCATTCCCCACCATCCATTCAGAGCCGAAGAAGCTTCTTGGATGAGAAGCGAAACGTCTTTCAAGAAAAACAAAAAAGTCCAGTTGCCTCCTGAAAAAGCATCTTTAGGACAACCATGACCTGAATGACTGAGAATCTCCATAGACTTTCAGACACAACCTTATTACAATTTGTATTTATTCCATTTTCTAAGAATGGAAAACCTGAAAGCTACATTAACCTTAGTTTTGTCATGCCTTCAGAATCCCAGATCATGTCTTTCTAGCTCCAATAGCTTTCTGTTGTTAACAACACCCACTCTTTATTCATGTTAAACAGCAGGCAGCAAAGTATAATTTCAAATCTGATAGACCCAATTCTCCTCTCCTTTGCATCTTGTATTTGCCTTACATTTAACTTGGGATGCTTTCTTTTGCATACAAGTTTAGATATACCCTTTAGCCATTGATCAGTTGTCAAAATGGTTAGTGTCTAAAACAAAAACAACATTCTAGGTAAAATATTTTAATTACAGAAATTCTATGCAGCAGTGTTAATTTACTTTGTCCCTTCTTGATATATCTTTTGGTTTTCATTCCATGTCCTAACATAGTTATTTTGAAATAACTTAGAGTTCATATTTGTTATATGAATACCAGGTATTAATCTTACAACATATTTTATTCATCATTTCTGTTTGATATTTAACTTCATGTTTTTTGTTAGCATCTTTGTCTTCTGTTTGTTAACCTGGTAAACTGCTAATGCTGCAAATTATTTTAATTTATTCATTAAAAGTTTAACTTCCTTTAAAGGGTTAGCCAAAACACAACCAAGTAAACTGTGAAAACTCTTAACTTGTATGACTCCTTTTTAATCTTTTTGTCCGCAGTCTTTTAATATTGTCTTATGTCTCTGTTCAATATTTCAAGAACTAAAATAAGCAAAAGAAGGGACAAAGGACAACTTTGTCATGTTCTTTTTTGTATCTCACATGCTTTGGTTAAATCTGCATTAATGATTATTTGTACCATCTGCATTAATGATTATTTGTACCATCTGTGAAGTATAAATCAATTTCACCCATATAATAAAATTCTCTCCACAATTCCAAAACCAGTTCAAAATGAAATTCAGTTCCAATTGTCAAAAACCTCCTCTGCATCTAAAAAGATCAAAGCAGCTTCTTTATTATGTTGTTCCAAATATCCCAGAATATCTAACACAGTTCTAACATTATCTTTCAACTAACTTTTAGGTTAAAAACCCTAACTGATCCTCATGAATAAATTTTTGCAAAGTTATTTTCTATCTTTCAGCTTAAATTGTTGCAAACAATTTATAGTTGTTATTCAAAGATGATACTGTCTGCAATTTCTTGCTGAAGTCAAATCTTGTCCCTCTTTAGGAATTAATGTTATATTAGCCTCTTTCTGGGTCTCTGGCATCTTTCCTCCCTGTAGAATAGAACCCATCATGTTTTGTAAAGGTTGTAAAAGTTCTTTCCTCAAAACATGTATAATATAAACTTGGTAATGCAGCTGGTCCAGGCACCTTTCTCGGTTTATTCTTTTCAGTTGCTTCTGAAACTTCCCTTATTAATATAGGCCCCTTTATAATTTATTTGTCTTTTGTGGGTGCTTCATCACTGAAGGTTTTCAAAAATAGATTGGACTACCAAATGACCAGGATGGTATAAGGTCTTCTGCCTTGAGCAAGGGGTAGGATTAGAAGACCTCTAAGGTCCCTTCCAGCCCTATGATTCTGTGTTCTATGCTTGTCTGTAATTGTGGCTAAATTTTGCATTCTAAGATATTCATCTATTTTCTCCAATAGAATATTTATTTATTTATTTGATTTATATACCGCCCTTCTCCTGAAGGACTCAGGGCGGTGTACAGGGCAATAAAAATAAGACTACATTAGTTAAAATAATATTAAAACCCAAATCCATCAGGCCAGGCCGGCTTGTTCGAATAGATAAGTTTTTAGATCATGCCGGAAGGAGCGAAGGTCGGGGGCCATCCGGAGTTCAGCCGGTAAGCGGTTCCAAAGGATTGGTGCACCCACCGAGAATGCTCTCCCCCTGGGGGTCACCAGCCGACATTCTCTGACCGGTGGTACCCTGAGGAGGCCCTCTCTGTGGGAACGTACAGGACAGAGGGAAGTTAACGCCGGCATATCATATCAGTGTCAAAATTGTGATCATGTGACTCTAGGTGATTGTGTGATGGTTGTGAGTAGTGAGTAGCAGAAGTATGAGTACAGGTTGTAAGTCACTTATTCTGAGCCTATCACAAGTTTCAACTCTTCTTAAACAAATAGTTATAAGTTGAGGACTACATGTACTTCAACAGATCTACCATATTAATCATTAATAGAAGTCCTGGGTTTAATTGAGGATTAATGTACAAAATGACTCCAATTATTTTTGTGCTGGAATAAATTCTTTGCTTAAGGTTTTACAGGTTAAATATTTTATATCTTTTTTCCTGGTATAAGTCTCTTGTAGGTATAATGTCTTACTTTATACTTTTATCAAATAATGAAATATTTTTTACTCTTTTGTGGAGCATGTGCTCCATTTATATTCCATGTTAAACATTTCTAATCTATACTTCAACCCAAAATATTTTTTACTCTTTTGTGGAGCATGTGCTCCATTTACGGTATATTCCATGTTAAACATTTCTAATCTATACTTCAACCCAAAATTTAGGAAAGTCCATATCTGTAGCGCCTAATTTAGCAATATCTTTATTCCAATTCCTGTTGCCTCTGTTGTGACTGTTATGTATTTTCCTCTGAAACCTCCATTTCCATCTCCTCCAATTCTCATTTATATCTTTCTAAAAATAACCCCTTATCTTCTGAAGTGAATTCAGTCTAAATCTCTATTGAAAGGTAAAAATGATGTCTTCCTATTTACTCCACTGAAATGGAAATCCTTTTCTCTTTTAAGTTTTTAGTATGTGCTTTTCACTTACACAGAATCTAATAAGAATCTCTTTCAAAACAAATATGTCTTCAATTTTCATTTTCAATCTCGGGTTAAAATGCTGCTATGGGACTTGATCTCTTGTCTTCTTTCTAACAAAATGCATCAAAACACCCCCGGGGAAGACTCCCACCTAAATTAATGGGCAGGATAAAGAAACAGGGGCTTCACTTTTGCAAACCCTTAACTATCTATGTTCCTATGGACAATGTGGGCGATCTAGCCACAAGGAGGTCAGGAAAGATGCACTGAATCCCAGTACTTTTTGTATGCCAGAATAAAGTCCATTTTATCATTATATAAACATACTCAAGTTAATAAAAATGGCAGGAAGTTCACATTTGGCATTACAAAACTAAAGTAAACAGATTCCCAAATTACAGTAATAAAGTTATCTTCAAAAGGGTGCCAGACTAACAGCCTGATTAGAAAATGAACAGCTCTACAGGTTTAGCTTTGCCTCATGCCCTTCAGCCACAGTCAGATAATGGTGGAACAGGGGCTTTGCAGCCAAATTTCAGAAGTAGCCCTCAAATGTTAGGGCAGATTTGTACATTTCAGAGATGTAGGTCAAACATTCAGAATGAGCCCTTCAGCACAGAGAGGTGTGTCTACAAACCAACAAAAGTTATTATCCTGCTGCTCACCGTGTTTGATTTTCTCACGATGCTCCTAGATCTTTAATTTAATTTAATTTTAATTTAATTTTAATTTTAATTTTAATTTTAATTTTAATTTTAATTTTAATTTTAATTTTAATTTTAATTTTAATTTTAATTTTAATTTTAATTTAATTTAATTTAATAATATTTGTATACCGCCCTTCTCCCTGAGGACTCAGGGCGGTTCACAGGGCAGAATAAAATACTAAATACAAACATTAAAAAGAGATTAAATAATTGCCCAAGTTAAAACAATTGGAATAAAATTCTAAAACACCAAGTTAAAATTAAGACACCAAAAATAAAAAAACCCACCAATCCCCATCAGGCTAGGCCGGCTTGAACAAACAGAAACGTCTTGAGATCGCGACGAAAGGAGCGAAGATCGGGCGCCATCCGGAGCTCTACCGGTAGCTGATTCCACAGCTCCGGGGCGCCCACAGAGAAGGATCTCCCCCTGGGGGCCACCAATCGACATTCTCTGTTATCTTACCAATAACAAAGTAATAACTTGGATTAGCGCGCTTCAAATCACATAACACACCGAGGTATTCAATTGCACAAGATGTGTATGCATTACTTGTGTAGGTGTATGCCTTCGTGCCTAAACAGAAAAAGTGAGCTTCATGCTCACTAAAAAGTGCCAGCACAAAAGGCTTGGCTAAATTATCTAAGAGGGGGGAAAAAGGAGGGTGCAGCCAAAACTACTGTTTCACTAGAGCACAGTGAGGTTGTCCAGTCTGCTGCTATTTAGTGACCCAGAACAATCACTCATTTCCCAGCACAGAGCTAATTCATTTGCAAGATTGAAAACGAGCGGGGGGGGGGGGAGAGAGAGAGGGAGAGAGAGAGAAAGGAGGCATTTCTGCACATGCCCATAATGTTGTTCACCACTGGGGGCAGCTTAACATAAGACTGCATTTACCGATACCAAAGCAACAGTCGGAGAAGCTTTCAGAGTGACAGGATGCAGAAGTGAACAGTGCTTGTTCATTGTACCGGGTCATCCTGGCTTCTCTGCTTCAACGCAGCTTCCTTAGCCAGACTGAGGGTGCAGACTATGAAAACTACTACCCAGTGGAATACTGATGGGTGAATTCAGACAGCTGAGCGTCACTTGCAAGGACCTCTCAGGCTTTGCAAGGGGAGATTATAAAGAAGCCAAGTCTACAATGTAAAGATTCTAAACCACATCATCCATGAAGACCTTACCACCTAGGAAGAACTTGACTTTCTGCTGCTGCAAATGCTGGGTTGGGATTTATACGTTCCTGGGATGTTCTGCATGCCTGGCAAAGGATAAGGATCCAAAATTGGTCCATTTCCCAGGGGGTCCAATTTTGCTTCCTGGGTGTCAGAAAGCCTTGACTCACCAAAGAACAGCAGACAGGGGCTGTCATGTTTGTGGCCCCTAGGAAAAAGCAAAAGAGCTAAAGGACGACCTTTGAAAACACAAAGGATGGGTATGTTTCTGTTTTATTCCATTCTAGTAAGCCTACAGCTATCCCTGCAATGCTTCTGTATTAATCACTCTGTAGATTGGCCTCTGCAAGCTACGACTGGAGATACATTTCAGTGTGTGATTCAGTTTGACTCTGTCTGGCTTTCACAGGTTCTTTATCTTTATTAGATTTGTCACCTTAAAATAGCACAGTGGGGCTATGTGGGGGGGAAAATAAAATAAAACTGCTTGCAAAGTACTTCTTCTGCGGGGAGGCGGGATTCCTCTTTATTGTCGTAGCATTTCTGAGCATGACTGACAAATATTTGGACTGTTTTTTTGGGGGGATAACTTTTCTAAGTTATTTCTGTTTGCAGGTTTCAATGTATTTAGGCTACTGAGCGGATCAGCAGTAGCCCTGGTAATAGCTCCCACTGTATTACTGACAATGCTTTCGTCTGCTGAACGAGGATGCCCTAAGGGCTGTAGGTGTGAAGGCAAAATGGTATATTGTGAGTCCCAGAAATTACAAGAGATACCCTCCAGTATATCAGCTGGTTGTTTAGGTTTGTCCTTGCGATATAACAGTCTTCAAAAACTAAAATACAACCAATTTAAAGGTCTTAATCAACTTACCTGGCTCTACTTAGACCACAATCATATCGGCAGTATTGATGAAAATGCTTTCAATGGAATACGCAGGCTGAAAGAGTTAATTCTGAGTTCCAACAGAATTGCTTTTTTTCTTAATAACACCTTCAGACCAGTAACAAACCTCCGAAATTTGGATCTCTCCTACAATCAGCTGCATTCCCTGGGAGCAGAACAATTCAGAGGCTTAAGGAAGCTGCTGAGTTTACACCTGAGGTCCAATTCCCTGAGAACTATCCCAGTCCGGATTTTCCAGGACTGTAGGAACCTGGAACTCTTAGACCTGGGTTACAACAGGATCCGAAGCCTAGCAAGGAATGTCTTTGCTGGCATGATCAGGCTGAAAGAGCTGCACCTGGAGCACAATCAATTTTCTAAGCTTAACTTGGCACTTTTTCCAAGGCTGGTCAGCCTACAGAACCTTTACTTACAGTGGAATAAAATTAGTGTTATAGGACAAACCATGTCTTGGACGTGGAGCTCATTACAAAGACTTGATTTATCTGGAAATGAAATAGAAGCTTTTAGTGGACCAAGTGTTTTCCAGTGTGTGCCCAATTTGCAACGCCTCAACCTGGATTCTAACAAGCTCACATTTATTGGCCAAGAGATTTTGGATTCCTGGATATCTCTGAATGACATCAGCCTTGCTGGGAATATATGGGAATGCAGCAGAAACATTTGTTCCCTGGTAAACTGGCTTAAAAGTTTCAAAGGGCTGAGGGAAAATACAATTATTTGTGCCAGCCCCAAAGAACTGCAAGGGGTGAATGTTATAGATGCAGTGAAAAATTATAGCATCTGTGGCAAAAGTACTACAGAAAGGTTTGACTTGCCCCAGGCTCCCCCCAAGCCCACCTTTAAACCAAAGGTCATCCGGCCTAAGCACGACAGCCAGCCCCCCCTGCCCCCCACCACAGGGGCCCCTGAGGCCAGCTCCATGCCCGAGCACAGCACCCAGCAGATCTCCTTCCACAAAATCATTGCTGGGAGTGTGGCTCTCTTCTTGTCCGTGCTTGTGATTCTGCTGGTCATCTACGTGTCCTGGAAACGCTACCCTGCCAGCATGAAGCAATTGCAGCAACGCTCCCTAATGCGACGGCACAGGAAAAAGAAACGACAGTCGCTGAAACAGATGACTCCCACCACCCAGGAATTTTATGTTGACTATAAGCCCACCAACAGCGAGACCAGCGAGATGTTGCTGAACGGGACGGGACCTTGTTCATACAGCAAGGGAGGCTCCAGGGAATGTGAGGTAGGAACCGCTCTCATATTTTTAAACACCGTTTGGGTTGAACTTCTTTTACTTTTCAGGTACAATCTGTCATATCAGGTGTCCTCCGGTCAGTGCAGGTCAGCCTTTCCCTTATGCTTTTTCAAAAAAAAAAGCTTTTCTCCCTTCACAAGGAACCATGTGAAATCCGAGCTCAGGTTCGCCCAGCCTCTGTTGTGATGCCACTTTACCCATTTTAATCTGTTTGACTGTTTTACCCACTGACAGAAAACTTTTCTTACACACCTAATACATCTGCAGTGCTGGGTTGTTTTCCATTCAAACACGGAAGGGTCTGGATTTGCAAAGATAAGGATGGGAAAAAATGGTGCAAAAGTAAACAGAGTGCTGAAATTCACAACATGCTTCAAGGGCAATCTATAAATGCCAGGTGTGCTGTAGCTTCAGGACTTGCTTTGGCTTATGATGGTGCAGGCATCACCCTGGGAGAATGCTTGATTTCTCTCTAGTGCAAAGTATCTAAGAAGCCTGGTTTTAAAGCAGTCTCCAGAGCCATCCAGGGTGGGAGAAAGGGGAATCGGTGGGCTGAACGAAGAGGGGTGGGAATCATACATTTCATAAGGAATAAAAGAAGGGGTGGAACAGGGCAAGATTCATTGTGCAGCTCTAGCACAATACAGTTTGCAGAACTGATAAGTTCTAATTGAAAACTGTCTGTGTGGTTTTAAATCAAAGATGCTAGTGTGTCTCCCTTCTCAAAGCCCGTTTGCCTTTCAGAAAATAGTCAAAAAGGCATTCATTAAACAAGGGGGTCCAAATTCCTTACTAAAGCAATTAGAGGAGGCTGTAATGTACAGTTGCAACGGCTACAGCCACTTCCGGCATAGACTTGCTCAGTAGCTCAGTGGCTCATTAGATATTCTGTTTTCATCTGTGTCAAAGACATTAATGTGATTGACGATGGAGTCCTTAAATCTGTCATTTTTCTTCCTTCAAAAATGCAACGTTGTCTTTGGTGGTGTTTCATTATGCAATGTGCCATTTTGGGTATTTAGAAAGCTGATGAGAGCTACATTTTAAATACAGCACAGCAACAGGGAGAGCTTGCAGGGAAACTGGACCCTTGCCAATCTAAGGGAAAGCACATCTGAAGGATTCTCTTTAGGAAAAGTCAAGGGATCAATAGGCAAGGCATAGGAGGAAGGGATCAATCAATGCTGAATTGCATTTTATAGATGTGTTTTATTTGTCTTTCAATATATTTGTAATGGGAATCATGATGGGCACTGATAATTCAGGGAATCCATCTCATATTGTTCTGAGAATATATAATGCACTAATATCTCCTCTTGACATTTTCTTACAAATTACGGTCAATGAGTCCCTTGCAGAAATAGTTTTGTTTATAATAGGTGGTAAAGAACTTCACTACTTCTATTGCATAACTTGATTTAGCTTCGTACGCTGCCCATTTCTGACCACTTGGGAGAAGGGGGGGGGGGTTCTATAAAGCAGATGCACTGCAGCAATCTAGAGGAAAAAAAGCATCCATATTCTCCTAGCCATCTCTTCTTTTTCTGGGAAAAATAAATAAAATCACTCAAAATGTTCCAGCAATGTGAACATTTCAGGTAATAAAATGGCATTTTTTAAAAATGAGAAAAACTGGAAAGGAAATGAGTCTCCTTCATAATATGGAACATACATTCATTGAAATCTTAGAATCAAATAATTCAGCCAAATTGACCAAATATGCATAGATCACTTTATACAACACATGTGATTTTCTAATATTTTTATAACCTTTCTGAAATACATATAACAGAACCATAAATATATAGTGTGTCATCAGAGGATCAACATGTAACTAAATGTATATATTCACCTTGGCTTACTGTAAAAATCTGGAACACTAAATATATCTATGTACCCTGTATGAATCAATGGTAATAGCACTAGCCATTTTTATTCAAAATGTAAAATACTGTAATGAGAATAGTATCAAGAGTGATGCACTAAAAATATTCTGCTAGCTTTTGACTCTTTGATTTGCATTAATTGCATACTTCAGCATACTTGGCAGAGATTATTTTGATATGAAAACATGGCAATATTTTTTCCCAAGTCTTTATGTTTTCCTTTATGCTGAAAAGCAAATGTGGGTAGTGACTTTGAATACAGTATATTTTTGAAGGAAACACCTCATTGGAATAGGCCTGTAGACTCCTGTGCAGAAAAATCAGTGGAGAATAATGTGCCGTTTGAGAAGTTGTCAGAGGTGGGAGGGATTTTTAAAAGAAAACTGATGAGAACAATGTCAGAGTGGAATATTAATGTTAATAGCTCTTCATCCTAACAAGGCAGAATTAATATGGGGAAAAATAATACCCAGGCAGGTAGAAAGTCAATTAACAGTATTTTTACTGGAAGGACTTCTTGCAGACTATTTAGATATGCAGATGAGTGTGTTATTATGGCTACAGCTCTCTTAAAAAGAAACTGCTGGCTGTTTGTGCAGCTTCTACCAAACCGTGCCAATAAACTCGATCTACAGAATTTTTAAAACAAACAACATTTAATAAAATTGGATCCAGGTGCAAAAACCTGAAGATAATGCTTTAATTCATTATGTTGTGTAGCAGGCAAAAAGTAACCAATGGTTTCCATACTGTGTCTTGCCAAGATGAACACAGCTCTCTTTCATATAGCTTTCATAGTAGGCACGAGAAGGGACTCTGGCAGGTAACTGCTTGACACAGGGAGATGGAGAACTGCACCTCAAACCCTCTTGTATCAAGCTAAGTAATATCTGGGAATCTTGAACTGTTTTGCACAACATCACCCGGTATTTATTAAAATGTAATTAAAGTTCTCCTGGCTCATTACTGGGGATGGTGGACACACATCAGTTATATTTTGGCAGATACAAGCATTATTACAAAGTCATTCTTTCCTCATGGGAAAAACTGGTTCACTGAAAGATTGGAAAATCACAAATATGGCAACCAAAGGCTACGGGCAAACACATTTTGGTTGACATGTAGTGGTTTCAATGCACGTATGTAAATTTGTAGGGGAACACCCTACACAAGATATGTTATTATATATATTGTTAATGGCAGGAGAAAAATTAAGATACAGCAATGTTTCTCAACCTTGTTGACTTTAATACTACTAGAGTTAAACTCCCAAAATTCCCCAGCCAGGCTTTCTGGGATTGAAGTCCACACATCTTAAAGTCACTAAGATTGAGAAACACTGAAATAGAGAAATACTTTCATAACAAATTCACTAAGATCAGACTTCAGCAAACAAATGGATTTTTTTTAAAGGGGAATAGAACTAATAAGTTCAGAAGAAAAAGGAAATTATAAACAGATATAAATCTATTTCAAAGTCTTCAAGGTATCAATTGCCAAGTAGAGACAAAACTTATACATAACTCATTATCAATCTAGAATTAATGCAGATTAAATGAAAATTAAAGGGTAATTGACTAGACCCAATACTGCTTGGACTGATAAAGTCTGTTATGGGCTCTACCGAGAAGTTTTCCTCATCCCACTCACTGTATAGGTTCAAAAATCTTCACACTTGATGAAGATAATAGGCCATTGCTTCAATCATTTATTTTCTCCTTTTCGTGGAGTTTTTTTTCCTAGTCTGATGTACTTAGTGTGTCTGATTCATAATTAGTAAGGACAAATATTTGAACAACATATTAGCCAAACCTCCAAACTCTCTCAAGTAAAATGTCAAGGAAATTGCATTCCATAGCATTCCAAGAATATGATTTACAAATAGAGAAATCGCAAAATATGGTTAAAAAAAAGTCAAGAAGACCAATGTGATGATGCAACTGACACTCTGTCCATTTTACCCCTTGCCCCCTTCAGCAATGGGAATACCACCATTGATGCCAAAAGGAGAACTAAGTGCTGAGTGAAATGAGAAGCCAGAGTTAGTCTTTCCCCCATTTCCAACTTCTGATGCACCTTTTTCTCACACACCCCATTCTCTCTCTGTCTCTCCCAACAGTAGACTGTTAGGAAAGAGGAGCTAAGTCATACAAGGATCTAAAATTGCCTGGAGAGGCCTCTTGAGCTAGGGCAAAACATATATGTTGCATGGATTTAATTGTCAATTTTTTACTCTAAGGACCAAAAGATATTTGTAAATTAGGAAATTAATGGAATCTCAGTTGACTTCATAGAACGGTATAGAAATATCTTCCTCTTCATGTGATTCTACATAGCTCTATTTTTAAGAGGAATAATTGGCCCAAATTTTATTCAACTAGAAGCCAAAGCTACTCCAGGGCTACTACTTATAAAACATGAACAAAGCTCCAGTCTTAAATGCCTTAGGATGTAAACTAGCTAGAAATCCCATTCCTTTAACTCTTCCATGAGCTCCCACATGTCTTTTAGCCCTTCACTCTTTCGTTCCTACTTGGCCCACCGGATAGATTGGATCTGCATCTCCACAAGTGGTCTGCTCAAGGAGGAGAAAATCTGATCTTGGATACCCCATCCCCAATTCTATAAAAAATAACTTAGAATCTCCCCAAGATTGTAATTTAACATTGCTAGAACAACAATAAAAGGAAGTGTTGGGAGCGATGCTACTGCCAGATTATAACAGGTTTTAGATATGCAAATTGCAAGAATTTTCCAGTCTCCAGCCCCAGGCCAGGAGACAGAAAGGAAGAATGAACAACATTGCTCTTTCATTCCCTGTCCTGCTGAAACTAGATTACCACAATGTCTGCAAACTGTTTTGTGGCAATAGTAGAGGTCGCTGGGATTTAACTACCACCACATCATTGAAAGATTGACTTAACTCATATAGCAGAAAAAGTATACATGTTTCTCAATTGCATACATGTTCTTACTTGAAGAAATCGATTCAGTTTTCAGAGAAAAGGAAATGCTCTCTGGAAATCATTTCCATTTCTATACAGGTTTAGAGAGCCAGTTTGATGAAGTGATTAAAGACACCAGGTTATAAACCGAGATAAAGTGAGTTCAAGTCCCATCTTAGGCATGAAGTCAGCTGGGTGACTTTGGCCAGTCACTTTCTCTCAGCCCTAAGGAGGAGGCAATGGCAACACCACTTGCCAAAATATTGCCAAGAAAACTGTGTGGATTAATCCATGCAATCACCAGGCATCAACAATGATCCAGATGAAGAGAAGAAAGAGTTTAGAAAGTGTGAATTAGGTAGTACACACTAGACTGTAAACTAAAATATTCCATATATACCCCAGTACACAGCAGTCATATGAGTGAAAATATCAATGTGAGCATTGCTATTCCCAAATAGTTATTATGGATAGCTTTAATGAATTATTTTCAATTAGTAAACTAAACTTAAAACTAAAGGCAAATATATACAGTATTCAAATAGTCTCCAAAACAAGTGCTTGGGATAGTTATTTTATACTAACTCTAATATAATTCACTAGTGATCTTTATGATAGGTACACATATTTAGATAAATATTCTAGCAACCAAATTTTCACAGAAAAGTAGTGACATCCAGTGGCAATATTAAATAAAGCAGATGACGACCAATTTATACTTTGGTTGCTGCTTTGTTCCCCTTCGGAAATTATAAGTTTGAGTCATCTCATTTTCTTCCACCCATTGCTTCAACAACATATAGTAGAGGTGTAAACTAAATTAGGGCACCAAAGAGGTAAAATCCTCTTTAAAAACTGTAGACACACCTGTTATTAACCCATTTTTATTAGAGGCTTGATATTTGGCATAATCTGAAAGTTATGACCCTCACTTTTTCAGATTTATCATGTCTTTATTATTTTTATAAACAACTCAAAGTGGTGAACATACCTAATACTCCGCCTTCCTCTTATGTTCTTCACAACAATCCTGTGAGTGAGAGTTGGGCTGAGAGAGAGTGAGTAGCCCAGAGTCATCCAACCAGCTTTCATGCCTAAGGAAGGACTAGAACTCACCATCTCCCAGTTTCTAGCCTGGTGTCTTAACCACTACAGCAAAACATGGTCCACTTACTGAGCCAGCAAAATAATAAGCCAAAAAAGCACAGCACGGCATAGCATTCAGAAACAAAATCAGAAGTCAAAAAGCTGGACTCGTCTCAGCAAAATGTATGATATCTGGAGTTCTCATATTTGTCTTTCAGACATTGTAAACATATACTAAGTATTTATCCAATGTTTCTCATTTTTTCTGCAGGCATGGACCACTCAATATACTATAGGTATAACTATAGGCCAGTGAGCTTAACATGTGTAGTAGCAAAGTTAATGGAATTGCTCCTGAAAAAAGAGATTAGCAAACATTTAAAAGCACACAACCTGATGGACTCAAAACAGCATGGCTTTAACGGGGACAGATCATGTCAAACTAATCTGATTGACTTTTTTAACTATGTCACAAATGTTTTGGACAAAAGTGATGTTGTAGACATAGCTGATCTTGATTTTAGCAAAGCATATGATACTGTTCCATATATAAGCTCATTAAAAAGTTGTACAGCCCAGGGCTTAACTACTGAGTGGTTCAAAGGATAAGAAGTTGTCTCAGAGACAGATCCCAATGTGTGATTACTAATGGGGCACCGTTTGAACAGAGACAAACCACAGTGTACCATAAGGCTCAGTCCTAAGTCCTATTCTGTTCAATGTGTTTGTAAGTGATGTAACAGAAGGATTGCTAGGTAAGGTTTATTTTTTTTTTGCTGATGACACAAAGGTATGTAATAGAATTGACATTCCTGGGTGTACTCGTAACATGGAATACTGGAGAATTGGTCAAAAATGTGGAAACTGCAATTCAATGTTTCTAAGTGTAAGAACATGCACTTAAGGAAAAGTATTCTCTGGCAAGGTGCAGTATTGGGAATACAGTGTTGGACAGAACAACCGAAGAAAGGGATTTAGGTGTGTTCTTAGCAGATGACTGCAGAATGAGCAAATAGTGTAGCCAGGCAGCTGTGAAGGCAAACAAAATTCTGGGATGCATCATTAGAGGGATCACCAGGAGGAAAAAGGAGGTCCTAATCCCACTATGTAGAATTTTAGTCATACCCCATTGGAAATGCAGTGTTTAGTTCTGGAAAGCTCTCTTTAAAAAAGATACTGATAGGATTGAGTGAGACCAGAGATGGACACAAAAATGGTGCAAGGTCTGAGGAACAAAACATCTCAGGGGAGATTGGAATAATTGAATATGTACAACCTGAAGGACAGAAAAGAAAGGGGAGACATGATTGAAACCTTGAAAGATATTAAGGGTATGAATAACGTTCTAGAAGGCAGTATTTTCAATATTAAACAAAAATCAAGAACACTGGGGCATAACCTCAAACTGACAGGAGGGGAAGTTCCAAAGTAATGTTAGAAAGTATTAGTTCACAGAAGGAGCAGTAAAAGCTTGAAACCAACTTCCAGTGGAGGTAGAGCAGGGGGCTTCAAACTTGGCAACTTTAAGACTTGTGGACTACAACTCCCAGACTTCCTCAGCCAGCCAGTTGAAGTCCACAAGTCTTAAAGGGCTGGCTGAGGAATTCTGGGAGTTGAAGTCCACAAGTCTTAAAGTTGCCAAGTTTGAAGACCCCTGAGGTAGAGAGTCAATTATTAGTAACTGAGTTTAAATATGCTTGGGATAAACACATGTCCATCATTTGACAAAAAATGAAATAAGAACTCAAAAGACAGACTCAATGGACCATTAGGTCTTTTTCTGATGTTAGTTTTCTATGTTTCTATACATTCAGCAAACAGAGGCACTACCCAATTAAACACCTCCTCTCTGTGCTTTCATTTTTTTGGCAAACAGAATAATAGTTGTAACTCATTTATTATGCTTTCTGAACCCTTTCCTTTTAAAGGCCTTTTAAATCTAAGCTTCCGCATTTACATTTTAATTTTACATCCTGTGATGAAGGTATACAGATCCTTTTTTAGAACAATGGTTGGGATGATCAAACCGAATCCATCATAATGAGCAAAACGTGGACTTCAGTTGTTATCTGGGATTTAAGCTAACTGAAATTGAGGAAATGATCGATCATCTGTCGTAGAGTGGACATGATCCACGTCCTTCCTGAAAAAAAGTGGCCAGCTTGGGTGTTTGTAAATGGCTGGATCAGGGTGTTCTGTACCAGCCTGCTACCGGCCCTGCAGAAAAGGCAGGGACAACCCCTTTTACAAGAAGGCAAGAGGCTGGAATTACGCCTGCCAAATTTATTGATACAAAAACAAATAGAACAAGACACGAACCAAGAAACAGGAGCTTTTCAAGCGGTTGCCTTCAGCAAACCAGCCCTCCCACGCATTCCCCCTTTTATACAGTTCAGGGTGTGGCTTCTCTCTGCCTCCTTCTGAGGTGCCCCATTGCCTTCCTCTGTTTACTCCTGATTGACTGCCTCCTGCGTCGGGCGTCCTTGAACAGTGCCAGCTGTGGGTCATCTTCATCCACGCTGTCAGGCTCACACAGCTGGGTCTGTGTCATGACCAGGTGAGAGGGGCCTGGCTGAGGGCTCTCATCAAGCTGTCCAACCCCCTCAGCAAGCTCTTCAACACCCCCCTCCTCCTCCTCCTCTGAGTCGTCCGACCCAACTGCCGAACCCACAGGCTGACCCTGAATCACAACACTGGGAAACTATCCATGTCAATTTGAGGGAGGGAATCATGGTATGTATATTTTTTTAAAAAAATGGTTGTCCAACGTCTCTTGAAGGAACCCTCCCTTACAATTTTCCTTTGGGGCTTTCTGGAATAAAATACTGTATCCTACTTAAAATGGTTTTTTTTTCCCGCCCTCCCCACATATATTCTCCCACCTATAAGTTGGGATCCTTCCATTTATCACCAACACGCAGTTCCCAAATAGCACTGCTACTAAGTCTGAGTTGCCTCTCTAATAATAATGAGGACAACATCGTTCTTTCCTTCACCTCTCTCACCTCTTCTTCTCAACAATAGTGGAGGTCACCATTCTCACTGATTCTCTTAGCATACTCACTAATCTTCTCCATCATTTCTATTGACTTTCTCCTCCAGTCTCATTCACAGAATGACCCATTTGAATTTTTGTCACCTGTCACTTCTGGCTTTTAATGTTGTTTACACCACAATTTCTGTAATCTATTATTTGAGGACTTCTTCAAGCCAAACAGAAGGGACCCTTAAGGTCATGATCAGTGTTTTTTTAACTCTTTCTTAAATGAATAAACAAAGCTTTATTTAGTTATGTATGGATATGCCATGCAAAAGAGAGTGGAAAGTAGAGTCGTAAAGCAAGTAACATAAGAAATATGCTTTGGATGTATTAATTTTAATAAATGCCATGTAAAAGTTCTTGTCCTTTCTGATATTATTCTAATGTAAGAACAACAAATGATCTACTATTGTGAGGATGTATGGCACTGAGTCTCAGCTAGTATGTTCCCCCCACTCCTTGATTTGCAACAAAATCTACTTTTCTATGTTCTCCAATAAAGAAAGTCTAATTTACTGTACATCAGCTATATCCCAGTTCATTTAATCAAGGTGCTTAAGGTTAGTTTTGCTACATCTAAAAAAATAATCATTTTCTAAATTATTCTAACTCTAGATATGTGGACTTAAAATCCCAGAATTGAAGTTGCTGGCTGAGGGATTCTGGGAGTTGAAGTGCATACATCTTAACATTGCCAAAGTTGAGAATCACTGCTGTAAATGAAGCCATCCAAGCACAAAATTTAATGAAAGTCTGTTGATGAATTAAAAACATACTCAGACATTTTTGGGGGTTTGCTGTTCGTGTTTTGCTCATTTATTTGAATTGTCTTTTTTATTAATCAATTATGTTTACGTTTCCTCAGTCTTTTGGAAGAGTACTTTTATTGTACATTGTAATTAAGATTTCTGTGAGTTTTTATATCACTTGTGAACCTGATTATCGCAAGTATGAATAGTTCAAAAGGAGCCTATGCTCCATTCCTTCCTCTCTGAGACTTTTCTTTTGTTGTGAACATTACAGGGGTTTAACATCTGAAGATGACCTCTCAAGATGAAGCAAACTAATTAAATGATGTTCTGTGGCCTACCAGATGCTTCACAAGGAGAGTTTTATAAGCTACAGTACAGACTGGCTTTAAAATAAATTATATATAAAGCTTGCCAACTCTCTCTAGTCAGTGGGGTAGATCTGGCTAGCTATATTAAATATGTTGGATACAAATTATCTAAGTTTGAGTTAAGCATTAATGATAGGTTTAAAGAATAAATTGATTAGTATTCTTAATAATTCACTGAACTGAACATTTGAGAAGAGATAATGTGACTTCTCAACACGTCAATTGCCAGACATACAGTCTTGATACTGTATGTACATAACACAACTTATTTAGTAACTGGGAGCTCAGATTGGTCCTTATAATGAAAAAGGTCTTACCAAGGTCAAGTTTATTTGATATCCTCAGTTTTCTCTAAATACGCACCCTCAATCCTCAAAGCACAGTAGATACTTTGGGCAAGCCTTTTCACAACATTCTTACTGGGTGGGCAGATTCAACTTCAGCAAGGCCATACCTGATATATCCCAGTGGTAATGCCATATTGCAGGGGTCTCCAACCTTGGCAACTTTAAGTTTTGTGGATTTCAACTCCCAGAATTCTTCAGCCAGCAAAGCTGGCTGAGGAATTCTGGACGTTGAAGTCCACAAGTCTTAAAGTTGCCAAGGTTGGGGACCTCTGCCATTGCCCGCAACAATCTGGCTCCTCATTTTAACAACCTCAGAAGGATGGAAGGCTGAATCAACCTTGAGATGGTCAGGATTGAACTCCTGGCTAGGGGCAGAATTAGTCTGCAATACTAACCACTGCGTCACCACAAGTCCTATGAATTGGGTCTAGAAGTCCTTTGGTAACCAGTGCAGTAGTGATGTTATAAGATTGTCCCCTCAACACTCTAGTTGCCATATTTTGGGCCAACTACACCTTTTAGGCTATATCAAAAGTTGTTCCATGTAAAGCATACTATTGAGTTTTTATTTTTTTTAAATTTGCTTATTTTTAATATTGTAACTGCTTTTCCATATATCTGTTTATGATCTGTAAGCCACCTAGAGCTGCTTATTGGGGGGGAATATAAATTTAATATTTTTTTAAAAAAATAATGCAATTCAACCAAATACTGATTAAATCATGAGTTGTCAAGGCATTATCTACTTTGAGGATGAGAGCAGGACACAAAAAATGTTTTCATAGAAAAAATATCATTTTTACGTTAAACTTGCACCTAATATTATTTATTAATCTCGAGTCTAAGAAAGTTTACTCAAACATGAAATGAGACTTAGCACAGTCACTGGAAGTGGGCAGGATACAGATCTTATAAATATATACGAATGAGAAAGTAACTCTTGAGGGGGAGGGCTATTTTCTCCAAGGAGGAGAGTATAAATGGATAAATGATTCATATTTTCACCTCTTAAAATGAATGAAATGGCTATTACTAGGCATATCAATAGAATTTTAAAAATAAAGGCGGACTTCCGGTGGCGACGCGACGCTGAAAGACAGCCGTTTTTGGGCTGCCCGCTCCGCAGCTGTGTTTTTCCATCGTAAACAGCGTCGATCAGCTGTTTAGATGGATTTGAAGCCCCCTCCTCGGGAGAAGAGGAGGGGGTGAGGCCCCAGGTAGGGGTTGAGCTCTCCGCACCGCCTGAGCTGAGAGCTTGGGCGGCTGAAGGATGAGCCCCCCCGAAGCCTGGGTTGCTCCGAGCTGCGCAGTGCCTCTGCTCTGGGATTTTTGGAGCAGAGCCAGGCGTTAGCAACCACCCCTGCCAAAAGGAAATACTTTTGATTATCAAGATGCAGGCAGAGCGGTACAGGAGGTCAAGGTGAAGTGGACTCTTTATTTTTACTCTCTAGCTCAATGGATTTTATAGCTTTAAAGTGAAAGTGCGTAATAAGTGAAAGTGGGGGAAGATGGCGGCTAAAACTTCTAAAGCTCTTCGGAATGTTTTGGGGGTCATGACAGAGGTGCTCCAAAAGTTTTGGGGCGTTAAGATTGCTGATTAAATTTTTAGATTAGAATGTCAATGGACTAAAATTATTATAGAGGAGAAAGAAAGTTTTTTTTTAATATTTTACACAATTTAAGATTGATGTTATTTGCTTGCTAGAAAAGTATATTAGGGTTATGGACTTAAAGTATGTGTTGAACTAAGAATGGGTATGTAAGCTCCTAATTAACAACAAGTTGTCTTAGAGATTGCCTAAATCTTTTTTTTATATACTCTTTTTATTTGAACTTTTATTTGAACTTAAGGATGATTTGGAACTGCGAGACATTTGGCGTGATACATGCAAGAACTATTTTTGATCATAGTTTAGTTTGGTCGGAGATTATTAAGATTAACAGAGATAGGCGCTTTTGGCGCGTAACTGAGAATTTGTTTGGAAATTAGAGAAAGGTGGGAGAATGCAAATAGCAGGTGAAAGTTTTTTTTCTTTTCTTTTTTTTTGAAATTAATATGAATAAGGACTGGGATTAAGAAAATTTATTTTGAGTAAAGCTCCTTTTCTGTTTTCCTCTTTTTCTTTTCTACTTTATTTGTAATATTAATATTGTTTGTGCTCATTTTATATGAGCTAGAGAGAGATAGAATTTATAGTTTATTGTTGATAACATAGGGGTGTTTATGTTTGTTTTTCGATTTTATGCCCTGTATTTAGCTCTGGGAAGTCGGGGGGGGGGAGGAGGGAGTGGGGGAGAGGGATAGGGAGGGTTGGATAGGGGTGGGGGAGGGGGGGATTAAAGTCAAAATGTATTGTAAAACTTTTTAAATAAAAAAAAATAAAGGCGACATATTTGACAGTAATTCAGAAGATATTTTGCCACATACATTATTTGTCCTTGCAAAAGAATCTATCTGTGATAAGGTATAAAAAGCCATTTCTATTCCTAGGTAAATTGATTTTGGTTAATACTATGAACTGTATTTCAACTGTCATGGCTTTCTTATTACTTACTGTACAGTATTGTACATGCCACTTCTGCTTTTATTTTTTTTAACTAAACCATAAATATTTCCATTCAATTATAATATTATGGCCTTTCTTTTCCCTCCCTCCGCCCCTCCTTCTCTAGAAGTCACAAATATTATGTTTTAACATATTACAGCTTACAAATTTACTTTTAAAAATTACAATTATGTGTCCTGATGTAGTCCTATGGTACTGGTAGGTTAAATTTAACATTCAGCCAAACCTAGGCTTTTTTATTGTTGGTGCTGGAAAGGAAAAGGTAGCTTGATTTCATTTAGCTGAGATTTGGTTTCATCTGTGGTTCACTCATAATTTCATCTCCTTTTCTTTGAGGCATTAGGATTAAATATAGTTCACTACAGAGAACCATTGTAGTGTAATGATTAAGGCTCCAGGCATTAATTAAGTCTTCTTTAATCTGACTTCACTTTCCAATGGTATCACATGCATGGAAATACCCACACAGGGCTTTTTAGCAGCAATACGGAAGCTGCTTGTCATTGCCTTATTTTGGGGATGTCCATTTTACTTTTCAATCAAGCTTGTGAAACTGGGAATTCGTAGTGATTGCCAAGCTAGTGCTGCCCTTATTATAGAGAAAGCCCTGCAGATTATCATTTTTAAGATTCCAGAAAATTCTGTTACCTTAAGAGATGTAAATGCTTTGAAGGTATATAACCAAACTCAAAAAAGCTCCCAAATGAGAGAAAGTGACCTTTCCTTACTAGAAGGGCGGTATATAAGTCTAATAAAGATAAAGAAAGAAAGATAAATCATTGAGCTATATACATGATCAAGGACAAGGTGAGAATCATACGGTCTGATTCCTAGAAACTCCAGGGCTTTAGTTTCAGATGCACGACAAATATTTGGCAGGAAGACTTGGGGCAGGAAGGAAGACTATTTGCAATTGCAACCAGTGAATAGGTTTCCACGATTTTTTTCAAAAAAAATTCTGGCTGCATAGGCAGCTTTTGCAGTTGGACAACAATAGGAAAATTTTGATTGCTAATGCATTCTCTTCTCTTCCTGGAAATACCTTAGGACAGAAAGTGGAATTCTACAGCTGCTGTTATAGTGGCAAAATTAAGGAAAGGGAGGGAGGGAGAGGGAGAGAAACTACATCACTGACTTTATTACTGCTGTAATAGCCATGGTTGCTGATTTGTTTTTGCTGAGTTTCCTCTGTGCATCTAGTTCCACCTCCATCCAAATTCTTTTAGGCAACAGCCCTGATGATAAAACAAGAAAACATCCCATTCTTCATCAGCAAAATGCCCAATTTGTTGAGCTGAGCAAAACTGGTTTGCTAAAATGTACAGGCAGTGGATTCTTTGAGGTCAGTCTGGCTACTCCCTCAGTTAAAAGAAACAATGGAAATTTCAAGAATATTTAAGCATCTTGTGTGACTGCGAGAGTGGGGGGCAAAAAGGATGGAATAAGGACTCCTGCCTTGGGCTAGAACAGGGGCCTTCAAAC
Organism: Vipera berus; assembly: GCF_964194415.1. NCBI lineage: Eukaryota > Metazoa > Chordata > Lepidosauria > Squamata > Viperidae > Vipera > Vipera berus. Next base: position 87,912,604 of record NC_138207.1, on the reverse strand, counting down.
TTGGCCCTTTTATGACTTGTGGACTTCAACTCCCAGAATTCCTCAGGCAGGCCTTCTAGACCCCTGGACTAGAAGATCTCCAAGGTCACTTCCAGCCCTCTGATTCTCTGCTTCTAAGGTTTTAAAAACAAAGAATAAACTCATTACCTATAATCAGATTTCCTCCTATATAATGTTTTGATACCATTATTACTAGTATATTGGTAATACTTTCAGAAAACGTGGATAGAAAGAAGATTTTTTCAGGAGAAAATGCTATTTCAGAAGGCAAGACACTGTAGTGGAAATTTATATTTTACTGTATATTTCACATTTCTTACCACCAATCTCCCTCAGAGAGGGACTCTAGGTGGGATACAATATAATCAATACAATTAATATTAAAATCCAAATGTCAAAAGGTGAAAAATTCCTAGATGGGGTGGTTAGCAGTTGTTAATACAGGGGGGTAGGGGTGTTCTCAGGGGGGCATCCAGCCCCATGGTTGTGTGGGCCTCTGTGTCCCCCATGCAAGGCTACATAGCCAAGTTGGGACCTCTTTGCTTCACCTCTGAGGGCAGGATATATCACCATACAGGGTCAGGGTCAGAGAATGTAGTTAAACAAGTTGTTAATGTAATGTTATTTACCTATTTATTTGTATCCTGCCTTTATTATTTTTTATAAATTACTCAAGGCAGTGAACATAATCAACACACCTTGCTCCTCCCTATTTTCCCCACAACAACAACCATGTGATGAAGGTTGGGCTGAGAGAGAGTGACTGGCCCAAACCTATCTGTACAGTCTCTGATGTAACCCATCAAGATTCTTTCTAGAAGAATCCATCAAGATTCATTCCATCATAGGGCATGGCTTATGATGCTAGGAGAGGAGGACTCAGATCATATAAACAGCCCCTACTTCCATTCCCCCCAATAATAGGATGCTCACCCCAAAGAAGGCATCCATAAAGAGGATCTCTTCCACTTTCTGGTTACCAACAGGTTAGCTGCTTAAAACTCAGTGAGAGATTACTTTGGGAGATCAGGAGTGGGATTCAAATACCTAAACAACAGGTTCTCTGCATGGATGGAGGCCTGGGCCTCCGAGGCCTAGAATGGACTTCCCGAAGTGACATCCACACACTTCCTGTGGGCTCCTCTAGGCCTGGGAGGCCTCCTCCAGGCCTCTGAGGCCTAGAACGGACTTCTGGAAGTGACATCCATGCACTTCCAATGGCTGTTGTAGGCCTGGGAGACCACCTCCAGGCCTCTGAGGCCTAGAACAGACTTCTGGAAGTGACATCCATGCACTTCCAATGGGCCGTTCTAGGCCTGAGAGGCCTCTCCACCAGGCCTTCTATAATGGACTTCCGGAAGCAGCATGGGTTCAGCCGGGTCTCCAAACTCAACAAGAAGATTCCATTTAATCCCTCATTGTCTTCATTCGCAACCCCCACATACAGCTCTCTCCTGGAACTACCAGATCTGGATGATGGCAGCAAAGAATTGGAGGCATCAATGTAGTCAGATAAGTACAATTTAGCAATGATAGCAGACATTGTGGAAAAAGAAATGAGAGCTATACAGCCACTAGACAAGGAGCCATGTTTTGTACAAACTATGTATTTCATTTTTTAAACCTAAAATTAAATATTGCCTGTCAGAAACTACATAAAAAAATCCTTCTAATTTGCTTCCACGAGTCCATAAAGAGTGATTTCCATGCATTAGATTTTTATATAGAAATTGTGACCACTTGAATATTTAAGAAATCTAGTTTCTTTGAAAAACTTACAACAACTCTATCCAGGTGCAAAAAAAATGTAAAAGAAAAGATCACTTCAGTTAAATGTTTATCCTAATTCAGCACTCTGAACTCTAAATTACTTCAACCCATTATTGACCTAGTAAACAGAATGATCCTAAACGAATGCATTTGGGAAGAAAAGTATTATAAACATTCATTATTTTCCGGTATTCTAATGCATTCATTTCATGCAATAACTCATTTCTCACCTATACATAGGGCAGGGGTCTTCAAACTTGGCCCTTTTATGACTTGTGGACTTCAACTCCCAGAATTCCTCAGCCAGAATCTTACAAAGCAGCTTAATTGTAATGATAAACACAGACCTGACTAAGTACAGAAGCCTCTTGGAAGGGAAATAAGTCAGTGAGGTCAAGATGGCAGCTGCAAGCAGAGAACCAATAATGTTGAGGCACATTAAAATAAAATGGTGGAATTTGATGCACAGTTGAGAATGCCACCTTCATTTTGATGGCACCCTATAGATACCCCTCCCCAAATAACTATACCCAGCTTCTCTAAAATCCTGCATCTTTTTCTTCAAAATATAGAACAGAATTATGTTGCCTCAGGTGTTAATTAAAATGAGCCTTGGTGGAGCAGTGGGCTGATGCCTCCTTAAGTAACACCAGCTGCCTGCAATTAGTGCTGGTTCACATCCCACCAGGCTCAAGGTTGACTCAGCCTTCCATCCTTCCGAGGTAGGTAAAATGAGGACCCAGATTGTTGGGGGCAATTAAGCTGACTTTGTAATAATGCCGCTTGGGGTTTGTGTGAAAGCCCTAACAAGCAGGCATATACATAGAATGAAGGCTACTGCTAAGCTTGTAAGCCGCCCTGAGTCTTCGGAGAAGGGCGGGATATAAATGGGATTAAAATAAATAAATAAATAAATAAAAAATGCTTAGATGTTTGGTGCATAAAAGCTCATTAAAGCACCCATCCAACATTATACATCCACAACTATTTCTTGAAATACACTCAGTTCCCTTTTCAAGAAAGAAGCAAACAGAGGGACAATATAGGTATTTATGAATTATAACCACAACTGAACCCAGAATTTTGGTTGTAAGCCATTGCAGTTATAAGTCAAGACATCAGTATTTAGAATAGAATAGAGCTGGAAGGGACCCTGGAGGTCTTCTAGTCCAGCCCCCTGCTCAAGCAGGAGAACCCTTATCATCTCAAACAGGTGATTGTCTAGTCTCTTCTTAAAAACCCAGTGATGGAGCACCCACGATTTCTGGGGGTAAGCTGGTTGATTGTCCTCACTGTCAGGAAGATTCTCCTTATTTCCAGTATGACCAGACTTGTTTTTACAACCATTCTCACAATGGTCATTAAGCAAGTCACTGCAATTGTTAAGCAAATCATGTGGTCATAAGTTCAAATCCAACTTATCCAGTGGTCAATTTTTTGTCAGAAAATGGCAAAAAACATCACAAAACATGCTTATGTAACTGGGGACACTGCAGCTAATTATAAATGTGAGCTGGTTGCCAAGCACTTGAAATGTGATCACGTACCTGTGGCAATGGTGCAGCAGTCATAATTTTGAGGAAACATTATAAGTATTTTTGTTTGAGTCTGTTGTAATTTCAGTCATTGAGTGACTGGCGGTAAGCCATGATCTATCTGTAATACAGTATAATTCTCAGCCCCCAATACATGATTTATAATTGCACCACTAAATAAGAGCTGACAGGTAGCTTAATCACACCACTGGGAAATGTCAGATTCTTTACATCTTTAACCTTCTTTCCTTGTTTTTTTTTTCCTTCTTTAATAGAACAGGTAGAACAAATGATAACATCCAGTTATCTTACAGAATGCTGAGAAAAACCCTGTCCATTAACTCAGCTACATCCAACAATGTAGGTTTACATGTCTATGCTAGACATGTAACACAGAGGTGGGGATCCTATAAAATTCTCCTATAATTTCTCCTATAAAAACCTAAAAAGAAACAAAACTATTGCTGCCATTATGTTCTGAATTTCAAACAGTACATACTTCTGGTTTTATTTTGGGTTTTTTTGTAGGGAAGGGAGGGGAAATTATTAAATGCCACTTACTTTAATGCAGAGGAAGACAGGTAGTAATCACTATTGAGGCAATCACAGGCAATCATATTTAGAGTAGAATACAGTTGGAATAACATGAGAAAGTGGTAGAAAGGAGTGCAATTTCAAAAAAAAATACCCTTTGTCTTCACAGTGTTAATTATGCAAATAGTAAGCTTCTTCTCATTTAGTGATTACAATCCATTCCAGGGACTTTGTGATTAAACAAACTGGTTGCTAGCTAGACAAACAAGTGAGGGCACAGAGAGAAAAAGATGCTGCAAATATCACCAGTTGCTGCAGTCTCGTTCAGATAACTGTATAATGTCCTGTGCTTGACACATTTTCCCCTCTTTTTTGTCCCCCTCACAATGCAGAGAGATTGCTTGAACAAGCAATTCTCTTCCTATATTGCTTTTCTACACAGTGCAGCCCTTCACTATAAAGTGCCAATTGATAGTTAATGAGCTAAGTTCTGTGATCCTAATTAGTTGATTATAACTCTACCTGGCTCTCCTTACTGGCTAAAACTGACCAGATATTAATCAGTTTCACAATGAAGGCTTTTCTTGTCATGCATCTGAAATTGGTCCTAAATGCACACAATGATCGCTAACCAAGAGACTTGCTAAACAAAGAATGGCTGTATAGCAGGCATTGGAATAAGGCACAGGTCTTCAAACATGACCCTTTTATGACTTGTGGACTTCAACTCCCAGAATTCCTCAGCCAGGCATGCTGGCTGAGGAATTCTGGGAGTTGAAGTCCACAAGTCATAAAAGGGCCAAGTTTGAAGACTCCTGGAATAAGGTATATTTTCCCCATGATGTATTAATATTTTACTTTCAAAATGTTTCATTTTGCAAGCTACACAAAATTTATACTTGTCAGGACCCACCCCAATCCACATCTTAGGAAAGAAGAACTCTTGGAGACAGGACTGTCCAAGCAGGAACTTTTACTAAAACATGATTGGCAGTGGATAATCTAGACAGGATCTGGCAACTGTGTCGCAGATTGATACTTTTAAAGTGTCCCTGAGTAAAAACCCCTCCCCTAAGTCCATTTGGTCAGTCCCGGATCAGTTAAGTTTCATGTGTCAAAACCTTTCATGGGAAAAGAGAACTTCATGCATTTACTGTACAACAATTGCTTCCTGCCCTTCAAATTCCAATCGGAGATACAAACCAGAATCTCTCTCCCCCCCCCCACCTCTTTCTTTGTTTTTCTCAGTTCGAAGGTTCTTCCCCTAGTCTTTGATGATGGCCCCCAGGCAGGCTGAATAAACAACCTTGCATCTAATGGATAGGGATGGCCAATTAACATCTTCTCTTCCCCTCCTTGGGAATGGCAGAATCCAGTAAGGGGGTGAGATTTAGGTTTGCACAGATAGGGGGTTAGAAATGGAATATAAATGGATTCTGACAATACTGTTACATCCTGAAGTACAGTATCTCAGAACATTCTAATATTATCTGTTGAAAATGTAGCTTAGTTTCTTTCGTTAAGTTGGAGAAAGGAAGCAAACACAAATGCTGAAAGATGTTGGCTTCTGTTCCTCAACAGTTGAATAAAATAAATGACAGAAACAAGATGTGTGGTAAGATTGTCATTCATTTAAGGAGCCAAACTCAGGTTTGGGAATAAGGAATCATTTAAGCTGCAAAGGCAGACTAAGTTCCTTATAGTAATTTTATCAAACAAAAAAGATACATCATGAATGAATTTATCTCAGGAAGAACCAACCTTGAAGGGCATCTCGCCATGAAATGGAAGCAATGTCCTTGACAGGTGGTTTAGATCTTGGCCTGGATCTCTGTTTTAATACAAGTAGTCCTCCACTTACATCCACAAATTTAGCCCAAAATTTATGTTGCTAAGTGAGACAGTTGTTGAGTATGTTTTGCCTCTTTATGCCCCATCTTTCTTGCCATCATAGTTCAGTGAATCACTGCAGTCGTAATTAGTACTACAGTTAGTAACATGGTAGGTGAACTTGGCTTCCCCATTGACTTTGCTTGTCAGAAGGTCACAAAAGGTGATCACATGACCTTGGGACACTGCAACCGTCACAAATAGGAGGCAGCTACTAAGCATCTGAATTTTATCAAGTTTCCGACGTATGGGCTTTTCAAGTGACTCTGAGGCATTGTTTACCTTAAAAGTCCTTTATTTAGCCTAATACACTGGCAAATGCTTGCTCGAAGGAAGCTGGAATCTAAAATTTCTGCCCCCTTGCACAATATATTAAACACAATTCTCCACCTTTCTAATTTTGTCATTAATCACATTCTCCAATTAATTTAAAGAATCAGTTTCCCTTCCGTTAGACAACCTGCCAAGTTCTTATCTTCTTTAATTTCAGATGGCCTTGAGGTACAATCCTCCTCCTCCCTCCTCCCAGCCTTAACCCTATCTCTTAAAGCAATACACAAGTTTAACATATGAAATAGCTGCTGCTTCATCTCTTGTCAAGCAAGAACATTCGATGTTAGCAGCAGTCATAAGTGTGAAAAACAGTCGTAAGTTGCTTTTTTCAGTACCATTGTAACTCTGGCCACTAAACGAACAGATATAAGTCAAGGACTATCTGTACATAAAGGGAGTAGAGACTCAATTCCAACTCTTTCCCTGCCTACAATTTTATATAATAATAATGTGCATCATCCTAAGTTTCATTACATTTTGTGTTTTGCCCAGAGATGGAATGTAGATGCTTTCTGTTATTAGCTGCAAAATTCCTTCTTCCCTCAATTCTCCTTTCTAATAAAAATATTCCAAGCATTATAATAGGAGACGCCTGTGTTCTACAGCACGTAGGTGCCAGTCCTTTTGTTCCCTTACCCACTGCTATTCACATCTTTTCAGAATTGAACAAGCTTGTGCCAAAAGGTTACTTTCATTAAAGAAAATGGGTTTCTTTTCAGCTGAAATCTTTTGTTTCCAAGACTTAGCTAGTCCTTCATTGTCTGGGGAGCAAAACTATATCTCTTAATCAAGCAACGCACCGTAAGCAAACATTAAACAGCCCTACTAAAATCTACTGGAGCAGCAAGTTATGTGGATCACCAGAATATATTTGGTATAACATATTCATATGATCTTTCAAATAAATGGCCAAGCTCGGTGATTAATGTCTGCTTTATTGGAGAGTCAGAAGACTCATGTAGTAGTGTGCTGCTTAGTTCTGAAGGAAGGATTAGATTTCTTAAACCATTTATATTTGGTCATAGTGCCAAAGATATAGTGTCAGGTTTCCATTAAATTGATATTTTTTTTAAAAAAAGTAAGGTAATAATTTATTGTGACATGTTAGTCATGGACTTCACATGCTTTCTTAAGTTGCTGCAGTCTTGCCCAGGGCTAATTTCACACTAGTTCAATTATTAAGAAACATCATCATTTCAAATGTACTTTTCTACATATATTCAGAGTAAAATGGAAGCTTGGGGCAGAGAGGATCTCTGTTAACTGACGGAGGAGTTTGGAGGCACACAATGTTACAGTGCAGCACGTAGACCACAGGGCTTTGCTGAGCTTGTTCATTAAAATGCAAGCTTATAACAAGCCCTCTCTAAGCTGCAGCTGAATCATTTCCCCCCCACTTAGAAAACCACAGTGCATTTTGGGTAAATAGGACAATTCTAGACGAGTTTAATCAGAGAGTTACAATCTGTAGAATGACACTCTCATTCTCTTATTCACTCACTTGTTGGCAGAGGTTCGGGCAACAGGCCAATGCTTAATTTCTGAAATGACAGGCAAGATGCCAAGTTTTGAACTTCCCTGTAAAATCAACTTTATGGACATTTTAGATTATTAATTCTAAAGTAACTTTGCACTTAAACAATTGTAATAGTCCCAAAGAAAGTCAAACTCATGAAGCTTATTAGTCAGTAGGAGACGCTTGGCCTATAGTGGCATCTTTGGTTGAAAGCAGGGATCTCCAAACTCGGCAACTTTTAAGCCTTGTGGACTTCAACTCCCAGAATTCCCCAGCCAGTGCATGCTGGCTGGGGAATTCTGGGAGTTGAAGTCCACAAGTCTTAAAGTTGCCAAATTTGGAGCCCCTTGGTTTAAAGAAAACTTATTGCCTCCATCTTATGGAAAAGGAACAAAACTGAGGCATCAGAGTAAGTTCCAAAGGCAAGAATGGAACACCTTGTATTTGGCAACCAAAGATAAAATCATATGAAATAATTTAAATAAGCTCCCTCAAAAGCAAACTAGACTCCCAGTATGGCCTTCCAGAAGTTACAAAATGATTGATCGTTACAAAGAGCCCAGTGCTCTTCAACATCTTCATCAACGATTTGGATGAGGGGATAGATGGGGAACTCATCAAATTTGCAGATGACACCAAGCTGGCAGGAATAGCCAATACTCCAGAAGATAGGCTTAAGATACAGGAGGATCTGGACAGACTCGAACACTGGGCACTATCTAACAAAATGAAAGTCAATTGTGAAAAAAGTAAGGTTCTGCATTTAGGCAGGAAAAATCAAATGCACAGGTATAGTATAGGTGGTACCTTGCTCGATAGTAGTAACTGTGAGAGGGATCTCGGAGTCCTAGTGGACAATCACTTAAATATGAGCCAGCAGTGTGCTGCAACTGCCAAAAAAGCCAACACAGTGCTAGGCTGCATTAACAGAGGAATAGAATCAAAATCATGTGAAGTACTAATACCACTTTACAATGCCTTGGTAAGGCCACACCTGGAATACTGCATCCAGTTTTGGTCACCACGATGTAAAAAAGATGTTGAGACTCTAGAAAGAGTACAGAGAAGAGCAACAAAGATGATTGGGGGACTGGAGGCTAAAACATATAGGGAACGGTTGCTGGAATTGGGTATGTGTAGTTTAATGAAGAGAAGGGTGAGGGGTGACATGATAGCAGTGTTCCAATATCTCAGGGGCCGCCACAAAGAAGAGGGAGCCAAGCTATTCTCCAAAGCACCTGAAAGCAGGACAAGAAGCAATGGATGGAAACTAGTCAAGGAGAGAAGCAACCTAGAACTAAGGAGAAACTTCCTGACAGTTAGAACAATTAACCAGTGGAACAACCTGCCTCCAGAAGCTGTGAATGCTCCAACACTGGAAGTTTTTAAGAAGAGACTGGACAGCCATTTGTCTGAAATGGTATAGGGTTTCCTGCCTTAGCAGGGGGTTGGACTAGATGACCTCCAAGGTCCCTTCCAACTTATTATTATTATTATTATTATTAACTCTTTTATTTCTTCTTCCACATGAATTCAAATCATTTTAGATTGTTACCAGGTTTGGGATGTGTTCTTTTCTTTCATTTGCTTTTAAAGGCCAAACTAGTGTCCCTTAGATTGATTTTTTGCAAGGAAGTTATACACTGAGTAGCACTCACATTTCTGATTTTCCTGATTTAAATCACTGAAGCAATCATAAAGGTGAATAATCCATGGAAAATGAGCATTGGTGGGATTCAAATACCTTAACATCTGGTTCTCTGCGTAGATGCACGCCTGGGCCTCCGAGGCCTAGTATGGACTTCCAGAAGTGACATCAACGCACTTCCGGTGGGCCGTTGTAGGCCTGGGAGACCTCCAGGCCTCTGAGGCCTAGAACAGTCTTCCAGAAGCAGCGTGGGTTCAACCGGTTCTACCGAACCAATGTGAACCAGCTGAATCCCAACACTAACTATGAGCCAGGTGAAGTCTGAAGTCTTCCTTCATCACTGGAGGCTTTTAAGAAGAGACAGGACAGCCACTTGTCTGAAATGGCATAGAGTCTCCTGCTTGAGCACAGGGTGCCCCCCTCTGATGTCCAGATGATTCCTATATCCAACAAATACACTAGTTGCATTTTATCAGTGAAACATCAGATTCCACCTGCTTTCCTGGTTCTAAGAATCAGTCTGATAGGGTGTATGTGTACGTATTAATGACAATACAGGGGAATATTAACATGTATATAACATAACTAAATGAGTGACCTTGGGCCTGTCACTTTCTCTCAGCCCAAATCACCCCACAGCGTTGTTGTTGTGGGGAAAATGGGAGAATGAAGTTGTGTTGGATATGTTTGCTGCCTTGAGTTATTTGTAAAATAAAAAATAAAAAAATAAAGGTGGGATACAAATAAATAAATATAAACATCTCATGAACGCAGTTTGCTTTGCCCATTCTGAAGGGAAAATCAGCAAATACACAACTCCAGTTCAGAGCTAGAACAATCAGGTGGAGAGAGAAGTTTTGTAGGAGAGCCCATTTCTGCAAAACACTTCTCGTCACAGCCACATTCTCTCAAATATTTGTAGAAGCCTCATATACCTTTACATCTGGTCCCAGAAGAACACTATTCATGCAGATGTGCTTTTCATTGTGCTCCTGGCTGTTAATTACAAGGAACATTTCTGTCGGGGGGGCGGGGGGACAGTGAAGAAGAACCTAAACTACTGTAACCAGATTCGGTATCATCTTAATAGACGGGATATTACATTTTGTATTTTTCAGCTCTATGTTGCTATTAATGAGCACAGACTCATATTCTTCATGAGGATGCAGTAATAGGGTCCGTCCCTCTCTCTCAGCCCAACTGACAGGTTGTTGTTATTTTGGGGAAAATAGGAAGAGAAAGATGTGTTGGTATATAAATCAAATAAATAAATAAATAAATAAATAAATAAATATGTTCTCCAGTTTGCCTTCAAAAATTGTGGGCGCTCCATCACTGAAGGTTTTTAAGAAGAGACTAGACAGTCACTTGCCTGAAATGGTATAGGACCTCTAAGGTCCCTTCCAGTTCTATTCTATTCTATTCTATTCTATTCTATTCTATTCTATTCTATTCTATTCTATTCTATTCTATTCTATTCTATTCTATTCTATTCTATTCTATTCTATTCTATTCTATTCTATTCTATTCTATTCTGTACCACCTTGAGTTATTTGTAAAATATAATAAAAGCGGGGTAATAAATAAAATATGGAAATGAACAACAATAGGCTACAATAGGCTCTCCATGCCTGCTAACCATCCTATACAGCCTGTAGGAATGAGAACAGTTAGAGTCTTTTGTGGTGTTTCCTTCTTTTTCAGTTCTCACGGTCTATATGGTTTTAATATCTGAACTATGCAGCTTTGTTTTGAAGAAAGTAAGAAGGTGCCATGCATGGATAATCATATTGAAATAACAGTAACCATTTTATAGGTTCAGGTAAAGAGCTGAATGCTATCACCTAGTCAACTCTAACATGGTTGAAGCTACAGATCTTCTCTTACCCATTAATGGAAGACTTCTAAACACATAGTTTTAAAGCTTAAAGGACTGGAGTACATCCCATAAAATAACACAATCCTACTGAACAAACAACGAGAAGCTACCTGTAATCCTTTCTTTACTATTTCCACCCCCAATTGTAATTTAATAGAACATAAACACATTGTATTTAGCATGCTTTCTAAACAGCAATGTGTGGTTCAGGAATATGTTAGTATCACAGTGAAAATGTGTCCTTTTTATTAAATTGAAAGTACTTATACACCTACACTATGATTGTATTGACAGAGTAACTCAGACTTAAATTGTTGAAATTAGTTTATCCTGGGATGAAAGGGGAAAAGGGTATCTTTCATGTATTAAACACAGTGGCAAACAAAGGATTATACTGCAAGCTTCAGTCTATTACAATCTTTTTAAGTGATTACCTTTACATAAAGTTTTCTTTTAAATCAGTCCCAGATAAGCTATTGTAGGTTCAGTGATATTAACAAAGCTAAAACTGGGCCATTAGGTTGAGGAGGGAATATTAAAGATAATATCATTTCAACAGTAAAAGTGTCCAATATTTAAAAGAGATTAAATAAATAAGGAAAATATCCTTTTCTTGTAGTTATAAAAGTCTACAGCTGGAAACAGTATGATGATAAACAGAGAAACCAAAATTAAAACATAGGGCCTGGCTTCTCACAGAGTGCTAAACAATGGACTTAATATTCTGCAAACTAACCACTATAATTTGTAAAACATTGGCATATTCCTTAGTATTTTGTTTGAAGCAAATCAAGAATATATTAACCACTGTTAAGCAAGATCTTAATATGCTAACCCAAACAGCATGAAGAAAGTATTTGTTAGTTACTGGACCCTATGTGCAATTTCTTTTGGGTGAACAAAAATCAAATTGTGAACTGGAATAATTTCAAACATGTGAATTACAGGATGTGGATAAATGAGCTCAAACAAATAAGGACTCACATACTTAAAATAAACCCGGTGTAAACTGGATTGTGATTATGGCTTCCTTGAGTCATATTTAACCATAACTTCAGGATCATATATTGTATCAGTCAAATTACCACTTTCCTGGCTTCCTTATTGTCTTGTTTGAAAAAGTAATAAAAATAATTTAAACATTAGTTACATAATACTTGTACCAGCAGTCAGCTGATGATTCCTAGGTTACTGGTACCTAGCCTGTATATTATTATGGATTATTTCTGGTTTGTTTTAAAGATAAAACATTTCAAACACTGAAAATGATATTTCAAACACTACTGAAGGATTTAGTGAAATACATAAAATTGCTTGTAAATATCTAAAAAGCACCAGAATTATAATTCATGAAATGTTAGAATTAAATATATTGTGGGAATGATTTAAAACAGAATGAAAAACATGTGGGATTCTCATTTTCCCAACAGTTTGTTAATTATGGTACAAATGATGACAATTTGTAAGCCATTTAGATTCTAAACAATTTTGTAGACTTTCAGTATGGATATGTTCTCTCTGCTAGTCAAAGAAACCAGTGTCTCTCTCAAAGCAAAGTAACTGGATTAACACTCCCAGAATCCCAAAAGAACCATTAAGACCAGCAAGATAAAACAGTAGTCAAAAGATCTAATTATAGGATTATCACCTTTCTCAATGTGCACACAAACATCCATTCTTCTGTGACAGATGATCTCGTCTAAAGCCTCATTAGCAGGCTAAAGCCTTGACAAGAAAAAATAATACTTTAATTATATGATTAAGTTCAGCATGGTCCAGAAAACATATCCAATGCCTTCTTGCAGTGAATAATATATTTTTGCCTTTAACATGCACCTTTACAAAAATAAAAATGAGAGTATCCTCAGCTGAGCAGGTGTAAATGATGATTCAGATAATTCGAAGTAACTTTAATGTCTTGCATTCAAATAGAGCTATGAGTTATTGTATTTTTGTTAATAAAATGAACTGAGTTGCATGACCCTAGCTGAATCTAAACTTTCAAATGTCCATGTAAAATTTTGCCTACCTGTATTTCTTAGAGATGTCACCTCTCCTTTCTGCAGTTCTCAACTCATCTATCTTAATGGCCATACTAGCTTGACTATTTTTTCTTTATTTTGGTTATTAAACAAAAAGGGCAGGGTACAATTTTCAACATACAGCAAGACTGTGCACACTTTGAACATGATGTGGAAAGGAAATCTTATACAAGCACATGAGTAGCACCTGTCTGCAATTTGTTGATTCCACCCAACATTGTTCAAGTATCCAGGCTTTAACACAAATACCTGAAAAACATTGGGCTACTGTTATGAAAAGCAGAGAGGAGCTATGATCCTATAAAAATTAACTATTTATTAAATTTATATGATGCCCATCTCACTGACAAGCCACTCTGGCCAGCTCACAATATAATAAAACAACAATATAAAACTTTGAAACCTCTAATATACAATAGTGATGAAATGCTCTATGTTCTAAACCTGAAAAGGGGATAAAAATAACAAATGAATTGTACCAGAATCAACAGCGGGTTTCCTTCCTGTTAAGCTAAAACTATGAACCCCAAAAGATTAAATTCAGGGAGCCCATTTAACAGACTTCAAAAGCATTTTCACTTGGCAACTCATAAAAGCATAATTATCATTTCGCTCTACTGGATGAAAGTTAGCTAAAGAGATATTACTAGAATATAATTCTGAAGGGTGGGGGGGAAATGAAAACATCAGCTTGTCTTTGGCTTCCATTCTTCAGATAAATGAAATGGAGGGAATGAAGAGCTATTCTTGTAAAGGGGCTAAGACTGAGATTATGATTCCATTCCAGTACAGATTCAAATTCTTTTAAACAATACAAAGTCACTTCTATTCCTCTGTGCTGTGCAAATAGAAGGATGAAAGAGATAAAATAGTGCATGCGTTTACAAGGCATAACCAATGCACAAATCCAAGCACATTTCTTTCTAAAAATGCCTATTATTTCAGCAATTCATGCATCAGTGAATGTATATTGAAGCCTTAAGATAAGAAAAGCAACCCTTTTATCATCTTCAGACTGTAATGTGGGACTACTATGCACAGTGTAGATGAAAGATCCCATTGCTCCACCTTGTCTTTATTGGAAATGTCTTCACAGAAAAATTGCAATTTTCTACACTTTACTGCTCAGAGATAACAATGCAGATAAAACGTACTTGGAAAAAGGATAAGTAGTAACTAAACTAATAATAGTTTGAATAAGCAGAATGTATTTTTTTAAAAACACACAGGACACCTTGTTTGAATGGAATCTGCCAGTCAAAGATGATATGCATGAAGGCATACTATAACTAGTGAATATTCTTAAGGACAAAAATTAGTTTCCTTAATACAACTACTTTATTAAAATACTTAATCATTTTTTGTATCCATTATTATTTGGAAGGTAAGAATTAATGTCAAGGATCTTCCACTCACGAATTTGAAGGCTAACTACAAAAGCATGTTTAACTTGTCCAATTAATTTTATTTACAGGAAAAAAAATAAGCAGGGAGGAGAAAGATTATTTTTAACTTGCAACCTATATAGTCCCTTACCATCATAGTAATTGTATTTAACAGGGGAAGTTGAGAGAACAATTGCAAATTATTAAAAATGGTGAAAAATTAGACAAGTAGATCAATTTGTATACTTCGATAGAATGTTTTCTTGAAGATGAGAAAATGGATGATAGTTTTAAGAGAAAGACACTTTGGTGTAGTGGTTGAAACATTGAGCTAGAAATGAATTCTAGTCTTCCTTAGGCACAAAGCCAGCTGGATAACCTTGGGCCAATCACTGCCTCTCAGTCTTTGGAAGCAGGCAATGGCAAACCACTTCTGAAATCTTGCAAAAAAAACAACCTGCAGGGACTAGTCCAGGGCTTTTCAACCAGTGGTATGGGTACCACCTGTGGTACATTGGCACCTGGCAGGTGATAGGTGACCATCCTAGAAAAGTAGTAGTGGGGGAGGGAAATGGCAGCACTGCACAAGCCTGACGAGAGATGGCTGGAGCTGCAGGGCTGTCAGGGCTCAGTGGAAGCTCCAGGATCAGCAGCTGGAGCTTGGCAGTGATCCTGGGGCTTCCGCTGAGCCCAGAAGAAGCACCAATCAGCTGGAGCTCAGCACTGATCCTGGCCCTTCTGCAGAGCCCAGAAGAAGCACTGATCAGCTGGATGTTGCAGCATCTCCAGGGTCTTGTGATTTACATTCAGATGCTTGGCAACTGATTCATGTTTATGACAGTCACAGTGTCCCAGGGTCATGTGAAGTGACCAAAACCAGCTGCAACCACCCAGCAGATGCGGGGAATAAAAACCAAACACCCCCCCCACCCCACCCCCGCTGCCAATCCTCAACAGAAATGCTCACAACAATGAAAACCATGGACAGGAGGAAGAGTGCCGCCGGGCAGGCAAGCAGGTGTCTTGCTCGGCTGTGGCTTGGGGAGGAGCACTTTTTTCAGTGCCATTGTAACTTCGAACAGTCACTAAGTGAACTGTTGTAAGTCGAGGACTACCTGTACTTCATCACTTTTTTTCTTTTTTTTTTTTTTTGGTCATCAAGTTTTTGACACCTTGCTAGGCGACTGGTGGTACTCGGATGTTGCCATATCCTAAAAGTGGTACAATGGGTGAAAAGGCAATTGCCAGGAGTTAATACTGCCTTGAAAGCACCAAAATAACAACAACGTTTTAAGACATTCAAATGCTAGGAAAAGTGGTCCTACCTACTTTGTTATATAGTGAGAGCTGTGTATCCAGGAGAACCCTAATGGTAAACTGAATGAAGTGGAAGTGGGGTAGTTAACTATCACAAAACAAGAATGAATATGGTAGTAGTGATGGAAGAAGATGTATTGAATAAAAAGTGAGCAACCAGTGAAAAAGAAGTATGTGGAGAAGTTTTTATCATATAGTAATGCCAGACAAGGATTGGCTTCCTGTGGATGGTTTGCTTTACGGTGGATTAGGACCCTTAGCTCTCTAGTAAAGCTCATCTTGCATTGCTCTCTTTTCTGAAGGAAACAAGCAGCAAAGACATTTGGGTGTTTTGTCAGATTTATTCATTTTTATCATTATCCCCTTTGTTTGCCAAATCCACTGGAAATATTGTCTTTCCCAATTGTAGACTACAAATGGAGTTTTCACAGCTATGTTAATTAAAACAATGCCAAATGTTTATTGAAGTTTGTTTTTTAAATTTGGCAGCAGTGCTTCATCTTCCTTCTGCATATAACAATCTTAACGATTTCCAACTGTTTGCAGTGGGACTTTACACTAGTGAAACAGCAGGCCAATCACATTGAGCACACAAACCCCTTTTGACATGTTGAGCTTGATGAGATTAGGACCAATGTTGCTATCTATTTTGTTGGCTTTATACAGATAATTTCAGATCCACAGCCGATTCTGGCTGTATTTGCTTTGTTGTTGCCCATAACTTATTATAATGAGATAAGCCAATTTTGACAGATGCCAAGCAAAATTCAAGTGGCGCTAGACAAGTAAGTGGGAGATCCATTCCAGAACAGGATGAAAGCTTACTTAAATCTCATAGATAATATGATTTACTTACGCACCATCAGGCAATGTTCATCTCTAACAACCTCCAGTTTTATGACATGTTTATGACACAGCAGCTACAATGATTCACCATGAATTACAGTATTAGTCTTAAAGGTACACATGAGAAGGTCAACAGTATTGTAATCACTAATTCTGGAAAAATCACTGCTGGGTACAGAGATTTCAGAATGTGAAATGAAGGCAAGAAATCCAGCGGATATTCAAAATATAATGAAACCTTTACAAAAGCAGCCCAAAAGATTTTTTTTATTAACAGCAACAGATAGAAGAAAAGGTGGAGAGAAAAAGGAGGGGAAGATAAATTGGATATGCAGATGCAGATTATATTTTGGAGAGATTGAAAGTACCTTATTGACTAACAGTGTTAAAAACCCATTGTGTGTGATGAGACCTGATTGTTTGAAATCTTTGGATACATATGAATTCAACAGTTCCCTTCTGTAGTGCTAAACTTTTCTTTGATTTGAGGCCTATTATGGGGACGTACTAGGAAGGTTGAATTCATCTGATGTGACTTTGTCCTTGTTTTCAGTCTTGATGTCAAACTTGTGTTTGACATCAAATACAAGTTGCACAAAGTTTGTTCTATTTAGCCTTCGTATAATCCAGAATGGCATCGGTGGCAGATAATAGCATATATCAGACTGGAGGAAGGCACCTCTAATCCTTTGTGTGTACTTGTTGGGGCCTTCAGTGGTTCTAGTAGTGTAAATGTGGGCCAGTCTGACATCTAGGTTCAGTAGCATCATTGCTCCTTGTTACATTTTTTAATAAAATTTGTTAGTAGGAAAAGCTACTAAAAGACTCATTTTTTTTGCCACGGTAGACTAATACAGATTCCCTCCTATAATGCAAATAGCTTCTAATCCTTATGGCTTTTGCCGGTTGATGAATGATAAAAATTTCATTTGAGAGATTCAGTACAGAGCTAGTAAAACTGACTCTTAAAATCAAATCAATTTTCTTAAATGGTTCAGAAAGTCAAACCTTTTACTTGAATCAATTATCTCCAGATCAAATTTTTTAAAAAATGAACTGACCCAAATCAACGTTTCAAGTCAAAGCATCCAATTAAATGGATTTTCCAAATAATTTCAAATTGTATATTCAGATTAACTACTCATAGTAGATCAGAGCCAATCCATTTCTTCCTGAAATATGCTGAAGAAGTTTAAATTAATGATCATTTGCCGAGAAGTGTCCCATTGGTTTTGCAATGACTCTCTCCACTAGAAGACAAATGACCTTGTAAGATTATGACACTCTCCTAATGGCAATTATTAGAAAAAAACTGAAAATAAAAGTCACTTTGCAGCAGCAGATGCAATAAATTAAAAAAATTACAGACATCTTAATACCATTTTACAAATCTATAATACTACACCTTTTGGTATACAATATATAATTTCAGTCATCACATCTCTAGAGGGGATGTTGAAAAGCTTGAAACAAAGCTTCAAACAATATGTAGAGATTGAATAACTCCTTTATGAGAAACAGTTGCAAATTTACAAGCTGCTTAATATAAAAAGACTGGAGAAGAATAAGAAGTGCATACATTTATGGAGAATGGAAAGAGAAAAATATTTTATCCTCCCTTGCAATATTAAATTTCAGGATAATCCAATGAAATTTAATTGTAAGAGACTCAGAGATAGCTAAGCCTTTGGATTCATTACCAGATAAAATAATGCCCTTGCAACCTGGTGTTACAAGGTATTAAATACATTTGTGGAAGATAAAAATTTCAATACCTGCATATGGTCTCCGGTTTCAAAAATGGCTTTTCTTTAGCTATCACTTCAAAAGGCATTGGGCTTCTGTCCTGCTTATGGGTTTGCCACAGATAAACAGTTAACCACTTTGGCAACTGGACACTGGAACAGATAGATCAACTTCACTGTGTTTTTCTTAAATTCTTGGCTTTGTTCCAGCAGGCTTTTACCTACTAAGTGTTTAAATATGGTCTCCATCTCTTTAGGTTTATGGCCTCTAATTTTTTCACATATTTTGTATTGAACAGATGGCTTTATATTTTATTTTGGCATTCTGCTCTATGAATGCTGATGGATCTAGAGGAGTGGGAATGATGTAGACAGGCCAACATTTCATAATGGAAAATAGGCACATGTTTCTTCACTCAAGGTTTCTTTCTCTATCCTAATCCTTTTCTATTATCCATTGCTGAAGAGAAATAGCAGAAATAATTTTATTACACCTCATATAACCTTATTGAGAAATGCATTGTTGTTCACCAGAATGGAGTTTAAAAGTACAAATAGAAAATAGAGAATTTAGGGGGAGGATTCAATATGTCAATATGGATTTTAAACATATTAGACAAGATCACTGTTTTAGAATCAGAATCTAAAACAGAGCTGGAAGGGATCTTGGAGGTCTTCTAGTCCAACCCCCTACTCAAGCTGGAGACTCTATACCATTTCAGACAAATGGCTATCCAGTCTCTTCTTAAAAACCTTCAGTGATGGAGCGCCCATGATTTCTAGGGGTAAGCTGTTCCACTGGTTAATTGTCCTCACTTTTAGCAAGTTTCTCCTTAATTCCAGATTGCTTCTCTCCTTGATTAGTTTCCATCCATTGTTTCTTGTCTTGTCTTCTGGTGCTTTGGAAAATAAATTGACCCTGTCCTCCTTGTGGCAGCCTCTCAAATACTGGAATACTGCTATCATGTCCCCCCTAGTCCTTCTTTTCTCTAGACTAGCCAAACCCAAATCCTGCAACTATTCTTCATTTGTTTTAGTCTCCAGGCTTTTAATCATCTGAGTTGCTCTTCTTTGCCCTTTTTCAAAAAGTCTCAACATCTTTTTTGTAATGTAATGACCACCACTGGATGCAATATTCCAGGTGTGGCCTTAATAAGGCTTTATAAAATCACATGATTTTGATTCCATGCCTGTTACCAAGGATTGTATTAGCTTTTTTGGCTGCTGTTATGTTTATGTTTATGTTTTTCTGAGTATTTCTGATTAGATACCTGCACAGACTTGCAGGGTTGTCAAGGTTCTATCTGAACCCTTATTGTCTCTCATCACATCACCATATCCATTCATGATTAAGAACATATAAGCCATACCTGATTCAGAAAGTATATAGTTAGTAAATAGCATTGGTTATGAAATAACAACACAACATTTTCAGAATTTCACAAATACTAACCAAACCAAACTAATACTAAGCAAACTAACAAGATGCCTCCAGCTCCCAGCTTATACAGGGAGTCCAGAAAGGTACTGTAGTCAACAGAATTAAAAGTTGTTGTGAACTCAAGCAGAATTTATTTATTTATTTATTTATTTATTTATTTATTTATTTATTTAATTTATATACCGCCCTTCTCCCGTAGGACTCAGGGCAGTTCACAAGTTGTTTTTTTAAAAAAAAACGATACAACAATTACAAAACTTAAAATCAATTAAAAAGATTATATAGACCTTGCAATAAACCCCAGTTAAAAAACAATTAAAATCCCAATTAATATGCTCAGACCAGGCCAGAGAGCTCAAAGAGCCAGGTCTTCAGGTCCCGGCGGAATGAACGAAGGTCAGGGGCAGTCCTAAGCTCTACAGGCAGCTGATTCCAAAGGGCAGGTACACCCACAGAGAAGGCCCTCCCCCTGGGTATTGTCCACCGGCAATCTTTTACCTGCAGTACCCTGAGAAGACCCTCCCTGTGGGAGCGCACAGGACGAAGGGAGCTTGATCCCAGCAGCAGGTGTTCCCTCAGATATCCCGGACCCAAGCCATTTAGGGCTTTATAGGTCATCACCAGCACCTTGAATCTCACCCGGAGGGCAACCGGAAGCCAATGCAGTTCACGGAGCAGAGGTGTTACATGGGAGTATCGGGAAACCCCCATCACAACCCACGCAGCTGCATTCTGCACCAGCTGAAGCTTCCGGGTGGTCCCCAAAGGCAGTCCCATGTAGAGAGTGTTGCAGTAGTCTAATCAGGAGGTCACGAGTGCATGAGTGACTGTGCGCAGGGCATCTCGGTCCAGGTAGGGCCGCAGCTGGCGCACCAGGTGAACCTGGGCAAAGGCCCCCCTGGTCATGGCTCCTATATGGTCTTCAAAACTGAGCCGTGAATCCAGGAGGATGCCCAAGTTGCGAGCCCTATCAACGGGGGGTAACACCTCACCCCCCATCATTAAAGGTGGAATAGACTGGTTAGTCCGAGATGCCGGTATGCACAGCCACTCAGTCTTGGCTGGATTGAGATGAAGCCTGTTTCTCCCCATCCAGACCTGGACCGCCTCCAGGCAATGGGACATCACGGTGAGGGCATCACTGGGTTGGTTCGGGGTAGAAAGAAAAAGTTGGGTATCATCAGCGTACTGATGATGCCCCACCCCAAAACCACGAATGATCTTGCCCAGCGGCTTCATATAGATGTTGAACAGGAGGGGCGAGAGAACCGACCCCTGAGGGACTCCACAAACGAGAGGCCTCGGGGCGGACCTCTGCCCTCCCATCAACACCAATTGCGAACGGCCCAGGAGATAGGAGGAGAACCACTGCAAAACAGTGCCTGCCACTCCCAACCCCCTGAGACGCCGCAATAGGATACCATGGTCGATGGTATCAAAAGAATGAACAGAATTAAAAGTTGTTGTGAGCTCTAGCAGTCTGTCTCTCCTCGCCCCCTCTCTCTCTGGTTGTCCATCAAGATAAAATCAGTTTCTAAACCAGGTCAAAATCCAAATTGAAAAGGGTGATTTCATATCTTGCAATCATATATCTGCCCCCCCTTCCCCCAGCATTTGTTACTGTGATAGTTGGCAAAATACTTTTGATGTAGGGAGGGCTTCTTCAGGAGTGGATTGACTGCTGCCTCCTTTAAAGACAGTATTACCATTCCATCTTGTAAAGTTGACCCAGTCAATCCTGCTCAGTTTTTTCATAGTGTAAAAGATGATGAATAGTCACAAGCATCATGTCCCATCTTCAGGCCTCATAAACTGAAAGTGATTTGTCACACTTTCAGGCCTCATAAACTGATCCCATGCAGCAGCGTATACTGAATTGAAAGTCAATATGAAGTGCTTTGCAGAACTCCAACAGTGGACTTTCCACAACAGATGGCACTATGCCTGTAAATACTATGCCTGTAAATACTATAAAGAGTCTTGCCAAAGATATATTTTATATTTATATTTTATATATTCCTTTGTGGCAATGGTTTTCCCATTGCTCAAATCCAAGACGTTTTAAGCAATTTAGTGTTCTTATAGATCAGGAGTCTTCAAACTTGGCCCTTTAATAACTTGTGGACTTTAGCTCCCAGAATTCCTCAGCCAGCGTGCCTGGCTGGGGAATTCTGGGAGTTGAAGTCCACAAGTCATAAAAGGGCCAAGTTTGAAGACCCCTGTTATAAATCATAGCATCTTTTCCACCTGCGTTGTAGCTGAATTGAGAAGCCAAAAGGGCAGAACTGGTTAAATATGAACCACCCAGTTCACCTTCTGAAATCTCAGCATTACATGCCGTGTCAGCTCATTCACCCCTGTTCATGCCGTGCAAACTGATTTGACATTTAATTGCCATATCACCATAGGAAGAGCATCCAAAAACCTGTCACCAGGTATCTGATATGGCTGGAGGTTCCAGAGAGTAATGGCTTCAAACTGGGAAATGAAGTTTATAAATCAAAAATAGCAGAGAACAAAATTGGCCCATCCTCAAAATCACAGGAAAAAAATCCCCTAAGTTTCAGACAAATAGAATAACAGAGTTGGAAGGGACCTTGGAGGTTTTCTAGTTGAACCCCCTGCTCAGGCAGGAAACCCTATACCATTTCAGACAAATGGTTGTCCAACCTCTTCTTAAAAACTTCCAGTGTTGGAGCATTCACAACTTCTGGAGGCAGGTTGTCCCACTTTCAGGAAAATTCTTCTTAGTTCTAGGTTGCTTCTCTCCTTGATTAGTTTCCATCCATCGCTTCTTTTCCTGCCTCCAAGTGCTTTGAGAATAGTGTGACTCCCTCTTCTTTGTGGCAACCCCTGAGATATTGGAACACTGCTATCCTGTCACCCCTAATCTTTATTTTCATTAAACTAGACATACCCAATTCCAGCAACTGTTCCTTACATGTTTTAGCCTCCAGTCCCCTGATCCTCTTTGTTGCTCTTCTCTGCACTCATTCTAGAGTCTCAACATCTTTTTTACATCATACATTTGGTTTTTCTTGCCTAAATGTAGAACCTTACTTTTTTCACCATTGAATTTCATTTTGTTAGATAGCACCCAATGTTCAAGTCCGTCAAGATCCTTCTGTATCTTAAGCCTATCTTCTGGAGTGTTGGCTATTCCTTCCCAGCTTGGTATCATCTGCAGATATGATCAGCTCTCTGTCTTCCCCTCATCCAAATCACTGATGATATTGAAGAGTACTGGGCCTAAAACAGAGCCTTGGGATACCCCACTGCATACTTCCCTCCGTGCAGATGCAGCTCCATTGAGGACCACATGTTTAGTGCGGTTGGTTGGCCAGCTATGAATCCTTCCGGTGGTGATGCTATCCAACCCACATTTTTCTATCTTATCAAGTAGTAGGTTGTGGTCTACTTTATCAAACAGAATGGGTGGATAACTGTTCCCTGTTGCTCTCCTGTAGGTCTCACCGAAAGATTGGAGAGACCCTTTCACAGAATAGCACAGGAGACAATATTTAAAAGGGGATATACAAAATAAGTTAAAAAACATATACAAGAACACATCCACTGGTTAAAAGAAATGGTGAATAGGGGGAAAATTTAAAACAGCACTGCGGGCTATCTCAAATAACTTTTTACTGATTTTTATTTTGCATTCTGGATACAATAGAAAGAACAGTGTTGAATGAAATTCAGGATATAAGATGTGATTTATTAAATTGACTCTATCTCTTTCATTTATTTGGAGTTGATGCACTACAATAAGCTAGGGGTAAGTCCACTGAAAACAATTTTGAAGAAATGCTTTGAGTCTTCTCCAAGCATAGCACATCTTTGTAATTCATGAAAGCAGCCTCCTTTTTGGCTCCTACAAACAAGCAATTATATATTGCTCCACTACCTCCAGGATATGCCCAAATTACCCCCAGTTTTAGAAGTACTGCTCTAAGAAGTCTAATTCAGATATGATCAATGTCACATTCAAAAAGAAAAAAGAAAAGGAGAATTTGAAATGTGAAATTAGCTATGATTATTCCCTAAACAATAGCCCACCTGAGCATATGAAATTATTTAAGATTAGAAAGCAGATGCCCAACAAGCATTGTCAGAAATTGTATAGTACATATTTGCAGATTTCTAAGAAATTGCCGATATCCAAGTTCTGTGTCTCAACTGTCATTACAGATGCTGAGTAAATGAAAGTCTACTTCAAAGCAAGCAGATAAAGAATAATCAGTCTTTTTTTTTACTTACCTATCCAGGCAGAACAATTGAGTTTTGTAGGTAGATCAATGGCAGGAAAACATCAGGCTGGATTCACATAGAATGCTATTGTGTGAATTGGTGGATTTGAGCTTAGTGCAATGGTGTTGTGAAGCATGTTGGAGAGCTTTGTGTGATCTGTGAATCCAGCCAAAAGTTGCTTATCTAAGACAGTAAGAAGAAATATGTAGGACTCAAGGCCAAGTGTCAGTGTGAGATATTCTCCCTGGGCAGTTAAAGCATGAATGAGTCCTGAGTAACTCAGGATGTTTGGTTACCAGACAAGAGAATTCCAATGCATTCAATTAACTTTCAAGTTGAGACACTAATTTCTCTTTCTTAACACTGTACACTGCAATCATAATTAGAGGACATCTGCTGCAACAGTCTAATTTACCCAAGTGTTTTCTGAAGCAGTTAAGAAGACCTTAATGGAACAACAGCAAAAAGAAACATTTTAAAATATCATTGAGTTAATGGAGATGTTCGCCCTGAACTATTCTACGAACAAGTTCATCTGCTGCCCCCTCAGGAAATAGACATTTTCCTGCTGTGAGCAATTAACCAGTTGCATTGTGGAATGCCTTCGTGTGACAATAGTCTTGGAAAGATGATATAAAGGACACACCATTTTTTTTCACCATACAGCAAGGCAATTATCATTTGTCACACACAAAAATGACTTACTGTACATCTGAAACCAAAGTTTAGTATGATATTTCATGCCAATTTAAACCTTGAAAGGTTCTGATTTTTGTTTATGTAGTCTAATGATCCAATATTGTTTTCAACCACAATGCTAAGTAACACCTTAAAAGTTTTCACCCTCCAGCTAAATGTCTCCTCTTCACTGGAAATTTTAGATACCGTAGTCTAAGTGAGCATTTTGATTTCCAGAAAAATTGAAAAACTACTAAATTTTAAAGAGCTTAACCTACTCCATGGTACCTTAAAATGCACAGAGATCCTCATCAGTCATCCAAGCTTATTTTTTCATCCAAGGAACATAATTTATACTTGTCACAGTTAAGTTGCCTGCAGCTAAAACTTGAGCACAATTACTATATAGGGCACAACTAGAACCATATAACAACACTTCTACATTAGAGAGAGTTCAAACTAAAATTTTAAGAAACATCTTAAAAGTTAGGTGTGTGTGTGTTTGTTGCTGTTAGTTGCGAAGTCATGTCCGACCCATCGCGACCCCATGGACAACGTTCCTCCAGGCCTTTTTGTCCTCTACCATCTTCTGGAGTCCATTTAAGTTCACGCCTACTGCTTCAGTGACTCCATCCAACCACCTCATTCTCTGTCGTCCCCTTCTTCTATTGCCCTCAATATTTCCCAGCATTAGGCTCTTCTCCAGTGAGTGCTTCCTTCTCATTAGGTGGCCAAAGTATTTGAGTTTCAACTTCATGATCTGGCCCTCTAAAGAGCAGTCAGGGTTGATCTCCTCTAGGACTGACCGGTTTGATCACCTTGCAGTCCAAGCGACTCGCAGGAGTCTTCTCCCGCACCATAGTTCAAAGGCCTCAATTCTTTGGCGCTCAGCCTTTCTTATGGTCCAACTTTCACTGCCATACATTTCAACTGGGAAAACCATAGCCTTGACTATACGCACTTTTGTTGACAGGGTGATGTCTCTGCTTTTTAGTGTGCTGTCTAGATTTGCCATGGCTTTCCTCCCCAGGAGCAAGCATCTTTTAATTTCTTGGCTACTGTCCCCATCTGCAGTGATCTTGGAGCACAGGAAAATAAAATCTGTCACTACCTCCATTTCTTCCCCATCTATTTGCCAGGAATTGAGAGGGCCAGATCCCATGATCTTGGTTTTCTTAATGTTAAGTTTCAACCCAACTTTTGCACTCTCCTTCTTCACCCGCAACAAGAGGCTCTTTAGTTCCTCTTCACTTTCTGCCATTAGAGTGGTATCATCTGCATATCTTAGGTTGTTGACATTTCTCCCGGCAATCTTAATTCCAACTTTTGATTCATCTAGCCCTGCCTTTCTCATGATGTGCTCTGCATATAAGTTAAATAGGCAGGGTGACAGTATACAGCCTTGCCGGACTCCTTTCCCAATTTTGAACCAATCAGTGGTTCTGTGTCCAGTTCTCACTGTTACTTCTTGACCCGCATATAGGTTTCTCAAGAGACAAATAAGATGGTCTGGTACTCCCATCTCTTTAAGAACTTGCCACAGTTTGTTGTGATCCACACAATCAAAGGCTTTAGCATAGTCAATGAAGCAGAAGTAGATGTTTTTCTGGAACTCCCTAGCTTTCTCCATGATCCAGCGTATGTTGGCAATTTAATCCCCAGTTCCTCTGCCTCTTTGAAATCCTGCCTGTACTTCTGGTAGTTCTCGATCCACATACTGCTGGAGTCTAGCTTGTAGGATTTTAAGCATAACTTTACTAACATGTGAAATGAGTGCAATGGTATGATAGTTTGAACATTCTTTGGCATTGCCTTTCTTTGGAATTGGAATGTAAACTGACCTTTTCCAATCCTGTGGCCACTGTTGAGTTTTCCATAGTTTTCCACAGACAATCATTCCATGGTACATATAAGGTTCTTCAAACTAAATCCAATATTACACCATCCAATACCTCCTCTCTTCTTCTGGTAATAAACATTTTTCCACATTAAGCAAATACAATTCTTGTTGTTACTAATAGATAAAGAGTTGAATATCAGCATTTATTACAGTTTTCTAATAGTATCAATGATATCAGTTTAAAATATCTTTTCTAACCAAAGAATATCTTAATTTCATTTGCACTCAATATTCATTTAATCAGTCAGTATCCTATTTATTACCATATGGGTAATTCTTTTGTTCTTATTGTTTTCTTCCCTGATAAAGCACATAGTTATTGTTACCATTCTCTACTTATTTTAATATGTTATATTAAATACCTAGTTATTCAATGACCAAATTTATTTATTTATATCCTGCCTTTATTATTTTTATAAATAGCTCAAGGCGGCAAACATACTCCAGGTTTCTCCACAACAACAATCCTGGGTGGTGGGTTGGGCTGAGAGAGAGTTACTGTGATCCAGCCTGCTGTCATGTCTTGAGCTCACACTCTCCTGATTTCTAGCCTAATGCCTTAATCCAGGGGTCTTCAAACTTGGCCCTTTTGACTTCTGGACTTCCAACTCCCAGAATTCCTTGGCCAGGCATGTTGGCTGAGGAATTCTGGGAGTTGAAGTCCACAAGTCATAAAAGGGCCAAGTTTGAAGACCCCTGCCTTAATCACTAGACCAGACTAATAATATATAATAAAATTATTTCTGGGAGTGGTTGTCTGTGACAATTCCAGCCTTTTATGTACTAAGAATTCAGATTGATCCACATGACTAATGCATCCCGCCCAGCAACAAAACAAACTAAAGGGACTAACAGGAAAAAAATGTAATACATTTGGAATATTTATAGTTTAATAGCTATTAATAACATAGCTGCTGAAAATTCAATAGCTGACAGTTATAACGAAGAACGTAACAAATCAAATTATTAAGGTTTCTTAGTAGGCTTGACCTGAATAGTTAATATTGAAATATTTAACTCAATGCTAATTAAAGTATTTATGAGAGCCAAAGAAAAGTTCATTTGCTGTATTCAGTGCTTAAAAATATTTTACATTATACTAAGATAACTCAGACACAAAACAAATATTTTGTCCCTCCACTCCTGTTGCATCTTATTTTCTGTATCTTAAGATCTCATTTTAAGAATTAAGTAACACTGTCTGAATAATTTGCTATCAATATCCAGGAGAGTGAAGTTCTGGATCTGATTTGGATCCAAACTGGCCCAGCTTTTTTTCCCCTTTGTGTTTGTTGGCTAGTGTAGAAGATGACCATGTCTGCTGCTAGAGGCACTTGGCCACACATTACATCAGGGGTCTTCAAACGTGGCCCTTTTATGACTTGTGGACTTCAACTCCCAGAATTCCTCAGCCAGGCATGCTGGCTGAGGAACTCTGGGAGTTGAAGTCCACAAGTCATAAAAGGGCCAAGTTTGAAGACCCCTGACATAGACTTTCTTCATGACATGACTCCTGCCTTACATCAATCAAAAAACTCTCCCTGCAAAAGAATGCAGGCAGCTGTAT
Source organism: Vipera berus (assembly GCF_964194415.1). NCBI lineage: Eukaryota > Metazoa > Chordata > Lepidosauria > Squamata > Viperidae > Vipera > Vipera berus. Next base: position 87,884,327 of record NC_138207.1, on the reverse strand, counting down.
TAATATTTTACTCAGAGGACAGCAACTGATACAGCATCTGCTGGGTCTGTAAGCAGTTATTTGTAGCCTTCAGGGGGAATACATTTAATGGATCTCTCAACAAAGACTGGAGAATTAAATATCTGATAGTAATCTGTGTTCATCCAGTGTTGCTTTGCTTACTGAAGGAATGGCAATTTTATTCTTTCTTAACAGCCAGAAACTAATCTTTTTATATATGTGTTTTGGGGGGAGGGAGGGAGGTGTGTAGTTCAGCCAGATCCACCATAGGAAGAAAAGTGGCTGTCAATTGCTGTTCTAGAAAGATGGAAGGACACAGTAGCAGGCAAATTGTCCAATAGAAAGTTGTGATAGCTTACTGTACAGACTGAACACCTTGCAAGCTATTACAATTTGGACAAGATTGGACAATTGAAGAAGATTGGAGAAAAGATTTGGACAAAAGTGGATTAGAAAGAAGCCAGGCTGACTGTAGGCTAAGAACTTGCAGCTGCAGTGCAGATATGCCGCTAATAGCTGGAAAGGCTGTTCATTCTTGTCTCAGCATGCCTGGCTGAGGAATTCTGGGAGTTGAAGTCCACAAGTCATAAAAGGGCCAAGTTTGAAGACCCCTGCTCTTGACTCAACCAGAAGCAGCAGTAGCTTTATATTTAAAGCAGCTGATTCTCCATTCTTCTAATCCTGCTCACCATAGAGTACTCTTATTATTTTTACTTCCAACTACTAGTCACAAAGGTCAGCCTCATTTTCTTTTCTGAGCTTAACTTCATCCTTGATACAGAAAGAATCAGAACATGCAAAATTTGGCAAAGTTGCACAACTTATTTTACATAACTTTCAAGGGTAACTTATTCTAAATATTAAACTATAGGCTTTTCTTCTCCCTTCATTAAAATTCTTCTCAAACTGAATGCTCAACAAAAATTAAAGCTTTTTTTTCAATAGAAATGCTGAGCTTTTTAAAAGATATTAAAGCCTGCAATAACATGAATGGTGCCTTATATTAAACTATTTGTATTTGATTCTGCCCATAAAACTAAAGCAACTTAAAGACATTAAGTAACCATGGATATAAAATGCATGTTATTTTTTTTTAAAAAATATATGGAGTTACATGTCCCTACTGAAGTATATTTGGCATCAAATCTGAAAAAGACTATCTTTCTTTGCTGTTACCAATAAAATAAGTAATTTCCCTGCAAACTATGAAATTGTGCACAAGGGAAAATAGGTAAAAAGGCAAATATGTAATTGAATAAGCTTGCCTGGAGGGGTTACTGGAGACTTACACAGGAGAAGTGGAAATTGTTGTTGTTGCTGTTAGTTGCGAAGTCGTGTCCGACCCATCGCGACCCTATGGACAATGTTCCTCCAGGCCTTCCTGTCCTCTACCATCTTCTGGAGTCCATTTAAGCTCACGCCTACTGCTTCAGTGACTCCATCCAGCCACCTCATTCTCTGTCGTCCCCTTCTTCTCTTGCCCTCAACCTTTCCCAGCATTAGGCTCTTCTCCAGTGAGTCCTTCCTTCTCATTAGGTGGCCAAAGTATTTGAGTTTTAGCTTCAGGATCTGGCCTTCTAAAGAGCAGTCAGGGCTGATCTCCTCTAGGACTGACCGGTTTGATCGCCTTGCAGTCCAAGGGACTCGCAGGAGTCTTCTCCAGCACCATAGTTCAAAGGCTTCAATTCTTTGGCGCTCAGCCTTTCTTATGGTCCAACATTCACTGCCATACATTGCAACTGGGAAGACCATAGCCTTGACTATACGCACTTTTGTTGACAGGGTGATGTCTCTGCTTTTTAGTGTGCTGTCTAGATTTGCCATTGCTTTCCTCCCGAGGAGCAAGCGTCTTTTAATTTCTTGGCTACAGTCCCCATCTGCAGTGATCTTGGAGCCCAGGAAAATAAAATCTGTCACTACCTCCATTTCTTCCCCATCTATTTGCCAGGAATTGAGAGGGCCAGATGCCATGATCTTGGTTTTCTTAATGTTTAGTTTCAACCCAACTTTTGCACTCTCCTTCTTCACTCGCAACAAGAGGCTCTTTAGTTCCTCTTCACTTTCTGCCATTAGAGTGGTATCATCTGCATATCTTAGGTTGTTGATGTTTCTTCCGGCAATCTTAATTCCAACTTTTGATTCATCTAGCCCTGCCTTTCTCATGATGTGCTCTGCATATAAGTTAAATAGGCAAGGCGACAGTATACAGCCTTGCCGGACTCCTTTCCCAATTTTGAACCAATCAGTGGTTCTGTGTCCAGTTCTCACTGTTGCTTCTTGGCCCGCATATAGGTTTCTCAAGAGACAAATAAGATGGTCTGGTACGCCCATCTCTTTAAGGACTTGCCACAGTTTGTTATGATCCACATAATCAAAGGCTTTAGCATAGTCAATGAAGCAGAAGTAGATGTTTTTCTGGAACTCTCTAGCTTTCTCCATGATCCAGCGTATGTTAGCAATTTGATCTCTAGTTCCTCTGCCTCTTCGAAATCCTGCCTGTACTTCTGGTAGTTCCCGATCCACATACTGCTGGAGTCTAGCTTGTAGGATTTTAAGCATAACTTTACTAGCATGTGAAATGAGTGCAATGGTGCAATAGTTTGAACATTCTTTGGCACTGCCTTTCTTTGGAATTGGAATGTAAACTGATCTTTTCCAATCCTGTGGCCACTGTTGAGTTTTCCAAATTTGCTGGCAAATTGAGTGTAGCACTTTTACTGCATCGTCTTTTAAGATTTTGAATAGCTGAGCTGGAATACTGTCACCTCCACTAGCTTTGTTGTTGCTCAGCTTTTCTAAGGCCCACTTCACTTCACATTCTAGGATGTCTGGCTCGAGGTCAGTGACCACCTCATTGTGATTATCAGGGACGTTAAGCTCATTCTTGTATAGTTCTTCTGTGTAATTTTGCCATCTCTTCTTAATCTCTTCTGCCTCTGTTAGGTCCCTGCCATTTTGGTCCTTTATCATGCCCATTTTTGCATGAAACGTGCCTTTCATCTCTCCAATTTTCTTGAAAGGATCTCTGGTCCTCCCTATTCTATTGTTTTCTTCTATTTCTTTGCATTGTTCATTTAAGAAGGCATTCTTATCTCTTCTAGCTATTCTTTGGAATTCTGCATTTAATTGGGCATATCTTTCTTTTTCTCCCTTGCCTTTCGCTTCCCTCCTTTCCTCAGCTATTTGCAAAGCTTCCTCAGACAGCCATTTTGCTTTCTTGCATTTCTTTTTCTTTGGGATGATTTTGGTTGCTACCTGTTGTACAATGTTGCGAACCTCTGTCCATAGTTCTTCAGGCACTCTGTCTATCAGATCTAATTCCTTAAATTTATTTGTCACCTCTACTGTATATTGAACAGGGATATGATTTAATTCATACCTGACTGGCCTAGTGCTTTTCCCTACTTTCTTTAATTTAAGCCTAAACTTTGCAACAAGAAGCTCATGGTCTGAGCCACAGTCAGCTTCTGGTCTTGTTTTTACTGACTGTATAGAGCTTCTCCATCTTTGTCTGCAGAGCATATAGTCAATCTGATTTCTGTGTTGACCGTCTGGTGATGTCCATGTGTAGAGCCGTCTCTTGGGTTGTTGGAAAAGAGTGTTTGCTATGACCATCATATTCTCTTGACAAAATTCTATCAGCCTGTGCCCTGCTTCATTTTGTACTCCAAGGCCAAACTTGCCTGTTATTACGGTTATCTTTTGGCTTCCTACTTTAGCATTCCAATCCCCCATGATGATAAGGACATCATTTTTGGGTGTTAGTTCTATAAGGTGCTGTAGAGCTTCATAGAACCAGTCAATTTCATCCTCTTCAGCACCGGTGGTTGGGGCATAGACTTGGACTACTGTGATATTGAATGGTTTGCCTTGGATTCGAACTGAGATCATTCTGTCATTTTGAGGATTGTATCCCAGTATTGATTTTCCTACTCTTTTATTGACTATGAAGGCTACTCCATTTCTTCTGAGGGATTCTTGCCCGCAGTAGTATACTTGATGGTCATCTGAATTAAATTCACCCATTCCTGTCCATTTTAGTTCGCTGATACCTAAGATGTCGATGTTTAGTCTTGTCATCTCTTGTTTGACCACGTCCAGCTTTCCTTGATTCATGGATCTTACATTCCAGGTTCCTATGGAGAAAAAATCTTTACAGCATCGGACTTTCCTTTCACCACCAGACACATCCACAGCTGAGCGTCCTTTCGGCTTTGGCCCAGTCGCTTCATTCTTTCTGGCGCTACTAGTACTATCCCTCTGCTCTTCCCCAGTAGCATATTGGACGCCTTCCGACCTGAGGGGCTCATCTTCCAGCGTCATATCGTTTTGCCTTTTGGTACTGTCCATAGGGTTTTCATGGCAAAGATACTGGAGTGGGTTGCCATTTCCTTCTCCAGTGGATCACGTTTTGTCAGAACTCTCTGCTATGACCTTTCTGTCTTGGGTGGCCCTGCACGGCATAGCTCATAGCTTCATTGAATTATGCAAGCCCCTTCGCCACGACAAGGCAGTAATCCATGAAGGGGGAAGTGGAAATAGTGCTTTATATAAACTGAAGAACCAATTTAACTCAGCTGGTCTCAAATCTTGCAGCTATCTTATAAAACAATTATTACATGTGTCTCATCTGCCTGTTAGGAGATGGAGGAGGGAAAAATGCATTGTTCTCAGCCCACAACATGCTTACTAGACAAATTAATTTCAGCAATTCATTTTTAAATGAATCAATCTTTCAATCTTTCATTCAAAATGTCACAATACATCCCAAAGCTAAAGGACATTTGAAGCATCTGTGTTTCCCCTTTCAATCTAGAACAGAAGTGTCCAACCTTGACAATTGTAAGACTTGAACTTCAACTTCCTGAATTCCCTGGCCAGTCAGGCTGGTTGGGAATCCTGGGATATGAAGTCCATAGGTCTTAAAGTTGCCAAGGGTGGAATTCCCGATCTAGATAATGGCAATATACTGTCAGACATTTGAACTACAATAAACTGTTTTCCATTTAAATTTCTTAAATAAAACAAAATATGAATAGCTACTTAAGATATGATAAGATATGATAGCTATCATCTGATCTTTTCAATATCTGTGCAGGGTGCAAAGAATTCACAGATCAATATCCAACTTTAATTGCACAAGTAAGTTATTGGCTTTTTTTCATTTACAATAACCAAACTATAATGCAAAACTGTTCCAATGGGATTACTAAGCAAATTTAAATAGTAATCTAAGTAAGGTGGCAAAGCTGCATTTCTCAGTGCATTTGTTTTACAGAGTAATATATATTTGACTTTTCCTTACATTTGCCCTTGAAGCAATAGTATCATGGAGAATTAGCTCTCTATCCAAGCTTGAGGTGAAAACCAGAAAGCAAAGAGGATTAACAGAATAATAAAGCAAATAATAATAAAGGGTAAATAAAAAAGATCTGTCAACCAGGTGTGAGTGATGACACAAAATTATTCAGCGACATTAAAAATAATTCCAAATAAGTTTGTATCCCTTTTCCAAACTTCTACACCTTATGTCAACAGAAAACGAATAGGGAAAATGGTCACAGCCATGCTCATTTTCAAAGTTGGCAATTGAGGGATGAGAGACTCGGAACACAGCAGATAAAAACACAGTGTTTGTCATGCAGAATAACAGATGCAGGTTTGTGTGATCTGTAACAGAAGATGAAGAGATGGCCAATGATATGGACAGGTTTGAAACCTAGGACCTTCTGGATTAATATAGGATCCATTTTTTTCTCACAGGGCAAACAAAGCCACATTCTATTGTGTGCATGCAACTTAACAATATAGAATGATACAGCTGTGACTACTTTGACTTTTTAAATTCTCCTTTCGGGTACTGCTACTAACAAAATATTTGATAAGTGTTATATTTCTTTCATGGGCTCATTTAGTAAAATATTTCAGTTGCTAGTAATTTGGTTCCTAATAAATCACAAGGACTGTTATTAATTCTGCAGACGCATTAGAGAAATGCAATTAAAATGTGGCATCTTCTGTCAGGAAGAGGTGATCATAGCCTTGAAAGTTTTACTCTTGGAAACATGCCTAATGGCCCTTGAAAATATACAAAAGTGGTTCCTTGGCATTGCAAGTCACCCACTTAAGCAAGCCAAAAAGATTTCTTATTAGCTCTTGTATAAATTCTAGATTTGATAGTCTGACATCATTCATTAAGCAGAGAGAGCAATATATGTCTTTGCCACATTTGTTAGTAAATTACTGTCATTTTCTGATGCGGACATTTTTGATCTTCAGCCAGAACAGAAACAGCCACCACCATTAGTTTCATGCATCCATGGAGTAATTGGCTTCTCAGGAGCCTAGAAAAGCGGAATAACACTTTGCAAAACATTACAAGCAAAGAACATCTGCACATTCATCCTTCATCAGAAAACAGGTAGACACCTCCCAAGTGTATTAATCAGTTGTTAGCAAGAGGATCAAAAGAAAAAAAATCTCTGCTCTAACAAACTCAGAAATAAATCAGGTGCTAAACAAACATCCAGTTACCAAGATTTCTATAAACAAATTCCTATATTCTTTGAAAAATAATCAGATAAAGGAGACTGAGAATCTTGCTTTTGGACCGTAAGTAACTGCTAAGAGCTTGATAGAGCATATCCTGAACAGAAACACTCCCAACTGCCTCCATAGATTGGATTTCAGTCAAAATCTTCCAAGCAACCAAATAAATAGCAAAGCATTTTGAAATTTACTAAAGCCATCTGTCATTAGCATTTAGTTAGAAGGAGCCTTTTGAATGTTGAACATTTTAGGCAACTTGATCAAACCCTTAAAATAAAATCTTTCCTTCATCTCTCCATGCCAAATATAAATTTAGGCTAATTCCAGATGTAAATATATGTAGCTGAATTCTTTGGTATAGTGTCCAGGAAGGTTTACAAACTAGTCCAGGAGTAGGCAACCTCGGCTCTTTTATGACTCATGGACTTCAACTCCCAGAATTCCTGAGCCAGCTGGCTCAGGAATTCTGGGAGTTGAAATCCATGAGTCATAAAAGCCGAGGTTGCCTACCTCTGAACTAGTCTATTCTAGCAGCTCTCCACTCTGAGTGTTTTGTTTTCAGTGTTGTCAGCAGACTTCCTTTTTTTTTGACATGATGATAATCACAGCTTCCTACAACTGAGAGCAGTTCAGAATTGCCCATTTACCTGGAAAAGCATTTCCTGCATATTTATTAATCAAGATACAGTCCTTCCTAAACTGTCTTGGGAATAATATGGTGCATAAGGTCCATTTCTTAAAAATCACCCCATTCCAATGATGCCTACTGTAACAATAGGTGGATGGGGAAGAAATGCACTACATATATGATCCATGACTTTTGATCTGTTGGGCAATACTGAAAGGGCAAGTGAACGAATCAACCTCTGCAGGTGAGTAGGAAGGGGAAATAAAAATAAAACTAAGGTCAAACAACAATTTCACTGGAGGTGGAAAGTAGAGATCAGATATTGTAGCCAGCTGTATCACAAAGGAATGTGGACACTTAATGAGAAACAATATATTCTCATGGTTTTAATGCATTTCCAGTTTTAATATGATATCTATATTATAGAGAATCAGTGTGATGTAGTAGTGATTAAGGCATCAGGTCAGAAGATCATGAATTCTAGTCCTGCTTTAGGCATGAATCCAGCTGGGTGAACAGGCCAGTCACTCTCTCTCAGCCCTTGTCCAGGCAGTGGCCAGAGTAAACAATGACTCAAAGAGATAATTATATATAGATGATAGATGGATGGATAGATAGATAGATAGATAGATAGATAGATAGATAGATAGATAGATAGATAGATAGATGGATGGATGGATGGATGGATGGATGGATGGATGGATAGATAGATAGATAGATAGATAGATAGATAGATAGATAGATAGATAGATAGATAGATAGATAGATAGATAGATAGATAGATAGATAGATCTTGAAAACAAAGAAAAACCACTGTACATATGGAAGAACTATAGGCCCATCTTAGATCAAGTATTATAAAATAAGCAGGGAAGGTCTGAACTGGCTCAATTCAAGGTTGTGGCTATCACAGATCTGAATATATTACAGACTGGAGCATATGCATTTCAGAAAGAATTCCCTTTGAAATCATATCTGTGTGCTATGTGTAAACAGAATGCAGCTATAAATGCCAGCACATAAAACAGCAATTGACCAATTCAACAAATTAAAGGGTGAGTGAAGGAGTTGAAACTGCCAAAGTTGTTTATCCTTTAACTACTGCTTTAGATCACCAATATGTAGATTGTATAATTCTACAGCAATTATCCAAAACCTACTCATAGCGTGCTTTCATCCCACATACGTAAATTATTCTGAAATGGCAATTTTGGAAAGGTTATACTCCTCTATGATTTTGCACTTAGATTCAGGTTATATTTATAATGTTTTAATGGAGTCACATTGCTGTTCCTTCCAAGGAATTGGAGGAAAAATAATTGGAAATTAAAGAAACAGTATTGTAACTCACTGTAGATCAGCACAGTGGAAGAGACTGCCTCTACAGAGATAATCCACCAAGCTTCAGGACTGAATGTTGATTTAAAACCAGGTTTATACTGGTACAAATCCAAGGCTTTAAGCAATGCCCTGGCAAACCAACAGTGATATATACGTACATACAGGCATATTTGGTCTGCAGATAAACTGGTATTTGATTATAACAATTTCTTCTCTAAGTTTTCAAGAGATTATTACACTTACTGAGATCACCTTAGTATCTCCTCTGACTTGCAGAGGAAGGGAGAGACTTGCACATCCTCATACTTCAGAAAAATAGATTAAGCATCCATTGGATGGAAATGAAACTAATCAATACTACTGATAAATGTAGGCCAAAGCTCATGCAGTGCTGGACAATGTCATCACTGAAATTAGCTAAATCAACTGTATGCCCAATTGTCAAATTTAGAATATATATATATATATATATATATATATATATATATATATATATATATATATATGTGTGTGTGTGTGTGTGTGTGTGTGTGTGTGTGTGTGTGTAGATCTAGAGTCTCGGGTTTCTTCCCACGTTCCTTTCATCTTCAGAAAGCGCGGGAAGAAACCCGAGACTCTAGATCTACACATACAGACACCCGCAAGAATCTACGAAAACATATATATATATATAGATGCAATTTAAAACATGAAGATATTTTGTGAAAATTGTCTGGATATTTTCCAGTCGCTGTTCTGTGCTTACATTACATCACCCATAAAGTCTCTTTTAAGCTTATTGTTGCCAAACCAAGTACTGAAATTGAATTTCTCCCCATTATTTCTACAGCTCTTTTAATTTGCTGTGCTGGCAGTGCTGTTTTCAGCAAGGGGATTCTAGGGTAGCAAGCTTTATGTCACCACTATTAAGCCTTACAGGCCTTGATTCAGGGAATAGACACCATTTGCTGTTGAGCAGAAGTGAGGCATGACAGAATCACCATCTCAGAGATACAGACAAGAAGGTGACTGAAAGATAAGTAATATGGTTTTTATGATTCCAACAGCTGATGTCTACATCGTGGGGAATTTTTATCTTGCTTTTTTTTAACTTTAATTCTGTCAGAGATGTATTTGTTTATTTGTTTCTTCAATTTCTATGGCTACCCATCTCAATCACGATCTCTAGGTGGCTTACCAAATAAACATTTCCTCCTAATTAAATAAAAATAGAAGCATCTCAGTTCTGTTGTCCTGATAACATCATTTTAAAACCTTTACCGGAGGAAACAGAGGTGGCAAATTCTCCAATTTTACATTAAGAGTCAGGTTTCAACTTAACAGGCATTTTCTAACAAGAAACCATTTAATAAACAATATTAATAAATAGTATTTATTCTCTCAGGATCCTTTGTTGTCTCTCTAGGATATGTCAAGCAATTTCCAATCTATTCCTATATTCCCTGTCATCTATTCCTTGTCAAGCAAGTTATCATCACTGTAGCACACATCTTGACATAAAGAGGAAGAAAAATCAAACCAAAATTTTAATCACACCATTTTAGTTTTGACAAAGGTATTCCGTAGCTCTGCCAACTTTGAGGGGAGTTATGGATTGGTGTCCTTCTGACTACTAAACTGACCTGCAACAATCAATCCATTTTCCCCCAAATGTTCCAATGGTGTGATACTTTCTTTGCCTCCATGCTTCACCCGTCATTTTGTCCCCCACTCTGAGCAGAAAGTATTATATTTCCTTTTAATATTTAGGATATCCCACTAGGTTTTACCTATGTTCACTATCTTCATTTCTCTAAAGAGCCATTAGAATATAGAGGTGCCCTAGAGAAATGAAGTTTTATTTTTATTTATTTTAATTCCATTTATATCCCACCCTTCTCCGAAGACTCAGGGCGGCTTACAAGCTTAGCAGTAGCCTTCATTCTATGTATATGCCTGCTTATTAGGGCTTTCACACACACACCCCAAGCGGCATTATTACAAAGTCAGCTTATTGCCCCCAACAATCTGGGTCCTCATTTTACCTACCTCGGAAGGATGGAAGGCTGAGTCAACCTTGAGCCTGGTGGGACGCGAACCTGCACTAATTGCAGGCAGCTGGTGTTACTTAAGGAGGCATTAGCCCACTGCTCCACCAAGGCTCTTAGTTGAAGGATGTGGTTAATAACTTTGTGACAGGCACTATGCTCTGCCTGCTTGGACTACAAGGGACGGGGATATTTGCACAGTGATAGGTATAGCCTGGAATGCAATGAGGTAAGGTAGGGTCTTGTGGTCTTTTTATGGCTTCTTAATAATTAATAATGATAATGCTTTTTAGGTATCTATTGACTGTTTAAGGCCAGTCAGGTATGAATTAAATCATATCCCTGTTCAATATACAGTAGAGGTGACAAATAGATTTAAGGAATTAGATCTGATAGACAGAGTGCCTGAAGAACTATGGACAGAGGTTCGCAACATTGTACAAGAGGTAGCAACCAAAATCATCCCAAAGAAAAGGAAATGCAAGAAAGCAAAATGGCTGTCTGAGGAAGCTTTGCAAATAGCTGAGGAAAGGAGGGAAGCGAAAGGCAAGGGAGAAAAAGAAAGATACGCCCAATTGAATGCAGAATTCCAGAGACTAGCTAGAAGAGATAAGAATGCCTTCTTAAATGAACAGTGCAAAGAAATAGAAGAAAACAATAGAATAGGGAGGACCAGAGATCTTTTCAAGAAAATTGGAGAGATGAAAGGAACATTTCATGCAAAAATGGGCATGATAAAGGACCAAAATGGCAGGGACCTAACAGAGGTGGAAGAGATTAAGAAGAGGTGGCAAAATTACACAGAAGAACTATACAAGAATGAGCTTAACGTCCCTGATAATCACAATGAGGTGGTCACTGACCTCGAGCCAGACATCCTAGAATGTGAAGTGAAGTGGGCCTTAGAAAAGCTGAGCAACAACAAAGCTAGTGGAGGTGACAGTATTCCAGCTGAGCTATTCAAAATCTTAAAAGACGATGCAGTAAAAGTGCTACACTCAATTTGCCAGCAAATTTGGAAAACTCAACAGTGGCCACAGGATTGGAAAAGATCAGTTTACATTCCAATTCCAAAGAAAGGCATTGCCAAAGAATGTTCAAACTATCGCACCATTGCACTCATTTCTCATGCTAGTAAAGTTATGCTTAAAATTCTACAAGCTAGACTCCAGCAGTATGTGGATCGAGAACTACCAGAAGTACAGGCAGGATTTCGAAAAGGCAGAGGAACTAGAGATCAAATTGCCAACATACGCTGGATCATGGAGAAAGCTAGGGAGTTCCAGAAAAACATCTACTTCTGCTTCATTGACTATGCTAAAGCCTTTGATTGTGTGGATCATAACAAACTGTGGCAAGTCCTTAAAGAGATGGGCATACCAGACCATCTTATTTGTCTCTTGAGAAACCTATATGCGGGCCAAGAAGCAACAGTGAGAACTGGACACAGAACCACTGATTGGTTCAAAATTGGGAAAGGAGTCCGGCAAGGCTGTATACTGTCGCCTTGCCTATTTAACTTATATGCAGAGCACATCATGAGAAAGGCAGGGCTAGATGAATCAAAAGTTGGAATTAAGATTGCCGGAAGAAACATCAACAACCTAAGATATGCAGATGATACCACTCTAATGGCAGAAAGTGAAGAGGAACTAAAGAGCCTCTTGTTGCGAGTGAAGAAGGAGAGTGCAAAACTTGGGTTGAAACTAAACATTAAGAAAACCAAGATCATGGCATCCGGCCCTCTCAATTCCTGGCAAATAGATGGGGAAGAAATGGAGGTAGTGACAGATTTTATTTTCCTGGGCTCCAAGATCACTGCAGATGGGGACTGTAGCCAAGAAATTAAAAGACGCTTGCTCCTTGGGAGGAAAGCAATGGCAAATCTAGACAGCACACTAAAAAGCAGAGACATCACCCTGTCAACAAAAGTGCGTATAGTCAAGGCTATGGTCTTCCCAGTTGCAATGTATGGCAGTGAAAGCTGGACCATAAGAAAGGCTGAGCGCCAAAGAATTGAAGCCTTTGAACTGTGGTGCTGGAGAAGACTCCTGCGAGTCCCTTGGACTGCAAGGCGATCAAACCGGTCAGTCCTAGAGGAGATCAACCCTGACTGCTCTTTAGAAGGCCAGATCCTGAAGCTAAAACTCAAATACTTTGGCCACCTAATGAGAAGGAAGGACTCACTGGAGAAGAGCCTAATGCTGGGAAAGATTGAGGGCAATAGAAGAAGGGGACGACAGAGAATGAGGTGGCTGGATGGAGTCACTGAAGCAGTAGGCGTGAGCTTAAATGGACTCCAGAAGATGGTAGAGGACAGGAAGGCCTGGAGGAACGTTGTCCATAGGGTCGCGATGGGTCGGACACGACTTCGCAACTAACAACAACAACATTGACTGTTTAGCTTTGTTGTATGTCACCAGAGTTGTTTGATTGGTGACATGGGCAGCCATAGAAATTGGATAAACAAATAAAGTGGATAAATCAAAAGAAAACCCATATGCGCTGGAGCACACAATAAGGTACAATTCTTCCACCCTTGATACCCAACTGTACAAATTTCATGCATAAGACTAGGTCAGTTCAATTCATCCTTACTTCAGAATCCATCCATTTCACAGAAGTACAATACTCATGTGTCTAGTTCATTCATATGCAACATATAACCAAGTAGCCGATCACAAAGAACTTTGATAATCTGGTAACAGTGATCATTAGAGAGTCTTATCCCACCAACATCTAAAGCAGATGTGGCTTTAGATTGCATCAGAGAAGACAAGAAAGGAACTCCCTAGTTCAGGGGGCCTGCAAACTTGGCCCTTTTATGACTTGTGGACTTCAACTCCCAGAATTCCTCAGCCTGCATGTCTGGCTGAGGAATTCTGAGAGTTGAAGTCCACAAGTCATAAAAGGGCCAAGTTTGAACGCCCCTGCCCTAGTTAGTTAGGCCTGTCTTCCTCCTTTAGAATATACAGTTGCAGCTGTACAGGGGCATTTTAGGGGCAGAAGGCTTTTTACCCTGTCAAAAAGGGAGAGCTTTAACTGACCCCCCCTCCCCCCAAGTTGTTCAAGTTTTTATCTTCTGATTTAACTTTCTATTTTGTTGATTGCCTTGTTGATTAATATGGCATTTCCATTTTTAAATTTTGTTATAATGGTATGATTTTTTTTTAGAAAACATTTTAGTAAAGTAACAAATGGATTACTATATGGGCCAAGCAAAACTAAAAGTGGTTTAGTGTGCCTCATGAGATGACATCTCTATGGGCTCAGAGCACCCCTGCTTCACCTTGCAGAACTAGTTTAGTTTTAAATTACTTAAGGGGAAGACTTTTTCCTATCATTTTACATCTGAGTGGGCAACCTGTGCTGCACGCAGATGCCCAGGACTTGTAGGGGAATGTATGGGTAACCTTGGGAAAAGAGGGGAAGAGGTGTTGTCTAGGAAACCATCAGACAAGAGAGGCAGGAGCTCCCAGTGGCTTAAGAGTGAGAGGAAGAAACTTAGGAAAGTTCTCCCCTAATGGATTACACAGTTAAAGGTGGTGGAGGAAATTTTGTGCCTTCAGACTTGCAGCCTTACAAACAACAAAACTTTATTGTCACTTTGAATGTACACCAATCGGCGTACACCAAAATGAAATTTCATTCCATACAGCTCTCAAAGGGTCACCACCTCCGATATACACTCCTTGTTCGTGGCCAGCTCAAATTTCAGATCGTTCATTTTAGTCTCTAGGGAGTGAAAGATGGCAAACAGGACAGATGGAAATGGAGGTCCATGTGGATTAACCCTCAAATTTGCTTGTATTCCTGCACGACAACCTCGCCTCCTTTCCTTTTTCTGATCCTGTCTCTTCCACCTTTTCCTTAAAGAGGCCTTGCTTCTTTTCGCCCCTGGAGCACGCTGTCCTCTCTCTCTCTCTCTCTCTTCCTCTGGGCTTGCCGACAGCCCCATCCAGTTCCTTTGCTCCATAAGCCCTGGGACCTCTCCTCCTCTGCCTCCTTCGCAAACAGCCCTGACTTGCAATAGAATCTGTCGCTGGGCCAGCAGTCAGATCTTGCTGCCGGCAGAACAATTTCAAACAGAGCCAATGACTTTTAACGGTCTCGCTAACAGTTGCTAAACAGCTAAAAACTCGCCATGCCAGCAAAGATTGTCAGTCATAGGTTGTCTTAGTTCCACCACTTAGTTCCAGTCTTTCTCATTATTGTAGACAGCTTCTCTAAGTGGTTGGAGGTTCTCCCAGTTTCTAGCACCACAACAAGTGCCACCATCCAGGCTCTAAGGGGGTTTTTCACGACACACGGTCTTCCCAACGTGATAATCACTAACAACGGGCCTCAATTTACCTCCCGTGAATTTCAGATCTTCACGACGAACAATTGTATTAGACACGCCACGTCGGCCCCCTTTCACCCATCAACCAATGGCCTTGCAGAGGTCATGGTGAAGTCCACCAAGGACTCCCTCCGAAGACTCGTCACCGGAGACTGGCACCTCCGACTCGCCCGTTTCCTCCTCACCCACCACACCACGCCCGTATCTACCACCGGTAAATCCCCCGCCGAACTCCGCTGGGGTCGCCGGCTGGTGACTCGACTCGACAGGCTCCACCCCAACAGACCTGCAGCCAAAAAAACCATCTATCCGCCTTCAAGGACAAAATGTCTGGGCCCGCAACTATGGGGGAAGGGATAAATGGACTCAGGGAGTTATCCTAGAACAAACCGGCCCCCTCTCCTACACCATAAACATTGGGGGGGCTCACCCTTCGAAGACACACAGACCAGCTGCGCCCCAGGGCACCTCTCAACACCCCTCCGAGGCCAATATCAGAAGAAACCGACCAACCTGGTAGCGATCACCCCATTAACCCCCAAACACCCCCCGATCCACAAACCCTGCCCCCTGAGGAAAATTCCGCGGCAGACGAAGAGCCACCACTCCATCGCTCCAAAAGGACCCGACGACCCCCTGCATACCTGACGGACTTCGAGTGGGCCGGAGGCATGCCGACAAACAACCAGCCGTAGTTAAACATGTTCCAGTTCCACTGTTCGATCAAGGGGGGGGAAAGGGGTGTAGTGTATTCCTCACAGGGATGACAGCTCTCAAAGGCCGCTCCACGTGGCCGCACTGACAGCTGTCAGAAGGCCGTCAGCTCCAACACGCATGCGCACCCCTCCGTTGACACTGACAGCTGTCAAAAGCCACGCATGCGTAGTAGCAGCCGCGAGCTGTCAAAGCGGCAGCAGCCGCGAGCTGTCAAAGCGGCAGCAGCCGCGAGCTGTCAAAGTCGCACAAGCGCAGATCCACCAGCCAACTGACAGCCGCTAGCTGTCAAAACACCGGCTAGGATTACCCGGGTTCCCAGCTGAAGCGCCAGCCAGCTGACGGGGTTCCCCGGCTCAGCGGCGCATGCGCTATCACTAAGGGAATGTCAAAAGCTGCCAGCTGATCATTGGGCACGGCCCCTCGGCGGGAAAACACCCATCCCTGATTTGTTGATTAGTTTGACAGTTGCCTATATAAAGGCTCGTTGTACCGTTTCACCCCGTCCGGGCTGAGTTAAATAAACGTTTGAACTGAAGCCATCGTCTCCCTCGTCACTGCTCGAGATTTTGCACTTTTCGCCCCCGGAGCACGCTGTCCTCTCTCTCTCTCTCTCTTCCTCTGGGCCTGCCGACAGCCCCATCCAGTTCCTTTGCTCCATAAGCCCCGGGACCTCTCCTCCTCTGCCTCCTTCGCAAACAGCCCTGACTTGCAATAGAATCCGTCGCTGGGCCAGCAGTCAGATCTTGCTGCCGGCAGAACAATTTCAAACAGAGCCAATGACTTTTAACGGTCTCGCCAACAGTTGCTAAATAGCTAAAAACTCGCCATGCCAGCAAAGATTGTCAGTCATAGGTTGCCTTAGTTCCACCACGTTGCTCGAACACATTAAAACCTTCCCGATCATGTGGCCTATATCCCTTATATCCCTCCAAAGACTTTTCACCTTTGAGAGCCGGTGGAGCTGCAGCTGATCCAGGCACTGCCATCTTAGAACTAATTAATTAATTCCTTTACTCCTGTTTCCTGTCTGGTTACCTGGGAGAACTGACAGAATCTCACTGGAAGCCCATTAAGCACTTTGAGATTGTGCTGCAAAAATCTGGCAAAAAAGGAGCAATTTTCCACAGACATTACTTTGTACCATTCCAAATACAGTTATGAGAATGCAGGACATAACACATATCTGCAGCTAGCTAATTGAGACTGAACTTGGCTAGTATTTGGAAGAGAGATCATCAAGGTATTTCAGGATTACAAGCAAGACTGGGAAGGGGGGGGGACCCAGAACAAGGCAGCTGCAAATTACCTCCATACTCTTGCCAAGAAAGTGACATGGACTGGACCTGTAATAATTAGGAATGACTCAAACAGTTTTTACATTTGCCTTATAGGCATGCAAGGCCTTCCTTTACTCTCTCATCCTCTCTTCAAAACACTTAAATGAAAAATAGGTTGAATTATCTTAACCCATCCCTTCTATTAATATTATTGCAATGTCAGAAGGTCACCTGCACTCCATTGCTAGGTTGGGAGGCTAAGTTGTGGCCCTCAAATCAAAAGAATTGGACTTTCTCTGCTCATTTATATTTCATAAGGAGCATGCAAAAAAAGCTGTGTGGTATATGCCAAGGTCTTCAGCAAAAAAGTATGTTGACTAATATTATGAAATTCATCTACCAGAGACCAATTCAACAGGCTATATGGAGTGCTTTCTGACATATTTTTGTCTGAAATGGTAAGAGTTTCCTGCCTGAGCAGGGGGTTGGACTAGATGACCTCCAAGGTCCCTTCCAATGTTTATTATTATTGTTGTTGTTGTTATATTTTATATTGTATAATGCTAAACCTTTGATATGATCAAGAAACAAGATAGAACATATATAGAGATCTCATTCCTTGAATCAATAATGGCATAACGTGTTAATGAACTATTATGCCAAGATTTCACCAAGAAAAAAGTCAGAGTGACTAATACGGAATATTTTTAAGTAGCTTGATCTTTAACTTAAAAAAACATTTATGCATAAAAAGCCCCATTAGCCTATCTCTAAGAAGTCCTCCCACCAGTAAAATTACATTATTTTGTTCCATCTGATGTGCTTCCTAAATCTTGAGGGATCTTCTAAAGCAGATTTCAGGTCTGTTACACAATTGGAAGTTCATTCACAGTATTTTATTTATTTGATTTTCATAGCTGCCCATCTAAACAGGTTTCTCAGGACTACATACATCATAAAAGCAATTAAAACATTACCAAATAAATACAGGTGGCACCAGATAAATTTAGCCCATTGTTCTATTGAGCTTCCATCCAAATAAGCAGAAATATGATCTTAGTCTTCATTTCTGATGAAGGAAATTGGTTGGTTTGGATATGTTGTGTGTATTTTTTTAGGAAAGATATAGCATCCTTCTCATTCTATCATTCCAGCTCAACTCGTGTTTTCTAGCTATAAGCTGATAGGCTTATGTATGGTGGATAGCCTTCAACCTATATCAATTCCAGCCAATTTTGCCATTTTCAATGAAATGTGGCAGTTTTTGTCCAAGTCACCTGCAAGACACTCAATTTTCTATCCTTGATTTAATTGACTGCCAGCTTCTGTTCCTTCAGGGTCAGTTTAATACTTCAGAGAGAGACTTGGAAGAGGAGATGTTTATTTTAATATTGATTCCTTTTGTTCTATAATAAAATCACTGACAGATGATAGGAAGTACTTTACAAAATAGAGCACATGCTTTTGCAGATGGTATTGCATATACCGAACCAAAAAAAAGGTAACATAAAAGTGTGAACTACAGCTCTCACACATCTTTTGAACTTCATTTTTTTAAGTAGATGGTAGCATATATGTATATAATGTTGACCCTGACAGATGTTTCTAGCCATAGAAAAATATATTAGCCCACCTGCCTGCACAAGAAATTCAGTCTGTCACATTAATGACTTAGAAGAAACAAAAACTGAAAACTGCAAGAGCTTCCTTACCTTATCATTCAGAAGGGACACGTGGAGCCTCTTGGCCTTTTATTTACTGTTTCTCCCAGTCCTAAGTCAGCAGAAAATCCTGCTATCACAATTTGCACTTCCCCAAAGACCAGGCTTTTATCTGTGAGAATTAAAGCAATAGGATGCATTGCTACACACACCCCTCTTGCCAGCTGCAGCAGAAGAAGCATTCATTTGAGACAAAATCATCAGTGACTTATTAAATCAAGGGTCTTCAAACTTGGCCCTTTTATGACTTGTGGGACTTCAACTGCCAGAATTCCTCAGCCAGAATCCTGGGAGTTGAAGCCCACAAGTCATAAAAGGGCCAAGTTTGAAGAGCCCTGCCCTAAGACATCATCACCGAGAAGAGTATTGTAGATCATGCATATACCAAAATTTGTGTTTCTTCTCCCAACTACTTTAAATCTAAAATAGCTCAGGAGGAATATAGCCTATTTAGCATCCTGGGGATGAAACAAAGCTGTACCTTGAGTACGTGCCCTCTAAAATGATTAGCAGGACATCTTTGGGTTATTGTTACCTAGAGCTGAGAGGAAAGCCTACAGAAACAGTAGCAAAGCAAAACAGAAGCTGCAATGAACTATCATGACAGTCTGGAGACAAAAATGGAAAATTAGTACACCTAAATCATTTAAAATAGTGCAATTTCTCTTCCTGTCATTTCCCACATGATTTCTTCCATTTCCTACAGCAAAAATGGATGTCTCAGGGGGAATTTTGCGTGGCTCAGAGTTCCAAGATAATGAACGCTGACTGTTTTTAAAGTGTCAAGAAGAATCTCAGTAATAGCAAAGAGGATCCAGTCTCCTTTAATCTCATGCCTTGGGTATCCAGGAGCTTAAATCATGCAACTGTTCCCCACCCGCCACCTCAGATTTTAACCCATTGAATTGCAGTTTTGCTTGAATATAGTGGAGAAGCTAATTGAGAAGCTCCAGATGCTGCACTTCAAATCCCTAGAAGAGCCATAACATACTTTGCATATTCATCAATCACACATCCTGTATGTCACATGCTGTCTTTCTTGGCATGACATCCTAAGCAGCAAAGTTTGGTTAAGGAGTACATTTGCAGTTTTATTTTACACTATTTCTTCACTGCATTTTAGTCAAGATTTCAAACAGTTAGGGCCTTCCTGCAAATCCTGGTTACAAAGATTACACATATTCAAAATGATAGCCATTTCAAGGCATTTCAATATAGCCTCCAACCTCAGGTCAAGGACCTTGTATGACTGGAGATTTGCACTCGTGTCAAAAGCACGAATGCTTCCAGGTTGAAAGGATTAGCCAGTGACATCACCGTTGCCTGGGGGACACCCAGTTGGGGGCTCCTTTCATGTCCCCAGCAGGAGCGAAGGACAGGAGCTCAACCCCACCCCATTGGGAGCACTCAGCTCTCAAATGCAGGCTTGCTAATGTCCATCCCAGCATCCTAATTACTTGAGCCACTGTGCTCCTATGACTGGAGATAAGGTAGCATTATGTGTGCACCCATTAATCAAGTATTTTGGTTTAGCATATTATGAGATCAAGACATTGCCATTTTATAGGCCATTTTGTCCATCTAGGACTACCATAGAACATAGAATAATAGGATTGAAAGGGACTTTGGAGGTCTTCTAGTCCAATCTTCTGCCCATGGCAGGAGATATAAAACATAAAATCAGCAGAAAGATTTACAGCTTCTTTGCTGCCATCCAGTAATTGTCCAAATTTTTGAAACCCAGATGTGGTGGCTTTAAATACATTAGGCCAACCATTAGTTAGCTTCTTTTAGAACATGGGCCATTATCTTTATGTGAAGGAGCAGAATCAAAATAAATATTTTTAATAGCCAAAATTTTGCAAGATTGCCAAATCTCAATCAGGTTTGAGAATCTTACCTAAATCCATAAGGATTTATACTCAACCAGTGAAATCTTGTGTAATTTGGTAGCCTTGTGATAATTTAAAATTTGGAGTTTCAGAGATGGATGCTATGATGTCTGCAGAGATTATGTTGTTAACTTCTGCAACAAATAACAAACCACAATATCTGGAGGCATACATACTGAAACCAAAAACAAACCATATTTTGTGAAATTTGAACTCAGCTATGCTATTAAAATGATTGCTGAAACTCCAGACTGAAATAAAATTCACTGAGTTGTCTATGAAGAATTATTCACATTTTCATAGATGTCTCCAGCTTCAATTTTCTGAGCTACATCTGTGAGAATATCTAATAAAGTTAAAGACAAAAAAGAAGCTTATTAGTGGAATATTTTTCAGCACCCTGCTCTTTTGCTGCACAATACAGAAGGGTTAAGAGCAAAAAAAATTAGATAATTTATTACATGATAAATGAAAGTAGCTGTTTTTATGTCAGACAGTTGAACACTTCTCTTTCCCAGAGATATAAGGTTATTATTTTTCAGACAGCCAAAGTAAGGAGTAAACATAAAAGAACTCAGATTGCAGCCAATGACTGAAGGTATTACTCTTGAGGTAAGAAAGTTCTGTAAATAGAATTTCCAACATATTTGTAGAAAAATAAAATGAGCAACTCATTCTAATTCCCATTCCCTTTGATGTACACCAGTTTTCTGCTTAATGTGAACATGGCATTCTTTTTCATTTTTAAAATAGTTCCACAAGGAGAATATTTCATTGCTAATAAAATACAATTATACAAGGACAGTTTTGTTGGAATGGAACATTATGCAGAACTGAAGCTTTTCTTTCTTCCTCTAACCATAGTGAGCTTTGTAGGAGTTTCTCTCTTTGGTAATTTCTCCTTCACATTGGTTTCTATTCCAATGTTACAAATGCTGCTATGACAACTATAATTCAGGGACTAAAAGGTGGTCTCATTTGTATTATAGCAATAACAATAGCACTTAGACTTAGATACCACTTCACAATGTTTTGCAGCATTCTCTAAGCGGTTTACAGAGTAAGCATATTGCCCACAACAGCCTGGGTCCTCATTTTACTGACCTCGGAAGGATAGAAGGCTGAGTCAACCTGGAGCCCGTCAGGATCGAAGGAATCAAACTCCTGGCAATGTGAGCAGAGTTAGCCTGCAGTACTGCATTCTAACCATTGCGCCACCACAGCTCTTATGTCGAGTATAAAATAATTTGCAGACCCAAAGAACTAAAAGCGCAATGTGTCGCATATTACTCAAAAGAAACTGTTGCTGAGTTTAGTGGAGAAACTTCCTGACAGTGAGGGCAATCAACCAGTGGAACAGCTTACCCCCAAAAATCATGGGCACTCCATCACTGGAGATTTTCAAGAAGAGGCTGGACGTTCACCCGTCTGAGACAGTATAGGTTCTCCTGCTTGAGCAGGGGGCTGGACTAGAAGACCTCCAAGGTCCCTTCCAGCTCTATTCTATTCAAAAGGTTGCAGCTTTAAATTCCACACTTTCATCTTATGGAGATTCAAAAATAAAAAAAAGAGAATTTCTTCCCATACTGCTAAAGTAACAAGGAGCTGGCCTAGAGAAATCTAAATAACTACTGTAGTGCTTTTCAGTCATTCAGTCATCTTCAATTCTTTGTAACCATAGGCCAGGATTTTCTTTCAGTATCTTGTAAATTCTTACAAGTTCCTGCTTGTGTCACTACTGATAATATAAGCCCCTTTATCTTCTGTTAACCTCCTTTTTAATTCATTTTTCCCAGAGACAGGATCTTCTCCAATACTCTTCCTTTCTCTATATATGTCCAAAGTTTTGGCTTCATCTTAGGTACATCCAGTGAGCAGTATGCTTTTACGTCATCCAGTATTGAATTATTGTTCTTCTTACGGTCCAAGTATTCTCAAGGATGTCCTCCAGCATCATTTTTTTTTCTTTATTCAGCCTTTCGGATGAATTCAACTTTCACAAACTATTACAACTGGGAAAATCAGGGCCTTAGCGTCTGTGAAGCGTCTGCAATATTTTGTTTGCATTTGTCATAGTCTTCTTCCAAGTAGCAGATGTTTCTTTATCTGATAGCTATAATCACTTTGAAATGTTGTCCCTAAGAAGGTGAAGTCTGTTCATCTTACTACTTGGTTTTCTTTTGTGATTTATTCATTTGGATTGGATTGGATTTGCCTTTTGATGTAATCTTAGGTGGGTTACTTGATTTGGTTTGGTTTGGTTTAATATTGAACAGCTTTTGCACGTTCTTCTTTCACTTTTAACAGATTCTGTAAGTCTTCCTTGCCCCCAGCTATTAAAGTAATATCATCAGCATGTAAGATCCAAGGTTATTTCTCTCAGCAATTTTAATTCCAATTTCTTCTTTCTGGCATGTCTCATATTCAGTATACACAGTGTTATGTAGTGAGTTCTTTGCGCAGGAAAGGAGACGAGGCAAGTGAGTTCAACAAAGCTCATGGTTTATTGCTTGCAGGATCTGAACTGAGAATTGGGCTGCAGCTCGCAGCAATTTATAGCCTGGCCCCCAGGCGGCAGCCAATAGGTTTAAAGCAACCCATTGCCGCCTAGGGGCAGCCAATAGCAGCACTGGAGAACTGGAGTCTGGGTTGCTGGAGAGCCGTTAGCTGCTCCAGCTTACCATGTGGTGTTACAATTGAGCCCAATACATAACACCCCTCCCCTCTTAGATCAGACAAACATCATAGCAATAATTGGCAAATAGTACAAGTTACAAGACTTAATATCATAGCAACTTTTGTAAAACAGTACAAGTTACATTAGAGCATCAGTTAGCCAGAATGAATAGACTTCCATTATAGCACACAAGACAGTTAACATCATAGCTCCCATACTGTTTCAGTGCAGTGACAAGTTACAGTACAGACAACTTTATAGTTCCTTTATTTTACAACATAATCAGCTAGATAAGAAGGCGGCTTGTGTGCCTTTGTGGAACACCTTGGGGTCCCTGTCACTTTCTGGTCTACCAGCTTACCCATCGGGCCAGGTAGATCAATGTACCTTGATGCACTTGAGTCAAAGGAATCAGATGTTCTCTGGCTGGCCTCTCCAGGTTGGCCCACCCCAGAGTCATACTGATCAGCAGAGTTGGCACAGCAGTTGTTAAAGTCTGGTTGGCTTGCTCCTTCAGGGGATCCATGTTACACTTCTGGACTCCCCTACTCTACGCCTAGTTCCTCATTGCTTAAGAAGGAAGCGTCTTGAGAGTCCATGTATGGGCTGGCTTGGCTGCCAGCTTGGGGACTTTGGGAGGGACTTATGACACAGTCCTCGCTTAGTGGCTGTTCTGGAAACCATTTTCTGAGTTGATAAATGTGGTATCTGACAACTTGCCCTCCCTCCAGCCCCACTTCGTAAGAAAGGGGACCAGATGATTTGGTAATTTTACCAGGAACCCACAGATTTCCATGTCCATAGTTTCTGGCCCATACCCAATCGCCAACTTGCAGCCCCCTTGAGAGTTTTGGTCGAGAGGCTTCTGCTGCCATTCTATCTGGATGCAACCTGTCCACTTTAGTGATCAGTCGCCTCCCCCAACGAAGTTCTGTAGGACTTTTGCCTGTAGCAGTGCAGGCATAGAATGTTGGCAGAGTAAAAAATTTGCCAGTCTATGATACCAGTCACCTGTTACGATGCATTTGTGTGATTCCTTCGTGGTCCTTACCATTCGTTCAGCTTGACCATTAGAGGACGGGTGAAAAGGGGCAGACGTTGCATGACTGATAAGATTTGCTCTTAGGAAGGCCTGAAATTCAGCAGCAGTGAATTGGGCCCCATTGTCTGATACTAAGACATCTGGCAACCCATGTGTGGCAAAGAGTTTTCTCAGCACCTGGATGGTCCTAGCAGTAGTCATGTTTGCAACTGGGATTACTTCCAGCCATTTAGAGTGGCTGTCCACCACTATGAGGAAGAGCTGTCCCTGAAAGGGCCCAGCGTAGTCTATGTGAATTCTAGACCAGTGAGTGTGCGTTTCCTCCCACCTGTGAACTGGGGCGTGTGGCATCTCAGGCCTAGATTGCTGGCATGTATAACAACCATGTACCTGTGCCTCAATGTCCTTGACAAGGCCAGGCCACCAAAGGTAGCTTCTTGCTAAAGCTTTCACTCTGACAATGCCTGGATGGCCCTCATGTAATGACTGTAAAACCCTGTCTCTCAGTGAAGAGGGGATTATGACTCTGTTTCCCCATAGGATGTATCCCTTGTGAGCTGATAGCTCATGTCTTCTGACAAAATAACTCTGAAACTCAGAGCCTGGGCTTTTATCTAACCACCACGTGGTGTTACAATTGAGCCCAATACATAACACACAGTACATAGATTAAAGAGTAATACTAGAATATTAATAAATGCTAACACTTTAGTACTATACTGATCACCCATATTTTCCGACCTCAAGCTGATAGGAGAGAATAATCTGAAACAGCTGGAGAGATGCTTTGAAACTCTGTAGCCAACCATGATGAACCAACAAAGTGTAAAGTTTTCTATCATGGGACATGATTTATCTACCCTGCATTCTTATATGCAGTAAGTGACCTCGACAAGTACCGTATTTTCCGACATATAAGACGACCCGGCGTATAAGACGACCCCCTACTTTTAAGAAGTTTTTCAAGGTTTTTTGTCTTATACGCCGGAAAATACTTACATGCCCTGCCCTCCCTGTTCGTCGCAGAGGAGGCGAAGGCCCGACTGGCCCCGCCGGCCCTCCCGCTACTCCCGCGCTTCTGCCAGCCCCCGAGGTGCAGCGTTTCCCGGGCGGCAGGCAGCGCCGGAGGGCAGCCGCCACCCCACTACGGCCAGCGCCCCTCCTGCTTCCCCCCAGGCCTTGAACTTCTCCTATTCAGCGCAGGGCGGGACAGCTCCGCCCACAGCCTCTTTTTCATGTGCCGCTTCCCTCTCACCGTCGGCCGAGGCGCACTCGGCCCGGGCTCCCGGTCCCTCTTCCCAGCTGGCTTCCCACCCTGCCCCTCATGGACCTGGACTGGGCGTGCAGCCTCTCGGTGTGGCTGCTTTTCCTGGGCAGCCTGGCGGTGCGGCTCCTGCGCTTGGACCTGTTGCTGAGCCGGCGGCTGCTGCTGCGCGTGGGGCTGCTGGCCGTCCTGCAGGCGCTGGGCCGTCCTGCCTCTGCCCCTCAGCGCCGCGCTCACGGCAGCTGCCTGCTGGCTCGTCTCGGCCAGCACCGCCCGGTGGAAGCGCAGTGTCAGACGGGAGCAGGACTTCCCTGCCGGCTCCCGTCTGACGCTCTTCCCTCTGAGGCAGCAGCTGCCTCAAGAGGGAACAGCGTCGGACGGGAGCCAGCAGGGAAGTCCTGCGTGCACGTGTGTGTGCAGGACTTCCCTGCCGGCTCCCGTCTGACGCGTCGGACGGGAGCCGGCTCTTCCCTCTTGAGGCAGCAGCTGCCTCAAGAGGGAACAGCGTCGGACGGGAGCCGGCAGGGAAGTCCTGCGTGCGCGCGCGTGTGCAGGACTTCCCTGCTGGCTCCCGTCCGACGCTCTTCCCTCTTGAGGCAGCATCCCCGAGGACTCCTTAGGAGCCGGGGAGCGATGCTGCCTCAAGAGGGAAGAGCGTTGGGCGGGAGCCAACAGGGCAGTCCTGCACACGCGCGCACTCCCCGGCTGCTAAGGAGCAGCCGGGGAGTGCGCGCGTGTGCAGGACTGCCCTGCCGGCTCCCGCCAGACGCCACCCACTGATTTTCCGGCGTATAAGACGACTGGGCGTATAAGACAACCCCCCAAATTTGAGGTGATTTTCATGGGTTAAAAAGTCATCTTATACGCCGGAAAATACGGTAATATATTTTTCCACACTAACAATTTTGTTGCTATTGGTTTTATTAAATTTAGAAGCCTCCTGACACCATATGATACTGAATAGCTTACAATTTAAGTATAAGTTACCTGAAGATTTTATTAAACCTTTAGCATTAAGTTAAAATGAGGCCTCATTGTTTGCTGTATTATGTGAACTGATGTTGTTACCTAGTTTGGGTAATGAAATGCTTGCAATAAAACAGGTTCAGAGAGCACCAAGGATCCCTTATGTCACGGGTGTCAAACTCGATTGCGTCACGTGATGTATCGTGAAATATCAGGGTTTTTTGCCTTTATGGAGCCAGGGTGGGCGTGGCCTGCATGTGACACATCTGGCTTGTGGTCTGCCAGTTTGACACCCCTGCCTTATATGAACCCAGTTAAAAAGGAAGGCATTCTCCATGAAACCAGGTCTCCATACCACAATTCTTGAAGCTTCTTATTCCAATTGATTGATTCTTATTTCAATCAATATACTGATGCTATTCTCTCCATATTTGAGTACCGACTGCTGTATGATCCAAGTTCTTACAGTTACTTATAATTCAAGGTCTTACATGGACCCAGAAAATCAAATTCATTGTATTACCCATAGCTGTATGAGTACAGACTTGAACTAGTTTTAGGAAAAGAACTTGTCTGCTGCATTCATTGCTAGTGGTTTTTCAGTACTCTTTTAAAAAATTGGACAATTTCTGTGGAATAAAGCAACAGCTTCTGTTATTTTCTGAAACCTACCAGTTAGGGAGGGAGAGAACCACAAGACAGCAGTAACTCAGTTTAATCTGCACTACTGCAATAGACTGAGGCTAAGGTTCCCTACAGTCTATCAACAGTCTATTCAAGGTTCTTTTGAAATCAGGCCAGATGGAAGAGGATTTATGAGCTCAGTGTCTGATAAACAATAAACATGGGACAGTGGGTAACTGAGTAGTTATTATTTCAACTAGGGGATTTGTGTCAGATTTAATAAATTCTCAGGCTGCTTTGAACAACCCAGCTGGATAACACTGTATCTGACAAAACAGTGGTAGACAAATATAAGAACATTTCACCAAGAAGCCATCTGTGCAAATCATCCCATCATCAGTGACTTGTTGTTAACCTATGACATGTTATACAAGAAAACAGAGAGACAGGAACTAGAGAATCATATTGATTCCTCAACACTATATGTAATATAGTTACCCAACATCCATTTCTTAAAACTTTTGCTAATTTTATTCTTTCTGAATGAGTGTTTTTAAAGGGGTTATTTTGTCAATCACTTGAAGTGCCAAAATATCTAAAATAGGTCTGATTGAAATGTGGGTTGTTTTTTTCCAGCGAACAACAATCTTTGATAAAATATATCATTCTACATTTTAGTTCCTATTATCCATGAACGCCAAATCCAGTTATTAAAGTACTGCACAGGAAGCATTTTTCATAGGACTTCACTTTAAGTTGAGCATTTTCAGGTTGGTTATAAAAGTTTATTTCACATAGACTCAGGAAATCTGATGGGAAGTATTAGTGTTAGCTGCTCTAAGCAAACCAACAGCTGCATTGCTAAACATTCAGTCAGTTCTGGCTCAACCATAACTTTTTCCCTGTTTCATGTGCCATGTCATATTTGTGGCAGCTCTGTATCAAGGTTTAATAAGGATCCAAGGAGTCTCACAACTACCAAACAGTACATTAATGTTTTTTGCACATCATATCTGAAGGCTCCATTTTGGGATTACACTAAAATACACTTCAGCAATCTGCTGAATAAAATGGGAACAAATTTAGGATAGTAAATGTACTATTATGGTTGGTAAGAGCCATGGTGATGCAGTGGTTGAAATGCAGTATTGCGGAAGCTGACTTCAATGAGTTTTTCTTAAAAAAAAAATGCTTCCTTCGCAGTCATGGGACTGTAACTCTGAGCAACAGCAACACTGAACCTGCTGGATTTTCCTCCATCATTTTTATTTTGCTTTATTTGATTGTATTTTTGTTTTGTTTAGGCCTGACCATCAAAATGTCTCAGCAGTTTGTAATAAAAGTTCCTCCTATGTATTTTTCCTATTGAGGGGGAAAAAGAGATATAATTTGCTAACAGAGAAAGGAAAACAGCTGTAATAGATTTTTTCTAATGTACAAACGTATAAAACACCTCCTCCCTTGTTGTTCTTCTCTTAAAACACAATACCTTAAATATAGTACAACTATGCAGTATTAAGCAAGATAAAAGAGAAGATATTAATTATTTAGCAGGAGCAATGTTTCTTTGCACCAACTTGGTGTCCCTTTTGGAACAATCTGGATCAGGGGTGTCAAACTCAATTTCATTGAGGGCCACATCAGCATTGTGGTTGCCCTTGGGGGGCCAGGTGGGTATGGCCAGGGTGGGCATGGCCTACTGAGTGGGGGCAGCTGGAGTGCATATGGCCTACTGGGTGGGCATGGCCAGCTCTACATCATTGGCATCAAGGGTGCCTATGGGGGCCTGGGCAGGAGTGGGACAGATCTGGGGGTCTCTGGCAGAAGGAGGGTCTCTGGGCCAGGGCCAAGGCAGCGGGGACCGTTCCTTCACTGTTTCCAGGATGGCTTCGGGGGCCACATGAAACCACTTTGTGGGCCGGATCTCGCCACCGGGCCTTGTGTTTGACATGTCTGATCTGGATCTTATAGGCTTTGGTACGAATCTCACTGCCCCATGCCAGGCATACAGCATACAGAATCTGCTTTCTTTCAGATTCTTAAACCAAACATAATCTCACCATTTGATTAGTTCAGGGGTAGGCAACCTCGGCTCTTTTATGACTCATGGACTTCAACTCCCAGAATTCCTAAATCAGCTATGCTGACTCAGGAATTCTGGGAGTTGAAGTCCATGAGTCATAAAAGAGCCGAGGTTGCCTACCCCTGGATTAGTTCCTCAGGTGGAGGAGGACCAGCCACTCACAAGTAGATCAAAAATTTGCCAAATGCAGAGATGCAGTGTATAATATTTAACCTTACATGATTCTTGCAAACTACTGAAACCTTTTCTAGTTCCAGTCCTCAATCTGTACTAAATGGTTGGTAGCAAATAGGGAACCTTCTTTAACTGACTCAGAAACTTTATTTCTGTCATTGAGCAATAAATGTACCATCAATAAAATGAACAACACAAATATCCCCTAATCTTAAGCCCGAGTCTTCTCTAACTGTGATTTGGCCATACATTGAGTTGACGGTTGGTGTCCCATGACTCCCTGTATAGCTCAAGCAGATTTCATACGAAGAGTAATCAGAGAAAATCAGGGTAATCAGAGAGAGCCCTACAAGTAAAATAAATCAAATGTAAGGCCCTCACCTTGGGGTAAACATGACACAATTGGCAGTTGTCTTTGCAACAGACTGAATCAATAATGAAATTGGAGGGAAGATATAACTGCCATTATTCCATTGAGCTGTTTTGCCAAGGGATTCTGCAGTAACATCAGCCTTTCTGCAAAAAAAGCCTCCACCATTGATTCGCTCTGAAAGTAAAAAATGTCCACAACAGATACCCCAGTGAGCAGAACCAGCTCACTTCCCTCCCACTGTTTGCCTGTGGATGAGTAATGCATCAAGTGACTAACTTGTCCAAACAGATTCTTATCAAATGATATTTCATCAGATGCGCCAGTCCATATCTCAAATGCAAATTCTATAATCAACTTCATACCTTTTTGTTTATTCTGATTTCATGTCGTACACTGCTGTCGATTATTGTGAATAGCCAACTCTGTAGAATATGATATGAGCTTCAGTTTATTGTATATCGATACTGAAGCAAACAGGACTCACCATTTTATCAGGAAAGCATCCACAATCAAGATTATTAATGAAGAGAAAGAAACAAAAGGCCATCTGAATTTATCACAAAAGATAGCCAATGGGCTGAGGAGTAGTGAGATAAAGTTATATGAAATAATTTGGAAAGAAAACTGCACCAAGGAACTGTGTCTGCAGTAGATGCAAACAGAGTTTAACAAAAACAATATCTTTAACTTTAGATGACATAAAGTACAAAAGATAGAGGAACAATTGGGCTGAGAAGTTTGGCAGACTGTGTGACAAATTATTTGATCGATGGACTGTACTTGTACAGAAGGAACACCACTTCACTTCACTGTTGCATCTAGACAATAAAATTCATTTTTTCGGAAGGAGAAAATTGAGATCCATAAAGACTGAGCCACAAAACTAAAAAAAGAAAAGGTGCATTTCTGTCCTCTTTAGAGTTAGTTTCTCAATGATGCAATCAGGATCCAATCATTTCAATAAGAATAAGCATATGTCTCCTGAGACTGCAAGGATGATACTACTAATACAAGTGGATCTGAGATGCCATGGAGAAACTTAACTAATACTAAGAAATATATGTATTTTCAAATCAGGGTGAGATAGAACAGAGACGTCAGTTCACGTAACATCATCAGTGGTAAACCACTGCAGTAGATCTACAATAAGAAGAGGAGAAAAATTAATAGGTGTATTTTAGATATTATATTTTTTATGAAATGAGATAAAGGAAATTTGGGTTACCTGAAAGTTAAATACTATGAATATTAAACGCTAAATTGGAATACTGTAATTAAAAATTTAAATTGGTAAAATTTTATAACAGGACATTGATCGAGATCTATTAAGATATGTATAAGCAAAAAGAAAAAATATATTTATAAATGTGATAATGAAATTTTTACTGAATTTTGATATAATTAGAAATTTATTAGCATAAATATGAAATAGCAAATGTCAAGGGAAACTAAGAAGAAATATTTGATGGTGTAACCTGAGATACTCACTAATGATTGTATTACTCATCTATTGTTTAACCCAATTACCATATTGCCTTCTAAAGTGTTATTCTTAACCCTATAAAATCTAATAAAATCTTTTTTTTAAAAAGAAGAGGAGAAAAATCAGTGAGAATTACTGTTAAGTCGTGGGCTCTTAGGTGCAGGAATGACGACACGAGGCTGAGTACAGGATAACTCATACTTTATTCTTGCTAGAACTGTACTGAAACTTGGGCTGCAACCAGCCACAATATATAGTCTAGCCCCTAGGTGGCAGCCAATGGGTTTGAACCCACTCTTGCCGCCTGGGGCTAGCCAATTGCAGGACCAGAGACAGCCAGTCTGGGATGCTGGAGAGCCGTTGGCTGCTCCAGCAACGCACGTGGTGTATCACCACAAGACCAGTACATAACAATTACCACATAGAATTTACAGACTAGTATAAGCTGAATGAATCACATACCCCTAAATTCCTTAGGACCATAAAATATGTTGAGTAGAATCACTGGTAAATCACTTTTGATCATCTCTATCTTAATCAAAATATGTCGTAACTAAATTAAAAAATGCTTGCCTGTTCTTATATTGGCTAATACATCCCTAAATGTAACAAGTGGTTCTCAGCAAAGGATCCAGATATCATCTGGAATGAAAGGAACCCATATTAAAACCTCAGCTGACTTCCTGTAGAATTGTAGTTCATATTTAGTTGCAGGTGGGGAGAAAGTCTACAACTATTTTTAAACCCAACCCTGGTGCTCAGTGCTCCAAAAACTGTTGATGTGTCATTCCTGTAGTCTTTCACACCAACAACTGGCCACAGATATGCTGCAGCACGCCCTACTCCCAATTTCTTCCCCATCCTGCCCTGTTGGGTCATCACAGATGCTGAACCCTGGAAGTCCCCAATACCCTTTTGGGGATTCACAAAGTCAAGGAGATGAATATTTTAAAATTTCTCCATTTGAATTTCCAATACAGACATATCAATAGATATATCCCACATAAAGTTAAGCTGATTGGGGTCTTCAGTCATTTTTAACAATGTAAAAAGGCTCCTGAGACCAAAATGTTTAGGAACCTCTGCTGCAGACTTCCTCCTCCTAGGCCTAGAACAGGGGTCTTCAAACTTGGCCCTTTTATGACTTGTGGACTTCAACTCCCAGGATTCCTCAGCCAGGCATGCTGGCTGAGGAATCCTGGGAGTTGAAGTCCACAAGTCATAAAAGGGCCAGGTTTGAAGACCCCTGACCTAGAGGAACCAGGTATCCCCAGTTGCCCTGAGGAATGGTGAGAGGACAGGGATCAAAATTCAAGATGCTATGATAACCTGAACTAAGTGGAAAATCAGATAAAATATATTCATTGCTGCAAATCCAAAGAATGCACCATTTATATTGCATGTATGCTCTGAACAAGGGTGTGAGTGAGTGATAAAGTAGTTGCAGTCAGATCCTTCACTTCAGTATCAAGGGGGAAAATGCCTACAGAGAAGGAGTTTAGTCAAAGTCAGAAGATGTCATGCTGTAATACAGAGCAAGATCAAAGTTGCCTCCCACTGGCAGTCCAGAGGGCTAACGTAGAAGGCAGCAGCATCCTGAATTACAATCAGTACTACCCTCAGTGGGATTGCTTGCTGTCAAGATAAGTAGATCTGTAGGCAGTGAGACACCTGGCTGAATTGTAGGCTTATATGCCCTTGAAACACAAACAGGCACAGGTGGAAAAGAGACCTGGCAAGAGAGTGTTGCAATTACCACTTTTTTTTACTACTGGATCTCCTATCATTTTCAACTGCAGTACTGCCATCCCTGTGAAGTGGGGCTGAATGCTTTGAAGTCCTCTTCTGAAGATACTAACCCAGTGAGAATATGCTGATAATCTGCTTTCCCTAAAAGAAGTGCACATTTTCTAGTTTCACCACACCAATAAGCCTTTGGCAAATATGTAAAGTGAAACAGACCTTTCTTTCTCTGAGTGACATTCAGGAAGCAATGACTTCCACCTTTTCTTGAAGCCCCACCTTTTTGCTCACCTGGGCAAAGCTGATCAGGATATGTGGGGATTCTTGCCAGAACACATTTGGAGGGTGAAAAGTTGCTTTAAAACAAAGGATGTCCAACCTTTAAGACCTGCGGACCTTAACTCCAAGAATTCCCCAATCAGCCATTCTGGAAGTTACAGGGTTTCAAGTTGCCAAGGTTGGATACTCCTGCTTTAAAACATGTTATAGAACAGGGGTCTTCAAACTTGGCCCTTTTATGACTTGAGGACTTCAATTCCCAGAATTCCTCAGCCAGTGTGCCTGGCTGAGGAATTCTGGGAGTTGAAGTCCACAAGTCATAAAAGGGCTAACTTTGAAAATCCCTGTTATAGAATGATGAGTTCCTTAGCAGTTTTAAGATGCTTCCAAGGAAATATAAAATCATTCTTCAACTGAAGGGATTGTATTTTAGGGGGGAAACTTCAAATTCCTCTGTGGCCAATAGACATATCTCCCATCATAGAAGATTTAAGTAAGATAGAAAGCAATTTGACCATTCCAAATTATATACTGTAACAATTCCCATGCTGACTGCTTCTACGGCTATTATATTTATTAAACCAGTAAGTTAGTGGGTTATAGCACTTTTATCTCACTACTTCAAACTACTCTGGGCAATTTTTTTCTTGATGATTATTGTTCTCCTATTTATGGCAGTCCTCAAAGTGACTTGCCTTGCTTTTGTCTTCCTCCTTTCTTTTTTCTCCATGCTGATTATTCCCCTTATATTCCACACAACAGCCAGCTTCTTCCCAGACTGCTCCTAGCAATCTTCAGAAAATATGCATTCCGAGCCCTTTGAGTCTAGGGCAAGGCCTGCTCACCCATCCCATCTTGTGTATTCATTCTGCAATGATTTTCAGGAACTTTTTTAAAAAAGGAAACTCAGCTGCAACATAATTTAGAAATCCTAGGGGACAACCACTTAAGTATAAATCAGCAGTGTGCTGTGGCTGCCAAAAAAGTCGATTCAGTTCTGGGCTGTATCAACAGAGGAATAATATCAAGATCACGTGAAGCATTAGCCCTGCTACATACTGCTTTGGTAAGACCACACTTGGAATACTGCATCCAGTTTTAGTCACCACAATACAAAAAAGATATTGAGACTCTAGAAAGTCTCAATATCTTTTTTGTACTGTGGTGACCAAAATTGCAGAGTGCAGGAAGAGTGCTAGAAAGAGTGCAGAGAAGTGCAACAAAGTTGATTAGAAGGCTAGAGGCTAAAACATAAGATGAACAATTGCAGGAAATGGTTATGTCTAGCCTAAAGAAGAGAAGGACTAGGGCTGACATGACAGCAGTTTTCCAATATCTGAAGGGCTGCTACAGAAAAAAAGGGGACAACCTATTCTCCAAAACATCTGAGGGCAAGACAAGAAGTAACAGATGGAAACTTATCAAAGAGAGATCCAACCTAGAACTAAGGAGAAATTTCCTGAGAGTGGTAACAATTAATCAGGGATACGGCTTGCTTCCAGAAGTTGTGGGTGCTTTATCACCAGGGCTTTTTTTCTCATAGAATGCTCAGAACAGAGTTCCGGCACCTTTTTTGGATGGAACCTTGTAGGGTAGGCAAGGTGGGTTGTATGACATGTGTGAGTTCCGGCACCTTTTTCTTTTACAAAAAAGCACTGTTTATCACTAGAGGTTTTCAAGAAGAGACTGGACAGCCATTTGTCCAAAATGGTATAGGATCACCTGCAGGGGATTGGGCAACCTCCAAGGTCTCTTCCAACCCTATTATTCTATGTTTTAAATATTACTTTCATGTATTGTCTTTTTAATCTCCAAAACCAATATCCTGTTCTTTACTGTAGTATAAATGACATTAAACATTTAGTATAAATGTATTGTTGATCCTATGTAATATTTTGAGTGATCACTACAAAGCCAATTCCATTGATGTAATAGCTTTTATGTGTGGAAAATCTTTCAAATGATAACAGTATGTCATGATGAGAAAGGCAAAATCATTCTGCAAACCTCTAATCAAAGGCACCATTATGATTTCCAGACCATATTCTCTGATGTTTTGCTTTTCCCTATCCACCTTCTGAAAAGTTGAGTTGACTGCTGGAGTGCAAAAGGCAGGGGAACATTGTCTTAACCAAAAATAGCACACAGAGATCCTGCTGAGACCTATGGGGACCAATTTTGCATTTCATCTGTGCTATTTTGCCTGCTGAAAATTGACTTCTTTCTTGCAGAGCTGGACTGAACTCTTCCAAAATTGCTGATGCTACCAGTTTGGGAGCTGAACCCTTTCCCTCTCCCAAAATAAGCAAGTGTGATTTTCATCAGGCAGACAACATGATTGCATGGCAGTTCAGGGGGAAGAAGCTATCAGAGCAATGTTGCTGCTGACGATGTCTTTTTTTTTCTTTGCTACTATAAAAAGAATTTTAGTTTCTACTTTGGGCCTCAGCTTTAACAAAAAATAAAGGATACAAGCCACAATGAATGCTAGTATACTTCTAAGCCATCCTAGATAGAATCATTTTAGCTGATGCTGCAAGACCATTCTGCACAATAAAACTTAATGTTTCCCTTGAGTGAAGTTTCACTCTTAGTGACTTTTTATTAAGATGTTGTGTTGTTTTGTTGACAACCTCACTGTCTTTTTCTGGTTTTCTTATTTACTTCCTAGTCAAGCCCTCAGTGCCTATCCACACTTTATCCAAGATTGAGCCTTTTGAGTAAGGTCAACCAGATGCCGCCATCTGAGCAAACTATAACTATGTTTCTCCTGTGTAATAAAGAAAACAAAAAGAAAATATAACTGTATTTACAGTAGCAAAGCAATCACATCCTTTCCCCAATTCCATCACCAAAGACCATCAAAAAGGACTGCCCTGTTTTGTCACAATAAATCAGGTGGGCATTTTGATCTAGCCCTATAACTTCTATGGCCCTTAACAGTATGAGTTCCTTCATTGCAACCTATGTACAGTATTCAGTCAATGTAACAAGAACTCTACCAGTTTCATCTTGAGAAAAAATATCAGACATAGAACAATGTGCATGCAGGCTCTTTTACACTTTGCTCTGACCTGTTATTTCCAATTTATGCCACAAGAAGACTGAAATCATAAACAAGGTTAACTTGGGAAATATGAAGTTAACCAGTGGAACAACCTGCCTCCAGAAGTGGTGAATGCTCCAACACTGGAAGCTTTTAAGAAGAGACTGGCCAGCCACTTGTCTGAAATGGTATAGGGTTTCCTGCCTGAGCAGGGGGTTGGACTAGATGACCTCCAAGGTCCCTTCCAACTTCTTCTTCTTCTTCTTCTTCTTCTTCTTATTATTATTATTATTATTATTATTATTATTATTATTATTATTGTTATTATTATTATTATTATTATTATTATTATTATTATTATTATTATGTCATAGCTTCTAGAAGACAGCAAATAATTTGCTATTGTTGTGGTATTTTTGTTTTCATACAGTACAACTATGTTCAGAATAGCAAATCCATATGTGTTAAATAGTATTTCCGGTAGAAAACATGCAAAGGCTTGAGGGAAGTCAGCTCCCCAGAGAATGAAATATTAAAAGGGCAGAAAAATATATTTCCTAAAAAGAAATTGAAGAACCAGGAAAGCATGCCCAGTTTTCTTAATAGTCTCAGGTCTCCTTCCCCCCAAGCGGAAAACCAGTTCTATAGACATGCAAATGTGAGCCATCCAGAAGGTTGGAGCCAGGAGATTAGGTAGACAAAGGCTTAACATCTACATACTCCAGCCCCAGGGAAGCAGGGGCTGGGACATACCCACAACCAGCAAGATTCCTAGAAGGGCACACCTGGACTCAGGATACATGACACAGGAAGTAGCCTCAAACAGGAACCAGAAATAACTCCAAACAACAGAGTCCAGGGGGTATAAAAACCCACTACCCACATGTGGATCCATACTTTTTTCTGTTGGATCCATACTTCTGTCTGGCTTTCCTCTGCAATAAATTGTAACCCTCTTCCCAAAGCAGTCGCCATGTTGTTTATCCCCGGCTTGGATGGGACCATGATGAAGACTTTTCTTCCTACAGGCTGAGAGAAAAAGACAATTTCCCTAAAGCTTTGTATTTGTTGTGTAGCACGTTGCCGGCAGCATGTACACACAAGGATGAACATTGCTTCTAATCAATGAATGCAATGTTCCACATAGGTCAGATGTAATAAAATATATCAAAAAGTCATTTTTCCCAAATCAATACCAACTATTTCTTCAGGTCTGGTTCCTTGAAATGTTATATTAACACACTAAAAAAAAAGTTTCCCCAAAAGTTGAAATAGTTTTTTTCAGTATTAATGCTTTACTTGGTGTTATTTTGACAAATTAATATGCATTAAAACTTAACTGTGAAAAATACAAAGAAAAGAAAGGGGAGAGAAACACACAGTCAACAAGGTCAATGAATGTCAGTGGTGATGACATGGAAACATTTCAGCAGGAGAAAAATCTCTGGACAGGATACCATGACTACAGGTTTATATTACTGCCATTATGTTGTAAGTGAAGTACGGAGGAAATGTAATTGGATTGTTTGGTACCCAACTCATTTACACATCCATAGCTGTTAGCCACTGATCAATTGTTGACTCAGTGTCATGCTTCACTGACTGCTACCAGAAACACTGCTAATGCAGTAAAAGGTAAAAAAAAACCTTTAGAATGTGTGAATGTTTTCTAAAATGCACAGTCTTCTTCTGTAAAAAAGGAAAAAAGAAAAATATAAAACCTAAAATTTATTCTCTCTGGCACAGTGCAATATGTAATGGGCAACAACATAAGCCAAAATAATTCAATGACCCAAAATTTCACCAACAGATTTCTGAATAGACAGGGCATTTCCCAACTACCATCTTCAGTCATCATCTAAACATAGTAAAAATACTATAAAGCCTTAACCCCCATCAGCACAATTATGGTTCAGGAGTTGGATGACTATGGAAAATGCTATAAGTCTCAAATGGGAATTCTACCTTAGACCTTTGCATTTTAAAATAAATCAGCCAACAACATATTGTGCTATAGTTGCTTCTACATACATATACTGTAACAGCTGTTCAATCTGCGCGCACACACAGTAGGTATATACAAGTTTATAACCAGCTATCACACCAAGATTAATCTTCTGTGGATTCGTGAAGAAAGAAAAGGGGGGAGGAATAGATGATTGAGATTAGAGTTTGATACACGTTATTTTATATTGCTGATCTCTGAACTTAAAAAATGAATTACCTTCACTTTGATCCAATTATCATAAGCAGATCTGATTCAGTTGAGTAGTGTTTGTTACTGTCTAAAGTGTTTAGTGATGAGAAAGTGAAGCATTGGATATTATTTAACCAGTCTAAGAAAAGGGAAATAGGACATAGTTCACTATAGACTCCCAATAATTACTTGCTAGTGATTTCCAATGGTTACTTACTCCTATGACTGTCTGTAGCAAAAATCACTATTTACCAGCTTTAAAAAAAGAAACAGACAAAACAGGCTTTGCTTCAGTGCTTTAGAAGAGTAATCTCATTTTCTTGCAGATCTCGGAAAATGATAATGCTGATCTCAGTGCTAAATCAAGTTTTCCTTATTATTTTTGACAGATCAGGCTGGTATGAAAGCCACAGGGGGAGGGCAGAATGATATAAAAGGCACACAAATATTTATAGTTTTGTGCCTTGGTGGCCCGCCATAAACAAGTTAAATTCCAACATGCTTTCAGCCCTAGCTAACTATTAATGTGGGTTTTATTTGGGGTGTTATTCTTGCTTTTCTTTGCAGTTTTATTCTTAATATTTCCATTTAACATTATTGCCTTTTCCCCCTTAGAATGAGGCTGTATGCCACCCAGAATATCTTGGGGCTGGGACACATAATATGTAGTGTCAAATAAATAAACACAACTCTTTGCAAGATTGGCAGGAGCCCCGATAGTGCAGGGCAACAATGGAATCTGTGATTCAATGTATGTCCACACAAAGAAAGTTCAGCCAATTATGGGAGAAAGACTCTAATGAAGAGGTTCCTTTTCCATCCCCAGAAAAGCTGCCCTTTCTTTAGCAGCTGCCTGAAATGATTTCTATCAAAACATTTAAGAATCAAGACCTTTTTAAGAGAAAGCTCTACAAGAGAGCTAGCTATATCTATTGTAAATGTTTGAATTAGTAACATGGATTGTGCTACTAGCTCGCTGATTTTTATGTTTTCTATGTCATATTTTCTATTCAAATGCTGTATACCAGGGGTCTTCAAACTCGGCCCTTTCATGACTTGTGGACTTCAACTCCCAGAATTCCTCAGCCAGGCACGCTGGCTGAGGAATTCTGGGAGTTGAAGTCCACAGGTCATAAAAGGGCCGAGTTTGAAGACCCCTGCTCTACCTGCTTTCCCCTTGTTCCACTTGATATTTATTCATTAACACATATGACATTTATACCACCCTTTCTGATCATTTGGTAGGGACGCGGTGGCTCAGTGGGTTAGGATGCTGAGCTTGTTGATCAGAAGGTCGGCAGTTTGGCGGGTCGAATCCCAAGTGCCGCGTAACAGAGTGAGCGCCTGTTACTCGTCCCAGCTTCTGCCAACCTAGCAGTTTTAAAGCACGTAAAAATGCAAGTAGAAAAATAGGGACCACCATGGTGGGAAGGTAACAGCATTCCATGTGCCTTTGGCATCTAGTCATGCCGGCCACATGACCACGGAGACGTCCTCGGACAAGCACTGGCTCTTTGAAACGGAGATGAGCACCGGCCCCTAGAGTCGGAAACAACTAGCACGCATGTGCGGGGGAACCTTTACCTTTTACCTTCTGATTATTTAAGCACTGAAAGCAGCTTAAAGTGATTTAAACATACAGAATACAAAGTGTAACATATGAGTACCTTTTAACAGCATCAGGGTCATTAAAATCAAAGCACCCACAGGCTTTCTACTCAGCAAGAAGTGGATAAATCAGGAGGCAGCGCTGGTTACCCACATGTTGCAAGCCTTTGGCACAGCATATCTTCCCAAAATAGGGAAACTGTCTAGGTCAGATTTAGCAGTTCAAGGCATATGCATTTGTAAACCTAAATAGACCTTGTAAGGGTGCACCAAAATCAAATCATGGATTCATTGATTTACTTAATTATTGTCAGCATTTAAATTTTACTTCTTTGGAAATGAGTTCTGAAATTTCTAAGTACTTCACATAAATTTCTCACTTGCCATTTAAGCAAAGTTTCTAATCAGTGAGATTTATGTGTCTTTTAGATATTAAAGAAGAGTGACTGAAAATTATGAATAATTTTTATTCA
Organism: Vipera berus; assembly: GCF_964194415.1. Taxonomy (NCBI): domain Eukaryota; kingdom Metazoa; phylum Chordata; class Lepidosauria; order Squamata; family Viperidae; genus Vipera; species Vipera berus. The sequence goes on along the minus strand of NC_138207.1, from coordinate 87,843,801 downwards.
TATATCTTCAGATGGTGTTTGTTCAGCAGCAACACTGGAGCTAAAATTTTCTCCTCCCCATTCTCAAAACCAGTTTTAGAAGGTTGAAGAATCTTCCAAAAGAGATTCTAATGAATATGGTTTACTAGACTTCTGGCAGAAGAACATGTCCTTTTTGTCTGACAGGCATAGTCTTAAAATCAAATATCTGGCTTTTTAGTACCTTTTCCTGAGCAGTTTGTCTCCAGCTTTCCTTATAAGTGCTAACCACAGGTTACCAAGCTCAGCTCTGTGACCTTAATAAGTCAATTAGCACCTTCCGGCCCCTTGCCCAGCCACCTGAAGTTGGCAAAATCATAATCAATTACACTTGAAGGTTTTTGCCTCCTAACCTCCTCTGGCACATTTTGGTTTTTTTTAAAAAAACTTTCTTATGCTGGGAAAAATAATTTCATACACTTATGGACGTAACTACTTTTTTGTTACAGTTTTTCATTATAATTTTTTGTAACAGATGCTGAGAAACCTAAAGTGTCCCAATTTTCCCCTTCTTTGTCTTCCTTTCCAATTGTTTGATCCTTCTTTGACTCTTCAGGTATCTTGCATAGATGTCAACTCCCAGAATTCCCCAACCAGCATGGTTAGGTGGGGAATTCTGGAAACTGAAGTCCACCCATCTTTAAATTGCTAGGGTTGAAAGACATCTCTCTAGTTCAGGGGTCTTCAAACATGACCCTTTTATGACTTGTGGACTTCAACTCCCAGAATTCCTCAGCCACAAGTCATAAAAGGGCCAAGTTTGAAGACCCCTGCTCTAGATGAAGATATGGGAGGTTGCAGAGGGGAAGACAATAATAGAAGACCCCACTATAACAGCAATACCCCAATGATATGTTAGTATACGAACACCATAAAATAAATATCAGTTGACATATTGAGAAAGGCCAAAAGAATTTTGCTGATTTTCAAAAGCTAAACAAAATATCAACATCAAATAACAAAAATTAGAACCAGGTCACAAGAAGTTTCAATAGCACATTATTTTGAATACATTTACCTCATTTCCACAAATTCAAGGCAGAACACTTTGAAGCCAGATTTCACATATCAGATAAGTGCTAAATAACTACTGTTATTTCCCATTCTCTCACTGAGCGTTGCTTTTTATGTTGCCTCAATTGGCAAAAAAATTAAGCCCTTGAAAGATTAAACTGGCATGTTATACACTTCTGAATCTTTTGGCACGTTTATCACATATTTAAAGTAGGCAGGAATTGCCCTTAACTGTATTCATCAGTTTCTATGGGACCTAACGCTTTGCAGAGATCAGTCTCTTTCGGTTCAGAATTTCCCAGATGCACCATCAGTCTTTTGTGTTCTTTGACTATTATGCAAGAACTATGCTGTTTACTATTCCATTCAATTTCACACTCCAAATTTAACTTTCCATATGATAAAGTTTGGAAATCATCCAAATGTTTGCAAAGTTAATGTTCCCATTGCCCTGTTGCTTACTCTTTATAGAGCTTGTATGCATTCACTGTTGTGTAGTGAGTTCGTTGTGCAGGAATGAAGATGAGGCAAGTGAGTTCAGCAATGAACATGTTTATTTGCTTGCAGGATCTGAACTAGAGAACTGGGCTGCAGCTTGCAGCAATTTATAGTCTGGCCCCAAGGTGGCAGCCAATAGGTTTAAAGCAGCCTATTGCCGCATAGGGGCAACCAATAGCAGCCCTGGAGACGGGGTGTCTGAGGTGCTGGGAGCCTTAGCTAGCTCCAGCTTACCATGTGATGTTACAATAAAGCCCAATATATTACACCCCTCCCCTCTTAGAATGAACAACATCATAGCAACAACAAGAATGATTACAATTTACAAAATTTAACAATAATATGAATAGGCTTCTGTTGACAGTTCACTAAGACATTAAACAACATTATAGCTCCATTAATTTGGTACAGTCTCATAGTCACAATTAACAAGGTACATTCAACATTATAGCTCTTTTATTTAGTCAAATAGTCTGCTAAATAAGCAGGAGGTTTGTGTGCCCTTGTGGAATGTCTGAGGGATTCAGTCACTTTCTGGTCTACTAGCTTACCCACCGGGCTGGGCAGACCAGTGTCTCTTAATACAATTGAGTCAGGATGATTTGGTGCTCTCTGGCTGGCCTCTCCAGGTTGACCCACCCCAGAGTCAGTGTTTTCAGCAGAGTCAGCCCAGCGGCTGTGAAAGTCACGTTGGCTTGCTCTGTCAGGGGATCCATGTTGCACTTCCGGACTCCCCTCTCTACGGTCAACTCCTCATTGCTTGGCTGCTGGATTGGGGACCTTGGAAGGGACTTATGACACAGTCCTCGCTTAGTGGCCATTCTGGAAACTGCTTTCTGAGTTTATCAATGTGGTGTCTGACAACTCGCCCTCCCTCCAGCCCCACTTCATAAGAGAGAGGGCCTGATGATTTAGTAATTTTTCCAGGTACCCACAGATTCCCATGCCCATAGTTTCTTGCCCACACCCCATCGCCCACTTGCAGCCCCCTCGGGGGTTTTGGTCAAGAGGCTTCTGCTGCCACTCTATCTGGATGAAACCAGTCCAGTTTTGTGATCAAACACCTCCCCCATCGTAGTTCTGCAGGGCTTTTCCCAGTTGCAGTGCAGGGTGTGGAATGCTGGCAAAGTAAAAAATCTGCCAATCTGTGATGCCAGTCCCCAGTCACTATGCATTTCAGTGACTCCTTTGTGGTCCTTACCATGTGTTCAGCTTGACCATTACTGGACGGATGAAATGGGGCAGACGTTGCGTGTCTGATGAGATTTGCTCTCAGGAAAGCCTGAAATTCAGCAGCAGTGAATTGGGCCCCATTGTCTGATACTAAGACATCTGGCAACCCATGTGTGGCAAAGAGTTTTCTAAGCACCTGGATGGTCCTAGCAGTAGTCATGTTTGCAACTGGAATCACTTCAAGCCATTTGGAGTAGCTGTCTACCACTATAAGGAAGAGCTGTCCCTGAAAGGGCCCAGCGAAGTCTATGTGAATTCTAGACCAGGGAGTGTGTGTTTGCTCCCACTTGTGAACTGGAGCATGTGGCATTTCAGGCCTTGATTGCTGGCATGTATAACATCCATGCACCTGTGCCTCAATGGCCTTGTCCAAACCTGGCCACCATAGGTAGCTTCTAGCTAAAGCTTTCATACGGACAATATCCGGATGGCCTTCATGCAGTGACTGTAAAACTCTATCTCTCAGTGAAGTGGGAACCATGACCCTGTTCCCGCATAGGATACAACCCTTGTGAGCTGATAGCTCATGTCTTCTTGCAAAGTAACTCTAGAATTCAGAGCCTGGGCTTTTATCTAACCACCCTGTGTGCACCCATGAAAGTACCCTACTTAGCATCTTATCGGCTGCTGTTTCTGCAGCTATGTCCCCTGCGTGGAGGGGAAATTCTGGCAAATCCTGAATGGACAGAATTCTGGCTGCTGGAGCTGGAGCTGGTTCAATTAGTGGCAGTGGGAGTCTGCTCAGGCCATCAGCATGGCCCATTTCTTTGCCGGGGTTGTGAACCAGCTTAAACGTGTATGCTGATAGAAAAATAGACCATCTCAACATTCTTGGGAAAAGTATGTGGGGCGTTTGTTTGTCTGTTGTAAAGAGTCCCAGTAGTGGTTTGTGGTCTGTGAAGACCATGAAGTCCCTGCCATATAAGTAACCATGGAATTGTTTAACTCCTGCTACAATGGCTAAGGCCTCTTTGTCAATTTGAGCGTAATTACGCTCAGCAGAAGACAGTGTCCTTGAATAAAATGCAATAGGAACTTGTGTTCCATTCTTCTCTAAATGACTCAAGACCACCCCCACCCCATAAGGGGATGCATCACATGCTAAACAGACTAGATTAGACTCCCTAAAATGAGTGACAGTAGATTTAACCTACAAAAGTGACTTTAGGTCTTGGAAACTTTTTTCGTGAATGTTGGTCCATTTCCATGAAGCTTTTTTATCTAAGAGCCTATGAAGGGGTTCTGCCAATGCGGCCTTGTTAGGCAGGAACACATGGTAGAAGTTGAGGAGGCCCAAGAATGCTTGTAGCTCTCCTTTGGATTTAGGGCTAGGTGCCATTTGAATGGCCTTCACTTTGGATTCAGCTGGGTGAATGCCATTAGCATCAATATGAAACCCCAAAAATTCGGTTGAAGAAACCCCAATACTACATTTACTCTTTTTTAATTTGAGGCCTGCTTCATGCAGCCTCTGTAGGATGGCTCTGAGCCTGCTATCTAACTGCTCTGTGGATTCTCCAGCAATAAGCACATCATCAAAATAAGGGCAAACACCCAGAATGCCTTTAAGCGTGCGTTCCATGATTCCCTGAAAAATGCCTGGGGTAACACTAACCCCAAATTTCAATTGCTTCACTTTGAAAGCCCCCCTGTGAGTCATGATCGTCTGAGCTGCGGCTGTGGCCTCATCAACTGGCAGTTGCTGATAGGCCTGTGCCAAGACTAACTTTGCGAAAATGGTGCCCCCTTGCAAAGATGCCAAGATGTGGCTTACCACTGGTACAGGGTATGCATGTTGCTTAAGGGCCTTGTTAATTGTGCATTTGTAGTCTGCACATATTCTAATTTCTCCGTTGGCCTTAAGTGGTGTTACTATAGGAGTTTCCCACTCCCCACCATCTATTGGTTGCAAAACGCCCTGTTCCACAAGTTTCTCTATTTCTGTGTCAATTTTGTGCTTGAGGGCAAAGGGAACCCTTCGAGGCTTAATTCTATTGGGGACCACGTTGGGGTCTAGCTTGAACATTATAGGCGGGCCTGTGTAAGTTCCTAGGGCTGCATCAAATACGTCTGTGAAGTCCTTGCAAACTGACGCTAGACTCGCGACTTGTATCCAGTTGATACCGGTTACTTGGATGCCTAATGCATCAAACCAATCGAGTCCAATTAGACTCGTCCTCTGGCCCCCTACTACTACGACATCCAGGTGCCCAAGAACATCCCTTAGATTTAACGGCCAAGGTAGCTTCACCATTGACTGTGACTTTAGCATTTTGAAAATCTGTTAAAATTATGTCGGAGGGCCATAGCTTGGCCCATTTTCTACTGCGACTGCACACAAAATTAAATGTGTCCAGAGAAATGATGGAAACAGCTGAGCATGTGTCCAATTCCATTTTACAGGGGACGCCTTGTAGCTCCACCTGAAGTTTAAATTTGGGTCTGAGGGGGCGTCAGGCCCCTGTATGGCAGACACTTCTGCGGCTTGCACAAAACTCCACACTGAATGGCCCCGGGGCCCCAGTACCTCTCCTGGTTGGATCTTCCGACTGGTGCTTCAATGGCCAGTCCCTCTGGCAAGCTCTGCATACTGCTGTGATGTGGCCGGTTTTGCTGCAGTCTGTGCATTGGTGGCAGCCGCCACAACCTGGACATCTAGGTAAGAGATCTGCCTTGTAAGGAGTCTCTTGTTTCTTGCTGTTGCGGTGCTGTGTGTCAGGCTGTCTGTGCAGCTTGTCGACTTCAGCGTCTTCTTCTTCTGATTTCGGCGTCCTCGTGGTGGACAGCTTCTTCGCAATGTGTTGTTTTGGTGGGCCTGATCATTCGGCCGGCTCCCCCGGTGGCTTCGTCTGCCATGACTTCATCCTGGGCTTCAGCGAATGACAGTTTTGCCCTAGTAAAAAGTTTTTGCTGCAACTCTCGATTGCATTGGCCACAGACAAGCCGGTCTCGAAGTCGCTCTTTGATGTCTGAAAATCAACACAGGTGTGCAGCCTGCCTCAAGGCCGCGATGTACTCCGATGCGGTCTCACCCAGCTGCTGTATTCACTGTTCAAAGGCGTAGCACCAAGCAATCAACAACATCTTCGGTTGGAAGTGTTCTCCGAGCTTCTTCTTCAAATCAGCATAGGAGACTGACTCCAGCGGCGTTGGCGCAAACAGGTTTTCAGCCAGATTGAATGTTGCTGGACCACACACACAGAGCAGCATGGCAGCCTTCAGTCCATCCTCTGCAACCTGGTTTGCCCAAAGGTAGTTTTCGACCTGGGACAGGTACAAGGGCCATCCTTCTGGTCGCTTGATGTCGAACTCTCATAGCCTTCCAACCTTGGGCATTCTTCTGGTCTTCACGGCTGGTTCCTGCGTCTTCTGATCCTGCTCCTCCTTTTGCCCAGGGACTGATCCACTGAGCTCGTGGCCGCTAGCATGTCTGGCTAGCCGACCGTAGGGGGGGAATGCTTTCCCGCCAGGCATGCGCTACCTCACCCCTAGTGACTTTCAGCTCCTTCAGAGAAACAGGATCCCATCCTTGTTGCCAGTGTTATGTAGTGAGTTCGTTGCGCAGGAATGAAGAGGCAAGTGAGTTCAGCAATGAACATGTTTATTTGCTTGCAGGATCTGAACTAGAGAACTGGGCTGCAGCTTGCAGCAATTTATAGTCTGGCCCCTAGGTGGCAGTCAATAGGTTTAAAGCAGCCTATTGCCACCTAGGGGCAACCAATAGCAGCCCTGGAGACGGGGTGTCCGAGGTGCTGGGAGCCATTAGCTAGCTCCAGCTTACCATGTGGTGTTACAATAAAGCCCAATACATTACATTCACCATGCTTCACTGGGATCAAGACTGTAAACTTTGAGGCACCAGCTCTCAGTACCCAGCAGGATCATGAACTAAGGCATTTTCACTATCATCCTATAACAGAACCAATATTGTTTTTATTTCTTCTCCATGATAATTTACTCCTAGGAGTTCAGGGGCATCCTTCCCACATATTTCTGCCAAGAAATAATGAACCGTTTTCTACACAACATAATGCAATCTCTTTAAAAGGTTTCCTTGGCATATCACGTTGACAAGTCTAGTGAGGGAAGATAGGCAAAATTTCCACTTACTTGAAGTAAATATAAATAATGTCTCGCTCTGGATATCATTTCATAAAATTTTTTGTGGTGAAGTCAAATGATTAAGCATAATACTGATATTAGAATTTTCTAATACCATTAGTTCTTTCAGATACAAAAAGAAACAAGAAATATATTATGTTAGTAGAAAGGGGGGAAATGTAAAGAAAAAAATCCATTTCTGCTTAAAAGAAATTGAAGTACTAAAAAAGCTCCCTGCAAGCATTCTCAATAAATAAATAAATTCTAAGTAATGAATATTTAAGCTAGGGAATCTTAAACTGCTTTTGTTTTAACATGGAAGATCTCTCCATTAGAAAGTAGGAATCTTTAGGCCCATGTTTGTCCACTGATTATTGACACTTAGAAACATTCATCTATCGAATTTCAGCTACAGCAAATGGGTTAAGATGACTCAAGCACTATAAAAATATTTAAAGGGAAAGGAAATGAGTCCCTGTAGCCTTTCAATAATTCAAAAGTCAATAGACTGAATTATCCTGAGCACATTTAACCGAGAAGGGTCCAGGGTAGCTAAGATCATTATCCCCATCACTGCTAAATAGTAACTTCTAATTCTAGTTGTTGAGGAGAATCTCATTTGGCCTGAGGGCTCCCCAGCTCAGCATGTCAGATAGCAGGATATAGCAAGTGGACACCCTATCTCTCTTTCAGGAGTGCCAAAGACACTTTCAAAAAGTTTGCTCCATCCTTCAGATTCTATCGAGGTCCAATAAATATTCTATGGGTCCTGTGTTATCTGCCTTTTAATGACTGGCTCAAGGACTATGTTCACTTGCATTGCAGCCCCACCTGTCTTTCAACAAGGCATAAGCAATTTATTCCACACCAAGGAGGGCTGGTAAAAGATAAAACCAGCATCCCAGAGGCATGTAAATCTATAACCTATGTACCATTGAACATGCTTGTATTGTACCTTGGGGCAGCATTTTTGCCAGGCTTCCTCGTGGGCTTTAGGGATTGAGAGTATTAGGACTGTCTAAAATCAGTGTAACATACTTACAAGAAAAAGATTGGGAATTTAGCATTGGTTGATGGACACCAGCAGAGTATTTTGTTTCAGCAGGCCAACTTGCTATGATCTGTTCTGGTAGAGCAGCTCTCTTACACAATTCTTATTTATTGTGGTTCTATGTTTGCATATACAGTAGGACCCCCACCCTCTGAAACAGCATCTCCCATGAGACATGGATGGTGCCTCTCTCCTAGCTTTCTAGAGCAGGGGTCCCCAATCCCTGGTCCATGGACCAGTACCGGCCATGGCATGCCAGCAAGTGAGCCACACAAACAAGCAAAGCCCCATCCGTGGGATGCAGATAGCATACAAAACCATGCACCCTCCGGTCTGCGGAAAACCCTCTCTCCACAGAACCGATCCCTGATGCCCAAAAGGTGGGGACCTCTGTTCTAGAAAACCCTGAAGATCTCACTGTGTTCCCAGGGAATGGGGTGTTTGTACTGTTGGGGTCCCTGTCATATTGTTCTAGTTGTTTTAGTCCAGGCTACCTGTTTATATGGGTTTAAACTTTGTTTTTTTACTGGCTTCTTTTTTCTGGATTTTGTAAGCTGCCCAAAGTTTTCTGGAATGGATGGCCATAACAAATCTAATTGTTTTAAATTTAATTTAATACATGCAACATAAAATCTGCAACAATACAGCTATGTTGACTGTATTAGCATCAACACAGTATTACCTAATTCATGCTCATTTGTTTGCATACTACAAAATATTTTCCTAATTCTTAGTTTTCTAATGAAATCTAAACCATTAGATTTAAACCATTTTCAAGAACAACTGAGGAGAGATTTCACAGAATGATGTCTGTCTGTCTGCTTGTCTAGCCTTTTAATTTACTATCAATTACAAAAAGGCGTGCTATTCAGTTTCCGAGGAAGAAATAGTCATTTTAGATAAATTCATGATTTTAGAAGACAAAAAATGTAAATCAATTTCATTTGTTTCAAATAAGACATTGAAACAAAAATGTACTAATTTGGCCAGTGTCATTTTCTTATGATTCTGATCACAGATTTTTACAGTTGTATTATTAATTTGATTTTTTAAAAAGAGCTCATTTGTAGTGTGTAGAATCTTAAATATAGTTACTTGGATATAAATTCCATTTATCATAATAAATCTAAACCTTGACTTGATTACAGGTTGAAATTAAGATTTATGGAAGATCAAAGCATTTAAAAAGCAAAACTGATAATCCTCTTGAATTATTTAAAGAGGAAGGAAGGAAGGAAGGAAGGAAGGAAGGAAGGAAGGAAGGAAGGAAGGAAGGAAGGAAGGAAGACATGATATGACTGCAATGTATTTAACTTGAGTGAAACACACAAACATACAGACACACATACATACACACACACAGACAATTATGTGTTCATATTGTTAAAGTAGCCATGTCCTTTGGAAGGTTCAGAGACTTGCCCTTCCTTCTACATATCCCAAATCTGTCTATTCTGCCTTCTGAAATATAAACAAAGAGGATTACCTAATCAGGAAATTGTTCAATCCAAATTTGTAAGAAAATCTTTGGGACACAGCTACATATTAAACTTTTCTGTGCATATTGAATTAGGAATGTCATCTGTTGAGCTACCACTCAACCCTACTATTTAAGTTACTTTCTTAAATATTTTTCAATGGATCTCTGGCATTTCTAATCTTGCAGGCTAGTTTGAATTAACCCTGGAAAAATTGAAGTAGAAGCATTAATTTCCTAGATCTCACCAGTTGGGGAGGCTTCAGAATTCAGAATGTGGCTCCCTCTCTCCTTAGGGAGAATGAAGACAGGGAAAGTGTATTACCAGCCAAGTGTTTATTTAACCTGAATGTATAAAATGAAAATTAGTTTATTCTTAGGAATATTCAATCAAATAACTTTCCCTTTACTACTTGGGAAATGTAAGAATATTTTTATTGAGCAATATGATTGACCAAATATGGTAATTCCAAGACCTTAGTACTCCTCTGGTTATATTTACAATAAAAATTTAAATGCATCATGTAAATTGAGAAACTGAAGTAATGAAAGATGGAAAACCTTTTTATCAAAACCATTAGGAGAATTAACAAAGTTAGTCTATAGCAAATAGATTTAAAACCTCCAGTTGAAAACCTAGAAGGTATTAATGTTGGTAATCCCATATTTAAATTCTTCCAGTGTCAAAGATTATATAAAATCTAACTGACTCAACTCTGGGGACACAAAATGAAAAGAATCATATTAAGGCAATTAATAAAAACTGAGTCAGCATGAAGGACATATTCACAATAGTTTGTGCTGCATGATAATCCATTTTCTTTATTGTGCTTTTGAACTACAATACTTTGCTAGAAAAGGGATGACTAGCATCTCCAAATATTGAAGGTGATATAAATGCCATCCATTCTGTTCAGATTACTTGCAAACAGGTTTTGCCATAGTTATATAGAACACAGAATACAGAATAACAGAGTTGGAAGGGATTCAATCCACCCCAAAAAAGGATACTTGCTGTATTCAACTCCCACTTCATTTAACAGTTGATAGCTCATAACACCTCCAAACTGTATCTCTACTGAGGACAAAAAAAATAGAACCCCTCCCTTGCCTTATTTCTACAGTATATCTACCAGAGAGCCTTGGGTAGTCATAGAATTGCAAACAAAATGCAGGAAAAGGCGTCTGTGCACGGAGATGTCTGATAGCGATAGAAGATAATGTATATGGCAGGGGTCTTCAAACTTGGCCCTTTTATGACTTGTGGACTTCAACTCCCAGAATTCCTCTGCCAGCATGCCTTTCTGATTTTTCAAAAAGACATTTCACTTCTCATCCAAGACGCTTCTTCAGTTCAGCAAGTCTCTAGTACAAAAAATGAAAGGAAACCCCACTCCCTATTAGCACTGATGGTGTTATCTATTATGGTAAAGAAAGATCTGCAAGAAAACAACCAATCTCAGCACCAAGGACCACACAGACTTCTGTTGCAACAGCTGGAGAGAGAGAGAGAGAGTCTCGGTACAGAATTCCCCTCAGCCATCTCCAAAATAAATAGAGTTGCTCTTAAAGTCCACAGATATACTAACATATAGCTGGTCTTCCATTTACCAAAATGGATACAAGTAAACAGTAACTGATTAGAATAAAAATGTCATGGATGGAATATGTATTATCTTCAAGAGATATCAAGTAGTCTGATACTACATATGATAGGGTATTATTGTTGTAAAATGACGTAAATTAAAACTGGGGCATTATTTTTTATACTTTAATCTCATGAAGTATCTCTCAGTGCAACAAATCACCAAAGAATTAAACCACTGATGAATTAAAGCCTAAATTAAATCTACAGTGAAAAGCAAACGGAACATTAAAGATATACCCTATAGAGTGCTATTGATACTGATCCACAGATCATCTAATAGTATCCAAGATAATCATCTGATGTACTTAAATAGGCTTAATCAGTCAATGATACTTGATTAAAATAAGTCTCTTGATTTCAAGAGATTTACTAAGTCTGCATCTAGCCCATTAAAAAGAGCCTTGCTAGTTTGGACAAGGAATTCCTAATACAGCAACTATAAGCATCCATTTTCTTACCAACAGTGGCAAATGGTGAAACCCTACAAGCATGGAATAGAACAGGGGTCTTCAAACTTGGCAACTTTAAGACTTGTTGACTTCAACTCACATTCTTTCAGCTATAGGAGCCACAAGGTAATGGGAAACCACTTCTGAAAACCCTTGGCAAACAAAACTGCAAAGTCTTGTCAAACATTGACTCAAAACTACAGAAAGGACACTGATAAACAAAATTCTTCAATCGATCTGAGTACTAATGATCTACCCTGTAGATATGGATATTATGTACAAGATAATTAGGATATTATCCTCTCATATTAAAAATAATCCCTGGTATAAAGACTACCGTGTTGCCCCATACAGAAGGATAAAAAATGAAAAAGGAATGTCTGAAGAGCCTATTGTCTCTATCTAGCCAGACACATATAATAATCACAGCCTTTTCAAGTGTGGTTCTACAGCATGAGGTAATATTCTTGATGAGCAGTGCGCAACATGTCCTTTTTAAAAAAGCATCCATTTTCTTACCAACAGTGGCAAACGGTGAAACCCTACAAGCATAGAATAGAACAGGGGTCTTCAAACGTGGCACCTTTAGGACTTCTGGACTTCAACTCCCAGAATTCCTCAGCCAGCCAAGTTTGAAGACGCCTTTACTAATTGTCCACTGAAATGGTGTGATGAATAAAATGTTAGTGTAGGCCTGGGAAGATCCAGATTGAAGCCCATCCTCCAACAATTTAATACTGCAAGCTAGTGTTTCTCAACTTTGAGGACGTTAAGATCTGTGGACTTCAACTGCCAGAATTCCCAGCAGTCGCCAAGATTGAGAAATGCTGCTGTAAGCCATTCAGAGTCTCTTTGAGACAAAATGGGGGGGGGGGTAAATAAATTTAAATCAATCAATCAATCAGTGTCACTTGTTGACTCTCACTGGGCAGTCTCTATTAGCCCAAACTACCTAAGAGGGTTGGCCTTGTGGGGATAAAGTGAAGGGAGATGCCCATGTAAACTGCCTTGAATTCCTGGAGAGATATAAATTGAAAATAAATAAATAAAATACTGCCTCATACATGGAGATTTTATTATGACCCATATCTGCTGTCTTCAACATAAACACAGTAGCCAATTCTTAATTTCATTCTAATCTAAGCCAAAAGTTTGGCTGGGGCAAATTTAATATATTTCATCAGAACAAGCAATTAATTTTCCTGGCAATATTCATAATATTCAATGAAGCAGAGGACAGGGGGGAGAGACCTTTTTTCCCAAATTCGTGAATTATTTACTTGTGAATGAATGAACCTTTATTATCAAAGAACAACATGTATACAATGAAATTGGCTGAGCCTCCCTTTGTGCCCTCTCATCACAACTCACAGTGACAACAAACCCACCATCTTGTTACACCATGTGAGCTAATTGCACAACACGCCGGCCTCGCAAGTCAATCATACATAGTTATTTCCCCTTCAGGAGCCTGACAGCCCATGGATAGAAGCTGTTCTTCAGCCTGTTGGTGCGGCTGGCTATGCTCCTGTATCTCCTACCTGATGGTAGGAGAGTAAAGAGATACCAACCAGGGTGTGAGTCGTCCCTGAGAATTTTCCTCACTCTTCCAAGGCAGTGGGTCCTGGCAATGTCACCCAGTGGTGTCAGGGGACAGCCCACAATATTTTGTGCTGTGCTCACCACCCTCTGTAATATCTTCCTATCCGTGGCTGTCAAGCCAGCATACCAAACCACAATACAGTGTGAGAGCACACTTTCTATAGTAGATCGATAAAAGAAGGTCATTAGTTGTTGTTCTACCCTGTTCTTCCACAAGACCCTGAGGAAGTGGAGTCTCTGTTGGGCTTTCTGGCCACCTGGGGTAGTATTGATTTTCCAGGTAAAATCTTCACAGAGGTAGACTCCCAGGAATTTAAAGGAGAAAATTCTCTCCACACAGCCCCCCCCCCGATGTAAAGTGGGGCAGGTTCCTCTCTTTTCCTCCAGAAGTCTAGCACTATCTCCTTTGTCTTGCCGATGTTCAGGTGCAAGTTGTTCTCCAGACACCATAAGGATAATTTTTGTACCTCCCTCCTGTACGCTGTTTCATCAACACCTGTAATAAGACCCACTACGGTGGTATCATCTGCGAACTTAATTATCGCAGTAGATGGGTCGGACGATACACAATCATATGTGTACAGTGAATACAGGTAGGGGCTAAGCACGCAGCCCTGTGGCAAGCCAGTGCAAAGCTTCAGGGTGGTGGTTGAAATAGACCTGACCCTCACTGTTTTTAGCCGGTCCGTAAGAAAGTCTTTAATCTAATCACAGATGGATGTTTGGTTTATATTCCACCTTTATTATTTTTATAAACAACTCAAGGCGGAGAACGTATTCAGTGCTCCTATTTTTCCACAACAACAACCCTGTGAGGTAGGTTGGGCTAAGACAGAGTGACTGGCGCAAAGTCACTCTCAGTATACAATATGTATTATATGACTTTTTGTATCTTGTATACATTACATAATTGTATAGAATACATTATATATTACATAAATTATCACAGTCAAATATTGTTCTCAAGGTCCTGAAGCTGCTATTCACAAGTGAAAGAAAATGCTATTGGCATTCCTGAATGAAGGAGCCCAATATATTAAGTCAGAAGCATTCAACAAGTTTTTCAAACAGTAAAATTTGTTTTGATTGCAAGCTACTGTACATATTCTGCTGCTTCAGCCATCACTACATTTTGTTCCTTATAGTTTTCCTTCTTAAAGGAAAATATTTAAGGAAAATCACCTGCAAAGCATTAACAGTAATGGCCCAAGAAAACAATTATGCATAACAACAAGAGAGAGGTGCTTAGACAAATAATTAGGCAGATGCTTATAAACCTAATGAAATATCGGACAAGACAATAGCTCTGCTGAAGGAAGAGTGTGTGGGAGTTGGCTTCTGCCTGCATTGCTGTGCCTGGACAAAGACTCATGTGTGAATGTGATTTCCCAGCTTCAGTCAACAGCTGGTGATGTGAATAACCTTAGAAAAACAAATCAAACCTTGCCGATTAGCTATCTATGTTCCAGTCAAAAGACAGCAGCAGATTTTGATCTGTTGAAAGCAGATTTACACACATCCCTATATTGGGGCAGAATATAAGAATGTAATAAATAAATAAATACTTTTGCAATTAGCAACACAGGAGGAGGCTTAGTAGGATTGTAGTTACTGAAAAGAATGAGAAAAGACAACCATCTATTGCCCTGTAATTAAAAAAAGATTAGCAATCTCTGTAAGAACCAGTTTGTGTAGTAGTTAAGGCATCAGCCTAGAAACTGGGAGACAGTGAGTTCTAGTCCTGCCTTAGGTGTGAAGCCAGCTGGGTGACCTTGAGATAGTCACATTCTTTCAGCCATAGGAGCCGTTTCTGAAAACCCTTGCCAAAGAAAACTGCAAAGTCTTGTCAAACGTTGACTCAAAGGTACACAGACAAAGGAAATTGTTAAACAAAATTCTTCATTCAATCAAGCTGAGTGCTGATGATCTACCCTGTAGGTGTAGATATTATGTACAAGATAATTAGGATATTATCCTCTCATATTAAAAATAATCCCTGGTATAAAGACTACCATGTTGCCTCATACAGAAGGATAAAAAATGAAAAATGAATGTCTGAAGAGCCTATTGACTCTATCTAGCCAGACACATATAATCATCACAGCCTTTTCAAGAGTGGTTCTACAGCATGAGGGAATATTCTTGGTGAGCAGTGCTCAACATGACCTTTTTAAAAAAGCAACATTTCTGTTAGAAAATCAATATAGTGCCAAAGGTTCATATCAAGTAAACTACGTGACTGGATCCTGATTCTCCATTTTGCTAAGGCAGGGGTCTTCAAACCTGGCCCTTTTGGGACTTGTGGACTTCAACTCCCAGAGGTTCTCAGCCAGGCACGCTGGCTGAGGAATTCTGGGAGTTGAAGTCCACAAGTCCTAAAAGGGCCACGTTTGATGATCCCTGGGCTAAGGGATGGGGTTTTTTTTAATTGTTATTGTGGCAAGGGGGAATAAAAATGATGCTTGTTAATTCTCCTTCCTTTGAACCTCCTACTTTGTCTTAAAGCTGCTTTGGATGGCTCCATCAAAAAGGGAGAAAGATGGAGTAACAGTTGGGATACAAATTCATCCAGTTTGTCCTTGCTGTTTTACGTAGAAAAACATTGCATTTTCCTCCAAACATACTGTACATATTTTTCAGAATTGCATAATGCCATCTATTTTAGAAAAGTGCCTGAAGATGTACATTAGAGAAAAAGAGAAATATTGTGCATTAGAAAAAAAATCTATAAATTAAAGGAAAGTGCGATCCTGAATTAGGCATTGTAGAATTAAACATTAAATAGCTACATTTAGGTTCCTATGCTTTGGCTTTTTACAAAACAAATGTTCAAGGTGCAAATATAGCTTTGTTTCACTGGCAGCACTCCTGTGAAAGCTGTTCCACTTATCTTACTTTTTCAGCCCTGTATGGATTTATCCTAACAATTTGCAGGAATTAATGGTTTTACTTTTATAAGACTTCCAATGGACTCAACTAGCTTTATTTTAACCATTAAATCTAATGGCCTTTAAATCCCGATAAGATAATCTATGAATGTAGTAAAATAATTCAGCCCAAACCATATTCTGTTTCTTCTTCATGCACCTAAAAAATTGCACTACTTTAAGAAGGAAGCAGATAACAGCTAAACCCAATGAGCTTTGTATATTGAGTGCTCGTATGTAGACTTTGAAAACCAGTTTGGTGTAGTGGTTAAGGTATTATGTTAGAAACCAAGAGTCTATGAGTTCTAATCCTGCCTGAGGCACAAAGCCAGCTGGCTGGCCTTGGGCCAGTCACTTTCTCTCAGCCCTAAACAGGAGGTAACAGCACACCACTTCTGAAAGAACAAAAAAAATGTACAAACAAGAAAGATCTGTGGAATTTTATTTATTTATTTATTTTATTTTAATTCCATTTATATCCCGCCCTTCTCCGAAGACTCAGGACGGCTTACAAGCTTAGCAGTAGCCTTCATTCTATGTATATGCCTGCTTATTAGGGCTTTCACACACACACCAAGCGGCATTATTACAAAGTCAGCTTATTGCCCCCAACAATCTGGGTCCTCATTTTACCTACCTCGGAAGGATGGAAGGCTGAGTCAACCTTGAGCCTGGTGGGATGCGAACCTGCACTAATTGCAGGCAGCTGGTGTTACTTAAGGAGGCATTAGCCCACTGCTCCACCAAGGAGCTAAGCCAACTACAGTCAAGCTAGTTTGAGTGCAACTCAAGAGCATAATGCAGATATGCCCTTAAAAATGACGAAGAAAGGAATAAATTTAAATGAAGATAGTCTGATTTTGTGGAGTGGAACGATCAATACATGCAGAGAAGGGAAGATATAGCAGCCTTTTCATAAAGACAATTTCTCTTCCTGAAGTTATTCCACTTTCATTCTTGTTTCTTTTGTTTCTTTGTTTTTCTCCCACACCTATTTCCTCCCAAAATCTACCCTTGACATTATCAAAAAGGGTCTCTTCATTATCATCCTCGTATCCTTCACTAATTCAAACTTTTATCATAAACAATCAAAACAAAAAGGCTTTTAGGTCTATATTCATTCATTTGCGGTATGTGTATATGAATAGACTTATATTTAAACCCGTATTCAAACAGGTATTTTTGTAAACAGATGTTTATCGAACTATCATCTTGCTTATCATCATTCTTATGTTTTAAATGACTCAGTGCTTTTTTCTGTATTCTCTTGTCTTGCACTGCTTCTTCCCTATGATACTTTTTTTCGCAATTACATTCATTTTGAATACTATATCATTTCCCCAAAAATTCCTTAGCTCTTCCTTTGACATCATTTGTTGGACCACAGCATGCAAAAGAACCATCTAGATCAGGGGTGTCAAACTCACAATGTCACGTGACATGTCACAACATATCATGACTTTTTTTGCCGTTGCTAGCAATAGGGTGGGCACAGTTTCGCCATGACGCATCTGGTCCGTGGGCCAGCCGTTTGACACCCCTGAGCTAGATCTTTAACCTAGTAGATACAGCATTTGAAATCCAAAATTGTGTTGTACAAAACACCAACATCAGACACGTTAATAAGAAAAGCCAAAAAGGCCCTGGAGAAAGGAAGGGGATATGGTACCATTTGTAGATTTTAGAATAAAAGAACTCACAGGACTGGCAACTTTCATTGAATTATTTGCCTTGCGCTTACAAAGCCTTTAGCCATCCTCAAAGGCTAAAATAAAATCATTTTATATGTAACAGAAGTTTCTCAATAGGCCTATAGAAACCTCACAGCTATCCAAGATATAATTTAAAAGCTTTCACTATTAAACTGTTTAGTTTCTTTAAAAAAAAGCATGTTCAAAGGTCACAGTTAACTAACTAAAATTGTATTTCTGTAATTTGTTTTTCTATAGTGCCACATGAGGATTTTGGAAATACATTACTAGTATTCCTAAAATTATGTTTAAGAGTATCAGGAACTCCAGTCTGGATACAGCAATTAATTTCTGTCTAGGAATGCAAGCACACACTCAGAGGCTTAGTTGTCAACTACACGTCCTCGATAAAAGCAAGCACGAATCTTCAACAGGAACGTGTGACAAAACAGAAGATGCTTTATTCAGCTCCAATGCACATAAAGTGAAAACAAAGTCAGTGTTGGTAGCACATCGCTCCCAATGCTTACATAGTCACTAGGTACAGGGCTTCGCCCCCAAGCCATAAACCAACATCCGCCCACAATTCCTTATAATCCCTGCTCCCACTTACAGCTCTGTTTGCTGCTGTCGCCAGACACCATCCCCACACACATTCGTCAGCCTTTCTCCCCCCTATCCAGCAGCCCACCCTCAACCAGGTAAGTAGACCATGTAACCCCCACCCTTACCCCTAAATGTCCGGCCCCACCATGCCCAGCTGCCCAAGGGACGGTGCAGCCTAAACCGCCCTCCGCAAACCTGAAAAAGTCTGTTCCTGGGCTCTTCTGGCTGGCAGCCAGCCCGGCAGGGAGCTCTAAATGTTTCGCTGCCTCCCCCCGAGGCCCCCAAGCACAGCCGGTTGGCAATGGAACCACCGGGACACTCCAGTTGCTGCGTAGCCCCCTCCAACGCCTCCTGGATCAGCTGGTTGGTGGAAGACCCAGCAGGAAGGCCCATCCACACAGCCGCGCCCACCAGCGTTTCCAGAATCAGCTGGCAGGTGGCTGAAGAAGCAGGATGCCCAGGAAGGCCGGCGGCATCCGTGGGAGGACACAGCTGCTCGGCAGAAGGTCTCACGGGGAGCTCGGCGGTGGCAGGGTTGCAGGCTGGAACCAGGGGAGAGGCGCCAATGCGAGAGACCGCCTCCCCCCCCACTGAGTGTCGGGCCCACAGGGCCCATAGGGCCCGACACTTAGCACAAGAATCAAGGACAAGTCTTGGCTTATAAAAGTAACAAACAAATGTAGTCATGCTGAAAAGCAACTTCTATAGAGTCTAAGAATCCAGCTTTCTGCCTAGGTGTTACTCAAGGTTCAATCCTGCCTTTTTGTTATAATGGGCCAGTTGCCACAAGCCACATTGACTTGTTGATGGCATCTGGCCTTGATTTACAAATAATCCCATTGTTCCAAACTCCTTTGTTTTCTTCCTAGTTTGCACTTCTAGGAAGCATTTTTGATAACTGTTTAAATTCCTAATATTTTAGTAAAAAAGAAGTCTTAGTTATATAAAGAAGGAATCCACGAAAGAAAACACTAATGCATTAACAAATAAAGATATCAAAATCAACAGTGCCTCAGATATTATTGGAAGCTATAAAACTTCATATCCTTGTGGCAAAAAATGGAAGAGAAGAACCACTGGGCCTTTCAAATCTTTATATCCCATCACTTTCATCCTGTTTCCATTCTCTACACTGGAACAGGGAATTGCAGTGACTGAAAATGATGAGCAGATATTATTTCCTTTTGAATGTCCATTCCATATGGTCTTAGGATCTTCCATCATTTGAAGAGAATAGCTAATTGATTTCTCAATTAAAAGTGTAATAACAGCATGAGTTAGAACATTCACTAACCAGTCTGTTGTGCAATTATCTTGTATCTTGAAAAGTAGCAGCTTAATTTCTCCCATTGTTGATCTACCCAGCCCCTAGACTGGAATCCATATTTCTTTAGGGTCACAAAATTTGATAATTTAGGAAATTTGTTTGAAATTTTTACTTTTCAATTTCTTATTACTTTTCTTTATTCTTCTTTAATTCAAACTTTGTTCTGTTTTAAATTCTGTTGAAAAACTTCAATAAAAATATTTTTTTA